>NC_090935.1:747206413-747831413 GCF_040938575.1 Ambystoma mexicanum
GACCAAGTAGAATTTCACTTCCAGAACAACCAAATTCCAGATGTGACAGTAATAGCAGTATGACAACAGACTGGTGATGGGGGGTCCTCTCTATGTCTGAAAATCAACCTTCCCTCCAGTTTAAGGTGGTATTCCACACTGGAAGGAAACACTGTGAAATTCTTTACTAAGCCACAATCAGACATTCCCACTTCGATAGTCCAGAGAGAGGAGAAATCAGCTCAGAGCCTGGCTGATGTTCAGCAAATTAGAGAGCAGTTGTTCATCCCTGTTCAGTTAAATGATGGGAAGGACTCTGTTCTCGCCCGAGTGTGTGTGAACAATGGTAAGAGCTTCATCAGCGAAGCCATGTTCCGGCAACTCCCGAAAGATCCAGCCATTCCCACATTCAAACTGATAGACAAATGGGAAATGGTGTATGCTCAAAATCTCCATTGGCAACAAAAGCATAGTCCATAATTGTTGGGGCGTGCGAGACGTCACTGCCGCCGTTTACTTAGGCAGTGACATTCCCAATCGCTTTGCCATTAGTTTGGACCTAATAAACTTCAAAGCTTGGTCCCGATTAGCGGATAATCCCATAGGCTTTGATGATCAAGAAAAAGCATTTAGGTCAGCTCAATTGCTACCTTATGCAGTTGAAATTCAGGTTAAAGAGGAAGTCACCATCCCAGAAAGGACCCGACAATTCTCCCTGGAAGTGAAAGTTAAAAGAGGACAAAAATTGAAAAACCCTGATGCTTATATTAATCTAAATGCTTCTCTCCAACAGCAACGGTTGGGGGTAAACCCAACATCATTAGACAACATAGAACATGACACCATTCCAATAGAGGTGGATAACAGCGACTTACAGAGTATTATTCTAGCCGCAGGCACCATTATTGGAATGGCGGTTGATGACCGACATTTCTCCATTGATTTAGGAATTGAACGGTTAGGACCAATCCCCAAGGACTGTTGTGACAGTGACAGTGATGAAAATACAACACCAGACAGAATCTTTACCCGGCATGGGGGGAACTTCCTGGTGTACACTTCCTGCCCTTATGGCAAGGAAGACGTGACTTGTGACTTCAGAAGGGATGAGGTGATTTTCCAGGTGCATGAGGGCTGCCTTTCCCACCTGAAGCCTCCAGTCCAAATCAGCACTCTGACCAGGGACTTCTCCACCCAGCTGGAGGAGGCCGCTGAGATAGCAAAACCAGAAGTCTTTCCAGGCTTCAGGCAGATGGTGGAAGAGAGAGTCAACCTAGCTGATGCCTGAGTGACTCTGGAACAGAAGCAAAAGTTGAAACAAGTTTTCTTGGATTTCCAAGATCTCTTTGCGGTAGACTCATATGTCTGTGGTCGCACCGACATCCACACAACAACAATTCCCATGGACCCTGGCATGACTGCAGTGTTTGTGAAGCAATATCGTTTGCCTCTCGCATCCATGGAGTCCCTTACTGAAATAATTAAGAACCTTGAGTCCCGGGGAATAATCCGTCCAGTACACAGCACCTTCAATAATCCGGTGCTGGGAATATTGAAGCCAAACGGCCAGTGGAGACTCTGCGCCGACCTTAGGGAGCTCAACAAACAGGTCCATACTTCCCGATGGCCTCTGCCCTACATTGACCAAGGGCTGGCCCAGATTCAGGGCTCACAGGTATTCACTGCAATAGACCTGACCAATGGATACTGTACCGTGCCTGTCAGTAGGGAGGACCAATACAAACTGGCTTTTACCTTTGGGGGCCAGCAGTACACATGGACCGGACTCCCTTCGGATACCTCAACTCCGGCAATGAGTTCAACTTTTTCCTACACAAGGCCATGCCCGACCTGGGTGCAAGGGGTAACTTGGCTTATGTAGATGATGTCCTCATCAAAAGTTAATCTGTGGAGGAACATATAGCGGAGATCCGTTATGTTCTGACACAGTTGAGGGCCGCCGGAGCCAAACTTTCCTTTCAGAAAGCACAGTGGTGTAGAACCTGTGTTAATTTCTTGGGGCATGAGATTACTCCTCAGTGTCTCTGTCCCCAGGAAAAGAAAGTGGAAGCACTTCAGAAACTGAAAAACCCCACAACTCTGCGGGAACTAAGGAGCCTTTTTGGACTGACTAATTACAGCAGAAAGTTCATTGAGGGCTATGCAGAGATCACCAGACCCCTGATTCATCTCTTGAAGGGGGGTCAAGTGGGAATGGGGTCCAGAACAATCCGAGGCAGTAAGACAACTCAAAAGAAGCCTCTCACAAGCGCCGTGCCTAGCCTACCCTGTCAGAAACAAGGAGTTTTTCCTGAAGACCGGGTTCTCTAATACGTGCTTGACGGCAGTATTATACCAAAAGCATGACAAGGTCAATAAAGTAATCTCCTATGCGAGCAAAACTTTATCCTCTGTGCAGGAAAAATTCAACGATTGTGAGAAGGCACTCCTGGCAACGGTGTGGGCATTGAACAATTACCGCCCGTTCAATCAGGGGAAACACATCATAATGGAGACTCCACACCAGCCTCTGCAGTACCTCCAAAGTGACAGAATCCGGGCCGGAAATGTGAGCAATTCCCGAATTACTTCCTGGATTCTGTCAATGCAAGGCTTTCCGGTGGAGGTCAGATATGGCCAAAAAACGAAGAGTCCCCTCGCGCAAGGTCTGGCTGACATGATTGTGCCAGAGAAAACTGTCTCGAGCACGAAAGTCCAAAAATCAAGGACAACACGGAGACATACCTTAATTCCCCACACAAAGTCTTTGAAGAAGACAAGTGTGAGGGGATGCCCACTGTCTATGTGTACGGATGGTCTTACCATGTTGACAACAACGGGAAAAAAGAACTAGTGGCCGGCATAGGGAATGTATGGGTGAAGGAGTCCCCAGAACCCTCTGCTGGGTAAAAAATCGGTCCACGAAGTAGTCAGGTGGCAGAATTGATGGCTGTGCATCAGGCCATCCTCACTGCTGTCCAACATCAACTCCACGAACTGGTCATAATCACAGATTCAGATTATGTATGGAACGGGTTTGTGGAGCACCTGGTTAATTGGAAAACCAGAGGCATGTTATGTGCTAATAACAAACCCTTGAAACATGGGAAGTTAATCCCAAACATTGATGATCTGGTCACCTCGAATGGGATGACCATCTACTGGAAAAAGATCAAGGGTCATTCCAAAGTAGAGGGACCAGACAAAACTGAAATGACTTAGCTGATCAGCTGGCCAAAACCGGGGCCATCCAAGGGGATCTAATAGAGATTGAGTCCCTTTTGGGGGAAATCCAGGTCACGGCTATCACTAGGTCCCAGACAACTGCTCACAATGATCTTTCAACTGCACAATGGAGTAAGGAGACCCCTGATGCTGATTTAATTACGGATCTAATAATTGGTAAGTTTTACCAACACATTGAGGACCCTGAGAACTTTCCCCTGACGGATACCGATTACATTGGGAAGGAGGACCTTAGAGTGTTGATGAAATGTCCAAAAATGTTCCGAATCCAAGACAGGTTGTTGGTAAGGAAATCCCAAGCCGGTCATGATCAGTGGGTGGTTCCTACCTCATTCCGAAGCCTGATGTTAAGTCACGCCCATGATGCGGCCACAGCCAGCCATAGGGGGTTTCACACAACACTGGAAATCTTAAGAGAGGTTGCATACTGGCCACACATGGGGTAGGACCTCGACCAATACTTGAAGGGGTGTCTTGTGTGTGCACAATTTCAGCCAACATCCCTTACACACCGGGCGCCTCTCCAAAAGAGGGGGATGACACCGCCATGGTCAGATTTGCAAATCCACTTCATAGGCCCCGTGATTCGCTCGTCTAGGGGAAACAAGTACATGTTGATGGTCACATGCTTGTTTACCAAGTGGGTGGAATGTCTCCCGGCCCCAAACTGCAAGGCAGAAACAGCAGCTGCCCTATTGATTAACCACATCTTTTTCCGTTTTGGTCTACCTCAAAGGATTGAGTCAGACAGAGGTAACCATTTCACCAGCGAGGTAATGACAAAGATGTGGGAGATACTAGGGGTCAAAAGGAAGCTACATATTGCTTACCGGCCAGCCTCTTCTGGTGCAGTGGAGAGATATAACAGAACCATTGTGAGCATATTAAAAAAGTTTGTGGCAAATTCTGGGCCAAGTTGGGATATCCGATTACCTCTGGTCTTAATGGCCATCAGATCTACCCCTTCATCTGCAAACAAAATGTCACCATTTGAGTTGATGACTGGACGCAAGATGGTGCTTCCCCAGCATTTGCTCTACAGGACCCAAGAGCCGACGTTGATCAATGCCTCCACAACTCATGAGTATGTGAGGAAACACCTCCAACATGCTTTTGCCTATGCTCAGCGGAATCTAGAAAGATCAGCTGATAACATGAAAACTCACTATGATTTGAAAACCACCAGGAAGGAATATAATGTGGGAGACCGGGTCTGTCTATACAATTTCCAAAGGAACCAGGCCAAACAGCGAAAATGTTTGCCTACATCGAAGGGACCCTTTGAAATTATAGACAAGATTTCCCCCGTGGCATACAAGATCTGCCTCCCCAAAGGCAGTTTGGCAGAGGGGGAATAGAAGTGGGTCCACATCAATCAGCTAAAGTGTTGCCATCCCAGGCACACTCTGCAGCAACTGGAGGAATTCTCTGGAATCCCAGAGGGGGCCGCTCCAGAGTAATTCAATTCCAACCCTAAAAATCCCGCATATAGTCTCTAAAATATCATGATTCTGGTATGAAAATGTTTCCTGTTATATCTTGTTTTTTAAAATAAGACTGCAAAATGTATCCAGATGTATAAAATGTATATGTTCGCCACACCATTAATAGTGGTGGAAAAATGTCTAGGAATGTGTATTGCCGCTTTCCTTTATAATCCTGGGAGAGATGAAACCATGGAGACTGACCAAGGAGAACGACCCGGGGACCGGGAGCAAAGATCCGAGGGGCCTGGGGTACCGCCCAATATTCCCATCAGGACAGGTGAGGAGAACCGATCTATCCAACCGGATGGAGGAAAAGATGCTGAACTGTGCCATCTGCGGAATTGGAAGAAGATGATGCGGACATACCAGCGTGTGGATCAAAATATCCTTTGCACCCGTCTCCCCCTCGACTCGAAATCAAAGCGCAGTCAGGCGGGGCGGCTTGTTGAGTGTCCTGACCCACGTTTGGACTATTATGCTGCAACATTTGGTGCTATGGGCTTAGGAAATCCAAGAGGGCGGAAAAGCCCACATTTGTGCCAGAATCCTGGAGAACCGTGCAGTTTTGCGCACAGCAAAATGGTCCCCTGACCTGCCACCCACCAGTGCAAAGAAAGATGGTTCTGTTCAAAACCCGTGTTTATTAATGTCAAAAATTGCTAAGATCATGGGCCCAGAACCACCAAACAAAAATCCAACTATGGTTGAGTGTTTTACTTTACTATACTACAGATCCACATCAATGCCATGTCAAGCAACGATCATATACTATCAAGTAAAATCCTTTCCTTTTGAAATGTATTAATTCAAGACAGCTGTCAAAAATAGGTGCAGTACCGGCATTGGACACTGACCGGCGCTGGCGCTCTATAAATCCTGACAGGAGAGCTGTCTTGCAGAACTGTGCAGTGAACAGAAGGGGGTCTTATGTAATTAAAAGTTCAAAAGACATGCCTTTGCTGAGAACTCTTAACACCCCGGAGACCCACACCAGGAGGCAGGATATCACATGGCCCTGTTAATTGAGAAGGAGGGGTTTCTCCTCCAGCCTGCAGGACCCAACACAATAGTCTCTTTCAATTGAATGGGATATGCTGATTTGGCTGTGGACTGTAAACAGAGCTCTGCCTGGAAGAAGAGACATGTGATCCCTGACTCACCCAGTTCCTAGGGGCGGGCCAGACACTTTTTGTGAATTGAATTGAAGGCAAATATATGTTTTATAAAAACACTGATAACTAATTGTAACCAGATGACAGGAATGTACAATTTGAAGATCCTTAAAATGGAAAATGTACCTACAATTTGAGTCTAAACTCAATTCGGTACTATGTTCTGGGACCAAACCCCGCAATTTATTCATGCTGCAGACACTGGGTTTAAGCTAGAGACATGGAAATTTACTGGAATATGTGTAAAGAGACAGGGTACCTCTGTGTAAATTTGGGTAAAAGTCCAATATTGGGAAACCAACCAAAAAGCGCAAAATTGTGTCATTTCTTAATCCAAGCTATTAGAAACATCAGAGTTGGAACAGAGACTACCTTATGTGATATATGATGTGTGTATGTAATTTCAACAAATTGTGTATCTGGGAAATATGTATTTGGATCAGAAATAGATTTGTGTGAAATTTGACAAGGGGGGGATCCTCTGACCATTAACCTACCTCATCACTCTGACTCACAACTCAGTTCCCCTAATCAAGGGAGAGAGGATAACTGGGCCAATGAAGTTGAGAGAGGCAGGCTTAGTTATGCCTACGCACACACCCATTTTCTAAAGACATAAAAGGAACACCAAAACCCAGGTAGGGACATTCACTTTCCACTTTCTTGCGGGACGCTTTGCCGGGAGACTCCAGACTGCAAATCCATCAATCCCCAGAGACCATCACTTTGAATCCATACTCCAGAACTTGTAGCAGAGAGGCCTGAATCCACAAGCTTAATCCATTTTCAGCAGGCCTCAAAATCAATTGCAAATTATTCAAACAGCTGGGCTGAGCTGTCGGATTCTGGCCTAGTACCCTGTGCCAGAAACACCCAGAAGGCAGAGCTGTATCCAGGACCACAGACCGGACCCAGACCAGATCGCTGTGAGCAGAACCAGAGATCCAGACCAGACACTTTTTGTGAATTAAATTGAAGGCAAATATATGTTTTATAAAAATACTGATAACTAATTGTAACCAGATGACAGGAATGTATTTTACCCCTTAAAATGATGCACCTGAACACAAAATTAATCCTTTAACCCACCTTAAAACATGCATTAGATGGACATTTTATAGATAGAAACATTTCAATGGAATGGTATTAGATGGAATGGGTTTAGGTGAATTGACTAGATATAGTTTGTTGCCTCAATATATTTGGCTCCACCAACCAGCAGAACCACTCTCTGAGTTCTATTACTGGGGTCAGGAAATAGATGTTCTGCCTCACTTTACTTGGCTCTAGCAACCAGCAGAGATACTCTCCAAGTCATAATTCCATGCTCACCATTGGAGATTTTGCCTCGATGTATTTGCCTCTACCAATAAATCAGGAAACTAATCCCCTTTTTCTAACTGCCCCCAGTTCACCATGTCTTAGTTGTTACTACCCTCTTGCCCACTCATCTAGAAAAGGGTAGGGTGGTGCAGGAACATGTGCTTGTGCATGTCATCCCCAAGTAGCTCGTCATCCAGGTCTCACAGACTGGAAGAGGTCAGGTAGGAAATGCATGCCTTGTCTACTTACATTCGTCAATATTCTGTTCCACCACACTCTGAATTCTACTACCACCAGGGGGTGGCTGTGATGGTTGTTTGCTAGGATTGGTAAAGTAGCTATGTTACTTTTAGTGCCATTGAGCCCCTTGAAGACAAAAGCCCTCCTTACAAATCTGGCAGAAACCCTGCCGGAAAAACAGGCAGGTAGCTGCCGAACCCGTAATGACTTACCGGCGCCTGACTTGCCTGAATAACCGTGGCATTACAGCCCCGGCAGTCTGGTAAGTCAGGTGCCGGTAAAATGGTGATCCCCATTCCTGTGTGGGAATGGGGACCACGGAAGCATCGGCACCATTAACAACGGTGCCAGTGCTTCTGTGAAAGTCTGCTGGCGGATTTGTAGTTTGCCGGTCTGGAAACAACGGTGCCGGTACGCTTACCGGCACAGTTCTTTCTGGACTGGCAAACTTGTAATGAGGGGCCATACTGTTTCCATATTCTAAAGAGCTTGCACACCAAGGAGGTGCCAAAGGCTATCTTACTTGAGTTATCCCAATGAACTACATATTACACTTCCTTCTGAAACTCTGATGGTCACACTGTTGGGAACAATCAACTAGCTGCATTGCCACCCGTGGTTACCGCTGGAAGTTCCAGCCCATCCTGCGTTGCGTCCTCATCTGGAATTTAGAATCAGGATTGGCTGAGGTGTTTGAGGATGAATGGAGAGTAGATGTTAAACGAGCACGTGCAGAAGGCAGCCATGCAGGGCTGCTGCTGTTCAGTTACTGAAATAAGGAAGTTTCCGACTAAGCATTCATCTGTATCTCTGTGGAGTAATTTACTGCACCAATGTGACCTTACCAGACTTGACACCGAGGAGCATCAGCCCAATGGACTCAAGCAGATAATCTTCCTCACACAGTGAACTGGACAGAAAGACGTGAACAAATATGCACCGGAGCACACTTTTGCGACCCGGTGAGCAGCAATACTAGTGAGCTGCAAACAACACAATTAAGAATGGCGCAGAAACCATAATTAAGGTCCGGGCGTGAGCACTCAGAGAAAGTGTTTGGCACGAGGGAACAGACACCCCTGCAACACACGCTCCTGATTAGAAGAAAATGGACAACCAGTGGAAGATGGCACATAAGGTAAATGCGCGCAGGAGAGTGTCACATTGGCAACAGAGACGGCGTTGCCCATTGGACAAAGTGAAAAACATGCTCAACAATTAGCACTTGTTGCAGAAGCATTACGCCAAACCCAAAGAGGCACGCATCTCAACAAAAAAAAGGTCACGTCTGAGAAAAACAACGTAGAAAAACACATAAACACTGAGCTAAGTGTTCCGATGTTTCCAACGACTGGGAAAAGAGGAGGGTAGAAAACTATACAATTCAATACATGGGTAAATGATTTGAAAAGGGCACACATCCCATTATGCAAGCTCTTCTTATCTTCTCCAGGTGAACCATCAGTAACATGGAGGGACTGGAAGGCAGCATTCCTAAAACACATGGAAGCAGTTTATGGAACACACTTGTCTACTGATAGAAAAGATGTGTTACTGTTTCACTGTCTGGGTCCCGCAGGACAGGCAATATGTATGGGGCTAGCTGAGTTACCATTGACAGAGGAAAATCACATTTGAAAACAATCCCATGTCAGACTTGCTAAGCTTGATAACCACTGTTCAGTCAAGGAAAATAAGATGTTGGCACATTACCACTTTGCCACATGGGAGCAAAAGGAAATTGGAGGCATTGAGGAATGTATTAAAGCACAAATGAGATTATCCATTAAATGCACATTTGGCCAATGCTCGTTCGATTGTTTGTTAATACTTTATTTTGGCATCAAATTACCAGAAAAGCCAACATATGCAATAAGCATCAATACAGATAAAAATAAAACATTGCCACATCCATAGACTCCAGTGTTAAATAATAAAAACACAAGTAGTAGCAAAAATATCAATCTAGGTGTATGTAGACAATTCTAGTCTATGAGGAGAGTCCTATCTGGGTGGTGATATACAGTTGTTTCTGCCAATATGTTGGACAAACGGAGGATCTATGTTCCATCACAGAGGCCGGACAGAATCATCTTTTGCATAATATCAAGTTGGGACATGGGACGAACAATTTAAAAAAGATTAACAAAACCAATAGTTGCCTCCTTTGGCTAGCTAATGCGTTTGGGTCTTCTTCTCCAGGCCCTGAACAAGTACCAGCGCATAGCAAAACTTGCAACCTTGTCTTTAGCTGCAAGGCATAGCGATAAGGCCCCTGCCAGAGTACGTATTCCATGATTAATCAGAATGGGCACATGAGGGAAAAATGGACCATACCTTCGGCAACTTCCATGCAAAATGGACATGTTGCATCGGCATTATGATTCCACCTGTTCCTCAAGGCAGCCAAGGGTAAAATGCCCAGATGAGACTTGAGAAACAGGGTTTGCATCTGCTCGGGTTGCATTAGGTCCAAATAGCCCTCATACCCCAGAGAGATCTTCAGAGACCAGTACATAGAGAACTGGTTTGATGCTAGCAACCCTGCACTCATTTCAGTCTCCCTTGCTAACGCAAGTGCTTGAGTAACACAGATTTTTGAAGTCTATACCAATGACATTAGGGCTGGTCCAGTAATGGTCAAGGCCAACTATCTGAAATTCCCTCTTCAGAAATGAATGGCACGGTCGAGACTCCCTCCTGGAAAAGCACATCGTCAAGTGCATGCCAGTACTTTTATAGGTGCTCACTGGTCCACAGCCTAGCACAGTAGAATAGTGGTTTAGACCTACATGCTTTTTCGATCGGATACAGATTTGACTCCAGTCTGACAGGGAGGTAAGGGGCACAGATCGGTAAGCCCAGCAAGTTCCTTAAACATGTATTTTCTGTAATCGCCATGGGTGAGATGTTAGGCCAACCCCACAGGTCTGTGCCATAAAGCGCTGACTTCCGGGCTTGGGCTTTATAAGCCTCTAAGGCTACCCCTGCTACTCCCCCATGCTCTCTGGTGAACTTTGCTAGGGCGCCACTATACCTAGCAAGCACCAGTTGATCAAACCATGTACAGTCATCTTTGATTCCTACACCAAAATAGTCATAGGCGTGCACTTGTTCTATCAGGCCATCTCCGAGGGTGAGTGTTGGGAGGTGGGGGCAAGCTTGTCCCATGCCCCCAAGAGGTTTCAAACGTGGCAAAGTCCTAATATTGTGCTGTAGATGCTTGGGGAGTGTATAGGAGGAGGGGGGGCATTGAGAGGGCTTGCATTTATGGATAGAATATAGCGAGAGTGGATGTAGATTGCATTAGACGCAAGACACCATTTTGGTAAATAGCAGCCATCTTTAAATCAAGGCCCGGTGCTGTGTTGCTGCCAGGACTGTAGGCCCTGGCACAGTGCATAGTTGTACCTGTGTGAATGCAGGTATGGGTACGACTGGGGTGGGAGTGGGACAGGCCTCACACAGCTTCATAAACCTCTCATTGTTTTTTATCGTTTGCACATGCAACCTAGAAAGAATGCTCCCTGCAAGACCATGAGGGGGCCGAGAGCGCCCTGCGAACCGGTATGGTACGAGATAGAGGGCACAAGCCTTTGACCCAATCTGACCCAAATTCTAAGTTATATTCCCCAGATGCCCCTGTCCAAAGACCCTAGCATTTCAGGACTTCAGTCAGTCCAAGACCCGCCAACATAAAACTGTTTGACCATGCATTTCTTATATAGATCACAGTAGAATGTCTGATGCCCCTCTGATTTATGCTGGGAGGTGCCAGGGAGGGAAAGTAACACATTTAGCGGCAAGAGTGGAAAGAATTGGAATGGTGCCAACACATCTGGTATTGAGTTTTGGTTTACTGAGATAAGACAACCTCGCATGTTGCCTCTGCGCCCATGTCTGTGGAATCAGGTGCACATTAGTCCACTGATAGGGCAGGCAGTGAACTCTATCCTTAATTGGTCATTATTGAGCCCAGCACCTGATGATGTCGCAAGAAGATGCCCATGTGGATGAAGATGGACAGGAAAAGCTGGGACCAATGACCTGGCATCCCATATGGGGCAGTCCACCTATGTATAGGGTCACACCAACCAGCTCCATGGATGTGTACCCTATGTGATGTATGTCATTGTGATGCTTTTTTCCCCAATAAGCTATTGTCCATGCTGGTTTCGAGAGAGCGCTCTGTGGCAGCAGAGTTCTTTGCTATTGCTGCATTCCTGATGTTTATGAGAATAAAGTCTTGTTCTCCTTGCAAGAGGTCCGCTGCGATTTTTTCCCTAGTGGATTGTATTTTTTCTGGTGTGATAATGAGGGGCTTCTCTACACAAGCTTGACTTTAAGTCGCTTCCTCATCCTGCTCCCTCTACGGACAATGGCCTTGGTCTTCTGGATGTTAATGGAAAGTCCATTCTCCTGGCAGAAGCCCTTGAAGATTCTTAGCTGACGACACAGCCCCACCGGTGTCAAAGAAAGTAGGACTGCATCCTCAGCAAACATTAGAACTGAGATTTTGTCAGATCCCAATGAAAGTGCATCCTTTGACACCCCCAACATCTCAGTTACTACATTTATGAAGAGACAGAACAGTAAGGGGCAAGCATGCAGCCCTGCCACACTCCCAATTGTATTTTCACTGTCCCAGACAGTGCTTAATCTAGACCCCTATGGATCCTTGCACAGTTAGCCACATAGAGGGACCTAATGGCATTCAATAGCTCTTTGGGAACACCCAAGTCTGACATGTTGCCCATAGCCTTGATCTTGGGACTACATTGAATGCCGTCTTTAAATCAATGAAGACGGCATTGATGGGCATTTAACTCAGGGCTATATACTTATCGCAGAGCAACCGTAATCTCAGGGATTGATTCACAGTGCTGTGTCCCCTTTGGAAGCCCTCTGGAGGTAGCTCAGGACTGCTGTATCCCTCACCCATTGCGCGAGGTGTCCCAGTAATGCCTTTGCAAAGATCTTGCCCCAGGTCGTCAAGGAGGGTGATAGGTCTGTAGTTGGCACACTGGATTCTATCTCGCTTCGTATAAATGGGGACTATGACTTCCTGGTTCCAATACTCAGGAACCCTATTCATACTAAGTGCCAAGTTAAAGATTCTTGTTCAATAGGGGACCCAGACCTGTGGTTTATTGTGAAAAAGATCCACCGGAATGATATCTGGACCTGGCACCTTGCCCTTTTTCTGTGACACAAGGGCTTTCCTGACACCCCCCCCCCCCACCTTTAGGGTCAGAACATTCTCTGGTGGACACTACCACTACGGCCGGTCTTAAGGATGTGTCTCTCCTCAAAAATGGTGGAAAAGTGGTTTACTCACACGGTTTCTGGTATTGTCATGATGCCTACCCCCGGAGCACCAGGCCAGGCCCAGCACCCCCGGAAGCAGGCATCATGCCCTCGGGTAAAAGCCCAGCGACCCCTTATAGGGGCTCTTTGGACTCAGTCCTGGCGCCTTTGGCGCCAGGCTCATGTTGGACATCAGTCCTGGCGCCATAGGCGCCAGGCTCATGAAGGGAGGTGTTTTGTGCACTTACCTGATGCAGACCATGCTGCACACTTCAGGCCTCCCTGAGACCTGGAAGGGACTATTTTTTCATAGGGACTATGTTTTCACTCGGGCGTGGCCAGGGAAGGATACATACCTAGTTGGGGAAGGATACATACCTGGGACTTCTTTGGAGGCTATTTAAGCCACGCCCAGACAGCAGCTCAAGCTTAACGCTCACCGTGTCTGCTCCTGCTCCTGGACTCCAGCCACGCCCGCCTCGAACCTGGAAGACCTGCAAGGAAGGAAGAGAAGAGAAAGGTGAAAACCAAGGACTATTTCAAACTTCTTACCTGCATCCGGAATCTTCTCGCCAGCATCCCTGAAGAAAGACTTCCATTTAAAAGCATTGCGTTGCTCGCTGCAGCGCCACGCTTCACTCACCTGTCCTCGAGACATCTCCCGGCTCCATCACGGCTGTCAGCATCGGACGCCACATCTCTGCACCTAGGGGAGAGAGGAAGAAACAAAAGGTGAGCAGAAGGAACACAGAAGGAAAGCCTGATTAACAGCCATAATACTTACCGGCTTTTCTTCCACATTTCGGGTCGGCGCCGCCCCGTTGGCAGGTACCGTACCCCGGCCCCTATGGGGAAAGGACAAGAGACATTTCTGGGGAATGATAAGGACATTTAGAGGAATCGCCCTCATCACTATTCACCTCGGCAGTTTAACCCCTCGACGCATCGCCTTCATTCTGCACCTGAAATAAAGGACAGATCACAGGTTAGAAAGACAACATAAAGGGGGCCTCAATTGAACTTTGAACTTTCATACTTACGGCGCATCGCTCAGGAAAGTCAAGTGGATTTTGCCAGCGCCATTCTGAAAACCAGTGAAGTAACTGGACGAACACGCGCCCCTGCACCAGAAGCAGGATGGAGAGTTCATCCTTCCAAACCATAAGGTGAGCTTAAACCGGGGTTTGGAGGAAGTTAGAGAGGAACGAAGGGGGAAGGGGGAAAGGGGGGAGCTAGCACACTATTCTGCAGACTGTTAATCCCCTTTCTCATCTGCAGAAGAATATTCCTACGGGCCAGGCAAGCACGATTTGGAGGTCCTGTCCAATCGGTGTTCCGGGTCCTGCGCATCATGCTAGAAGAGGCCACAGCAATCCAGACTAGACCAGCGCCCCCGTGGGAACCAGGTGAGCGTTACAGAACGCGAAGCCTTCCTACAAATTCCCACCCAGGCGCTATGGAAACTTCCGAAACTGACCAGTTGGCCCAATTACTGGGGGAATTACAGGCCGAAGTACACGCCGCTCATCAAGAGACTAGTGCCCTCAGGAGGGAAGTGATTGTAATAAAGGATAGAGCTGATGACCTGGCTAGACAGTTTTTGCAAGGTCAAGCTGGACAAACTCCTTTACCCGGTTCCGGGGGGAACCCCGCTCCTGTGGTTTCCAGTAACCCGGTGCAGATTAATCTACCTGGAAACATGCCGCTGGCCCCACCTGAACGCTTTGCTGGGGACCCCAAACGATTCGCCGTATTCATGAATCAGTGTCGTTTGCACTTCCTATGCAGACCTGGGGCCTTCCCTAATGATCAGACCAAGGTAGCCTTTGTGTTGTCATATCTCAGCGGCTGTGCTGCCGATTGGTCAGCCCCACTGGTAACTCAAGATGACCCGATTCTTCGTGATTTTCAAGGATTTCAAACAAGCATGGAAAGGTTATTTGCTCAACACTCCCAGGGACAGGCTCTGGATGACGAACTTTTATCTCTGCGACAGGGCAATCAAGACCTTCTATCCTCCATTGCAATCTTCAATAGACTAATTGTGGAAACTGGTTGGCCAGAGGATAAAAGAATCACGTTATTCTATCGAGGTCTACGCGGAGAACTTAAAGATGTCCTGGCACAAGTTGTAAATCCGCCCCAAGAATGCACTGAATATATAGACTTAGTGGTCCAATTGGATCACAGGCTGCAAAACAGAAAAGCAGATCGGTCCAAGTTTGAAACCCGGGTGTTGGCCAAGACCCACGCTAACCCCAAGGGGGCTGATGCCTCGGAGCCTATGCAAATCGGAGGTGTTAAAAGACCCCTAACTCAAAAAGAACGGGAAAGAAGACAACAGATGCAATTATGCCTTTATTGTGGGTCCTCTGGACACTTTCTACGAGATTGCCGGGTTAAGCCGCCCAAGAAGGTGGTAGGAGCCGCTGATAAAATCCATGGAAACTCTGTATCGGGAAACGATCACGCCCGGCAAGCATAGGGGTCCGCTTGCCGAGCTTGAAAACGAACTCTCAGACCTCGCATTTCATTGTGCCAATGGTCCTCGTAGATCCGGAACAGCCTAAATGGTTGCATGCTATAAAGGCATACATCGATAGCGGGTCTCTAGGAAACTATGTGGATCGAGAATTGGTCTCTAGGATAAACCTCCCTCTGCGTCCTAAAACCAACAAAGATGTCATCACCACAGTAGATGGAACCGAAATTGCCTCTGGACCGGTAACACATTCCACAGCTGAGGTGACACTTGTAGGTCCGGATGGCCATCGGGAGGCAGTTGTGTTTGATGTAATCAAGGCTCCACATTTTCAGCTTATTCTCGGAATCCCTTGGTTAGAGACACATAATCCTCGAATTGATTGGCGAGCGAAGAGAATAACCTTCCCGGATTGTGCACAAACCTGCTACCCAGAAAATCCAAAGATTAATCTAGCATCAGTAACCTCTGTCCCTGTGCAACTACCTCCAGAGTACCAAGACTTTCAGGACGTCTTCCAAAAGGAACAGGCCAACACGTTACCTCCCCACAGATCGTACGATTGCCAAATCGATCTAGTGCCCGGTGCACAACCCCCTTGTAGCAGGATTTACGCCCTTACTGAACCAGAGAATCTGCATTTCAGACAATATTTAGATCAATACCTCGCCAATGGTTTCATTCGCCCGTCAAAGTCCCTGTCATCCTCAGCTTTGTTCTTCGTGCCTAAAAAAGAAGGCGACCTTAGAACTTGTATCGATTACTGCGCATTGAACCAGATAACTGTTAAAAATCGTTACCCTCTGCCTCTGATCCCTGAACTCCTTGACCCGGTGAAGGACGCTTGCGTATACACCAAGTTAGATCTCCGGGGGGCTTATCATCTGGTACGAGTAAAAGAAGGCGACGAATGGAAAACGGCCTTCCGTACAAAATATGGACTATTCGAATACCAGGTGATGCCTTTCGGGTTGTGCAACGCGCCTGCAGCCTTCCAATTCTTCATGAACGATGTCCTTCGGGAACTCATCGATGTCTGTGTTGTCGTGAATATCGATGACATTCTTGTGTACTCCTCTTCGGAATCTGATCACAGAAAGCATGTCAGGGCCGTACTAGAGAAACTGCGCCAGCACAAACTGTTTGCCAAGCTGGCAAAAATGTGTTTTCCATACCACCGAGGTTGAGTTTCTCGGATTCATCCTGACACCTAAAGGGGTCCGAATGGATTCACCGAAAGTGGATGCCATCCTCAAATGGCCATCACCTAGTTCGGTGAAAGGTGTCCAAAGCATGCTTGGTTTTGCCAACTTTTATCGCAGGTTTATCCCGGAGTTTTCACGTGTGGTGCAACCCATCACTGCACTCTTGCGAAAAAATAAACATTTTGAATGGACCAAGGAAGCCGAACAGGCCTTTCAGGAGTTGAAAGCTAAGTTCAAGTCCGCACCTATTTTGAAGCACCCGCATCCCGATCTCCCATATATAGTCGAAACCGACGCGTCCAGCTTAGCCATGGGAGCTGTCCTGTCTCAGAGAGACCCTGAAACCAACCAACTGCACCCCGTAGCATTTTGGTCCAGAAAGTTCTCGCCGCCAGAGATAAATTATGTGATCACCGATAAGGAACTATTAGCCATTAAGTCTGCCTTCAAGGCTTGGCGGCATTATCTCCTCGGCGCCCGGCATACCATCACCGTGATCACTGATCACCGAAATTTACAATATTTAAAAACTGCCAAGGCTCAATCGTCTCGACAGCTCCGATGGGCTTTGTTCTTTGCTGAGTTCGATTTTGTAATCACCTACCGCCCCGGCTATAAGAATGGTAAGGCGGACGCTCTATCCCGAATTGGAATGGAAGAAATAGACACAAACTCAGAACCTGTGCCGATAATTCCCGAACAAAGAATTTTGGGGATAACCACTTTACAAACCCTTGAAGACATTCAAGCACGAGTGAAACAATTCTTGGACTCTTCAGCCTTGCAGGATTGGATCAAAAGGGGGTCTAACTTTTCAGTCAAGGATAGCTTACCTTACTTCCAAGGATGCTTATTTTTGCCAGAAAAGGAATTGCAAGAACTGGTTATTTCCCGTCATCATGATACCCTGATGGAAGGACATCCTGGCATTGCCAAAACAGAGGAAAAGGTTAAATGACAATTCTGGTGACCTTCCTGGCGAAAGGATATTAAATCTTTCGTGATGTCCTGTGGAGTTTGTGCCCAAAACATAGGTCAAAAGACAAGACCCGCCGGTCTTCTTCAGCCCTTAGACATTCCACCAGCACCTTGGCACACCCTGTCACTAGATTTTATCACGGACCTGCCCTCTTGTAATGGTTACAATACTATTCTGGTCGTGGTGGATTTATTTTCCAAACTGGCCCACTTTATTCCGTTGAAAGGATTACCTTCAGCCTTTGTTCTTGCCAAAGAATTCCTCGAAAATATCATCTGTTTGCATGGATTCCCGTCCATACTAGTCTCCGATCGGGGAAGCCAGTTTATTTCTCATTTTTGGAAAAAGTGTTGTCAACTAGCACAAATCGACGTAAGACTCTCGACCAGCCACCACCCACAGACCGATGGTCAGACGGAGAGAACGAACCAGACCCTTGAACAATATCTACGATGTATGTTGCACTAATCGGAGGGTAATTGGAAGGACATTTTATGGGTGGCAGAATATGCATACAATAACTCGATACACTCTGGAACTGGTCAGAGCCCCTTTTATACCCTATATGGACATCACCCTTGTACTTCAGACTTGGACTCACCTCTGAGCCTTGAAATGCCCGCAGTGGACCATTTGCATTCTACGATTACTCAAGCCTTCAAGGATGCAACAGCACATTTGCAACATGCGAAAGGGAAATACAAAAAGAATGCGGATCTGCATCGAAGAGAGGCGCCTCCATACCAAATAGGGGATCAAGTATGGTTGGCTACCAAACACCTATCACTCAAGGGGCCTCGAACTTTTAATCCAAGGTATTTAGGCCCTTACTCGATCACAGCTATAATCAACCCAGTGGCAGTCAAGCTCGATCTACCAGCTAACATGCAGATTCACCCCGTTTTTCATGTTTCACTTTTGAAACCAGTGCACCCAGGAACCAGATTAACAAATCCACCAGAACCGATTCAGATAGATGGGGAGCCTGAATTCGAGGTGAAGAACATTTTGGATTCTAAGATCTCAAAATCAAAACTTTTCTATCTAATTGATTGGAAAGGGTACGGGCCTCAGGAAAGGTCTTGGGAACCCAGTGATCACGTACATGCACCTCGGCTGGTAAAAAGGTTCCATCGGAATTTCCCAAACAAACCAAAACCTCCAGAAGGAACGACCTTGGGAGGGGCCTTGGGGGGGAGTGCTGTCATGATGCCTACCCCCGGAGCACCAGGCCAGGCCCAGCACCCCCGGAAGCAGGCATCATGCCCTCGGGTAAAAGCCCAGCAACCCCTTATAGGGGCTCTTTGGACTCAGTCCTGGCGCCTTTGGCGCCAGGCTCATGTTGGACATCAGTCCTGGCGCCATAGGCGCCAGGCTCATAAAGGGAGGTGTTTTGTGCACTTACCTGATGCAGACCATGCTGCACGCTTCAGGCCTCCCTGAGACCTGAAAGGGACTATTTTTTCATAGGGACTATTTTTTCATTCGGGCTTGGCCAGGGAAGGATACATACCTAGTTGGGGAAGGATACATACCTGGGACTTCTTTGGAGGCTATTTAAGCCACGCCCAGACAGCAGCTCATGCTTCGCGTTGTTCTGCTTCCTGCAGCTTAACGCTCACCGTGTCTGCACCTGCTCCTGGACTCCAGCCACGCCCGCCTCGAACCTGGAAGACCTGCAAGGAAGGAAGAGAAGAGAAAGGTGAAAACCAAGGACTATTTCAAACTTCTTACCTGCATCCGGAATCTTCTCGCCAGCATCCCTGAAGAAAGACTTCCATTTAAAAGCATTGCGTTGCTCGCTGCAGCGCCACGCTTCACTCACCTGTCCTCGAGACATCTCCCGGCTCCATCGCGGCTGTCAGCATTGGACGCCACATCTCTGCACCTAGGGGAGAGAGGAAGAAACAAAAGGTGAGCAGAAGGAACACAGAAGGAAAGCCTGATTAACAGCCATAATACTTACCGGCTTTTCTTCCACATTTCCGGTTGGCGCCGCCCCGTTGGCAGGTACCGTACCCCGGGCCCTATGGGGAAAGGACAAGAGACATTTCTGGGGAATGATAAGGACATTTAGAGGAATCGCCCTCATCACTATTCACCTCGGCAGTTTAACCCCTCGACGCATCACCTTCATTCTGCACCTGAAATAAAGGACAGATCACAGGTTAGAAAGACAACATAAAGGGGGCCTCACTTGATCTTTGAACTTTCATACTTACGGCGCATCGCTCAGGAAAGTCAAGTGGATTTTGCCAGCGCCATTCTGAAAACCAGTGAAGTAACTGGACGAACACGCGCCCCTGCACCAGAAGCAGGATGGAGAGTTCATCCTTCCAAACCATAAGGTGAGCTTAAACCGGGGTTTGGAGGAAGTTAGAGAGGAACGAAGGGGGAAGGGGGAAAGGGGGGAGCTAGCACACTATTCTGCAGACTGTTAATCCCCTTTCTCATCTGCAGAAGGATATTCCTACGGGCCAGGCAAGCACGATTTGGAGGTCCTGTCCAATCGGTGTTCTGGGTCCTGCGCATCACGCTAGAAGAGGCCACAGCAATCCAGACTAGACCAGCGCCCCCGTGGGAACCAGGTGAGCGTTACAGGTATTGCCCCCTGAAGATGGTTTTGATCAGTGGGCTGCGCACCACCCATGAGTTCCCAGAACCTTCTCATGTTCCTACTATTAATTGACTGTAGCAGTGAATCCCACAGATCATTTTGCTTATCACGTTGTTTTCTCTTTGTGATTATGGTGCAATTTTTCCTTGCAGCCCTCAGGGGTGCTATCCTCTCAACCCTCAACTCTTTAGCATTTCCAATCAAGGCCCCCTTGGCCCTTTGACACTCACAATCATCCCAAGGATTGGTGCATGCAGATTGAGCCTTGATGGTCTTCATCGGCTTGGGAAAAGCCTCCCAAAGTTCTCGACAACTCTTCATGTGCCCTCAAGATTGCAGTTTTCACATCAAGATGTAACGAGAAATAGCTTTCAAAGGTTGGCAGAATATGGTTGTACATTTCAGGTAGTGCTGCATTTCTATCAATTTTTACCCACATCAATAGGACCGTGGGACCATCAGCCTGCTCTACCATTGCCCCACACAATTTCTGGAGAACCATTATGATTAACAGGCAGTGATTGCTTTCAACCCGTACTTCCACTTTTTAAATCAATGATTACTGCCATATCTACAGATTCAATAGGACATTGTCTATCTGGCTTGAGCCATTAGCACAGTGGAACATCCAACTATTGCATGCTAGCAAGCTGTCCACCATTAGTAAGCTTGCCACCACCTCGGAAACTTTTATAATTTCCCTTAGAGGCCGGAGCTGACAGCTCCCCTATGGCTCAAACTCTATCTTATTCTTCTGCATTATCAGCCATAAACTTGACGGGTTCATATTGCAGATTAAAGTCACCCATAACTACAATCTTGGATATCTTTAGACCTCCTGGCATCCAAACGTTCTTGTAGGTGGAAAGAAAAGGGAGGTTCCTCCATATGCTGCTTCCTTATATGCTAATTAATAGCATACCTGAACCATCTGGGAAGTTTATGGGGAATTCCAAGAAGCCCTATTGGCCAGTTTTGACCATATTAAGAGATCTAAATAATAAGGGGTCAATCCAAAAGAGTAGCCCTCTGCTTGGCCTGTCCCCTTTTCCCCCGATTGCTGGAATAGAATAGGTTGTATACCCCTGTACAACAGGTGCTACCAAGGTGCATGTTTCCTGGAAGCCCATGATCAGATGCTTGCATGTTAATCTCACCCAGGATTCGTCTGCCAGGTGCCTGTTGAGACCAGCAACATTCCAGGATAGTGCCTGCACCCCTGGTCATCACGCCACCAGAACGCCTCAGATCATCAGTGATGGAAGCGCTGCCACAAGGTACATATTTATGACCAACTCATGAATAAATGCACAAATGATAACATTAGAGAGGAGCTAGGGTGTAAGAAAGACCCAACATTGGACAAAATGAAAGAGATAGCAAATATTGTGGAAAACACAGAAAGTTGCATTCAGGATCTGCACGGAGATCCCTTTTATATGATGGGAGAAGAGAAGTCTGTCAAAAAACAAGTGGTCACTAATAGGGACCCATCAAGGGGAGGGCATGAAGAAATAAACTGATCACTTCCTGCGGCTCCTAGCAGAACCTCCTCCATGCTGGCTCCAACGTCAAGGGACTTGTTCACCTTATTCAGGTACTTATAGAGTGACTCTACAGACAAAACGTGCTGCTTCAAACAATTAGCAACATCCTCCTCCTCTGCTACCATTTAAGCCCTCCCCATACATCATCTCTTCTCCTCAATCACTATCACCCTCTTCAACCACCTAAGAACCCTCTTCAAACACCATCTTCTTCTCAACCACCATGTACCCATCCACAACCACTAACTTCCCTCATCATGCTCCATATCCAACTCTGTCTGCCCCTCTTCCCCCCCTGACTCCTGTAGTGGGAAAGGATCCTCAAAATATACAAACACAAGGGAAGGTAACTGACCATCACACAGGAAGACATCTGGTGTTCACACAGAAAAGGGAAGGCATTAGGCAACCTTTTGTAGAAAGTTTTATTTAAAAGGGACTTTGGGTAAAAAAGGCAAGGCTAGAGAGGCAGCCAAAGAAGACACAAATGGGATACAATGGGATCAGGAAACACTAACACACCACTAACAATTAACAAACTAATCCTAAACTCTCCCTAACTCACCAAATCACACCAAAGTTCTTCCAAAACCACGAAATTGCTATACAGTCATCTCCACTCCTAATTTGACAACCAAACAAATCCCAAAAAGGAAGCACGGTGGGAATTTGAAAGGCCATAAACCCCATTATAGAATGGCTTGGAACTTGGTTCTTCTGATTGCTGGTCAAATCTACTCCCCTTTTTAGTCTCAAGCCTTGCAACTGCTGGGCCTAAACCCAGACTTGACAATCACAGCAGTGTTTGACAATTGGGAGATCCTGTGGGAATCACATGGAATGAGTCAAACCCACACAGAAAAGCTTGAATTTCCCATGAGGGATATTTTGGGAAATTCAAGCACCCCTACTCTCATGGTTTGTATATAGACATCATGATCTAATCTTTCCATAGTTTCCCCAATTCGAGGTGGCCTGTTATGTTTATCACATGAGCTAACCAACAAAGGTAGGTCCTTTTGTTTACAACCATCACTAGCCTCTGCTGTGCCCCTGTTTCAGGAACTATGGGCACACTGCGTAGGATCCTGCCTACCCAGTAGAGAAACTGTTTCACAGGAATTTCCCCTTAGACTGTGACATTACTTTCCTGCACAAACCCTGGACATGTGGTTACTGTCTCTGATCCCTGTGGAATTTAGCCTAATCCAGACCCCTCTCCTCTGGGAAATTCTTCCCATTTTGGTAGCCTCTCCAAATCAGATATCTTGGCATACAAAGCCATCTCTTGCTCCTCCTTGACAAAAAACAAGTGTCATTTTGGAATCTGAGGCTGCTGAGTGTAGAGCCATCTTGCCTTATATGTATATCCATTCTTTTATATTGACTACTGGCTGAAGGAGGACTTTCACAGCAGGCTACGCTTTCTGGGACTGCAATCAGGTGTTCAAAGCTCCTGCTAGCCCTAGATCCACAGATATAATGCCCATACAGCCAGATCTAACAACACCTTTGCTGGGATATTGTCTTGCAAACTCACAGGTACTCATGCATTTTTGCTGTAAGTGTGAATTGTCATGATGGCTGCATGAATATGCCTTAGGTCGATTAGCAAGCCCCATTAGTGCCAAGTGACACTGTAACAGAGCACTCAGCTGTGGAATTGTTTTATTTTGATGCCTAGGGCAAAGTCCTTTGTACATTGAAAAGGAATCTCTGGTGGTAACCATGAGCATTCACTTGAATCTCACCATAGAACATTGACGATACTCGCAGATACCCAGGGAGATTAGCGCTATCTCTGAAGTGGTTCCCCTACCTCCTTCTCTGGACAGATGGCAGCTCAAGCTGCCTGTACCTATACGGTCATGGTCTTACAACAGGGGATCTTCCTTTTCTGAGAAATATCGGGAAGTTCCAACCACATGTTCAAAACTGTAATGACCACTGATCAAAACACCCCACATGCATGAGGCTTGCAATCATTTTGGGAAACCTCAGCTTTTGCTCAACTCTGTAATAGGCTGTGATCCTGATGGATTGACATTTTATTGGGCTTTTCCTCCTGTTTTTGGTAGGTCCCATCTGTTCTGGTTAACGTGGGGGTCAACCTATTAATATGCAGCTAGAGCTAGTGGTTTAGAGTCCACCTTTAGGAACCCTAGCTATTCCTCTCTGATGAGGCCCAACAAACCCGAAACATGTTTTGGGATGCTTGTGGCCTCGTGCAGAAGGGATGTGACCAAGCAGTTTTGGATAGACTGCCCCTTTTGGAGTGGGACCAAACCTGATTTGCATATGGTCTTCTCTTTTTGTAATGGCTTAACAGGCAAAGAACAATGATTTGGAGGGTTGCCCAGAGCAATGCCAGAGGTTAGAAGTAATTACAAACCTTCCAGGCATCACCTCTTTTGTTTTGTGTAAGTCACCCCGAGTGGGACGGGTATGCCCTGACATGATTCCCGTGCCTGCTGGGCCTAGAGACCCAAGCTACTCCTCACTGATGAGGCCCAACAAGGCCACAACATGTTTGGGGATGTTTGTGGCATCGTGCAGAAGGGGAGTGACCAAGCAGTTTGGGCTGGACTGCCTCTCTTGGAGTGGGATAAAGCCTGATTTGCATATGGTCTTTCCTCTTTTGTAATGGCTTGGCAACCAAAGAACAATGGTCTGGCGGGTTGCCCAGACCAATGCCAGGGGTTAGAATTAATTCCAAACTTTCCAGCCATCATCTCTTTTGTTTTGCATAAGTCACCCCGAGCAGGATGGGTATGCCCTGACGTGGGTCCTGTGCCTGCTGGGCTTACAGACCCAAGTTATTCCTCACTGATGAGGTCCAACAAGGCCACAACATGTTTGGTGATGCTTGTGGCATCGTGCAGAAGGGATGTGACCAAGCAATTTGGGTGCAATTGCTCCTTTTGGAGTGGGACAAAGCCTGATTTGCATATGGTCTTTCCTCTTTTGTAATGGCTTGGCAGGCAAAGAACAGTGGTCTGGTGGGTTACCCAGACCAATGCCAGGGGTTAGAATTAACTCCAAACCTTCCAGCCATCATCTCTTTTGTTTTGCATAAGTCACCCGGAGCAGGATGCGTATGCCCGGACGTGGGTCCTGTGCCTGCTGGACTTACAGAACCAAGCTACTCCTCACTGATGAGGCCCAACAAGGCTAAAACATGTTTGGGGATGCTTGTTAT
This sequence comes from Ambystoma mexicanum, assembly GCF_040938575.1. NCBI lineage: Eukaryota > Metazoa > Chordata > Amphibia > Caudata > Ambystomatidae > Ambystoma > Ambystoma mexicanum. Next base: position 747,231,197 of record NC_090935.1, read on the forward strand.
CTCGTTCAGAAGGGATTGTGGAAATCGAAATAATATTGTACCTCCTATCGCATTGTTTGAATGTATGTTGGCCTACGCCAAGTTGTCTAAAAACATTGTGTACATAGATTCCGCGGCAAGGTCTTGACCTTAATGTATTGTGTAAATCGCCATCTTGGATTTAGCCACCATTTTAGGTTCTCTTGTAGTGTGGAAGTCACCCTGAACAACAAAATGTAGGCCGAATGACATTTCGAGTGGGGTTCTGGCCGTTGTGACCTCCGCACACATGAATAAGTAATATGCCTGCAGGCCACTTGTTGGGGTCGCGAACTGAGACCTTGTCCTATCCCTGACCTATGTGTAAATGAACAACTGTATCAGCGGAACTGATCAAATGCATACATTATGGGATCGACCTGGCAACGAACTCTAGGCCTGGTTCTGAGAATGGTTAACCCGCGAGGGGGTTGGCCAGAGTTGGATAAAAAAGTATAAAAACCTGAGTATCCCAATGTACGGTCTCTCACACTAACACGGCGAACTACCGTTGATGGTTTGTTCTGTTACTCTGAGGGCCGAATAGCTATCCGTATGTCAATTGACTTTTGGTAATTGTTGTATCTTTGAATAAAGCGCTTTGTATGTCCTTTGTAACCTGTGTTGGTGTGTTTCCTTTGGGCTTCCCGGCCTCATATCAATTTTTCTGTTTCCACAGTTGGCGCCCGAATAGGGACCCTCAAGATTGATGCTGGATCATTGAAGGTTGACGCAGACTATCGAACCGGGATCGGACGGTGTGATTCTGTGGGCCCGACCGATCGAGACGCGATACCTCCGCAGCGCTGCACGATCCGATCCTTGGACGATAGTCGTGTGGTCTGACACGGCATCTTGACGAGGGTCCAATTTTGAGGCGGGCAGATTTGCCGAAACCACCAAACACAAGGTAAAATTCGTTAGGTAAGTTGTTTGGTAAACTGTACGGTCCTCCTTAGGTTTGGTCAGGTGCAGTCGTGACTCGGCTCTTAATTTAACCCTGACACTTTGAATTTGGTGTATTGTATCTGCAGACACAATTATTGAACCAGGTAACACCAATATTTGGTGAAATGCCTGGGAAATTGTCTAGCTGTTTTAGGGCTCTGTTCCGCAGCGATCGACAATCTTTGGAATTTAGCCGCCCGGCACCACAGGAGGGGTCGCCGGCGTGTACTATGTACTGTAAGTATGGCCTTGGAAGTATCGTATTTAATGATATTTGGCACAGACAGACCAGACATGCCGCCGAATTTCAGTGGCCAATCAACGGTAGTTTTGAGATCCCCCGTATCGAATACTTAGAATCGATCTTGTTAAAGAAAAAGGCTAGACCAGCAGCCTTTGATGTGTTACAAAATTGGAAGAAAGAAGCATCGCAGCAGCTTAAAAGTAGGGATAAACATGCACGTCGTCATAAAACAAACGCTGAAAAAGCATTATTATATGATAAAGAAAAGCGGTCAGAATTAGTTAAAAATATGGATAGAGCTTTTTCACTCAGAGTCCAAAAAATGTACCCCTCTAAAGATTTCCATGTTTCTGAGGAGTTTATTGAGAAGTTATTAAATGAACGCAGGCCCGATGCCTCAGCGCCACCTCCGTATGCTCCTATTCTGGGCGCTCTGCCTATTCCTGTTGTCGCGCCTGCTGTTACTCCTGTTCCCCCTGTACAGCCTATTGTTCCTAGTCCTTTGGTTGTTGTTCCTCCGCCTATCGCACCGCCCCTTCCCCCTGCACCGATAGTTGCACCTTTGTTAAATTTACCTATACCTCCGCTCCCGAGTGGCCCCGTATTGATTGAAGTTGATCCAGGTGCAGGGTCAAAGGTTGTGACTCGTAGTACTGTTTCTGCAGATAGGAAAAAGGAATTGTTTGCATGGGCTAAGCATTGCATGGAGAAAGGTGATCAAGCTAATGTTTTTCCTACATTATCTAATTTGAATAGTTTTCCCGAGAAAAATGTCTTTATCGAAGGTTTGGGGACTCATTTGTGTGTGATGTGGGGTAGATTACAAAATTCGGATCTTCAACAAGGGGTGAGAGATCTGAATGCTTTGGCACTTTCGAGGGACACAGAGCAGAAAGTATATGGGCATGTTGAAAGATTGTTTGAGTTTAGGAAAGACTTTGAAAAATCACGAGATGAGGATGATGAGGACGATAGAATATATGTACAGAAACGGTTCCTTCCGAAGAGCGGCACCTGAGGAAGTACGAATTTGTACCAAAGATGCGGTTCGATGGATCTCTGATTCATCGATACCGCCAGACGAAGTGTATGACACGTATAGTCAGTATACAGTAGAAATGCAAAGAAAGGTAATTCAGGTGATGGTACAGCACCTGCAAGAGGAATGTGTAAGGAAGAGGGTTAGTTGCCCCATAGAATTATTGGGGATTTGTAAAAGGGCTTTTTCGCCCGACACTTCTACAGCTGCCTTAGCGCTCAACCTGGCTCTATTGCTTAGTAAGCGGCCTGGAGGTACCTATATCTCAGTTGCCTATGAGAGAGGTTCCTCCGACCTTTGTCCCAAAAGTTGAGATCCCCGCCAACGCTGGGACTGGTGCCCCCGCTGTGGATATCCCTGCACATTATGTATCGCAATTTGTTCACGTCCCGTTTTCACGACAGGAAGTGAACACAATTAAACAATCAGTTCCCGATATTAGGAAAAACCCGATTGGGGTTTTACAAAGAAATAGAGTCCGTTTCACAGTCCTCTGTGTTCACCTTGAGTGACATTGACTTGTTATTCCCTGTACTCCTACCCGTAGATGTATGGAAACAGGTTCGGACAATAGATGATGTGCCGGGGTTGGGAGATACGTGGGCAAATATGATTAGAATTGATGGAGAAAGACCAGCTGGTGAGAAACCGCCACAGGTAATACTAACTTTACCTGATAGGATTGTCGCTAAACTAAAAACTATAATTCCAGAGAAGAGGATTATTTGGGACAAGCTTACGGCCTGTGTCCAAGGGAAAACTGAAGGTGCCACCGAATTTTTTAATAGATTCGAGCAGGTATTTTCTGACTTCAGTGGACAGGGTTTAGGTACAGAGTCGGGAAAGAGGTTGTTTGTGGACAAATTTGTACGTGGCTTGTTACCTGACATCCAGTCACAAATGATGTCCTCAGGGAGCGCTTGGCAGGCAAAATCTCAATCTGAGGTTTTGCACATGGCTCAGTATTATGAGAACTGTGTTAATAATGAAAAGGAGAAAATTGAAAAGAGAAAGGGAGATTTGAAAACCAAAGTATTATTGCAGCAAATTGTTAGAAACCCCAGAGGAGGTACGACACAGACTAGAGGTCAGTACGTTCCAAAAGGAAATGCTCCTCTGAGTACTGTGAATATTAATCAATGTGCTTATTGCCGCCAGGAAGGTCATTGGCGAGCACAGTGCCCTGTCCTTCGCCAGAGGTCAAACAGTGCGTTTGGAGGTATGGGTAGACAACCTAGGGGCCGCCCTGGAGCAGAGGGGCCTGACAGAGGTCAGCTAATACAAGATTCTCAGCAACCTTTTTCACGGGAAAATCAGAACTCGAGTATGGACTCGAGAAACATATTTGATCACCCTTCTGCTGCCTACCTTTCTGAAGAGCTTCCTTCTGACGAGGCTCCGTATTATTAGGATTGCCCGAAGCAGGGTTTGGAACCTTTGCCTATTCCCGTTAATCAAAAAGGCCCTTACGTTGAATTATTAGTGGGGAATAGGAAACACCAGTTTTTGATTGACACTGGAGCACAGAAGTGCTCCATTGATCATTCTCGGGTTCCAAACATCCCACTGTCAGGGCAAACAAATGTTTCCATAGGGTTTTCTGGTGTACCAACTGTCTGTCCGGTTTCTGCGCCGGTATCCGTTTCTTTGGGTCCCTTTACGGACCATTGTCCCTTTCTTCTCACTTCGAACTGTGGAGAGAATTTGCTGGGGTTGAATTTGTTAAAGAAATTGAATGCAGTAATTCATTGTTCTTCGGATGGAGTACGGCTAACGGTTTCGCCACAGCAACTTCCTAATTCTCAGTTCTTGATTCGACCTTTACCTCCCAAGTTTAGCATTGTCCCGGAATGTTTGTGGGCGGTGGACGACAATGATGTCGGAGTGTTACAGATTGAGCAGGTTAAAATAGTCCTGAAACATGGGGTGAAACTGCCACGCATCCCGCAGTATAAAATATCAGTCGAAGGCGAACGTGCTTTGAAATGCATTGTCTCCGATTTTGTACATCGTGGGGTGATTGAAGAGATTACAGGTAGTTTGTGTAACAGTCCGATCTTACCCGTATATAAGAAAGGCGACAATGCAATTCCATACCGGTTTATAATTGATCTTCGTGCTATTAACCGAGTGGTCGCCCCACAATTTCCAATTGTGCCTGATGTGACGACGATATTAACAATGATCCCTGCTATGGCTACGCACTTCAGCGTTGTGGATCTGAAAAACGACTTCTTTAGTATCCCTATACATAAAGAAAGCAGATATCTGTTTGCGTTCACCTTGGGGGGACGCTCATTTACATTTACAAGGGCACCTCAAGGGTATACTGAAATCCTAGTATTTATAGTAGAGCCTTGAAAGAGCAGCTCGACACCCTTGAATTGCCACCTACTTGCACGCTGCTTCAATATGTTGACGATTTGCTTTTGGCTGCAGATTCTGAGAATGCCTGTAAAGAAGGCACTATACTGTTGCTTGTTCATCTAGCTAAAAATGGTCACAAAGCTTTGCTTAAAAAATTTCAATATTGTTGTCAGGAGGTTGCCTATCTAGGCTACCTCCTGTCAAAGAAGGGGAGAAGATTGACACCTGAAAGAATAAAACACATTTCTGGCATGTCTGTTCCAAATACACAGAAGGAAGTCAGAGGCCTGATAGGTGTGGCTTCCTACTGTATGTTGTGGATCCTGAATTTCGCACTAGTGGTAAAACCGATGTTGGCTTTGACGAAGAAGGGCATTTCTCTGCCACTGCCATGGGAATTGGAACATCAACGATCATTTGAGCTTCTCAAAACCGCGCTATGTTCGGCACCGGTTCTGGGTACTCCAAATTATGACAAGGCCTTTGTGTTGTTTGTGCATGAATGTGATGGATGTGCTTTGGCTGTGTTAACACAGGAACACAGAGTGAAGAATAGGCCGTGCGGCTACTACTCCTCCGCCCTTGATCCTGTCGCATGCGCTTTGCCAAGATGTTTGCGCGCTGTCGCTGCTGCTGCCGCATCTGTAAAACAGAGTGAGGGAATGGTCCTAGGCCATGATTTGATTTTGATGGTACCTCACTCTGTTGATATTTTATTGAACAAAACCCAATCGCAACACCTCACCTCTGCACGGTTAACAAGGTATGAACTAATTCTGTTTGCCCCTCATATTCAAATTAAGAGGTGTTGTGTTCTTAATCCGGCTGAACTCTTACCTTTCCCGCAAAACACTGTTTGCGGTGACGAAGAATCTCATGACTGCCTGTATACCACCGAACAAGAAACGAAGGGCAGGATAGATCTCATAGATACTCCTTTGGATAATGCAGAAGGGGAGCTATTTTGCGATGGCTCCTGCTTCAAACTTTCGAATGGTACATCTACAGCTGCCTATGCAGTTACTACATTGAGCAAAGTTGTCGAAACTAAGAGAATTTCGCATAACTCCGCGTAGGCCGCAGAGATTATGGCGTTGACCCGAGCTTGTGAACTTTCCCAAGGGCGAAGAGTAAATATATGTACTGATAGCCAGGACGCATTTGGGGTGGCTCACAACTTCGGAAAGCTTTGGTCGGAAAAAGGGTTCCTGACCTCACATGGGACCAAGATTCAGCATGGCCCCTTGATAGTGCAATTACTTTCGGCACTCTTACTCCCTAAACAGTTAGCGATCATGAAATGTGCAGCACATCGCAAGGTCATAGATGATATAGGCAAAGGGAATGCTTTTGCGGATTTGATAGCCAGACAAACGGCCACAGACCTTAGCACGGACATGTATGCCTCGAGGGAAATGAGAGATGCTTGCATAATGGATGAAGGTATTGGGTCTGTGCGAGATATTCAAACTGATGCCACAATGGAAGAATCTAAAAAGTGGGCTGAAGGGATGGGGAAACTGGATGACGAAGGGTGTTGGATGGACACATCCGAAGGGAAATGGTTGCTTCCTGATTCTTATGTATTGGCAATGGTTACGATGGCACACGGTCCTATGCATGTGTGTGCCCAGCAGATCACGAGAATGTTAGAACAGGTCTGGGTGAATGACAAGATTCTGGACACTGCAAAGAGGCATGTCCAGAACTGTATGATCTGCCTACAGCACAATGTGGGTAAGGGGACAGTGACTCCAAGGGGAAGTTTTGGGCCCCCTTCTGTCCCCTTTGAGGTTATACATTTTGATTTTATTGAAATGGAGCGATGTAATAATCTAAAATATGTTCTTGTAATTATTTGTGCCTTCAGTAAATGGGTCGAGGCTTTCCCCGTCAAAGATGCTACTGCCATGACCACTGCAAAGATTATGGTAAAAGAATTCTTTCCTCGATTTGGGCTACCGAGGATAATCTGGTCGGACAATGGTCCTCACTTTATTGCAGCAGTAATTTTGCAAATATGTGCAGCCCTATGTATTGAGAAACGATTTCATTCAGCTAGACATCCTCAAAGTGCTGGGTTGGTAGAAAGATACAACGGTATTTTAAAGAATAAACTTGAAAAAACATGTGCTGATACCAAACTAAAATGGCCAGATGCTTTGCCTATTGTGTTATTAGCTATGCGTACCACACCTCAGACTAGAACTGGGCTCTCTCCATTTGAAGTAGTAATGGGGAGACCTGGTAACATTTGGGGTCTCCCAAAACCTAAAGCCCTGAGGGAGGTGGAAAATGTATTGCTTGTAGACTACTGTAACCAGTTAACTAAAAACCTGTATTTCATCTACCACCAGGTGCATGCTGCTTTACCTGTACGGTTCACGGGCCCAGGACACAATATACAGCCTGGAAGTTGGGTCCTCGTGAAGGCCTACGAGAGGTCTTCCTGTCTCGCGCCTTGCTGGCGGAGACCCCATCGGGTATTATTGGTCACCAGGACAGCAGTGCGGGTGGCTGGAAAGAAGAACTGGATTCACGCGACGCACGTCAAGAAACTTCCTCACCCGACGCCACACACTACAGAAGAAGCAGAACCCCTCGCTGATGCTACAGTTTCTGATCCTGGAGTAGCAAACAGCGCTGTGAGTGCGTCGGAGAAGTTCTCTGAGCCTGAGGAGCTTGGGGAACAGTCCATTTCGTCTCTGCACTCTTTTGAAAAATCACTTCCGGAAAACACTGTTTCGAGCTCTGCGACTTCCGTCGCCACCGACACGTCGCTTCCCTCAGGAAGTGACGATACTTTGCTTCCGAACCAAACAATTTTGGGTACCATCAGGTACAACCTTCGACCACGGAAATAGAACTACGGCACGAATGTTGTGTATCTGGAAAAGGAAGTGATTGGAAAATTGTCTTGTTATGAGAAAGTTTTGTTGAACAAAAAGGGATTCTGCTGGCTAGGGTTGGGAAGGACTAAGAAATCACGCGACCGTAGTGTCGCCAGCAACGAACATTGGGGCCGTCGATCGAGGAACTACGATGCCTGCCACCTTCACCGCTGCTCACCGCACTGGACTTTTCGATAAGGGGGTGACCAAATCGAACAATGAACAATGTTCCTGGGCCCCGAAAACGTACTGTTGTGTTTTGATAATGATTATTGTTATTTTTGCAACTGCTGCTGTAGGACTTTGGTATTTCGAAGAAATCTATCCTTTGAAACCTTTATTACCGACCAAGATCATACCAACTGTTTTGACTCCCTCTGTACACCTTCACACTCTGTCCCCTAGAGACTCCCAACATAGACAAAAGTATCATAATAACACTCTGATGATAGTAATGAATGCTACTCATGCCATTTTTAATAAGAGTTATTGTCTCATTTACCGCAACATGGGAACAAGGGACTGGGATGGTATATACATCCTCTACCTTTAACGACTTCTTGCTATGCCTCTCTTAGAGCACTATTCTTTGGCCGATGGAATGATAGCATCTCAGGGAACTTTGATGGAACTAATTTAAATGATTTTGAGAAACGTGAATTGACTCCCCTGGGATGCTCGCTTTTCGCAAATAGAAGTAAACCTAACGTCGCTTCTATTAGGCCGTCTGACAAACTATCTCTTCCTTTTCAAACTCTGATTTCCTTTAAAATGGCTCCGATAGGCAATAAGGACGCTGTACCTCCTTCTTATTCTGTAAATCATAGTCCTGACTCAGTTTCCTTCTGTGTACAGAGAAATGGCACTAGGCCAATGGGAGATTTTGAAGCTTGTAAAAATACTGTAAATTTCACTGGGGAAAACAGGCCTCTGTATGTAGGGGGGCCTGTTTATTTTGTTTGTGGTAGTTTAGCATTTCCCTGGTTGCCCAAGGATTGGCAGGGAACCTGTTATTTAGGAATATTGTTACCCGTAGCAAGTACATTAGAGATTTCTAAGGCTCGCCCGCGGCGAGACGACAATGGAGATACCCCTGGGCAAGTATTGGGGGACATAGCGAAATCAGTTGTGCCCTTTTGGGGACAAATAGCAAACTCGGAGAACATTAGGGGATTAGCAAGGGTACTGGAGAGAACGATCAACCGGACCACGGACATACTCTACAATATGACCTTAGAGCAAAAGGCAATAAGATTGGTAGCACTTCAAAATTGGATGGCATTAGATGTCATCTTGGCAGAACGAGGTGGAGTATGCAAATTAGTGGGGTCCGCTTGTTGTGTTTTCGTACCAGACTCCTCGCCAACAATTTTTAAAGCAATTCAGAACTTACGTACTCTCAGTTCTGAAGTCCATATCCCTGTAGGAGACTGGAACCTTAGTACTTGGTTTTGGGATTCTTTGCGATCTTGGGGTTGGAAGGTGCTTTCCGTTATTATGGTTATTTTAGGGATTCTGTTATTCCTTTGTTGCTGTTTTCAATGCCTCCCAAGTATGTGTGGAATGATAGGGGGGTGTTGTGCTCAAGCAGTTAGCACAATAGGGCATATAATATATACCCCAGATACAGCATCTAAAGAATGCATGTTACAAGAGGTTCTTATGAACGACCTTATGGCTATAGACATTACAGACAATGATGCGGAATCTATGGATGATAATACATGGAGTTATTTTCGAAAGTATTACGGATGATGTTTAGCACTTGGCATAGGCCAAAAGGAGGGGCTGTGGAAATCGAAATAATATTGTACCTCCTATCGCATTGTTTGAATGTATGTTGGCCTACGCCAAGTTGTCTAAAATCATTGTGTACATAGATTCCGCGGCAAGGTCTTGACCTTAATGTATTGTGTAAATCGCCATCTTGGATTTAGCCGCCATTTTAGGTTCTCTTGTAGTGTGGAAGTCACCCTGAACAACAAAATGGAGGCTGAATGACATTTCGAGTGGGGTTCTGGCCGTTGTGACCTCCGCACACATGAATAAGTAATATGCCTGCAGGCCACTTGGGGTCGCAAACTGAGACCTTTTCCTATCCCTGACCTATGTGTAAATGAACAACTGTATCAGCGGAACTGATCAAATGCATACATTATGGGATCGACCTGGCAACGAACTATAGGCCTGGTTCTGAGAATGGTTAACCCGTGAGGGGGTTGGCCAGAGTTGGATAAAAAAGTATAAAAACCCGAGTATCCCAATGTATGGTCTCTCACACTAACACGGCGAACTACCGTTGATGGTTCGTTCTGTTACTCTGAGGGCCGAATAGCTATCCGTAAATGAACAACTGTATCAGCGGAACTGATCAAATGCATACATTATGGGATCGACCTGGCAACGAACTCTAGGCCTGGTTCTGAGAATGGTTAACCCGCGAGGGGGATGGCCAGAGTTGGATAAAAAAGTATAAAAACCTGAGTATCCCAATGTACGGTCTCTCACACTAACACGGCGAACTACCGTTGATGGTTCGTTCTGTTACTCTGAGGGCCGAATAGCTATCCGTATGTCAATTGACTTTTGGTAATTGTTGTATTTGTATCTTTGAATAAAGCGCTTTGTATGTCCTTTGTAACCTGTGTTGGTGTGTTTCCTTTGGGCTTCCCGGCTTCATATCAATGTTTCTGTTTCCACAGGATGTGACAAAGCAGTTTGGGCTGGACTGCCCCTTTCGGGGTGGGACCAGGCCTGATTTGCCTATGATCTTTCCCCTTTTGTAAAGGCTGGGCAGTTAAAGAACGATGGTCTGGAGGGTTGCCCAGAGCAATGCCAGAGGTTAAGATTAATTCCAAACCTTCCAGCCATCACCTCTTTTGTTTTGCGTGAGTAACCTCAAGTGGGATGGGTATGCCCAGACGTGGGGCCCGTGCCTGCTGGGCTTAGAGACCCGAGTTTCTCCTCACTGATGAGTCCCAACAAGGCCAAAATATGTTTGGGGATTCTTGTGGTCTCGTGCATAACTAATGTGACCAAGATGTTTGGCTGGACTGCCCCTTTTGTGGTGGAACGAATCCTGATTTGCATATGGTCTTTCCCCTTTTGTAATTGCTTGGCAGGTGAAGGACAATGGTCAAGGGGGTAGCCCAGAGCAATGCCAGAGGTTAGGATTAATTCCAAACCTTCCAGGAATCACCTCTTTTGTTTTGCTTAAGTCACCCGAGTGGGACAGGTATGCCCAGGCGTGGGTCCCATGCATGCTGGGCTTAGAGATCCAAGCTACTCCTTACTGATGAGGCCCAACAAGGCTGAAATGTGTTTGGGGATGCTTGTGGTCCCGTGCAGAAGGGATGTGACCAAGTAGTTCAGCTGGACTGCCCCTTTTGGGGTGGGACAAAGCCTGATTTGCATATGATGTTTCCCCTTTTATAATGTCTTTGCAGGTGAAGAACGATGGTGTGGAGGGTTGCCCAGAGCAATGCCAGAAGTTAGGATTAATTCCAACTCCTCCAGCCATCACCTCTTTTATTTTGCGCAAGTCACCCTGAGTGGGATGGGTATGTCCAGGCATGGGTCCCATGCCTGCTTGGCCTAGAGACCCAAGCTACTCCTCACTGATGAGGCACAACAATGCCAATCATGTTTGGGGATGTTTGTGTTCTCGTGCAGAATTAATGTGACCTAGCAGTTCGGCCTGGATGCCACTTTTATGGTGGGACCAAGCCTGATTTACATATGGTCTTTCTCCTTTTGTAATGGCTTGACTGGTGAAGAGCGATGGTCTAAAGGGTTGCCCAGAGAAATTCCAGAGGTTAGGATTCATTCCAAATCTTCCAGCCATCACCTCTTTTGTTTTGCGTCTATATCTTTCTATATAAAGATGATACCTTAGGCGAATGAATTAATTTATCGTCAAGCTTCTCATAATCTTCAGATTACTTCATTAGGCATGGGAAGAATTAGGCTCTTGAAATAAAAGTAGGAACGTCTTATCTGTTTGTGTCTTCTTCTGATTTTCTTCCTTCACAAAGAACCTTACACTTCAGAATTTCCCTCACACATTCCAGCCCCAAAGATTGAAGTAGGGCACAACTCAAAAAGGTATTTTAAGTTGGGTTGGATTGACATCTCACTTAATTTTACATGCAGTGAGATTGCACTGTTTATTTTCCATGTAAATCGATGTATTTTGATAACACCTTTCCAGCCCGCCCCCTTTTTCCGAGCAGTAACATTGTTATAGTAAACATATATTAATTATTTGGGGAAATATCATACTCACATGTTGTTATCCTTTAGGGGCATGAAGCCAGGAGGACCCTCATGTGTTCCTAGAGGAGCCTCAGTTATCAACTGGATCTGCAGATTCCTGTGTGGACAGGTGTCACCCCATGGAACAGGAACTTCCCTTCTGCAGCCCTTATGTTGGACTCTGAACACGTGACATTCTTTGCTGCAGCTTTCCACTGTCAAAATATCCTCCTATGTTCTCTCGCAGTATTTAAAATGTACAGACTCTCCCACCTCAAATCATAATTATGACACACAATGTGATTGGCAAAAGTTATTCCCTTGGCCTATGGTTAGACACTCCTATTAAATACACATCACCTCTGTCCATTGGATGATTGTAATGTCTATACCTGTGATCAGAAAATGGTTGGGGACAGTATGATCTATATGCTTTTGAATGCAGAATCAGATTTCCTTTCATAATTCAACACACAAATATGATATGTTCATACATTTGATTTTGGTAATCTACCAACTAGAATGCATGTCGAGGTATGTGACATAAATCTATAACATGCTTATTAGTAAAGTTATTACTTTTTCATAATTTGTATAATTTGTATAATGTTGGTAATCATGAAAACTTAATTTGCATATACTAAATATAATTATAATTGTTCTTTTATGACATGCTTAATACCAAAGATTCGTTTCTAAGTATAGGATCATGATTCAAACCTGTGCTGCACTGTGTTGTCTTGCTTGAAAGACAAATGCATTGCCCCTGAGCTATCCCCCCTATATATGAGATATCCCCATGGCCATAACGCAGTTATTCCAATGTGTGCACTTTGTATGGTCACTGAGTAATCCTAAATGTTGGTTTGCACTGAAATATCAATAGCAATAGCATGATTGGCATTGATTGGAAAATATACAAATCTGGATATGTCCTGTATTTGCCCAGTGAATACAATCTTGTGCTGCAGACCCATAACTCAAGTAAACAGATATTCATAAATTCTTCAGGTATTATTGGTGTGAGGGAAATGACAGAAGACCTTTATTCTTCCACTCACATTAAACCACCCACATGTTGGTTTATATGGTGATGGATCCTTCAATCTGTCACGTTAAGTATAACATTGTTTGAAGCTGGCATCTAAATTTGATCAGGTCCTTGCCAGCCAGAGATGGCTATCTCTACATAGACTCAAATTGTATTTTTCTGGAATGTTAAAGTATTTTCCTAACATTCTCCCCTGTAAAAATTCCAACGGAGGGAGGGACATGTTGCTGAGTTGAAATCCAGGTCAATTAAAGTCAGCACACTATCAAGCTGAATCAAACACCAATGTTTTTTTATAAACCACTGAATCAAATCACTGCTCTTCTGCATATTATACTGTAGGATTTTATTAAAGTCCACTATAAACTTAGTACAATAATCTGACAGTTGTTGGAGGAATAAAATACTACATTAAAATACTGTGTATGCATGATGAAGTACAGTACAAAATGCATGTCCGCGACTTTCAGAATACATAACGACTTCCTAAAACTGAACTTTTATTATTTTAAAACAGTCCATGATCTCAGTCAACATTATTATATTTCTGACAGCTGCAGGCCTCTTTGCACTTTCAAAATAAAGGTCCATGTTAAGCTTGTGAATTCTGTATTTCCTGTTTTCATTTAACATTGGTAACAAATCAGTCTTTAGGTGGAATGGACTCAAAGGCCCAGTGTGCTGAGCGTTGTCTCTCAGGTGAACATGTGATTACATGCATCCCATAGGTGTACCCTTGTCATGGTAGCAAGCACTGAGCCATCTACATCACAATTAAAAGTAGCTGCATAGTTCACAATTTTTCAACATTATTTACCTTAAGGTAAATTGTCTTAAGTTCCATTAATGCTGACAATCTGCAAAGTTGCATTGAAAAAAGAAATGAATGTATTGGAGTCCACTAGCTGTGATGCAAGGTTGTATATCAAGGAAAAGGGTGCATCATGTGTTAGCCAATATTACACATGTCAATGATAAATTCAGCAGCAGCAGTCACCCTGGTTAGCCAACTCACATTATTTTCCTTGAAACTATCTGAAAAGTCTCAAATACTGATTATTAGTTTCTTTAAACTTTCACACATGTGCCTATCGCATGATCTTATATTGTTTTATATTGCTCAGCTATGGAATCATTTCATGTTCATTTTGAGGTGAGTGACTGAATAGGCATGGATCGTTATCCTCTTTGTCATTTTGAGCACACTGCAGGCCAAATTAAATGAGGATAACAAGGATAAGCTCTTGGATACAACCTCGTTCACTCCAGCCAAATCTGTTGAGAGATGGAAACAGGAAGCAGGGGATAATCCATTAATAGTCAGTGGATTACTGCTTTGGGGTTTTCTCTTCACCACCCCAGGTTCATACAGTTGAAACTCCATCTGATGATGTCCTTTTATTTTCATTTTCACCTCTCGCTGCTGTCATATTTTGGTCTTTCAAACCCAGTGCTGCTGCTTGCTTGCATCTTTCAGTGCAAACTTGTCTCAACAATGCATGTTCACACGGAACAGCAGTGGTGTTTTGATTACACTCAGCAGGAGTGTTGGTTTGTATTTGTATTTGTACTTATTGATTTATAAAGCGCCTTACACCAAAGCGCTGTGTAATGGAACAACATAATACATAAAACAAAACAGTAAAACTGTTGAAGCAATTATAATATGAATCAATCAGACAACAAAACAGTGAGAAGAGCAATTAACTGATTGGGATAGGGAGGAAAGGGAAATGGGACTGGATAGGGAGTGGGGGAAAAGAGTAGTAGGAGGAATGATGACGGGTGCGAGAGGGGAGGCAAGAGAGGGGAGGGCAAAAGTGGGGGGAAAAGAGTGAGGAGGAGGGGGAAGCAGAAGGGGGAATGAGTTTCGAGGAGGAGAGTGGAGAAGGAGAGATTTAAGGGAAGTGCGGAATGAGGTGAAGGTAGGGGAAGAACGGACAGCAAGAGGGAGGGAGTTCCAGTGTAGTGGTGCTAGGAGTTGGAAGGAGCAAATACGGGATGAGGCGCAGGGGGGTGGGGGCGCAGTGAGAAGGAAATGGTCAGTGGACCGAAGGGAACGGAAGGGGGAGTAGAAGGAGAGAAGGGAGGAGAGATAAGGGGGGGCAAGACCATGGAGAGATTTGGAGACAAGGCAGAGAAATTGAAATTTAAGTTGGGAGTGAAAAGGAAGCCAACCAAGGTAAGAGAGAGAGGTAGAGATAGAGTCACGGGATGTAAGGAGACAGAGGGTCCAGCACTACAATTTAGCATGTGGGCAGATTCGGCTGAATTGGTCCAATGCTTCACTTATGAGCTTAGCACTGGAATTTCCTCAGACATCCCTACAAGGTTCAAGCATTGAAGCACTTTTGTCAATGTGTTGAGAAAGAAATACCAAAAAATATTCAGATGTGAACATTGATGTCCCAGAGGCTGCCAAAGCAGCCTCCAGAGCCTCTGGGACAGTGCAAGATTGAAGACGCTGCAGTGATGATTAAGGACCTGTTCATTGCACCCTCCATGGAATAGAATGTATTAGCATCTCCTCACAAGATCTTGTCACAGCCACAGATCTCAGCTATTACTGACTAATGATGCGTTCAGAAGCCTTATATCCTCAGATTCATGGATCCGGAGTCTGAACATAGAAACATCCAGAGATCTCAGGGCAACGATTCTGATATGCTTCAACTTGACTCATCCCAATGGGTCTAGGAAATAAAGCATTGCATTGGTACCCGGATAGAGGCTGATATCTCCATCATCAATACGTTTATCCGGAAACACATTTTCCATAAATAACAATGCAGAATAAAATACAATACAAAATACATAACATAAGGATAAAACACATTGGATGAGATGACAAATTTAAAAAAGTGTGTGTGTGTGCAGTTTAAAAACCTGGGTATGCCTGGGTAGTCATTAAATTATCAATGTTCAGTCAAATTTTGAGAGATGATTTTGGTTCTCCTATGCCAGGCCTTTCTCAAATAGTCCACCGAGCCCCTAGCCACAGGCAGTGTGGCAGCAGAAAGTAGATATCAGAGGGCTGGCCTGGCTTGAGACATTCCAGTGGACCTCAGTAATGGCAAGAGTGTTTTCCTCCTTAAGTTCATATAGGTAGGGCAAAACAGCACAAAATGCAGAAGGTCCTCCACTGGGCACTGACAGCAAGGACAAGCCTCAGATTGAACATTGTGAGACCAATTTTTTGTTCGCGCTCCCAGCCATAGACAGTCAAAACACGCTCTTGTAAGTGCCCAACGGTCATAGGGTTTTTTACTGTGTAACAAATACGGCTGGATAGTGTCTGCAGTGGTTAGAACAACATGCCTTCTATTTGCACAAATGTCCAATGCAGAAGACTCTCTGTTTGACTCAAGGATGGATTCAAACAATTGCTTGTGTGCCCTCACATCACACGCAGTCAAAAAGGCTGAAGGGCAGATGAGACTAACACAATTTAACCGGCTTATACATTTCTGAATATAAATAAGCCACAGTATTGTTTTACAGCTGGACTCACCAGTGCTATTAAGATTTTATGTGAAAGAACGGCTTTCTTGTTTGACCATAACGCCAGCCAATGCGCAAGGGGGGCCATTAACCATTCATCATCAATGTGAGGGCACCCAAGTTCTAAATGGGTGCCATAATTTGCCGCTGACTGCGGTAGCCCGAGTAGTTTTTTAGAAAGGTGTTCTCAACTTTTTCGATACTTGGAATCTTTTCAAAGCCCCACAGTGCAGCCCCATAATTGGTGGCTGTTTTGGTTTGTTCCCTGTAAACTTCAAGAATTAGCTTGAGTGAAGGCCCTGAACAGTAATTTTGAAAACGGGACAAACCACCCAATGCTTGCCTCATCCTCGTACATTGTTTGTCCACATGAACGAACCCTCGCCAGTTCTCATTAAAGCAAATTCCCAATTATACAAAACTAGTGACCCTGGGAATAGGTTCTCCACCACTCAGTATCATCTGCATCTTGAGGTGTCTAACACCTGCACTCCTACAAGCTGATTTTTTGGAGTTCACCGAGAGTTTGTGTGTGGCCATAAATTCAGTGTAAACATGCACCAGACGTTGTAAGGCGATGGGAGTATGCGCTATGATAACCATGTCATCAGCATAGCCTAGGACTGGAAGGGGTACACCTCCTATCCTAATATAGTCAGCGTTGGAATTAACAAGGGCCTGGTATACACCATTTATATACAGAGCAAAAAGTACCGTTGCCACAACACAGCTTTGGCGGACACCCAAAAATGTTTAAAAAAAAGCTGTGCACTGTCCCTGGTCACTGAATCTCAAACAGGCTGATGTTTTTTCATGGATTATTTGAAGCACCTTGACCAGATCCTCTGGTGCAGCCCATGGACCTGAGCACGGCCCAGAGCATCGCCCTGCCCACTTTATCAAATGCGGTGCTCAGGTCCATGAAAGCCAAATATAGTGGTTCACCCCTAACATAAATTGATGTGGCACCCACCAAGTATAGATTCAGGGCCTGGTCCCTATTTCCCAAACCTGGGCGGAAACCATATTGGGTCTCTGTAAGTACCCCCCATTCGGAAATCCATTGTTCAAGCCGTGCCAGGACTGCCCTACCAAAAACTTTGAATGAGGTGTCCAAAAGGGAGATCGGACGATAGGACAGAGGGCTACCAGAGTCACCCTTTTTGAAGATGGGAAAAATTATAGCCTGTCCCCATGATGCCGGATAGGTGCCCAATTCTAAGTATGCATTAAAGGACTTGGTTAGTAATGGGGCCCACAGACCAACCTCATTACAAAAATTATCAGCGGGAATGGCATCCGGTCCAGGGGCACGGTTGGGAAGTTGCTTGCTTATAGCCAACTCTACCTCTTTAATTGTAAAACAGAGGGAAGAGCCATGTGGACCAACATAAGTAGGAGATAGAGAGGCTTTATATAAGGTACTGAAATGGTCAGACCAGGCCAGGGCACTTACAGTGTTCTCTTTACATGTGTTCAGTCTTTTGTGGGGGGCCCATTAGCCACGAATTCCCAACGTTTTTTGGAATCTCGTGACTGTACAGCCTAAAGAACTTCCTCCCAGGCTTGCTCATCTGGGTAGGACACCATCAACGCTTCGTCCTCAGAAAGTAATCTTGGAAGATTTGCAGGCCAAGAAGAATTTCTAGACAATTATTCATGGGTTGGATTTTTCTTTCTTCTTTGGGACTCGTTCCTGGTCCTGCCATTGTATGGTTCAGACCCTTAATTTAAAGAGGAGTAGTGGGAGGTGAGCACCAAATCAACTCCCAATCACACCCATTGACAGATTTGGAGGCAATTCAATTATCGACTAAGAGGACAGTATAATCTAGGCATATTTTTAATCACATAGGTTTTCTGATGCCTACTCGCTCTCTTTAGCAGTGGTGGCCACCGGGTCAAATTCCTACCTGGCACATCCATGATACTGTAAATTGATGACTGTGGTTCACAACTGGTGTCAGTCACCTCAGCTGGGCAAACCTTCATACACTGGGTGATTCCTCAATCAAGTGGGCTCCAAGAGATGATATGCCCCACCATTGTTAATTCTAATGTGTTCAGCACATCATTGATTTAAAAATATATAAACAATAAGGGCCCGATTCATGGAATTCTTTGCACAGTGCAAAGTGACTTTGCACTGCTGAAAAGTGACTTTGCACTGCTGAAACAAACCCTGATTCATGAAAAGTGTATTTCCGAATTTCAAAGTCAGTGCAAATTCATGTTTGCAGTAGAAAGTGACTTTTTAGCAGTGCCCTTAGTGTTTATATATTTTTTGGGGTTTTGATGTATCCCCCTCCCCATACACTGATTTTTGGAAGAAATAAGCACTGGATGTAAGCACTGGCTAATGTGTGCAGTGTTTATTATTACTTGTTTGTTATGTAATGTATTTATTTATTCACTCCTGTTTTTCCAGAACACGTTGAATGTGTGGGCATATTTGTATTTACAACATACATCACAAACTGAAACAAGCTACTGTCCAGTAAGCTTCATGATGAACCCCTTAATTCACAATTTTCTTCAAAAGCATTGTTCAGTTCAATTTGCCCTTCCCCAAACATACACACCTGCGGAGGACCACACTTTTGGGGCTCATTACAGCTACAATATTTGGCAACACAGCACAGAAACACCAATATAATATGCAAAGGTGGAACATGTAAGTTGCAGGGGAGTTGCCATGAACCAAATGCAATTCAAAACTTAAATGGCAAAAATTAAAAAGGCAGCCCAGCCTGTTTTCAATTAATATAATTGTACCACAAATGAATAAACAATGTTATTGTAAAGGAGGGCAGAAGTTGTGTAATGTAATCCCTGGCCATGCTGCCAGAAACCATCTTGTGCATGTTGATGCATGTAGAGACCACCTTGCAATTGAGTGAATGGAACTCCCCCTGCCAAGCAAGCCGGTTAAGCAATGTTCTGCTTGGAGTGATCCATTGTATTTCTGTACCCTAATTATTGATATGTGTATGTTTATTGTTTTTATTGTGTTTTGTAACTTATTGGTATGAGAATTAAAAACAAAAGAACCAAAATAATTTTAAAACGGACAATTTCAAAAGGATTTGGAGAATGTGAGAGTCAAATCTATCTTGGCTTGCGTCTTACGATTAGAGGCAAAGGCTCCCACTGCTTGATATCTATGCATTCCTTTATGTCACAATGTATTCAGTCACAAAATGAGAATTGCATGTCACTGAACTTCCATAACTAGGGCTCATTGGCACTTCTGCATGTCTGTTTCTGTTTACACTGTGACCAAAGCAACAAGAAACGGATTCCTGACAAAACCTTGGCCATGGCAGATGAGTTTCCTTCTGCATGCATTCACCCTGGCCACAAACCAACCAGAGGGCATTCACTGAGGCACATAGTCTTGTATCATGGAATAGAGTACATCTTGGGTCAGCACATATTTCAAATATCAATTAAATGTACAGTATACCTACATTAGTACTTGGAATCCGGGTAATAATAACAACAATATTTTTCCTTTGCTTCCTGTTCTGGTAAATGGCATACACCACCACTGGCAACACATTCAGTACAATTCTTGTCCATTATTACTCAATAATAACAAGGCACACTTCTTTTGGCCCTTGTCCATTGTTATCACACCCTCTGCCTTCCATAGGCCATGCACTCTACACTTGAATTATCCTGCCTCTTTACCTCTGAATTCTCTTATCGAAAAATAACACATTCAGACCTGAATATAATCACTCCTCATTGACTTCTTTATTGCCACTTCAACATGCCCTAAGGTTGTGAGCAAGGCACCATATACTTTGCTTGCCCTTCCCATCTAGCACAAGTTTCTATTAGACCAGCACCCTTACCTTAGTGTCTCAGAAAAGAGATCTTTACCATTGCTATACCCATGTCCAAAAGGCATCAAAGTTTCTGCAGATGCAAATGTTTGCCTGACAATGGTTTCCAATCTACTTGCTATTGAGCATTTGTCAGTTGCTCTCAGCCAGCATCAGATGTTTGGAAGTTTATTGTCCAAAGCAATAGAGAGCTCTGCTATGAGAAATAGTGATTATGCACAGTTCACCTATTACAGACTACAGAGATCTTTCTAAGCAGGTGCCGCCATAGTACTTTACTTCCCTGTACATATAAAACAACAATACAAGATGGTCAGCTAGAAAGAAGAATGATTGTCATGTGCAGGCACCCTTACAGTACTTCATTTCAATGTATATACAAAGCCTTTGACCTTCATAAAACATTAAATATTGATCAGTTAAAGACTACAGTATTTTTTATAAAAGAACAGGTACCCATTCAGTACCTTATTTCTATGTGTATGTACATACAATTAAACATTAAAAGTTAATAGCCACTGTATCATAATTATCACCATCTGTGCTCTTAGGCACATGATTGCAGTTTTGACAAAAGAAAAGATGAGCAAGGCCATTCTGTGTGGCTTATTTATGGCTGCTGAATAAGCCTACAAAGCAAAACAGGGAGGTGGGAAGGTATATTCCTAACAGAAATATATATCAATGTATTTGTTAAAAAGGGGGTTAATCAAGAACCAAGAAAATGAGAAAAATCATCAACTTCACAAATAAAGTGCAAAAACATTATAAACAAAATACAAATATTCAACAAAAACATATGTTATAAACAGAGAAAGTAACACAACTCATAAAGCATTTGTATTTGTATTTTGTTTATTTGTAAAGCGCACCAAGCCCTTAGGCATCTGGGCTCATTTCTTAGATTCAAAGAGTTGCATATTTACATTACATGATTGCATATATACATTGTACATTAATTACATGTTGCACCGCATTTACACTAGGTGGTTGAACAAAGGCAAAGAGGCATTAAACATTTTTACATTATATCTATGTGCAGGGTGCGCAATGGGTTACGCATGAGCAGGGCAGGGCGTCTAGGGTGAGTGAGCTAGTGTTTTTGTGCTAGTAGCCAGATTTTGTCTTTGCTTCTAAAGGAGTGATAGGAGGGTTCAGATCTGAGTGAGATTGGTAATGTGTTCCACAGCTTTGCGGCAAGTACAGGGAAGCTGCTACCACCGCCTTCTGGAGTTTAAACTTCGGGATCTTGAGGCAATGAGCTTGTGCAGCTCTGATAGGTCGGTCAGAGATGTTGCGTGAAAACAGATTGCACAAGTAACTCGGTGCAAGGTTCACGAGGAATTTGTGCATGAGAGACAGTGATTTAAAGGCAATTCTTTGATTGACAGATAACCAGTTGAGACTGTGTCTGGTTTCTGAAAAGTGTTGGGATCTGGGGAGATTCATAGCGGCCCTGATGGCGTTGTTTGGTAGTACCGGTAGCTTGTTTGTGTTGCATCGGTTGGTCACTATGTCGAACACATTGCAATAGTTGACTTTCAACAAGGCATGAGCTCTAGCTATGGTGGTGAAATTGTGGGTGGTTAGAAATGGTCTGCATGCAGTGATTAGTTTGCATGTGTACGTCGTTGATGGCGTTATTGTGTTTGTTTGTCTGGGTAGGGTTAGAGTGGAGTCTAAGTGGATGCCAAGAGTTTTTACATCTTTCGAGACCTTGATGGGTTTGCCATCTATGATGAAGGAGTCGAAGCTGGCATCTAGCTTACTTAGTCAGTGTTATGATCTGAGGAGGATTAGCTCTGTCTTATCGTGGTTAAGACAGAGCCCATGTTGCGCCATCCAGGCCTGAATGACAAGTTAAAAGTCATTGAGAGCTTTGGAGTCAGCTATGTGGTCGCCGGTGATGGGGATGAGTATTTGCGGGTCATCTGCATAATTTGTGTAGGTGACACCCAAATGGTCATGGTCATCAAATAGGGGCTTCGTAAACACATTGCAAAGTGTAGGTGACACACATGAGCCTTGGGGGACTCCCCACATGAATGGGGCTGGAACGGCAGAGGCTTAAGGCGAGAAGAACCGCATTGATCTGTTCTCCAGGAATGATTGGACCCAGGTAGTGGCTTTTTCTGAAAAGTGTACTGCGGAGATGAGATGGTTACATAGGACTTGGTGATTGACCAAGTCAAATGCAGCTGACAAATCAAGCAGATGGAGGAGGGTGAGTTAAACATTGTCTTTTAGTTCTTCAATTTGAGTTTTCAGGTCAATCAGGACCGTCTCCGTCCTGTGCCTTGGTCTGAAGCCTGATTTCCTGAGGCCGAGGAGGTTGTTGGTTTCTAGGTGCTCCTGAATTTGCAGGTATGCTGCTCTATCTGGGATTTTCAAAAGAAAGGGGACTGTGGTAATGGGCCTGTAATTGGTATGGATACTGGCGTCTAATGAGGGTTTCTTAAGTAAAGGGAGAACCCAGGAATCTTTTACATTATTGGGGTCTATGCTTGTATTAAAAGAGGCGTTGATTATGGAGGTGATAAAAGGAGACAGTTCTTTGGTAGCCTCCTTGATGATGGGGGCTGGGCAAGTGTCTCCCTGGCAATTGGATGGTTTAAGTTTAAGTATTATGTTTTCTACATCTTGTAGTGAAAGTGGGGGAAAGTTGAATAGCTTTCGGGTATTCTGGGATGAGGTTTGTGTGGTGATTTGTGGTGAGGGGAGTGAGAGACTGTTGTTTTTTATTACATTTTTTCTTGGAGCATAGTGATTTTACCTAGGAGTGCTTTTTGAATCTTGGAACACCACATGATGTCTTTAGCGCAGGTGTCGGGGGGAGTTGACGGGGATTCCAATTCTTTGAGTATATTAAAGAGTTCTTTAGTACTTGACTTGGCTAGGACAATCCAATTGTTGTACGTCTCTTTTTTGGCCTGTAGGATCGCCTCTTTGTAGTTGAGGAATGCTATCAGAAGATTGTCCTTATTAGTTACTTTGGAGAGGCTCTTCCAGAGGGCCTCTGCATTTATTTTATTCTTACGTAATGCTCTTAGGTGCAGCGTAAACCAAGCATTAAGATGCACACATAGATTACGGCTTGCTTAGTTTAAGTGGGGCGATGGTATTAATGGCCTTGAGGAGGGTATGGTTAAAAATGACCACTAGAGCAGTGGGGTCTGTGTGTGATTCAGTAGGGCTGTTGAGGATAGGTGGAATAAGTGGAAGCAGTTTCTCCAATGTTATGTCCCTGTTGTTCCTTGTACATATGGGGGGAGAGAGGTTCTGCATAGGGTGCTGATTATCGTATTTGATCGTGAATGAGACCAGATGGTGGTCATACCAGATACAGGGCATGTTAGATAGGACGTTGATGTTGCAGTTGACGTCTGCCAACCAGTCAACAGGCCTACCTTTGATGTGGGTGGGTTCAAGTATGCAGTGAGTGAAGCCCAATTCCGTCATCGTGTTGGCAATGTCTAAGGCTTTAGCATCCTTAGTGTCTTGGAAGGCAAGGTTGAGGTCGCCCAATAGAATGATCTGAGAGCTTAATTTAGTTTTTGCGGAAAGAAGGGTAGTAATATCTTCTTCGAATGTAGATACTGACCCAGGTGGCCTGTAAATAAGGTGCATAGTGAGTGTTTGGGTGTCTGAGACTTGGAGCCAACCAGTCAACAGGCCTACCTTTGATGTGGGTGGGTTCAAGTATGCAGTGAGTGAAGCCCAATTCCGTCATCGTGTTGGCAATGTCTAAGGCTTTAGCATCCTTAGTGTCTTGGAAGGCAAGGTTGAGGTCGCCCAATAGAATGATCTGAGAGCTTAATTTAGTTTTTGCGGAAAGAAGGGTAGTAATATCTTCTTCGAATGTAGATACTGACCCAGGTGGCCTGTAAATAAGGTGCATAGTGAGTGTTTGGGTGTCTGAGACTTGGAGCTTGAAGGACAGTAGTTCTGCTTAGGGGAGGGGTTGTCAAGATAAAGGTCTGAGCCTAGGAAGGTTTTGGAGATGAAGGCAACACCCCACCGTTGTTTTGGTTAGAATCTCTGTCACATCTAGTAATAGAATACTCATTAGGGATGGCGTGAGATAGAGAGGGCCAAGCTGCAGAATGTAGCCAAATCTCTGTGATAGCTAAGAAGTCAAGGTCTTGTGTTATAATGCAGTCTGTGATGTCTAGTGCGTGGGCAGGGAGTGATCTGGCATTTTTAGAGCGCCCTTGATAGGAGGGATGGTCTTCTCATGACTATGCTTATTATTGGGAGGCGTGGTGAGTTCCCAAGGTGAGTTGCCTTTAATAGTTAGATTCCTGGGGAGGTCTACTGTTTTAGTTGTGTTGGTCTGAGGTTTTTGTCAGAGTGGTGGTTTTGGGCGCTGATAGGCTAGGTAGGAATCCGGTTCCTAGTCTATCATTCCTATATTTCAATGTGCAAGGTACATTTCGTGTGGGTTTCATGGCGAAATGTTTGAGCCAGAGGGCCCGTGAGTCTAGGTAGGGGTTATGCGGTGTGAATGTGATACTGGGTGAGGTATTGGAAGCAGGGTGTAGGCAAGGGGGCAGAAAAGCTGAGGGGGGACACAATCTGGTGAAGGGAGCTTACTGTTCATGGTCAAGGCGGTGCAGATAATGTTTGACATGTTATTAGCTGTACAGGCGGGCTGTGCAGGGTGGTTGCTGTGATTATTCGTGGCCAGGATGGGCTGTAGCACAGTGCAGAATAGTAGCTGTAGGTAGCGAAGATATGATATGATATGATATGCCATTTATAACGCGCCTATACACAAGTGTTTCAAGGCACGACGAGGCAAGGGAGGGGAACAATGGGAGGACAAACAACGATCCTACTAGGCCAGGTGTCATTCAGATCGCGCAAGTGCATGGGAAGGGGGGAAAGGCAAAGTGCGCAGGGGGAAGGGAGAGGGTAAGTGCAGTAAATGGGAAGTGGAATAAATATGACACATAAACAGCCAGCTAGTGGCAAGTGCAAGGAAGTGCAGACGTAAGTGCTAGTAAGGGGACTGAAAGGATACAGAAAAACGGTTCCCAAGTGCGGGGGTTGCCAGGGAGGCAGTGCAGGTGGGTAATTGACGGGGCCTGGGCCAGAGATCAAAAGGGTGGCCAGGTAACCAGGGCAATTACGGTCAGGAATTCAGCAAGGGAGGGGAGGAGAGAAAGCAGAAGCAAAAAAGAAGGTTGTGAGGTGTTTCCGGAACCGGAGATGGTTCTCCTCAAGTTTCAGGGAGGTAGGAAGGCTGTTACAGAGAGAGGCCCCTGCTGAAGAGAATGATCTGCCACCAAATCGTTGCTTGGAGCAGCGACTGACCCTAAGGGAGTTGGAGGCAGATGAGCGAAGAGCTCGAGAAGGGAGATATTTAGGTAGAGAAAGTTGAAGGTATTTCGGTCCCAGACCCCAGAAGGCCTTGTGAACAATGCAGAGGGTTTTGAACTTAATCCTCGCAGCCACAGGGAGCCAGTGCAGAGATTTCAGTCCTGGAGAGATACGATCCCTGGGCTTGAGGCCAAGGACAAGTCTCGCAGTCCTGTTCTGGATAAGTTGTAGAGGGCGGAGAGTGTAGAGCAGATGCATAGTGTGGTGAGGGTGGTGAAAGACTATGTTCAGTGTGATGGCTGGTGGTTGGATAATCAAGGAGAGCTTGGATAATATCAAGATGTAGAGAGTGCTATTACTAGTTATGTGGATGGCCTGTATTGGCGGAACAGTTGCATTTACAAAGTAATAACTGGTAGACCAGTAGAACGTGACGGCGTGATTTTAAGCACTAGCACTAATTTACAACAGGACCGTTAAACTGGCTGATTAAGCATGGAAGGACACGATTAGCATGGCAAACTGAATATGTGTCATGGCCACAGGCCCCAGAACACAAAAACCACACCATCTAGTGATGGGGGCAATGGGTCACTTGACTTACTTATGTCCCTTTTGGACCCATAAACACAGGGACCCTGGCTGGACTCAGTCCTGGTGCCTTTGGCGCCAGGCTCATATACAGATGTGAGCAGGAACACTTTATTTCAGTGCAGGAGTGCTTTTACTTTATTTCAGTGCAGGAGTGATTTTATTTTACAAGAACTTTCCAGGAGCTGATACATCCTCATGTGCTGACTCATCGGGTGTGGCTCCCTAGGCCTGGTCTTCATGTGCTGACTCATCGGGTGTGGCACGGTGTGGCAGGCAGGCTGAACCTGGTGGGCGTGGCTTCAGAAGCTCAGCTATTTAATCTGTTCCAGCCTTAAGGCCAGTGCTTCACGTTACTGTGCCCTTGCGTGCAACGTGACGCTCAACGCTGATTGGACCAGTTTACTTACCTTTGACACCAGGCGTTCTCCTGCATACTAGCCTCCAGGAAACCGGTGCTTCATCGCTTCATCTGCAGACTCATCTCCTGACATCCAGTGATCTTGACCCCGACGCTGCAGCACTGTGCTCCGCATCCACAAACTCAGACCCTGTGAAGAAGAAGAAAGACAAGGTTAGAACATCCTTCCTAGGGCCGTGCCGCATTTGAACCCTATGCGCCCCATAGTTAACAATTTACCAGCTACTGTACCACTGCAGCTTCATTCCTTGTTCCCTCCGGCTGCCGCCTCGAGCTCCGCAGCTTCTGCCGGGCCGGCAACATCACCTGTAAGGGAAGAAAACAAAAGAGCAAACATCAAAAGTGGAACGGACAGCAATATAAGACAAACTTTACAATACAACAAAAACAGACGAGGAAAGACAAAGGCAAACAAGAACACTTACCTGAAGTATAGTGGCTTAGTCACAGCAGGAGTGGACTACCACGTGCAAGGGACCATTGAAAGAAATCGGTCCCGATCATACAAGCACCCTTGCCAGAAGCAGCAGGACAGAGTGCTTGCCAAAACGTATCAACAGGTGAGCTTTCCAGGGACAGAGCATCCCACAGGTACCACGGTTTGGGAGAAGGGGTCTGGAAGGAGAACAGGCGCACAAGCTGGCATACTCACGCCCCCTATTCTCCACGCAGGCACAGTCCTGAGCGGCATCACATATTACCACCAGTCACCACATAAGCACAGAGGGCAAAGTTGGACCTGAGAGACCTCACCCACGGGAGGGCTGAATCCGCGCCCCAACGCCTCCGCATAGACCAGGTGAGCAAAACAATATGATGGTCAGGCGACGTAGGGAGGCAGTCTAATCAAGCAGTTGTAAATGTAGCGTGTAAATGAGATAGTATTGGTAGGCATAAAGGGCAATATGTAAGGACAAAGTGCATAACACGTTGTAATAGTCGGCAGAAAGGCAAAGTGGAAGACACGCAATGCAAGGTATCTAGCAGTTTACTAATAGTAGAGAACTAGTTCCTTAGAGTAGCACAGGCTGAGATCAGTGTGGATATACATACCAAAGATAACACAATGTGAGCAGTATTTAAACCACTCTGAGCTGAAAGACTACATGCACTACCATAAATAAGTCGGCATTGGTGCAGTATGCAAACTCTTCTTAAGCCTCAAGTATAGTAATGTGGGCATAATGTGTCCGAGGTCATATAAGACCCGCTATAGAGATTGGGTTACAAAGGTGTTTATAGTTCTCACATATGTAATTAGTTAGCAGATGGTCGGATATTCGTACCAGATAGATGTGGCGGTAGTTTGTGTGTAGGAGAATCAGCGGGTGACAAATTTGGCTTGCCCTGCTGTAGAATGCTGGTGCTGATGGGAGTGTGGACAGTGCAGAGTGGCCTGCAGTCCCGTTACAGCATGGACAGGCCCAGACAGGAATAAACCTTGTGCAGCTGGCCGTAGGCAAGAGGGTCGGCTGTCGCCTACCAGTGACGGAGTTCCAAGTAATTATCTCATAGCAGCCTATCCACGGCTGACCATGTTGCTTAGCAAAATAGCAACAAAGCAGTAGGCTGCCATTTTAGAACGCCAAACTCGAGGAAAGTTGGACAGATGAATGAGCGGTGATAAATGCAATACAATAATAGGTGGCAATTGTAGATATCTTTAGTTTTACAAAGGTAGCGGGCGCCCCTCTCTCGCAAGAACAGACATGATAACCTGTTCAGTGGTTATTAACCACTTGAGAGTTCGCAGCCACTGCTTTTACTCACTGTGCCTTTCACAGATGGGAAATATCCATTTGCATATCAGTCTTTGTCCTGCCCAGGGGCAGTCCAGCACCGAAATACAATGGCAATTCCAATCTGAACGAGAGTACCACCAGCAACCCCATACACGTGTTTCACCCTTGTTGGGGATCATCAGTGAGGTGAAGCTGATGCCTCTCTAAGCACAGCGAGAGGGAGACCACGTCTGGTTGCCCCCAGGAGACCTAGGGTTACCAATCCCAGGTTCCTTAACAAATAGTTTTACAAAGGTAGCGGGCGCCCCTCTCTCGCAAGAACAGACATGATAACCTGTTCAGTGGTTATTAACCACTTGAGAGTTCGCAGCCACTGCTTTTACTCACTGTGCCTTTCACAGATGGGAAATATCCATTTGCATATCAGTCTTTGTCCTGCCCAGGGGCAGTCCAGCACCGAAATACAATGGCAATTCCAATCTGAACGAGAGTACCACCAGCAACCCCATACACGTGTTTCACCCTTGTTGGGGATCATCAGTGAGGTGAAGCTGATGCCTCTCTAAGCACAGCGAGAGGGAGACCACGTCTGGTTGCCCCCAGGAGACCTAGGGTTACCAATCCCAGGTTCCTTAACAAATAGTTTTACAAAGGTAGCGGGCGCCCCTCTCTCGCAAGAACAGACATGATAACCTGTTCAGTGGTTATTAACCACTTGAGAGTTCGCAGCCACTGCTTTTACTCACTGTGCCTTTCACAGATGGGAAATATCCATTTGCATATCAGTCTTTGTCCTGCCCAGGGGCAGTCCAGCACCGAAATACAATGGCAATTCCAATCTGAACGAGAGTACCACCAGCAACCCCATACACGTGTTTCACCCTTGTTGGGGATCATCAGTGAGGTGAAGCTGATGCCTCTCTAAGCACAGTTGTAAAACTATTTGTTAAGGAACCTGGGATTGGTAACCCTAGGTCTCCTGGGGGCAACCAGACGTGGTCTCCCTCTCGCTGTGCTTAGAGAGGCATCAGCTTCACCTCACTGATGATCCCCAACAAGGGTGAAACACGTGTATGGGGTTGCTGGTGGTACTCTCGTTCAGATTGGAATTGCCATTGTATTTCGGTGCTGGACTGCCCCTGGGCAGGACAAAGACTGATATGCAAATGGATATTTCCCATCTGTGAAAGGCACAGTGAGTAAAAGCAGTGGCTGCGAACTCTCAAGTGGTTAATAACCACTGAACAGGTTATCATGTCTGTTCTTGCGAGAGAGGGGCGCCCGCTACCTTTGTAAAACTATTTGTTAAGGAACCTGGGATTGGTAACCCTAGGTCTCCTGGGGGCAACCAGACGTGGTCTCCCTCTCGCTGTGCTTAGAGAGGCATCAGCTTCACCTCACTGATGATCCCCAACAAGGGTGAAACACGTGTATGGGGTTGCTGGTGGTACTCTCGTTCAGATTGGAATTGCCATTGTATTTCGGTGCTGGACTGCCCCTGGGCAGGACAAAGACTGATATGCAAATGGATATTTCCCATCTGTGAAAGGCACAGTGAGTAAAAGCAGTGGCTGCGAACTCTCAAGTGGTTAATAACCACTGAACAGGTTATCATGTCTGTTCTTGCGAGAGAGGGGCGCCCGCTACCTTTGTAAAGCAATTGTAGATATCCCCTGGTAATATGGAATTTACACTTAGCCAATGGTGATTAGGGAAAAAGCAGAGATGCCAGGATCGGAGGTCGCACTTCTCCAGAAGCCGACAAAGGGACTGCAGGGAGGGCTCCTGCCCTTCCTGGCTGCTGCTTATGCTGCTGAAGAATGGAGAGTGGGCTCAGACAGGAATTGGCCTTGTGCAGCTGGCCTTAGGCGAGAGAGCCTGCTGTCACCTACCGGTGATGGAGTTCTGAGTAAGTATCTCGTAGCAGCCTATCCCCGGCTGATCATGTTGCTTAGCAATATAGCAACAAAGTGGGAGGCTGCCATTTTAGAAAACAGAACTCGAAGAAAGTCGGCCAGATGAACAAGGGGTGCTAAATGCAATACAATAATATGTGGCAATTGTAGATATAACCTGGTAATGCTGAAACAATGCTTACCCAAAGGTGATTAGGGGAAAAGCAGAGATGGCAGGATCGGAGGTCGCTCTTCTCCAGAAGCCGACAAAGGGTCTGCAGGGAGGGCTCCTGCCCTTCCTGGCTGCTGCTTCTGCTGAAGAATGGCATATAAAGCATATAAACATGAATGTGTATTATATCCAAACCCACACAAATGCATGGACAATACAAAAACAAGTTTAAGCAATTCATCAGTTATTTACGATTCATAAAGTGCTGTGTTCTTCCCTGCAATCAAATTTAGGTTTAAACAAGATCAAACATGACAAATGAAAATCTAAATGTCATGAATACGGTGGCCAGTCATAATTTCGAAAAAAAAATGTCGACAGACAAAAATGTCGACAAAAAAATGTCGAAAAAAAAATGTCGACTTTCGTTTTTTTTAATTATATATTTATTTTAGGGGTTCGGGAGGTAAAAAAAAGGGAACAATTAAAAAAAAAATTAAAAAAGGGGGGTTGGGGGGGAACCCCCCCATTTAAAAAAAAATGCATTGAAAAAAAAAGTCGACATTTTTTTTTTCGACATTTTTTTTTCGAAATTTTGACTTTCGACATTTTTGTTGTCGAAATTATCACTATAAACCCATGAATACACATCAACCATGAGTCTGCTAGACGAGACAAATGTAAAGGTTCCCTTGTGATGTGTTCAAAGAATGAGCTCATGAAGGGGTCCTCAACAATAGCCCCTCCTCTAGTTTCAACAACTTCTGATCCTCAATTTGAGAAATTGTTTTCATCAGGGCAAGGCGAGGTAATATGTCCATCGGTAAATATCATCGACTTCAAGTCAAAGTCAAACAGATGCAAACAAATGCAATATCTCCGAACTGCCCTGCTTGTGTCAGCCTCATAAATAAACGACCCCCATCATATGCTGCATGTCTGTATAGGCCATTGCTCCTGCCAGTGTTTTTATTTTTTTTAAATGGTGAGGAAGCCATCAGAATGATCTCTCCAACAACAACATGCTCCTGCTATCCGAATGCTCCATAAGTCTATCATGTTACTGCTCAGCTGTCATAAGGCAGCAGTACTACCACACTAGAACAACATAACCGAAACCATCAAAAATAGGCATACATTACGGGCTTTCTTGTCACTTTTATTGTAACCTAGCATGATGTAGACATTGTTACACTTAGGAATATGTAACGTTTTGTTCTCCAGATCTTTTGCACTACAACTCCCATCAATCGTAGACAGCTTAGTCAAAGTTGTGGGATCATGGGAGCTGCTGTACACATTGCCCAAAGTTTCAGGAGAGTCGCTTGTTGCAGAACCCTGCACTAGCTCGTAAAGCTATTATGGTATGTGCTTATTGGAAGTATATCATGTGCAGTGCTTGAGCTCCTGTTCAATGCCACGGGGCATTCATTTTATAATTATAGAGCTTTCATCTGAAATATATAAAGTTTTATAAGCAGTATTTCTACACTGAACATACTTTAAACAGACTTGAAAACATAAAGGAATAATGATCAGCAACAATTGATTGCCTCTGTTCTATGCCGGTCAAATGTGGTGTTCAATGATAAATAAATGAAATACTTGTTTCCCCTAAGAAACATTTCTGAAAGAGGACAGAATCCCACTCTGAACCATGCTGGATTGCAAGCCCATATCATCAAAGGCAGAGTAAGATGCCACAATTGTGTGCCAGTCTTTATCATGTGAGAAGGACAAAGTGCAATGCCACCCCTATCCCACAGACAGCAGGCAACCACAGTCTTCATTTGCTATGGCACAGACAAATCTGAGCACCATAGACCAAAGAAATTGTGGTCCACGAATAAATGATCACCACCAACTCCTCCTACCCACCCAATACAAACAGACAAAACTAAAACCTATATTGAACAATATGGGAAAGTTACATACAGTAAACCAGAGCATATGGTTTTAATTACAGCATGAAGAAAGTACTTATCAAGAGTATATCTGGGACACAGATTAGCAGAATATTGCAAAGACATTCATTGCTTTAGCCCAACTCACCCACCCCCTCTGTTAACACAGCTGTGGAATAATAAGTGATACCATACCTAGAATGTGAATGTGTAGGCAGTCAGTATAATGGCCCATGTGGTACTTAAAAGCCCGTCATATAATCTTCTGTATCACCATTTCTCTCATTATGTGACTATCCACCAACCTTGGAAGTAAGGTATTTCGGCAAGATCACATCATTCCATAGAAACTCAGATTTGATTGTGGAGAGCTTAGAATGCCATTCCTCCACCAACGTAACGGATGCCACAGTGCTAGAAAAGCCACCAATCTAGCCTATTGCCATACAATGATATTACAATACTAGTGCAACAGTCCATGTACATGGCTAAAGTTGTATTGGGTGGAGGTTTCCCATTATTGTTTATTCATTCTACGGGCTGCAGAACGTGATCGTTACATGTGCCATTGGAGAGCTGTTTCCCCAGCTGTCAGATTGGCCCTATTATTTCGTTTGCTTGCAGTTTTGTTTTCACATTTTTTTGCCCGTTGTTGCTTAGTCATATTTGTCCAATGTATATGGTGAGACTCATTTCTTCGGCGTTTAATGTTTTCTGCCTCTACATGTGTTGAAATTCTCTTTGGCAGCATTGGGGAGGAGTGATATGCTGAGCATACGTGTATTTACACAAAGCCCTCTGTATGGGGGAAAAAAGTATTCTTTTGTGGCAGAAATAGTGCTTAATCAAATGATTTTTTTTACAATGCATATATTTTTTTAGTGTATGCAACTTGAAGTATGCTGTCAAAGTTGTGTAATAAAAATGCAAGTTCAGCGCGGCATGATTGAATGCACTTATCAGCTGAAAGAGTAGTACTGTAAAAGGGCAAGGGGCTCTTTCTAATGTCTGTGAAATTAAAGGCTTAATAAACTAATCCATATATCCTGAGGCACAGGTAAGCATAATCATGCGTAGTGGTAGAATAAAACGCAGGACATAGGCCATAAAAGATTGCTTCTGCTTTAAACGTGTGCTAGCATTTTGGTTGTTGCAAAGGCTGCTGCAGATGGTCAATTAGTGCAGAGTTTGCGATCCCAGGCCAGTGCTGCAGAAAGAGCCCAGTGGTTGTTATTTTTCCAGATCAACAGATTAGAGCTCAAAGGTTTTACCAGCAAGTAATGAATACATGACCATTTTATAATTCAAAATAATTTATGAAACGTGATTTTCTAATTAAGTCAGCAGGAACCACAGCAGTTTCAAATCGCCCCATAGAATGTTTCCCCTGGGAAAAGGGTAGAGTGTCCCTGATATGCAACATTTATGCAGCAGTATGTCGGTGGTTCAAGGCTCTGATGGTGACATGGTTTGCAGCCATTCTCATGAGAATCAGGATGAGGTTACCAAGGCAGATTATGAAAGTTCCGCTGGTCGTCTGAAATGTTTCAAAGACTTAATTTTGTGCTGTGGGAATTGGGGGTGGATTGTGATGTTACAGATTATAATTGAGGCTGGTGTGGGAAGGTCCGCAAACCCAATAATTTCTTGCAATGTATGCCTTTCTACATGGGTTCAAAGTGCAAGCGCTGGTTTCACCATGATCGAAAGTGCAGGTCTTTAAAGGGAGACTCTGAGGTTGAAAGAAGTGAAGAATCTCCTAAATGGATACATGAGTGTACCCATGCTTGAAAGGGCTAGGGGCGGTAGGGTCTCTTTTGATGGTGTATAGGATGCACACTCATTAGTGGTTAAAGGGTGATTGGCCGTAGTAGTATTAGATATTAGGTCTGACATTCTGATAGGGAACAGGTGGACAGTGACCCATCTGCACTAGAGCAGAGGGTTGCATAGCAAGTGGTGGACCTTGTTAGACAAGAGTTGCGCGTATTGTAGGCAATTTGTATAGCTGCATCACTTTATTTTCTTGGGGAAGAGTTTATTTGGGGTATATGCATGCACGTGTTTGTGAGTAGCAGCAGTTTTGTTTTAGTATCGCGGCGCGTGCTCCTAGTGTTTGTTCTATGTGGCTGTGGAAAGGATGGAAGAGCCAGAGCCAAATTAACTTGTAAAAATAGCACATAGGCGGGTAGCGCAAGTTGCTGGTATATTTGAGCGAGAAGAGGGGTAATCACTTTTTCTAACATACTAATATTGAGCTTCATTGTTAAGGTGGTGGGCTTGTGGAGAAGGACATTTCTGTACTAATAGGATATAACAAGGCAGGTCTGTGGAGAAGGCCATAGTGTGCAAGAATTGATTGCACGATATGAAAGGGCGGGGCCCGCAGTGAAGGCTTGAGCAAGTGAAACTAGGACGATCGAGCGAAGTAGTAAGTATACAAATTGAGTGAGTGGGACTGTTTGACAAGAGAGTGAGAACTAAAGGGATTAAAATAATAAGGGGAAGGAAGGGAAGGAAAGAGGAGAATATTTTAAATAGGAAGGAATGAGGCAGAGATAGGCCATCCTATTGGTTGGATGCTCCTTTTAATTCATGTGTAAGAAGTTGCCCCAGTACTGCAATAAAATAGCAAAGTACCATTTTGAGTGGGTGCACAACACAGTGGGGAAGTGTTATAAAGAATGGCCCAGAGAGGGGACATTCGATAACGACATTATAGAGAGTATGTATTCCGAGTTGGCAGCTAGTTATAAAGGAGCAACACTTAAAAAAGAGACAGGACATTCTAGAGCTTTGGAAACTGTATGAAGAAAGGAGAAAGACATGGAGAAAGGGAAAGAGGAGGAGGAGCAGGGAAGTGCACCGCCACCACCCTGTACAATATACCCACTATTAAAACCAGCTGCAGGGTGAACAAATCCTAAACGAGCAACTCAAGACAAGGAAGGAACACATAAAAAGAAAGAAGAAGGCACTACAAGCATTATCGGAAAGGATGAGAAAGGCGAAGGAAATATTTAAATGACATAAAAAACAGCACGCAGCAACAACATGACAGTTTGTTGAAAGAGGCAGGAAAAGCTATGGAAAGGGAAATAAAGGAGCAAGGAAAGGAACATTAGATGGGAGCCAATGAACAGGGGTGGACAGCAGGACTCATACAGTTTAAAGTAGAAAAGTGGGGACAGGATTCTGACCATAGTGGAACTGACATGGCAGACAAAGGACACGCCGTATCAGACTGGCAGGACAACGGTGACATTGATAATGGTAACAGGAAGACTGTTAGGGAGAATTCTCATAAATGTGCTCATTCCCTTCACCTTAGAGATGCCCAGCAACTTTGCTTTATTTTTGATGACTTGATTGTTTTACCTGGAAAGAGTGTCAGCTTTTTTTTCCCACTCTTTCATGTATTATGATGTGTGTTTTTCACTTGTGTTCTTTGATTATATGGCTTTAGATAACTCCATAGGCATCATCTTTTCATGTGTGTTATATAGAACCCTCAGAACTCTGTCACAGGGATGTCTTTTAGATACCTTCATTGGGATAAACTACTGTTTCCCAGAGAATGTAAAGTGAAATTGACTTTACTAGTCTTTCCAAATTCCTAGACCCAGCACACACCATCTTACAATGGAGTGCTGTAGGGGTTACATAGTATCCCCTGTGTCTCAATAGTCATGTAGCAGTCAACTGCTACCCTTTCCTATTGAAAAGGCTGGTGGCAGTGGTTTTACAACAAACTACCATGATTGTTCCCGACCGCGAACTCCGTTAGCTAAAAATCATGGGAGTCATGTTTTTCAAGATGGCACTTTAAGCCCCTTTGTTTAAACAGGTCCCGTTCTTCTTTTCTTCACCATTTCTTTTTGGAAAGGTCCTTCTAGTGTTTTTCTCTGCGCGCCAAACCCGGTTTGGTCCCTTTGTTTGTGTGCCTTTGGCGGACTTCAGGACTGAAGACTGCCTCTGGTGTCTGAGTGTATGCGGTGGGCAGGAATTGAGGGAGGTGCCCGAAACTCCCTGTGCTTATTCTCCTAGGAGATCTAAATGCACTCTGGCATGATTGGCTGGCTAACTGTCCAGCAAGGAAGTCACCCTACTGGGTGAGTGACAGGTAGGCTGGAATGCAAGAGAGAAAACGGTTTAAAAGGCGAGTCTCTTGGACTTGAATGCAGAGTCGACCACTGGAACAAAAGAACCGAAGAAGAGCTGGAAGAGGATGGCTGCTGCAACTCCTGGAACGTTTGTTTTCCCGGTGAAGCCCTGCTGCAGGTCTGAATTGCCAAGTTCATCTCGACAGTGAAGCCCCTTCAAGGACAACTTCTTCCTTTGAATTGGTGGGACCAATCAACTCTTAAACCACCTGGACACCATTCTCAAGGCTGGTTAGGATTAACCAGGGAGAGAGATACCAGCTTGTGTGCTTGAATCTACAGCTACTGGAACTGAAGTGACTCCATCTTGTTATCTTGTTCGCTTTTTCAACAGTCCCGTGCAGTGCAGGAGTCCCCTGACGTCCTCCCTCTTGTCCCCAAAACTGAGGCTCAGGAACAGTGAGAACTGCAGAAACTACCAGGAACCAACAACTTCAGCTGCATTTGTTTCTTCATACTAAGGTACTGTGCCAACCCAATTGAGAGAACGGCACTCTTGCGGTGAAAGGTTGTGAAACTTTCCCAACTTGCAGGCCTAATCAGCTTGCGACCCCACCAATGATTCTTTTGTGCCTAAACTATTTCTGAGAACTTTTGCAAAGACTTTACCGTTTGATACCAGAACTGCTCTTTCCTATCCAGAACACTAGCCCATTGACTTTGGCCTGGCCTATTGACTTGAAATGGACTCCTCTGGTGAACTGAAACTATTTGCACCTCTTAATTATTATCTGTGATCTATTCTACTTACGTTTGTCCCTTTTGCTCATTTCTAAGTAATTGAACTGCCATTTTGATCCTATTTCATGGGAGCTCAAACTGTCTCAAATTCTTAGAGTTTTGTATTGAAATGTATTGGTATATAATATTAAGTTGTCTTCTACTAGTGAAATGTTTTCTAAATGATTGTGTAATAAATTAATGTGTTTTACCAAGAAACCTTCAGTTTATAGTGTCTACTTGAACCATTGTGATTGAATGTCCTCTGTGTAACTACTTGTACTGCTCACATTCACCCTTGAGATAAGCCTGGTTGCTCAGCTCGCAACCAAAAACTGTGTAGTACAGACTTATACCAAAGGTTAGTTTGGCTAACACCTGTAGTCCTAATTGTGTGTAGTGGTCCCAGAGGGTACTGCATGCAATTCTGCCTAACAGAGACAGGACACACAGTTTGACATACAGGAGAAGCAAAAGGAGAAGACAGGAGAGAGAGAGGGAGAGAGAGAGAGAGAGAGAGAAGAGAAGAGAAGGAAAGAGAAGAATCAAAGGATGACTGGTGAAATAGGCTCCAAAGCAGTCAAACCAGAATAGTGGTAGCAAAAAGAACACAACGTGGCAATGAACACAGAGCGTGCACGCAAATTCCCCTTTTACGAAAAGCGAGGGTCAAGGGCCACTGCATACCATGGCAGATTGTGGACAGGGACAATTTAGTTTTCAGTTTAGCTTCATTAATGGTGCGGGCAAGCACGTGGATTTATGTTTTTGAGAAAGAGACCGCATGAATCTCATTGGCCATAGGAGACATAAAAAGTTTATTGGCATTCTTGGTCGGGGAGAGAAGTGACAAAATATGGCAACAGGCCGGATATTCTAGGGTAACATTAAGCTCTAATATACATGAAGGCGCACCAATTAAAACAACTATTGAACACATGTTTGGAAGGCTCTCAGGGACCTGTATCCTGATACATCTGACATGGCTCTTCTTGGCTCGCAAAATGAATCCCAACGAGGATCTTGCAGAATACATGCGATCCATAAAAAAAAATGTGGACACAGGGAAATATACAGTCATGTGATGAAAAATACCTTTGTTTTACCACATCCTAGTGAGGGCGCTCCCTGCGGATGTGCAGGTTTCTTTAGAAAATATAATGGGAATCGAGGAAAAGGGGTGACCTGAGATACAGGCAACAATTGTATATTATTGCAATAGAAAGCAGGAGAAGGATAAGGAGACTGTTGATAACGCTACCAAAGCAGAAAACAAATCAGTTCAGAAATACCTGCCGAAAATACACATTGAGGGAGCAGTACTCACAGGGCCAGTAGTGGTTCCACAAGCTCAGCAATGGGGGCTTCCAGAGGCCACGCTAATGCAGCCAGGAGGTTACTCTCAGCTGACACCAAACTAGCAGTAAGGAATGATACAGATGCAGCAGCAACCCACATTCATGAATGTGCATCAGCATGGGTTACGCAGGCAGGTGGAGGGAATGGGTACATTGGACAGTATCAGGTTGGGAGGGGATACTACGCATGTGCAAGGGGAATGGGATACAGGGGAATGACTCCACGTTTTGGAGTACAGTGCTTTGTTGCTGGAATTTATGACATTTTGCCGGAACATACCTGCTTCTTGCATAGGCAGGACATCCACAACAGACATACATGCAGCAGACTCCTCAACAGGTGCAGGTCTTGCCAAAGCAATAACAGACATACATGCAGCAGACTACACAGCAGCTGCAGGTAATATCACAGCAACTGCAATTACAGATACATCCCACACAGAATAAGGGTATTACTACCCAGGGACAAGTGCAGGTACACAATGGGGAAATGGCATGAACTCAAGGTACAGTGAGCACACTTCAGGCACCAGCCCAGACACAGATACCTGAAGGGGTAACAATACTGGGAGAGAATTCCATACCCCAATACACTGGAGTAACAATGGTGGGCGGTAACCCATTTGCGTCATCCGTACACACTTTCTCCCAAAAGGGGTGCCCACAGGGAGTGCAAGTGTTTCCTATTCTAGCAGTAATTGACGGTCCCACGGAGGAACTGGAAGTAGTAGTTTAGATAGGACAGAGGGGATTTTCCTTTCTTATAGATGGCACAACCGGATCGTGCAATCAGAAAGAAGGATTTCCATTATCTAACAAAGGGTTGGACACACAAGGCTTTTCGGGGACAATTTTGAAAGTTCCTCTGACATAAGATTTACCCTTGACAATAGGGACGCAGCACATTGTAGCACCTTTACTGTATTAAAAAGACACTCCAATCAATATTCTAAGGAGGGACCTACTTAGCAAATTGAACACCAAAATTTCATTCTCAGATAGTTGGATGGTGTGCACCACACCTGGGATGTATTCAGCTTGGATGTCAGTACTGA
This sequence comes from Ambystoma mexicanum, assembly GCF_040938575.1. Taxonomy (NCBI): domain Eukaryota; kingdom Metazoa; phylum Chordata; class Amphibia; order Caudata; family Ambystomatidae; genus Ambystoma; species Ambystoma mexicanum. Next base: position 747,270,704 of record NC_090935.1, read on the forward strand.
TTCAGGCATACTATGCACACAGCACAATGAGAGGGGTACTTACACACACAGAGGTGTTTGTATATGGAGTACACATATTGTTGGGAAGTTTGCCAGGGATTGAAGGGAATGTGTTCCGGCTGTCCAACACATTTATGTTCAGGCCTCACTGTCCCTCCTCAGTTAGCTCTGGCACACACACTCTACTGCATTTGAAGGAAGTAGTGGTACGAAAAGACATGATTATACTGGATGCTACTGATGAGAACAACCTGGAATGGTGCTAAATATTATTTATTGACCCCACACTGACATTAACAGGAGCAAGTGACACAGAGTTGTTTGCAACAAAAGACAATGATGAAAGAGAGGTAGTGTTTGAACGGAGCCTACTTTGTTCAGTACACATAACAGAAAGGGCACTACCAGAGATGACCCAGATAACGAAGCAGAAAGCACAATATGTGCAGGACCATTTGGAAAAGGTGCCCAAATGTTTGTGGACAAGAGGACCCCATGATGTAGGAATACTCAAAGAGGCAGGGCCGGTACACATGCAGTTAAAAGGGGAAGCACTGTTGCCACAAGTAAAGCAGTATCCACTTTCATGAGAAGTAAATGAAGCATATATGAGACACTGCATGCCCTGTGGCAGCCAGGCTTAATACAGGTGAGCTCATCACCTTCCAACACAGCTATCTATCTGATTAAGAAAGCAAAGGGTGGGGTGTGGCATTTTCTACTGGATGTATGCCCCCTGAATGACATTATTGAGGCAGAGTGTTGATTGGTTCCCGACCCTGCGTTGATTTTTTGCAGTGTTCCCAAGGAGGCACACTATATCACTGTGGTTGACTTAAAGAATGCCTTTTTCTCCATTGCACTACACTCAGACTCCAGGTATCTTACTGCCTTTACGTATTGTGAGATGCAGTTTCGAACACACTAAAATGCCTCAGGGGTACTGCAAAGGGCCTTGCATATTCAACAGAGTGATACAAATAGATTTGAGCAATTAGCAGGTTGCTAGCACAGTAATACAGTACATTGATGATATATTGGTGTGCAGCAAGACAGAAGAGGAGTGTAGAGGGGACTCAGTGACACCACTGACTTTACTAGCAGACAAAGGAGACAAAGTAGACAGAGAGAAGTTACAATACTGTGAAAAAGAGGGAGGTGTACTTGGGCCGGATTGTGTCAACAGACAAGTGGAAAATAATGCCAGAAAGGGTATAGTCCATACACAAGACTCCAAAACGAAAAATAGTGAAAGAGGTTCAGCAATTTTTTGGGCTTGTGCGATTATTGCACAACATTGGTCTTTCATTACTCTGCATACACCAGGCCATTGTTGCAAGCACTAAAGGAAATGCAGAAAAACAAAACACGCAGAAAATGGACAGCTGAGATGGGCGAAAGTATTGATGAGCTAACACACGAGTTAGCACACGCACCAGTGTTAGCAACTCCCAATTATAAAGTGAAGTTTTGCCTGTTTTCACACTCAGATGGAAGGGTAATGACAGCAGTAATGACACAGAAAACGAGACAGGGACACAAGCCACTTGCATATAACAGTGGGTCACCGGATGCAGTTATGGTTGGACATTTGAGTAGTCATTTGCTGCTGCTGCATTAACTATTGAGAAGTCTTCCACAATAACCATGGGGTGTCCAGTGTTCTCTACATAGAACATGCATTGTTTGCCATACTGGATAAAACAAAATCAACACTGACAACTCAGAGGTCTTCAGGGTACGTGGTAATACTAGCCAACCCAGCAATAGAAGTGGTGGGCTGCAAGACAAACCCAGCAGAGTTCATTGAAGAACAAGTAGAAGAAGGAGATTATGTGCATTACTTTGTATCATTGCATCGACAGGAGGAAAGGTATCCCCCTAGTTAAGGAAGAAGTGATCAAAGGAGGGGCAGCTTTTCATTGATGGGAGTACCAGCATTGATCAAACCATGGGGCAAAGACATTCAGGGTGTGCAGTGGTGGGGTATGAACGAGGAGTACACAAAGTGGAGGATTTGATAGTGTACTCACAGATATGACTACCAAACTATTACTCTGCACAAGTGGCAGAGCTAGAGGCCTTCATCGAAGCACGAAACATGTCAGAAGGCAAAGCAGTGAACATCTTCTCTGATTTGGCCTATGTTACCTCTACCTGTTTGTTTTGCCTAAATATTTACTTACCTTTTTGAAGTGAAAATTCTAACTACATTTGACTGACTGTGTATCAGTTCCAAAGGTGCGCAGGGGATGGGAGTGTCTTTAGATTTAGACACTTTTTTCTGTTTCATGTTTGTCATAAACCCCGTGTCAGGGCCTGCACTCCTCCCCAGCACCCACAATATTTAAGTTGTTGACTTATTAATTAGAAATTGATTCTTAAAATTGGAGTGCACTTATTGATCTCCCTATTTTCTAACCTCTACAGTGCACTCAGGACTAGCAAGGTGGGGAAGTAGAGGTTTCAAAATAAGTGATGGCACACCCGTTCAGCATGCAGCATTACTGAGTAAATTACTAGAAATGTTACCGCTCCCAGTAAAAATAGCATTAATAAAGGGCAAGCTTTTATCTCACTAGGAAACAAAAGGGCAGACAGAGCAGAAAAAGAAACAGCATACATGCCAGAGGGATTACATGTGCTGTACCCTGGTGAGGAAGAAAAAATACCCCTAATAGCAGTATTAAAAGTAAGCAGTGAGCAAAGAGAAAGATGCATTGCCAGAAAGTTGCAATGCAATCCCAATATTGCAGATCATTGAGTTGCAGGGAGAATCATCAAGTGCTGAAAAAGAACTGTAGAAAAAGAGAGGGTGCTCTCTGTCCCCAACTGATGTGGTTTGTTGACATGATAGCACAGGAAGGTTGTCATGGCAAAGAAATTATTACAATTGGCACTGGAACAGCTTCTCTATTCTATCCACGTATTGAAAGAACATTTGGCTGCAGGGATAAGTGAAGAATGGTTTGTGCCAAATCTATGTTTCTCAATATGTGAGTAACTGTATGATCTGTCAGAAGTTTAACATTGCCGGTAATGGTGCTGGTGCTGTTAAACCCATTTTGCCCTATTACGAGGTTCCCTTGCGGGAACCGCTCTGGATGTCTGGTTTTACCAGACGTCCATAGCAGGTCCTGCGAGGGGACCAGGGAGCTAACAACGGGCCTGTTAAAAATGGGCCCATTGTTAGCTCCCTCCCCATTCCCATAGAGCCCGATGGGGGCTCGAATGGGAATGGGGAAGGTCCGGGTTCCCTGAAAGGGGAAATACTGGTCCCTCCAAGGTGGGAATGGCCCGGTATTTCCCCATTCAGGGAACCCAGACCCGAGTTTGGAGGCAGCCATGCCCTTATTAATGGCATGGCTGCCTCCAAACTCGTTATGAGACACATTGACTCTCATACAGGGAACATTGCTGTGACTGGAAGGCCCCTTATGGCACTTGCATATCAATTACGTTGATATGCAAGTGAGATATACTTCTTACAAGTACATGCTTGTAGTGGTGTGTCCATTCTCACATTGCCTTGAGGCAGGTCCCTGTGCCCACAATGATGCCCACTTTGAGGCTACATTACTGCTGAGGCAGGTGTACCCAAGGTGGAGTATTTCAGATGAAATTTGCTCTGATAATGGGCAGCATTTTGCCTATGTTTTAATAAAGGAAATTACAACTCTCCTGGGAATAAAACATATATGATATACAGTTTACCATCCCCCAGCCAACGGTTTTGTAGAGAAATAATGTACTGCCATGTGGAATCATACATATATTTTAAAATGTACGCATTTTTAACAGATGTCCTCCAAGAGCCGGCTGTCAGTTGTCTGCAGAAGGGGACATTAACAACACAATTGAGGTTGGAACCATTGCACCTAATATATTCTGTGTACATTATGTTCTGTTATGTAACTGGTATTTATAAAGTTGATTTATATCTCTCTAGCTTTCTCTTTATCAATGCCACTCTCTGCCTCTCTCTCTCCCTAACTCTCTTTCTATTTACTCACTGTATGTAATAACCTACCTGGGTGCTGACTTCTGGTGACATAACATAACTCAGCCTCACGTTTGCCCTAGGCCTTTCTTGCCATTGTGCTCCTAATCCCGCCCTGTAAAATAGGCTGTGACTGTTGGCCAGTGTGACCTTGGAGCTGCCTATTAGACCACTGTGAGCCACGCACCGCATTATTGTCTGAATTTCACCCCACACGTCTTTCAATACACCTAGGAGCCTTTTATTGTTAGCAGTGACTGCTGACTGTTTTTCTTTGAGCTGCTCGCAGTCTTTCCCCAACCTTCTCTTGCGTGGTGCTAGCATTGCCTAAAGCCGGCTATTTTAGTTACCATGCCTGCAAAGATGAATTTGCATAACAACAGACAAATGGAAAATGCTTTAGCAAAAAAGAAGAGTCTAAAGATGCTGCTAATATCTGCTATAACATCTAATCTAATAGCTGCTAATAACATCATCGATACATAAACCTGAAATATCTAAGATTAGCAAAATCACAGATTTCTATAGTGGACGAAGCGCAGTAATTGAAATCCATCCTTTACCCGAGCCTAATGACATCCCTATAAGTGAAGTAGCATGTACAACGGCAGAGTTTTACAATAATAACTCTCTGCTGAACCTAAGCTATAGCCTTGAGGGACAAATCACCAATCTGGAACGGGGCACTGCCAATAAGGAGCTGGTATCTAATAACAAGAAGTCTGAAACTTTTGGAAGTGAACCAAACAATACCTTGGTAGTCCCCAAAGCTGATCTTGCAGCATGTTTATCCTGTTCACCCCGGCTCACAGGACTTGCTGATGAAATCACTAAAATTACTGTTGTCTTACAAGACCCCAGTATAGCCTCAGATCATCATGATCAATCTGAAAGTATGTGTAGGGAGAAATACAAAGATCTAGATGCACATAATGTGGCAAGAAGTTTTTCTCTAAAGATATTGTTGAAACTATCACATAATATCTCCTGCCAGGTCCAAAACAATGCGAGATTATTGACAGAATTTCTGAGATTGAAACAAGCAGATACTAAAGCTCTCTGCTTGCAAATGAACCTCAGGAAAACTCTACTGCTGTGCCGCTAAATGACATACAAATGGATATAAATCCTGAAAATCTTGAGTCCACAAAAGTTGAGATCTTGATTGGTAGTGACGATGAAGATGAGGATTGCTATCTATCCAAAAGAGAAAGAAGAAGGAAGAAGAAATTGAAGGCTAACAATGGGAAAAACCACTGACAGGAAATGTGGCCAAGGAGCAAGGAGAAAGTGAACAAACTGATAATGTGCAATGTACATCGAAACAAGCAAGAAAAAAAGTGGTACGTAGAGCAAAGCGAATTGCCCAAATAGTGGGCAACTTAACTAACTGGTTGATTGGCTCTATGGCCCACGAAGATAAAGCTAAATGGGTACCCAAAGCTATGGAAGAAGAATCGGATGAGAGGTTTTTTGGACTGCTCCAATTCTACACTTGAAAGTAGTGTATCATCTACTGAGTCAAATGTAAATGGAGAAAGACCTGGAAAGAAATCAAGTACTTGACGTGACTAACTCAATTAAGAAAGTTGCTGAGACAAATGAGAGGAAAAAGTCTACTGTTGAACATGAATACACTTTGCCCCAAGAAGAGTTCACTATCACGAGTATGGCGAGAGGGAAAAAGCCCATGAATAAAAACGAACTCCTTGAAATGTTTTATCATCTGCAGTTAGGGATAATAAAAAAACTGTGATTTCAAATTTGTGGAGCAATGCTGCAATTGCGTAGCCAAGCTGCATTGTATGTCAGAAGATGTTGTAAGCTTAATTAGGGCTAATGAATCTGACCTGGGCAGAAGGGGTTATAAATTAGATTGTGATTCAGCCAACAATTAATTGAATAAAGTAAGATTGACTGTAACTAAGGGAGACAATAACAAGCTTACAATAAGGGGGCCTCACGTAAAAATAAATTCTGATACTACAATTGATGCTATTGTGAAATCCACTGGGAGTGGCTTTGCTCATTCTTACCTTTAATAACAACACCATCCTGATCTAGTAATGAATGTATATGTTGGAATGCTAGAGGACATAAACATAAATACATATATATATAGCCGAGGTAATATTCTTGCAAGAAACTTGGCACTTAGGTAAGGCCCTATTTGATGGACATAGCACATATTTTTAACATGTGGCTAGGGGTACTAAAGGGCGGCCATATGGGGACCTTGCTATCCTTGTCGTTAATGGTATGAAATCTAAAGAATATGTGGAGGATGAGAGTGATTGCAATTTATTTTCGAAGTGCAAGTAGATTCCAAGCAGATATTTTTAGAAGTAAATGTATATTACCCTCCCGGTGGTGATCTCACATACAGCTGAAGATATTGAAGAGGTTGGAATTAAATATGCTGTAGACCCGAATGTGAAATGTATTATTGGTGGTGATTTAAATGCTAGCCATCTCACTGATGTTGAAATAAATATTACCAATACTCAGGAATTTATGAAAAACTGTGAACAAGTTGAAAAATCTATGAGAAGGAAAATCTTCTTTGAAGACTTAGATATAAAGATCATCAATGGCATGGTAAAATGGCCATTTAGCCCCGCCGGGGCTAAATGGCATAATGGTATTTCTTCCTCTATGCTGGACTATATCTATGTTAGTGAAAAGATATATCCCCTCATACCAGATATGCATACATGTTTCAATTAATTCAGTGACCATGCCATACACTTTCTTAGATATTGCGTACCTACAGCTAAGTGTTAATATTGGTATTAGACTGGTGCCTTGCAGGTGAATCAAAGTGGGAATAGATTAGGCTGGATGGATAGACATTTGGAAAAAGCTAAAGAATTGGCTAAGGAAGTTGAAAATCAATGTAGACATATGGAAACTGCTGATGAGATTGTGCTATGTCTTTCTTCTTGTATGTACAGCTTTCTGCCAATGGGTACATTTATATCTATGAAACAGGGATCCAAATATGAGAGACCGTATGATAAAGCCATATGTACTAGAAAAGAAAAGGTCGGGCCAGTAACTTAGAACCTTTGACCGTCTCAATGTACTGAGTGTCGAATTGCCTGCTAGAAAGCATAAAATAAAAAATGAATACAAAAATTGGCTAAAAAGTTATAGGATGTCTGAGGACAACGTGCTGTGGCAAAGTATGGTTAGGCTACTTTTGGATGGGGACTCAAAAGCACTTATAAAATGTTGACTAGTAAGGGCGAAGAAGAGATACTTTTTAACATCGATGAGGTGCGTTGGGAAGATTACCTTTTGAATATTTTCTTGGGTAATAAAATAATCATGGAAAGAAACCCCCATATGGACCGAAAAATTGACTGTGATGATCAGATAATAATTAAGGGGCTGAAATCCTCCAGAGCCCCTGGGCCTGACAGGTTATGCAACTTCATTATTAAGGATAATCCCATCCTGTGGGTTCATAACCTCATGATCCTTTTTCAATGAATACTAAATACGGGTATGATTCAAGAATCCTGGAAGATTTCCCATATCATACCTGTTTTCAAAAAAGGGTCAGCAATGTTACGAGAAAATTACTGTTTATTAGCTCTGACAGATGTACCCAGAAAAACTTTTTGTACTTTAATCCTGAAAGAAATCAACCATTGGATTGAAAAGGATAATATATTCAGTAGATTTCATACACGCTTTAGAAAAGGATACTCTACTAGTGCAAACAAATTTGTGATAAATACTCTTCTTGAAGAGGCAAAGATAAGGACTCATCGTCTCTGTATTTTCTGTTTGTAGACTTCTCGTCTGCATTTGATTCCATGGACAGAGATAAACTATGGGTCAAACATGATAAAATGGGCATGCCTGAGCACTTACTATATGCCTGTAAATTGTTCTATGAACATAACACTGCCAGAGTTAGATTGAATAACATGGTGAGCTAGCTAAACAGATACCTATAAGCAGGGAGTGACACAAGTCTGTGCCCTCACAGCTATTCTGTTTAACCTGTTTGTGACTGACTTTGGTCAAATGCATTCCCCCAAAAAATCTTAATGCATTCCCCAAAATAGGTAGAAATAAAGTGGGATGGATCGGCTATGCTGATGATTTGATAATCACGGATAACACCTTTATGGGAATCTACGACAGTGCCCAGGCTGTCTTGAAGTATGCGAAATTGAATGGGTTAAAAGTACATTGGAAAAAATGCAATGTATGGCGGCTGGTAGAAAATGATGAGGCAAGTTTAGTATTGTGAGTTCCCTGGGAGTCATCAAAAGGGCAACATGCTATATATACCTGGGATATGATCTAACCTCGGAAGTGACGAAAAATGAAATATTATTACAGAATAAGAAAGCTAACGCCCTATCCATTATGTCTGCATTAACAATCTTTTTTTTTTTAAACAGCTGGATGTAGCCTAACAGGAGTTATAAATATATATAAGCAGAAACTATCTGCAGCGTTTGTATATGCTCTGGAAACATCCTTTGATGAATTAGGCACTTGGACTGATCAATTAGAAGTGTTTATATGGAGAGGGATTCTAGACCTTAAAATTATGCTCCCATCAAAGCTATAAGGCTCGAATTGAGCCTGATATCACTGGCAACTCTAATTTAAATAAATAGAGGTAAACTATATATAAAGATTTGTTTGGGTAAAGCAAATTCCCTACTGGATATTGTGAATTGTGCACTGTGTGAAAACAAATGTGTTGCATTGTAGAAATGTAAATTAAAAAATGAGGTATTTCGTCCTTGGGATTACATCCCTGTTGCCAAGGACAATATAGCTCGTCTTTGGCACTTAAGGGGTTAATGAAACAGAAAACGTTAGAAGACATTGAATGGCGAAATACCAAAATCACCAAAAAAGGCCTTGGCACTGGGGGCGGGAGGAACCCATGGCAGTTAAAAGGTTAATAAGATAGGATGAAAACCCCATAGGGAATATGGTGAAGGGTATGTCTTAAAAACACAAAAGAATAGTGTAGAACAAGGGGACTGGGCTGCTAGCCATGAGAAAGTGTCTGATATGAGATCTGTGAGTACATATACCAATATGTATTTTGCCTATAAAAAGCCCCAAATGTATCTAAAACTCCTCCCCTCTCCTGTAAATCAGAGGTTGTTTATGGACATAAGATTAAATAGAATGGAGGTACTGGAAGCAAGGGGTGCATGGCTTGGCCTACCTAAAGTAAAACGGTCATGTGAAATCTGTAATGATACACTTCAGATAGAATCAAGGCATGTCTTTACCTCCTGCCCTAAAATGAAAGAGCACTATTTGCGATATCTGAGTAAATATGTTGAGAACATAAACAATATTACTTGAGAAGTATTCTGGCTAGGATGTGTATTGGGATATAGTCATGGCATTACAATTGAAATAACACAGGTCTGGAAATGTGTTAGAATACATCTACTAAGTTTTGAAGATGACGTGAAATTGGTGGCTTATTTGTAAATATAGCCAATATGATATGTGCATGTAATTGTATTTCTAACCTATATCCATTTCATTTCTTCTTTTTATCTTTTTTATTTTATATTGTTGTCTCACCTCAAATCTGATGGCTGATAATGGTATATATTTTATGAGTTGTAAAGAAATGAATTGAATGATTTATATTTGTTCTTTGTGTAAAGCTTTGCTTGAACTACATAAACAAATAAAACAAATAGAAATGCTAATTCATTTTGTTTTAATTATATTTAATTCCAACTCATTCTTGATTAGATACAACTGAATAGAGACCAGTGCTCACTGAAGCCTGAGAGGAGTATATTATAAGCATAAGCGAGTGATTGGAATCTTCAGTTGCTGAGCTCTCTTTATTAGTATAATCTGCAGTAAGAAAATGATAGGAGAACAACATCTCATATTGCCCCTACCACCATCTCTAAGTGCAAATCACCCCTCCTTAAGTCATATAACAATGGCCATGACACAGTCCACAGTATCTTTTTCACTGCAGCCACCCAGTCCTATCTAGTCATTTTTAAGAAAAAGGAATGGAAGACCTACAAGGTCCACATCCATCATGGAATCCTAACAAGCCAGTGAAGGTCCGCAGAAAATAGGCTGACCTGCTCCTGAAGGATCACCTAAAACAAACAGCAAGAAAACTAAACATAACGGAGGTCAATATTGAGAGAGATAATACTCACCTATGCCATTATTAGAGTCTTGGTTCTCCATCATGACTAATAGCAATAATCACCATGGAATGGCAAGTGTGTTTCCTATTATGCATGGTCAAAACCTAGCCAACACAGCCCTTGAAGCGTACACAACAGGTTTACAATATAAATTTTAAAATGTCTGTTTATTTCACCAATCCGCCACCCTGAGGGTATCCTCCATACCAGAAGCCAGAAACCATTATATGTCCTAGACTTTCGAGCTGAATGGGCCCCAAAAACTAAAGTATCTTCACCTGCCTGGGCCATCCCCCATTTAACCACCTTTCCAGGGTAGGGTCTCAGACTGTCAGGAAATATTTATGGAAGGAAATCAAGAGATGCTCAGAGAATCGTTTTATATGTCTAGTACTGCTTTCCTACTCCGTGAGGCACCAAACTGCACAAAGTTTGGAACTATCCATAAAGCTAGGGAAATACATATTTCTAGATTGCATTCTGACTCTTCAGAAAATCATGAAGGTATCCCGAGATGGAGTAAAGGTTGTACCTGACAAATCCAAGGCCAGCACATCTGCCACCCTCCGACAAGACACTGTAGCATAAACAATTTGGCAAAAAGTGATGGCAAAGATAAAGGTTGCTTTCCTGCCAAACACTAAACAGAGATAGGGCACAGTTCACATCCCAATACCAGAATACATAGCCAACTAGGGTTTGCTTAGCCTGATGTCACTAATCAAACAGCAAACCCCTCTACTGGGTCATTTCTTAAGGATACAGTAGCTAATCTATAGATGAATGGTAAGAAAGAAAAGAAGCCATTTTAGCCAAAAGGTTTATTTATCACCTGAGATAATTCCAAATCAAGGGGATCCAGATCCCTTTCAAGCGACCAATATACCAGACTCTTCAGGCAATATTGTAGGATTTGATGGTGCTAGGACACCATGACCTATTTATGAGTCCTGAAGGTACAGCCGAAAGTCCCTTGTGGGCCCATATTCCCTTGAAATCTTCAATGCCTTCAGGTACAGAGAGACCCCGCAACACCACTGGATGAGGATGAAGGAATGGATCTTTCAGAGTGTCCTGAAAAAATACAGCAATGGAATTGGGGCATGCATGGCCAAACGCAAGGCCAATGGCTTCCAGGGATGAGCTATCCAGAACGATGTTATCAGCACCAGAGCTGTCTTGCATTTGCATGTGCAGTAATCACTGGAAAAGGGAGGAAAAGTGTAATTCATCCCCACCGGCCCATACCTGGGATAAAGCATCCAGCACCTATACAACGTGAGTCAGTCTCTAGTTGAAAAACTCTGACAGATGCCTGTAGAAACATGACACAAATAAGTCAAAGTGGACAGGAACAAGGTTCTTTGTAACCTACAATCACTGGTGTCCAGCTAACAATGCAAAAACAATGTGCTACCAGACACCACATACCTGAGAGTTTCTCTGCCTGAACTTTTATTCAATAAAACAGGCAAAATTCCCATAGCTGTTTTTCAAGCTCAAGAGACCTGGACTGAGTCTCACCAAATTTTCTGACATACCAGACAGCCAGGCGATTGCCTATCAACTTCCAGTCAAGATATGACCATACCGAGCTTCCAGGCCCCTCAGACTGGCATCGGATTCTAATCGTAGTGTAGGAGAAGCAAACGCTGCTTTTCCATTCAGATAGCCTATTTTGTGTACAAATCTAATCAATTCATATTTTGTTTCTAAAGAATGTGGGACCCCACTTAAATAATCTAAAGTGCAATGAAGAGGCTCTATTTGTAAACTTTGAAGGTGCCTGTTTGGATCCTGATAGGCCGGTCACCCACTCCAGAGGAACCACCACCCCCATTAGCTGCAGTAGCCTTCAAATTTCCTGTTTGATCAAACCTACACTCTTCAATGGGAAGCTCAGACTGGAGTCCCTTCAGTTCACAATGAAACCCGAAAATGACATGGTGTGCGAGGCAACCAGGTCTGATTTCTGGCCGTTTTTTTATAAACCCCAGGGATCAGAGCTGGGTGATGGTAGAGCGATGATGACTATATAATCTGTGGGAAGAGTCAGCCCTGATCAAGGTATTGTCTAGATGAATGACAGTCTGATTCCCCTATCTCTGAGATAAGCTTTCACCAGTCAAAGAAAGGTGGTGGAACACCAAGGAGTGGAGGACAAACCAAAAGGCAGAAAAGTGAATTGGTAACAGACACTATCCAAAAGAACAGAAGAAAGTACCTGTATGCATCTTTTAGATCTAGCTGAGGCAACCAATCACAAGGCTGCAAAATGTTGTTGCGAGGTAACATGTACCTTTCAAGTTGGTAGGGCAGCTCTGCCTTGCAATGCGCTGACAGTGGGCAGAGGATCTGCCCCCAGTCGAGGTCTGCCACCAATCTGGGCTAGATTTCCCTCTAATTGTGAACTGTGGATACGCCTTTGTCAGCTGGGTGCAGATTTTGACAAAAGCAGGGTTCTTTGTTCCGGTCTCTGTACTCAGGAATAATTACGGCTCCTAAAACAAATTTATGTCAGGTTCCTGAGTAGGTCCCATGCATTGCTTGTCATATTTTACTAAACAGTACATCAGCCCTTAATATACTCACTTGGCAGCAAAGCACGTTAACTGTAGATGCTTCCTAATGGACGAAAGGAGGAAAGCGTACAACTGGATCCAGAAATCTGGCAAATATCTAGTATTGTGGATATGCCAAACACTGGGCATGCACACCAATACTCTACCCCATCAAGGGAAGAAAGTAAATAACCACAATGTATAATGGGAATGCAGTTTTATATTTACATATGAACACATTCAACCATCCACATTTACATCTTGCAGAGTCACACCTAAGTCTTAGCTGTTGACTCATTCAGGAGCTGCGAGGTGTTGCGAGAGTCTTTCTACCCTGCAGTCAGCGTTGGAGGAGGAGGGGCTGGCTTTTACAAAAAGCCTTTCTGTGCACGGAGCGCACAGCTGTGTCACAGCTGGGTCTTAGCTGTTGACTCATTCAGAAGCTGTGAGGTGTTGCAAGCATCTTTCTACCCTGCAGTCGGCATTGGAGAAGGAGGGGCCGGTTTTTACAAAAAGCATTTCTGTGCACGGAGCGCATAGCGGAGTCACAGCTGAGTCTTAGCTATTGACTCATTCAGGAGCTGCGAGGTGTTGGGAGAGTCTTTCTACCCTGCACAGTCAGCATTGGAGAAGGAAGGGCCGGCTTTTACAAAAAGCCTTTCTGTGGACAGAGCACACAGCGGAGTCACAGGTGAGTCTTAGCTGTCTTTGCTGGCTGACGGCTGACGCCTCCTGAATAACCTGAAATAACCTGAATGCCTGAACGATGATAAAACTGAGCTTATCATCTTGGGCACCACTACCTATATATCCAAACTCAGCCCTGATTATGACAACTTCATTATCGATGGGAACAACATAAAAGTAGCTCACAAAGTAAAAACCTTAGGATTTTACCTAGACGCCACCATGAACTTTACCAAACAAGTTAACTCTCTAGCTTCTGCCACAGCATATACATGCAAACTTATCAGAGCGAGCAAACAATTCCTCTCCACAGATAGTTGCATTATACTTGCCAGAGCCTTCCAAATTAGACTATTGTAATGGACTTTACATTGGAGCTAATAAACAGACCATCCACAAAATTCAAGTGCTCCAGAACAATGCTTTGAGGGCAGCACTCAAGATTAATAGAAACAAGCATATATCCTCTACAAGAAGAGAATACAAATGGCTCTCCACCGTAGACAAAATTCATCTCAAAATCGCTTCCCTCACCCACAAATGTATCAACAACAAAGCTCCACCTTACCTCATGGATAGATTACGTAAAAGGACTTCTTCCAGACCTAACAGAATAGCCAACGCAAACTGCCTCCAAGTCCCGCGTTTCAAACTTGCCACTATAGGAGGAAATAGCTTCCCGGTCAAGGCTGCGCAGTTATGGAACTCCCTCCCCCATGACGTCAGAGAACCCCAACCTTTCGCAAAATTTAGACAAAACCTCACTAGGTGGCTGAGAGCCAATGACAGCTAACTAGTCCACTTGTCACATTGTACATTACTGTATATAACTATATATTACGTGAACAGGAGCATGCTCCTTGCTCCCCCGATCTTGATCTCTCCCTGTTCATATCTGCCTGCTGTAATATTGCTGATGTCTATGTCTACACTTCCTGCCTTTTCCTGTACTTGCAGTTAGCCGAGCATATCTGTAACCAAGCTCAGCGCATCTCTGTACCTTCATCTGATTTCTATGTACCTGTAACTAAGTTGAGCATATCCTTGTCTGTTTGCGCCCTGATACTCCAGGGTATGGCGCGCTATACAAATAATAAACTAAACTAAACTAAACAAAACTAAACCTATTAGCGGAAAGACCAAACCATCACGTGCCAAGGCTGTTCCAGCATGTGCAACTTACCCGATTATAGCATTTTTTTTAGGAGCTGTTGCAACGGGTCGCGTAAGGTGTAGAACGAAGATGGCGTCCTCTGCCTCTTTGAAAGAACAGAGTGCAGAGGATGGTCCTCTCACAAGAAGAATGACCTTGCAACACAAGAGATTGCTGAACCCAAGATCAGTGATGAAAGCTGGAGTTCTAATACCGAAGGTAAGAGAACATGCCACTCAATTGACGGTCCACAAAAATTATGGTAATACCATCAATGCCTTGAACTCATGTGTTGGCCCTAGCTTTGAAGAATTACTGCCCCCACAAGTGACCAATACCGACAATCTAGCGGCTTCCCTGAATACTAACACAGACGCTGCCATCACTCAGGCGAGCCATACCACGACTGAAATAAATGAACTATTAACATTAGAAGGTCTGGGTCCAGCTCCAGAGACTTTATCTGATAACATTTCAAATTCAACTTTAAACCTACTGCCTCCTCTCAGTAGTGATGATCTAAACTCGGCTGAGTTTTATACCCCTTTTGATGCAACAGATAATGAAATATTGGATATTACTGTTTTGTCAGAAGAACTACACAGACCATCTCTCAACTGCACAAACAAGGAGACGCACGAGATTGGTGGAAATAACTTCAATGATTTACCACCCAAGTTATCAATTGATCCCAAAGCCAGCAAATTCCAGGATTTTATCAAACCAGTAGCAAATCAAGATTTGGTGCCAGATGCAACAGAAATGGCTGCTCCTGCCATATTCGAACCTCTTCAACTTCAAACCATCAAACAACATGTAAAATCCAAAGGAGCAGCGGTCAACCCAGATGACTCGAATGCTGCGATTTTTATATCAGATATAGACATAAGTCAGGCGGAAGACACGTTAAGGACAGGTTTGGAATGAAGGGAATCCATCCTTTCCCTTGAGGAAGATGTAAATCTCGATGTTGCAGCCCGTGAAGTAAGATTGGTAGAGCGCTTGAACACCGATTACCTGATGGTCAAGGGAAAACTATGTGCAAGCTTCTCTAATCTTCCACGGACTAGTGAAAAACATTTATCCAATCTCTCAGATTCAGCTGAAAATTATATTGGTAACTTGACACTGTGCCCTCAGAGTAAATTACCACTACAAGGAGAAAGAAGCTCCACATCATTTGAAAAATTGAAGTGTGTACAAGTTGGAGCTCCCGTACAAAGAACACAACCAGACAAACGGAACTCAGGAAATCGTTACAACAAAGAAAACTAGTCTACAAGTGGGATGGACAACCCGTTCGACCCCAGGCACAAGACAAATCTATCCACTGCGGCTTCCTTTCAAATTCACAACAATGTCCTGGCTGCAACATCATTAGCACTCATACCCTTTGTCAAACTATATGAGTCGTTGAACGAGGCCTCCAGAGATCAGGCAATCATGTTACAGAATCTTACCAGTAAAATAACGAAATGGAAAGTTTCACTGGATTTCTTCAAACCCAATTGGAATGTGAAGCTGATCTAACCTTGCGTTGGCAACAGAGACTTAGTGAGCTGGCTGCTAGAGATCAAGCATCCAATAACGACCTCACTGAAGGCCTATTGGAAGCTGTCAAATGGATGAGATATACTGAGTGTGAACTACCATCTCAAATGTGTGGTAAAAGGTCTGCTTTGCTTAAAATAACAACTCTAAGAGCAAACACAAATGATTCTGATTTATCAAAAAAACTATCTAAAAGCATTGGAAAAGAACAATGGAGCACTGTTAACCCAAACACCTGTTCCTGTTAGAACTACAATCGAACAGGAAGATATAGTGACTGATGTCTTTGATAGTCAACCTGACTTAGTGAATGATCATAAATCTTCACAAGTAAATGACATACAACGCAATTGATAATGAAACAGCACATGGGGACTCTGAGACAAACAATGATAAAAATGTCAACAAGTTTTCAGAACCCTCACCAAAAGAGGTTACCATGGAAAATACACAACAGTCCTTCAGCATTTTTTTATCAAAAAAACAAACAAGTGAAAATCAGAAGAATAAATGCAGTGGTTCCCGGGAGCTGAAGAAATCAAAACAAAAAAATAACCCGGCATAGAGACAATGTACAAACGTGAGAAAGTTCATATGAAATTTGTCTACTCCACCTAGACCTGGCCTCTTTCCTAAGCCTTTAACAAGGAAAGGTGAATTTGCAACCAACGAAAAGTCTAAAAGCGAAACATCACTGAAAGTTGGTAATATGACCTTGAGCAATCGTCAGCGAGATGAGTCAGAAGACAATGACTCAATTTCTACCTCAAATTCGGTAGACCTGTGTGACCTATCGACATATTCGATTCAAGATGGCATAAATAGCGAAGATGCCGCCCCTGAGGCAAGTCAGCAAGCCGTGAGCTCTGAGTCAAAGTCATCTGTTAAAGCAATCTCGACTAATAGTTCACTGAAAAAAACAGTGGGTTTTGCCCTTAAACCAGGTGCTGAAGAATCATTACTGAACGAGCCTTTGAGGATAAACGAGCAAACTAAACTGAACCCAAATCTAATTATGAGCCAACGGAAGAAACTATCCTTCTCCAGTGATAAGGTCACGATAAACATAAAAGGATGTCGTTCAATGAATCACGAAAAATTGCGTCTGCAAAATATACATACTGGTGACAAGGAAGTAAATCTAAATCGTGGAAACGTCATGAGACTATTAAAGTGCATTAGACCTTACGGACTATTGAATCCGAGGACATCAAGATTGTGGAATAAGCAACCGAGAAGAGTTCTGATCAAGTCTTACTGCATATAAAATCTCAAGCAGTTAAGAAAATGATCCTTGAAGCCACTGATGAATTACTGTTCTTTGGGTTTGAGATTTCTATAGAACCCCTTGATCAAACCTCTGAAGAGAACGACCTAGGTGCATTGGAGAGCTCAGAGCCAGTAACTAATGAAGAATGGCAGGAATCTCTCAGAAGTATGATGACTTGTCAGCTCTCAAATCCAATAAAAACCCAAAGACCAAATGCCCGGGACAGAAACACTGGAGATGACTATGGCTTTCAAAGACAATAACCATGGAATATGATAGCCGAAGAACTATGTGTGTTAATTTAATGGAACACAAGAGGCTTTCGGCATTTATTGAATGAATTCGCAGTGAGCCTAGAAAATAATTTTGCAATCTGTCTACAAGAGACATGGCTCAGAGAGACGCCAACTAAAGATGGCTACTCCATGTACTTAAACCCTGAAAGGAAAAATCTCTTGGGTCGGCCATACTAACGATGATAAAAATGAACAACTGGTGGTTAGTCCTTGAGTCAAAAAATCCGAACCTGTTTCTGCAAGGAACTATATTGGAGTCAAGGGAAGCCAACACTGACGAGCGTCGCCATTTGTTGTTGTTAAAATGCTATTGGAACCCTACAATGATTGTCGCACAAGAGTTTATCAACTCAGTCACTACGATGATTGATGAATATTCAGAAAGGTACTCAAACCTATTGATAATAGTGTGTGGCGACCTGAACTGTTCTTGGTTTAGGGAAAATAAGAAGCAGAACATTAACATCCCAATGACGTGGAACGATCTTCCTCCTCGATTGAATTCTGCTCTGCAATCCCGAGACTGCTCAATGCTAAATGGTAACGTCAAAGGTGATGTTCCACCAAACTTCACTTGGATCAAAGAACAAAACTGAAAAATCTTGGATTACATCTGGGCCTCAAATAATGTATCCAAAAAAATAGTAGAGCTTCAGGTGCTTTATGAGAACAAAAGCGATCATAATGTGCTGCAACTCTCTTGGTTTATGAGGAAAACTGTTAAAGTTCAGGTATATGATGTGCCTGTTGCAGTAAACTCGGGAGGCAACAGATTATGAATCCAAGATTATCAAATACAAGAACTAAATAATAAACTTTTCGACGAACAAGAAAATGACCATATCAATTATGCACCTCTGCTACTACAATATGTGGTGAACATGACACGATCAAGAGTTGAAGGACATAAGCATAAACACACCTATAGTAGAGTGGTGCAGCTTGCCAAAAGAAAACTTTGCAGGGACATCAGATTCTTTAAAAAAAAGCACCCGATTGATGAAATGGAAAAAGCAATAAAAAATTGTCGCCATCAATTTCTAAATTGGCAAAAATCAAACACTATCCTTGAAATCAAGAAAGAGGAGAGCATATGTTGGATCTCATTGTGAAACATAAATCAAGAGAAGTCTGGGCAATATTAAACAAGACGAATTCAAAATGTAATTCCAGCATTGCAAATCAAATTTTTGCTACTGAATGGGAATCCTATTTTGGGATAGTATATAAAAAACCAACAAGACTGGAATTTGCTGATTTAACCATCTGAGACAAGGCTTGGAATGTACAAGAAACTGCAGAGGACATCAATGACGCCATCAAGCATCTGAAAAACTTGCAGGCTCCTGGTCGGATGGCGTCACGAATATGATGCTAAAAAAAATAAGGAGAGCTGGACAGCATTCATCGAAGCTTTGTTTAAAAAGATTGCTGCGCGCAAAGTTGTCCCGGGCTCTTGGTTGAAGGCCGTATTTGTTCCGATCTTCAAGAAGGGCAGTTGGGCGGAGCCGTCTAACTATCGCCCGATTGCCCTTCTGGATACGATTGGAAAGGTTTTTGCAACAGAAGTTGGCACATTGGGCAGCTACTGCAAAGATTTGCGATGTCCAGCAAACTGGGTTCACAAAAGGTGTGGGGACCGAGGTGAACCTCTTGCTATTAAACATACTGAAACTAGAAGTGATGAAAGGAAATAAAGAATTATTCTTGGCATTTGTCGATATGAGAAAAGCCTTTGACAGTATTAATCAAGATTTGCTGTGGCAGAAGCTTTCTCGATGGGACTGTCCTGAGGACTTGTTGGCTCCTGTGCATGCCCTACATACCGACACCTCCATTCGCGTTCGTGTAAACAATGAAGGAGAACTAGTGAACGAGATAAGAACTGGGAAAAGTGTAAAGCAGGGGGCCCACTGGCAGCACAGCTGTTTAAACTCTTTATAGCTGATATACCTGCAGCTCTGGACCAAGCCCAGAGTTTTCCTCCACAAATAAATAACCAACCTTTGAGCTGCATAACCTATGCCGATGACCTTGTAGTATTGGATTGCACCCAGATAGGTCTTCAGCGACTGCTAAACAAGTTGCATGATTACCAATACCAAAATGAACTTGAAATGAATACATCGAAAACAAAAATAATGGCAATTGGCTCACAAGCAGGGTAAAAAAAACGCATGTTTCAATGGCACGTAGCAGATGAAATCATCTGCAAGACATTGTCAATAAGATACTTAGGAGTGGTTTTTAATACCTCGATCTGTGAACTGCCATGGCACCAAAAAATGGCAATAAATTCACTGTATAATACAGTGCTATAGAAATCCTTGGCAACTCAGAGGAAAATGTGTCTGGTCGAGCCGGCTCCCCCGTACCAGATCCTCTCAGATGTAAGAGAAAAATCTCATACAGGTCTTCTAGAGGAATGGAAGATGAAAATGGAACAAGTACTTGCTGCAGCTGATATAAAAAAGAACTGCTAATTGCTTGCCCTCAACTGGCAAAAAGGAAACTGGAAAAATGGAGCTGGATTGTCAATTTAGAAAAAAAGAAGAAACCTACAATCTGCCCTTGATCTCAACACTAGTGGAATTAGCCTGAATAAACAACCAAAATATTTAGTAATATGCCCATCAAGACACCATAGAGATCAGTTTTTAAGATTAAAACTAAACTCAATCAAGACAAAAGAGATGCTGTGGTTAAGATGCGACAAAAATGTAAAAGATGCCTGTTGTCGCTACTGTAAGCAACATCCGGAATCAACAAAACATTTGTTGATCCAATGTGTGGCAACCTCAACAGTGAGATCCAATCTATTGGGACGGTTTGCTCCAAAAAACAATAATATGGAAGAGTGGTGGTCGTATCTGTTAATGGGCAATAACATCAAACGTACATGCGCAGTGGTCGACTACATGGAGAGAATCCTCTAATTGACAGTATAATAAGAGTTGGTAGCGACCTTAAAAGTGAAACACAAAAATCGACACTTGAATAATGATTGCCTTTTGAAAATCAGCATCGTGGATCTAATTTGTATACTTATATATTGGTTTGAATGACGATTTTTTCCTTCTTGTTTTCCCCTCTTTCAAAAACTTTTTTCCTTTTCCTTTCCTTGGTTAACGTATGAGATGACGAATGATGGTAATTTAATTGGATGTAATAAAAGTTTTGTATATAAAACTAAAAATTACAATAAAAAAATAATAATAACATCTTGCTAACATCAAAACATTCTCATATTTTCACTTTTCACAGATTCTCAATTGTAGTTGGTTTCAAATGTAACCAGCCCCCAATTGGGCCATGATCCAATTCAACACCTAGATCACAACCTGTAACTTCTATCTCCACACACCTCCTTTCCCATGTAGATCTTGAACACATGAATAGTCGCATGGATGAATTCAAATCAGTTCAGAACCTCACAGAGTGCCATCTTACTCAATGAGGCTAACATATTTTATCAATGACGCATGGGTCAACCCCACAAGTCAAGGCACAATAACATCTATGAGAAATGTGTCCATCCTTGCAAGCCTATCTAAATCAAATCACAAACCACAGTTTCATAGCATGAAAAGCAATGCTTTGGCATGTAAAATATGCCTTTCTATTGCAGTAACATAAACCTGACTGAAAGGAAAAGCATTAGCTAATAGCTTTCGGTAAGCAAACCAATGTAATGGGACCCCAATAGACCCCATGGTAGCCCAATGCTGTCCATCTCTGTGCCCAGCAACAAGCGTCAAACCCCCTGTCTCTTTTTAAATTGACATATATAAGGTGTTTTAACAAGGGTTGCTAGGTGTGCAGAGGCGTAGCCAGGATTGTGTAACAAGTGGGGCCTGGAGCTAGTGTAGTAGGGCCCACCCTAAGGAGAACCTGCAAAGGGACGTGCATTTGTTCTAAAAGCACTGGAGCGATAAAGCATATATAGGGAGCCCAAACCATTCAATGGGGATTCATTAGAAGAGCCAAGTCACCACCAATGCACATAATATTGTCAGTCCAGAAAAACTAAACACCCTTTGAGGGTCCGGAAATGAATGATAATTGGTTGGCCGAAGACCAACCGCCTCATTTACAGTGTAAGAATATATATTCATTAGTCATTAGTTATTACGTAGCTATTAGTTTAACTAGAGTGAAGCCATTTTAAGATGACCAGAATCGCCATTTTGTTTTCTTTCTCTGCTCTCTCTAACGTTTCCACTTCGCCTCATGTAAAACTGCATTGCTGTAGATATTATTTCGCTTCAATGGTCCACGGCTAAGAAACATGTTGAAATATTAGACTGGAGAGCCAGACAGGAATGCCCGATTCCCTCCTTCACGTATCCTTGAAGACAGGGCGCTAGGCATTTAATCAGTATACGAATGCCAGCGAGTCTCCTGAAAGAATAGCAATGTACGAAACTAGCATTTAAAGAGTTGAATTATGATCTTCTTTACGGCCCCCCTTTCTGAGCCCAGTGAGGCCCCAGAGAGCGGGCTGACTTCTAGAGCAAGAATCGAAACTTAGAGATAGTGAGGCCTGGTATGTGCCAGTCTCCTACGCGCAGCTTGCCCATGAAAAACAGAAACGCTCTGTTCTCGCAAACAAAGAATGGTGTCTGTAAAATTGGAGATTGCAAACTGTTACTAAATATGGTGGTCTAAGGTGTCACATCTGTCACGATGGTCAATCATCGCCTCTAATTCAAAGGGAAATCAATTGGGGGCAGCATCAAATGTGTCATTACTGATTGTAAAATGCTCCGTTTGTATATATGTAACTGATGTATGTTTCACACTCTCTTGCGTCCCCCGAGGTCTGTTAGACGCACGTCGCGGGGCGTGGGACTACTTGGCCAACTGGGACTATTTTGTATTGCAATAAAACCTAGATTTTGGGAACAGAACCTCGTGTCTGGTGTCTCTATTCGTGTGTGGTGACTGTGCCTTGTTTCCACATCCGAGGGTGCCTCAGGGGCCCCTTCAAGATGGTGCCCGAATAGGGTCCCTCCCCCACTTGTTCCATCATGTACGTTGCAAAATAAGGAAGGCGCTAAGAACGACGAGGACGGGAGCGATCGAGCCGGGATCAAGAGGTGTTCGGGGCGCCCCTGCGAAAGCGATGAGAGACTCCTTTGCAGATCTGCACACCGCTGATCCCTGATCCACGTCCCTGGCCAGTGAACAATGAGGCGAGGGTCCCGAAACGAGGCAGAGCCGAGATACGCAGACACAACGTCATTGGTTGCGTCAGTATACGGAAGAATTGTGTCTTGAAAAGACAAATTGATTGATCAGGTGAGTCGTGCCCCGATTCGTAAGTAATCCTGATATTGGTTCAGAGTTGATTTTGCAAAATCAAACACCCCGAGTAAGTTTGATTAGCCAAGGGTAAGGTTAAAACATGCCTGGGGTATTGTCCACCTTAGCAGGATTTTTCTGCTGCGGTGAACAATCTTTGGAAACTGGCCAGGAAGCACCTACGGGAGGAACGCCGGCTTATGATTTGTACATAAAGTATGGTATGGGAGCAGAGATAATGTTTTGTGAAACTTGGCATAAGCAAACCAGAAAACAGGAAAATCCTCAGTGGCTGAGGGATGGGAGTTTTGAGATGGAACGTATAGATAACCTGGAAAAGGTGTTGATAAGTAAAAGAGCATGCCCTGGAGCACTTGATATCCTTAGGGACTGGAGGAGGGAAGCAATGCTCCGATTTAGAAGTAGGGTGAAACATGCGCGCAGGCATAAGTCAAAGACGGAGAAAGCTGAAGAGAAGGAGGAGGAGGAGTGGAGTAATAGCTTGAGAAAGGCGAGACGGCGCGATGAATTAAACATAGAAAAAATATATCCACAAAGAGAGCTACACTCATCGGACAAATTAATAAACAGAATCTTAACTGAAACAAAACAGGGCCCGAGGAGTGAAACTAAAAAGACTATGGCAATAGCTGCCGCTCAACCCCCTCCCGTTGCTCAGCCCCTCCCAACACCAGCACAGCCACAGGCTACATCAGACACTGCACTGCCCACTAGCCAGCCAGCCCCGAGTGTTTCGCAATTACCACGGCCGCAGCAGATGGATCCCACTCTCACTGCCCCCTCTGCACCTCCTGATCAAGAGGGTGCCACTGTCCCGACTGCCCCTCCCATGAGTGGAATTGAGCAGAATGAATGTATGAAAGTAACTTGCAGCGCGATCAGTAAGGAGAGGAAGCGTGAGCTGCAAGAACAGGCGGAAATGTATATAGACGATAATGATGAGGCATCCACTCTAGCGTCCCTATACGACTTCAGAAGAAACTACGAAAGACCGGTATTGTTGGAATGCTTGGAGGAATATTTGTCAGGTCAATGGAAAAAGTTAATTGGGAAGTTACCACCGCAACAATTGTTGGATTTAAATGCATTAGCCCGTTGTAGAGGGAGAGATGAAGAAATAGAAGAACATGTGAAGCGACTGTTTGAAATGAAGAATGAATTGGATGAAGAGTATTCTGAAGTACTCGCCACACCGGGGAATAAGAGAAGGAATATTGAGAGGGGCAGGAAGAGAGCGTCAAGACTGTATATGCAGAAATCCTTGCCGCCACCCGGACAGATAGGTGATAGACAAAGATTGCAGGTGTGTGTGCGGGAAACGATGAGATGGATGTCAAGCTCTAGGACTTCGGTAGGGGAGATAATGAGATATGTAATGAGTATCCTTTGCAAATAAGAATAGAAGCTCTGCGTACGATAGTAGGGATGTTACTCCACCAGATAGCAGGACACCACAGGGGAAGGGGAAATGCACAGAGAAGGGGAAATTCGAATATGCATGGAGGGCCTTTGGGATTAAATCAATGTGCATACTGCAGAGAGGAAGGACACTGGCGGGCACAATGTCCGCATTTGCAAAATAGAGGCGGATATAGTCAGAGAAGGCCTCGCAGATTAGAACAAATGGTCACAACGGAAATCATATGCAGCAGCATCAGAATGATCAAGGGAATGGTGCACAGAATCAAGGCCAGGCTCCGAATCAAACTATTCAGAGTCAAAATCAGCAAGGTGCACAAATGGGAAATAGAGGGAGAGGGGGGAACATTTTTGATAACCAGACAGGTGCATACTATAACAACAGTGGTGACTACAAATTGGATGACGTATTGTTACCCCAATCCATGAATCAGAAAGGACCCTATGTAGAGATGAAAATCGGGAATGAAGAGCATAGATTCCTCATAGATACGGGGGCACAAAAGTGCTCGATAGATCATCACTTGGTTCCAGACATACCTCTGTCAGGGTGACCAAATATCTCAGTAGGGTTCGCAGGTACCCCAGTAATAAACCCTGAGTCCAAATCAGTGGCAGTGACAATAGGGCCTTTTACTGAACATTGTCCATTTCTTTTAACAGAGCATTGTGGGGAGAATATTTTAGGATTGAATTTATTGAAAAAACTAAGCGCAGTTATCCATTGTACACCAGATGGGGTATTTTTGACCCTTTCTCCCCAGACTTTGCCGACTTCTGAATTTATGGCGGAACCCTTAACAGAGGAATTGAATACAGTGCCAACTTGCATTTGGGCTGTGAATGACAATGATGTGGGATGTTTGAAAATGGAGCCAGTAACAATTACATTGAAAGAAGGAATAACGCTACTGCGTATTCCGCAGTATACAATTTCAGCAGAAGGAGAAAAAGGATTTAAAAGTATTGTTTCTTATTTGGTGAAATTGGGAGTGATTGAAGAGATTACAGGTAGTGTATGTTACAGCCCCATTCTTCCCGTGTACAAGAAAGGGGGTAACGAGGTACCGTACCATTTCATAATTGATTTCCGTGCACTGAACAAAGTGGTAGATCCAAAATTCCCGTTAGTGCCAGACGTCACTACGATTTTGACAATGATTCCTGCTTCGGCAGAATACTTTAGTGTTATTGATTTAAAAAACGCTTTCTTCAGCATTCCAGTACACAAAGAAAGCAGGTATTTATTTGCCTTCATTTAGGAGGATGATCATTCACATTCACACGCATTCCACAAGGCTATACGGAAAGTCCGAGCATATACAGTAGAGCGTTGAAAGAGCCGTTGGACATGTTAGAATTACCAGCAGACTGTGTATTGTTACAATACATTGACGATTTACTAATCGCTGCTGACACGAAGGAGATATGTAAAGAAGGTACTGTTCTATTATTGACTCATCTAGCCATGCATGGCCATAAAGCAAGCCTAAAGAAATTCCAGTACTGTCAGAAAGAAGTAGCTTATTTGGGTTACCTACTCTCAAAGGAAGGAAGAAGATTAACACCAGAGAGAATAAAGAGTATTTCTGGTATGCCTATTCCAACGACACAGAAAGATGTGAGAGCGATAATAGGGATGGTTTCTTATTGTCGTCAATGGGTTATGAACTTCGCTTTGATTGCGAAACCAATGGTGGAATTAACAAAAAAGGATGCTGTGATGCATTTGCAGTGGAATGAAGAATGTCAAAAAGCATTTGATTCGCTAAAAACCATTTTGAGTTCTGCTCCAGTTTTGGGCACACCGAATTATGAAAAGGTTTTTAGGCTATTTGTGCATGAGAATGAAGGATGCGCGTTGTCTTCTTAACACAGGAACAAGGTGGAAGAAATAGGCCGTGCGGCTATTTTTCTTCTGCACTGGACCCTGTAGCATGCACACTACCACAATGTTTGCGAGCTGTTGCAGCGGCTGCTGAGTCAGTGAAACAAACAGAAGGGATGGTTTTGGGGCACACCTTAATTTTGATGGTGCCACATGCCATAGATGTTCTACTCAATAGAACACAGACGCAACACCTCACCTCTGCTAGATTGACTAGATATGAAATTGTCTTGTTCGCTCCCAACATCCAAATTATGAGGTGTAGCCCTTTGAATCAAGCAGAATTAATGCCAATGCCCGGGGAAAATAATGGTGGGATTGAATTGCCTCCCCATGATTACCTAATGGTTACTGAGGAAGAAACAAAAGGGACAATTGATTTGAGTGACACACCACTAAAAGAACCAGATGGGGAACTGTTTTGTGACGGCTCCTGTTTTAAACTACCTGATGGGACATCAACTGTCGCATATGCTTTTACGACATTAGAAAGTCTTGTGGAAAGTAAAAGAATTCGTTATAACTCCGCCCAAGCAGCAGAGATAATTGCTCTAACAAGAGCTAGTGAAATTTCGGAGAATTTGAGCGTAAATATCTATACTGATAGCCAGTACGCCTTTGGCGTAGTTCATAATTTTGGCTGATTATGGGCCGAGAGAGGTTTCTTAACATCCCATGGGGCTAGAATTCAACATGGCCCTCTGATTGTGCGATTACTGTCTGCACTTATGTGTCCAAAGCACCTGGCAATAGTGAAATGCGAGGCACATAAAAAAGTTACATGTAAAATGGGAGAAGGAAACGCATTTGCAGACAAGCTTGCGAAACAGACTTCTACTGATTTGAATACAAAAATGTTGACAGTACAATCGGAGGAAGTGCCCTGCATGATAGAAAATGGAATTGTGACTGTTAAAGAAATGCAGGCGGAAGCCACCGCCGACGAAATACAGGGATGGGCCAAGGGCTCTGCAGAACTGGATTTGGACGGTTGCTGGGTGGACAAAAAAAATGGGAATTGGATGTTGCCAAATGCATATGTTTTGCAATGGTTATAATGGCTCATAGTCCCACACACATCTGTGTGAATAAAAAAGAATGCTGAGAGGCTGGTGCAAAACTGCATCACGTGCCTACAGCATAATGTGGGAAACGGAACAGTGACTCCAACAGGAAGTTTTGGACCTCCCTCTATGCCATTTGAAGTGATTCACTTTGACTTCATAGAGATGGAGAGATGCCAAAATCTGAAATACGTTCTGGTGATCATATGTGCATTTGGCAAATCGGTAGAAGCATATCCCTTGAAGGATTGCACAGCCATGAGCACGGCGAAGGTAATGCTAAAAGAGTATTTCTCTCGCTTTGGTCTGCCCCATTTCATATGGTCGGACAATGGTCCGCACTTTGTAGGTGCAGTGATAATGCAGATTTGTGCAGGTTTGCAGATCGATAAGCGATTCCATTGTTCGAGACATCCGAGTTCGGCCGGTTTTATAGAACGCCATAATGGAATTTTGAAATCCAAAATCAGTAAGATCTGTGCAGGTAGCAAATTAAGCTGGGTAGATGCATTAACAATAGCGTTACTGTGCATGCGAACATCAGTGCAGGCCAGAACTGGGCTCTCCCCCTATGTGATTATAATGGGGAGACCGGCAAATGTGTGGTGCGCACCTTAGCCTAAGAAAATGTGCGAGGTAGAATACCCTGCACTTATGTGTCCAAAGCACCTGGCAATAGTGAAATGCGAGGCACATAAAAAAGTTACATGTAAAATGGGAGAAGGAAACGCATTTGCAGACAAGATTGCGAAACAGACTTCTACTGATTTGAATACAAAAATGTTGACAGTACAATCGGAGGAAGTGCCCTGCATGATAGAAAATGGAATTGTGACTGTTAAAGAAATGCAGGCGGAAGCCACCGCCGACGAAATACAGGGATGGGCCAAGGGCTCTGCAGAACTGGATTTGGACGGTTGCTGGGTGGACAAAAAAAATGGGAATTGGATGTTGCCAAATGCATATGTTTTGCAATGGTTATAATGGCTCATAGTCCCACACACATCTGTGTGAAGAAAATAGCCCAACATTTAGCTACAGTCTGGGAAAATCCACTCATAAAAAAGAATGCTGAGAGGCTGGTGCAAAACTGCATCACGTGCCTACAGCATAATGTGGGAAACGGAACAGTGACTCCAACAGGAAGTTTTGGACCTCCCTCTATGCCATTTGAAGTGATTCACTTTGACTTCATAGAGATGGAGAGATGCCAAAATCTGAAATACGTTCTGGTGATCATATGTGCATTTGGCAAATCGGTAGAAGCATATCCCTTGAAGGATTGCACAGCCATGAGCACGGCGAAGGTAATGCTAAAAGAGTATTTCTCTCGCTTTGGTCTGCCCCATTTCATATGGTCGGACAATGGTCCGCACTTTGTAGGTGCAGTGATAATGCAGATTTGTGCAGGTTTGCAGATCGATAAGCGATTCCATTGTTCGAGACATCCGAGTTCGGCCGGTTTTATAGAACGCCATAATGGAATTTTGAAATCCAAAATCAGTAAGATCTGTGCAGGTAGCAAATTAAGCTGGGTAGATGCATTAACAATAGCGTTACTGTGCATGCGAACATCAGTGCAGGCCAGAACTGGGCTCTCCCCCTATGTGATTATAATGGGGAGACCGGCAAATGTGTGGTGCGCACCTTAGCCTAAGAAAATGTGCGAGGTAGAATACCCTGTACTCAGCATTTATTGCAATTTGTTAGTAAAAAAACTGTGTTTGATTCATCAGCAGGTGCAGGAGGCATTACCGGTGCGGTATACTGGCCCAGGACATGCATTGGAGCCAGGAACCTGGGTGCTCATCAGAAACTATGAGCGGAAAACATCGCTAGCACCCTGGTGGCGTGGGCCCTACCAGGTACTTTTAACCACGCAGACAGCATTACGCGTGGATGGACGCAAGTCGTGGATTCATGCCACGCACGCCAAGAAAGTCCCATCGCCATTCGACACGTCAACTGATCGGGACAAAGACCAGAAAGAGATAGCAGTGGTTCCAGAAACAAAAAATGCCATTGCCAGTCCCTTGTCACAGAAACTGCCTGATCCTGAAACAAAGCCTGATGAGATTGCCATAAAAACGGAAGAGCAAAAGTGCCTCAACGTTGTCCAGCAGATTCTGCATCTCTGCTGGCCGACATTAAGCGCATACCTCTGTGGCACCCACCATCTTCTGTTGCGCCACAGCCTGCATTGTCGCCTGGGTACCCATCATCATCTGCCATTGTGCCCCAGGCAGACTCCAAGCTCGAGACCGGAAGTGCACCCGCACTATTTGTTGATCACACGGTACCAGGAGCAAATCGGTACAACCTGTGGAGCAGAAAGAAGGAGTGATCACATTTTTTATCTCTCAGTGAATTTCTTGCCTCTGTTTCCTTTTCTCGGATGAAGTGGGAACTGGAGGCCTAGAGGCAGGTGGCGTAAGAGTTGTGCAAATTAGACAGCTCACGAAACGCAACTCCTCGGTGCTAAATCCATGTGTCAGGAACCCGAGTGAACAAGCGGGGCGCACTTGGTACAAAGGAAGCTGCTCTGAAATTGTAGAGCGACGTGCAAAATACACGGAGGCCTTGCCAGATGAATAGGCAATCCAGGCAGACAGAAAACTGGCATAAAAATATTGTAGACATTGATTGAACTATTTCAACATCCGGAGAAGCACAAGAGCAAACAATATTCACGGCGAGCACAGCGGAAGAAGAAGGACGAGAGAAGAATGTTGGAACCAGCAAATGCCTCCTCTTGCACCAATGCTGATAGCGAGTTAAACGTAGTACATAATAAGGTGAAAAAAGGCCATGGTAAAAATAATTGAATGCTGGGTCTAACCATAGTAATATGCATAATGAGTATATTAGCCCCAGTGTTGACCATAACAGTGTTATGGTACCTAGAGGAAATGCACCCTCTTGAAGTACTTTTGCCCATGATGAACATTTCCACAACGGAAATCCCAGTACATGTGATTTCCTATACCTTGTCCCCAATGGAAGAGAAACATAGGGAAGGATATGGGAACAACACATTGCTGTTAATAATGAATATGACACACTCAATCCTAAGAAAAAATAATTGTTGGGTTTGTGCCCACCTGCTGCAGCATGGTGGTCAGGGAATAGGATGGTATGTACAGCCCCTGCCCATAACTTCTGCATGTTATGCTTCTCTGAGTGCCCTGTATTATACGAAATGGAACGAAAGTGAAACTGGTCAACTAGATAAAACAAATATGAATGAATTTGAGGAAGTGATTATGAAACCGGTGGGTTGCTCCGTGTTCCAAAAAATACGATTAATTATACCAGCAATAATGCCACAGGATAGATTGTCTGTACCTTACAATACTTCTGTGATCACGTTCCACATGAACCCCAATAGGAATAAGGATGCAGAACCCCCTTCATATACAGTGAATTACAACCCTCATTCTGTCCCATTCTGTCTTAAGAAAAAGGGTTCTTTCCAGGTAGGAACATTTACCAGATGCAGGGATATAGCATTCCTTGATAAAGAAGTGGAACCAATATATGTGGGAGATCCTGTGTATTTCAAATGTGGAGAAAAAGCATAACCTTGGTTACCTAGGAACTGGGGAGGTAAGTTTTATTTGGGATTTCTGTTCCCTTTTAAAAACATCAGACATAACCAAATTGACTAGGTCACGACCTCGCCGTAATATTGAAGACGGGTTGATTGTAGAGCACATAGCAAAATCATTCATACCGTTTTGAGGCCAGGCGATAAACTCTTATAACAGAAGACGACTGTCTAGGATATTAGAAGAAACAATAAATGGAACCACTGATATATTATATAATATGACTCTTGAAGAAAAAGGAATTAGAATAATGTCACTACAAAATAGAATGGCCCTTGATATAATCTTAGTTGATCGCGGCAGTGTTTGCAAAATCGTGGGAACAGCGTGCTGCGTATTTGTAAGTGACTCCTCCCCCACGCTTTTTGAGGCGATAAGAAAATTGCATGTGTTAAGTTCCGATCTTCATCCCCCTGAAGGCGGTTGGCAATTGAACATAAGCTCTTGGTTCTGGGAAGTGTTGCGATCCTGGGGATGGAAACTATTTGCAATCCTAGTAGCAATCCTAGGAATATTCGTGACATGTTGTTGTTGCATACATTCTCTCCCCATAATATGTACTGAAATCAGCGAAGAGTGTGTACAAATGATGAAACAAAAAAATATTACTAAACCAAGCACTCGCCATAGTAACGAGTCTGAAACCACTAAAGAATTCATGGCAATTGATATTGATAATAATAACGAGGAGACAACAAGTGTACATGAGTCCGAATTTGAATCAGATTTCAAATCTAATCCAAGTACTTGGTCAGAGGAGAATGCAATGTATGGATGAGACGTTTGGCATACGGCCAAGAGGAGGGTTTGTCAGTCCAGAAAAACTAAGCACCCCTTGAGGGTCTGGAAATGAATGATAATTGGTTGGCCGAACACCAACCGCCTCATTTACAGTGTAAGAATATATATTCATTAGTCATTAGTTATTACGTAGCTATTAGTTTAACTATAGTGAAGCCATTTTAAGATGACCAGAATCGCCATTTTGTTTTCTCTCTCTGCTCTCTCTAACGTTGACACTTTGCCTCATGTAAAACTGCTTTGCTGTAGATATTATTTCGCTTCAATGGTCCAAGGCTAAGAAACATGTGGAAACATTACACTGGAGAGCCAGACAGGAATGCCTGATTCCCTCCCTCACGTATCCTTGAAGACAGGGAGCAAGGCATTTAATCAGTATCCGAATGCCAGCGAGTCTCCTGAAAGAATAGCAATGTACGAAGCTAGCATTTAAAGAGTTGAATTATGATCTTCTTTATGGCCCCCCTTTCTGAGCCCAGTGAGGCCCCGGAGAGCGGGATGACTTCTAGAGCGAGAATAAAATTTAGAGCTAGTGAGGCATGGTATGTGCCAGTCTCCTACGCGCAGCTTGCCCATGAAAAACAGAAACGCTGTGTTCTCGCAAACAAAGAATGGTGTCTGTAAAATTGGAGATTGCAAACTGTTACTAAATATGGTGGTCTAAGGTGTCATATCTGTCACGATGGTCAATCATCGCCTCTAATTCAAAGGGAAATGAACTGGGGGTGGCATCAAATGTGTCATTACTGATTGTAAGATGCTCCGTTTGTATATATGTAACTGATGTACGTTTCACACTCTCTTGCGTCCCCCGAGATCTGTTAGACACACGTCGCGGGGCGTGAGACCACTTGGCCAACTGGGACTATTTTGTATTGCAATAAACCCTAGATTTTGAGAACAGAACCTTGTGTCTTGCGTATCTATTCGTGTGTGGTGACTGTGCCTTGTTTCCACATCCGAGGGTCCCTCAGGGGCTCCTTCAATATGTTTCCAGTGCATTTTCATAGTGTAGTAGCTTCCTCTTACACCAACCTCTCCTTCAAATAATAACACTCAATTTGGCTTTGTTGCACCCATAAACGCTAGTTAAACCCATTTTCCTGTTAAAAATTGTTCATGGTCCAATGACCCTCCCCGGGCCCCAGCCTTGCATTCACAGACAAACACACAAATACACACAGACCCCCCCACACACACGCATAGAAAGACAGACACACACACACAAACTCATGCACATTTATGCACATGCATCCACCAGTCACGTACCCATACAGTTTTTCTGTCATTCAAACAACCACCCAGAACATTCAAACAACTGCATTCTCATTCACACCCGTTCTCGCAATCTAGACCATTCACACTGCATTAATTCATATGAATGCACTTACCGACACCCCCTCACATACGTACATATGTACACACACATGTGGCCTTACACACACCATTGCAAGCATCCCCACATACATTCCTACCTACATACAATCCTCACACACACACATAGACACAAAGAAAAACCCTCTTTCTTCCAGTATCTGTTTCCCTCCAGTCTGGCCACGCTGCCGCCTCTTTCGCTGCTCTTTAGGCCTCAGGCTCCTGCACCACAGACACAAACCAGGAAACAGAGATAGCTTCCTGGTTCCTGACATGCACACAGCATGGTCCGTTCTCAGACTCATCTGCTCAATGCGCAGATTTCCCAGAGAGAGAACACAGCAAGTCAGGCTGCACAGTGGCAGTTGCAAATGCCCACAGCGATGCAGAGTGGGCATTTACAGATTTTGGGTGGGCATTGACCCTCAGGCCCAACCCTGTCTATGCCTCTGTAGGTGTGAAGCTTCGACCTTTTCCAAACTATAAACAACATCTAAAAAACAATATTATGTCAACAAGAGTCTCTATCATGAAAAGCCCATTTACTACCTAACATTGCTTCCTGCTGCTCACCACCTAATCTACTGATTTTATTAACAAAATCTCAACCTCCATAAAATGTCAATAATGCCTCTGCACCGGCACTAAAATATGAACTAAGTTTCAGAATCCAAGAAGTTATCAATAACGGTTACAAAACCAGCTCAAGGATAAACATTCTCTATTCTAGGCCTTTACCCAAACTGTTTCGGTGCTTCTGTTTTCATAAACATTTGTCGAAAGTCTGTACCGTTATCAGTTTGTACAAGGGCAATAGCTATTCGCTGAGTAACCCACTCCGGCAGCAATGGTGTAACACAAAATTTGGGGGTCCCCTGTGAGCCATGCTGAGGGGGCCCCCTCCAGCTCGGCAACAAATCATGGGTCGCGCCACACTCTGGCGCGCCCTAGATTACCACGATTGCGCAATACACACAAATGTGCTGCTGCAGGTGTACACCGCACACTGCACTAGGAGAACGTTATAAATATTTGTTTTAAAGCATTATACATCACACTTTCTGAGGAAAATTGCAAAAAGGCCAGAGCGTTTGCAGTTGTTTTGTAAGGTACCACCAATCTAAAAATCCAATACATGCAAGTCACCAACAGTGCACAGGAACATTAATGCTACAATTAATATAATGCTTTGCTATTAAAAATGCCATGCCACAATGAAAACATGTCCAACTGGCTGCACAATGTAGACCAGTCTCAACACGTAATAACATATTATAGTAAAGCATGGCAGGCCACATTTAGACATACCTAGACTGGTTGCACCAAAATGCCAGTTGAAGCAATAACACTAATCATGGTTATTTTATCACAGGTGGCCAGAAAAATATACAATGCTGCAGTAAGAAATGGCTAGACTGGCAGCACGCAAATGTCATTATAGCCATGTAATTACACTTAGCAGGACTGCTTTATCAGAGATGCCCAGTAAAAAAAAGTCAAGTCAAAATAAGAAATTACTAGACTGGCAGCACCAAAATGCCTATCTTACCACTAATAAAACATAGCAAGCCTGCTTAGCCTGAACATGGCTCACCATCACAATTTATCGCACAATCTCCATACCACCCCACCCCCCACACCTCCCCATACATCCCCTCTCCCACCCCCTGCCCCAACCCTCAAAATCTGCTTCCCAGCCAGAATTACCTCCACGTCCCTTTTTCTTGTCCCACTGCTTACGTATGAGGCTCCTTTCCTCATAGGTAAGTACTGGGATGATGAAGAGTGGGATGAGAAGTAATGAAGATTACAAGTAACTAAGCCAGATATTGCCTCCATGTCCCTCTACCTCCTCCCAGTACTTGTGTATGAGTCAAAGTGCCTCATACACAAGTACTGGGACAAGAATGAATAGGGCTAGGAATAATAAAGATTACGCATAAGTAACAAAGGAATTAAACACAAGTAGTGGGGCAACACCATTGAACTGGCTGGGCTTCAGCCCCCCCCCTCATCCTTGACATGTTGTGCTATGTTGACTCTTCCTGGCTGACCTACAGAGCAATTGCCGGACAGAACAGGACACAGATGTGAAACAGCATCTGGGTTTCGCTGTTAACAAAGGCCCATCAATTGCTAACATAAACCATTTCACTGTTAGTACATGCATTCAAATACATAATTATTTAGGCAATTGAAATCTTGATGTGGGTTTAGTACTTGCATGCCAGGGAAATGATTAGAAGGGTAGAGAGGGGACAGGGGCCCGCTTATTCTCACCACTGAACATAAGTGGGTGCTTTCAGACTTAACAGAGAGTTAACTGCTTGTAACATTGAAGCTGCACTAGAATAGTCTTGTTAGAATGCATAAAGAAGTTAGATGCCCCACACAAATAGTTTGCCCCTCCCCCACTGCCTGTGAAGTTAGCACCTCTCCCAACATTTGTAGGTTTCATTGCACCCCTGAACACAAAGCACACACACCATTCAACATACACACACAACCATCCATACATTTAAGTGTGTATCCTTTCATCATACAGGCACCCCCGGCAGCCACCGATACATTTATGAGGGCACTCGTTCACCATACAGGCACACAGACACAGGCAGCCACCCAGATATTTAAGTGTGCACCCTTTCACCATACACTCACACAGGCAGCCACCTATACATTTAATTGTGCATGCTTTCACCATACACTCACAGAGGCAGCCACCTATATATTTAAGTGTGCACCCTTTCATCTGTCAGGTACACCCAGGCAGCCACCCACACATTTAAGTGTGCACCCTTTCACCATACACTCGACTCACACACCCAGCCACTCATACATTTAATTGTGCACCCTTTCACCATACACTCACACAGGCACATGTCATAGGGTTGAGGGGAGCCCTATTACTTTAAAAAGTAATAGTTTCTTTTTTAAGTCACTCCGACTCCTTAAAGAAATTATTTCCATTAAAGACAGAACCATGATGGAAATAATTTCTTTATGAAGGGAGAGTGACTTCAAAAAGAAACAATTTCTTTTTAACGTCATGGAGCTCACCCACCCCATGACATGGATTCCTCCAGCCTAGAGGCTTCAATGTCGTGGGGTGGGCGAGTCCTCGGACTTCAAAAAGAAACAGTTTCTTTTTGTAGTCACTCTGCATTCATAAAGAAATTATTCCTGTTATGCTGTAACAGAAAACATTTGTTTATGAAGGCAGAGTGACAAAAAAAAAATATATAAGTTCAAGTGGGCCTCCACCCAGGACATGTGGTGGCGGGCCCCCATTACGCCAGTGTCCTGCAGGCTCTGAACCAGGCCCTTCGAAAATGGCATCATTGCACATTAGTACCTGGCGAGAGAAAATCAGAATGCAACAAGCATTCTGATTGGCTCTCACCGGGTCATTACCCGATTCCAGCCTCCTTGTCCTCGGCGGGGTCGTGACAGCCCCTCAGCCAATGAGGAGGCTCGAAGCGGGGCCATCCCCGCTCCGCGCCTCCACACGGCTGGAGGCTTCCATCGTCCCCCAGCGCGGACGCAGGTACGTTTTTTGTTTTTTTTTCTTCCCCTCCCTCCCTTCCACCCTCCCAACCCCACTTACCTTCTGCTTCTTTTTTTTCTTTTTTTTTCAGGAGCGGACGCGCTGGGAACACTTGTGTTCCCAGCGCGTCCGCTCCCGATGGCCGCCATGGAAAGGGAAAACGGACTCTGTTTTACCTTTCCCGGCGGCCATTTTTTTTCATTTTTTCATTTTTTTCTGTTTCGAAATGCGCCGAAACAGAAAAAAAATGCCATTAGCACCCCGATCCAATGGGCCGGGGTGCTAATGGCAATAAGACCCTCGGCGGCGGGCCAATACCGCCGCAGGTAATGCCCGGGGGCTTCGTTAAGGCCCTCGCTACGCTCGGTCCTATAACTACGGCCCCAGGCATTACCTTGGGCGATATTGGCCCGCCGCCTCGGGTCTTATTGCCACATCATTATTCTCCTTTTTAAAAAAGGTGTCCTGGTTAACACTGAGTTTACTTATATATTTAAAATATCTATATATATGTATTTTATAATGCTAACTCAGAAAACATCACTTCATTCTCATTCTATATTCTGTATAGATGCCCCTGTATTACCAGTACTTACCATGAAGTATTCTTAGGCTTTTCTGAAGTGCTGCAGACTTCAAAACGCTTCAAAATAAATGACATCAAGGTATGATGTTTTAACATGCTACATGCCACATGCTACAAGTTACATGCCATTATGTGTGCATGTACCATCTACGCTAATAACAGGGTTAACCAATCAATCAGGGTATGGCTAATCAAATACTGTACACTCTCCGGGTTCACTTTTCGAATTGATTCTAAATAGGCCTATGAGGCTAAAACTAAGCTTGTGATCTACTAGCACACATGAGGATCGAATTTGCAGCTTTCTTACACACCCAGTTCCCATTGTAGGGTGGATTGGGCA
The DNA here is from genome assembly GCF_040938575.1 of Ambystoma mexicanum. Taxonomy (NCBI): domain Eukaryota; kingdom Metazoa; phylum Chordata; class Amphibia; order Caudata; family Ambystomatidae; genus Ambystoma; species Ambystoma mexicanum. The sequence goes on from NC_090935.1 coordinate 747,308,353, forward strand.
ACAATACATGACAATGTTGCTGAGAACTATTCTCACAATCCTTGGGTGTGAGACACTCTCTGGTGTATTCCTCAGTTACTAAGGAAATCCCTGAGCTCCTTCCAGATCAGGTCTAGGTTGGACCAAGAGCAGAATAACATTTGTTGTTTCCTGTCCTGGCAAGGGACCATCACAAATTCCAGATGTAATCCCTGAAGAACACAGGAGCCCTGAGAAATTAGAAAGCTCTTGTCTATTACAATGCCCCCAATCTGGTATTCCAGAGGTGCCTGCTGCCTGTCACCAACTGTGATAAAACGCGGTCTTCTATTGAATCATCTACCCCCATGCCTCTGGGCTCTGGGAACCACTTGTTGAGTCTGTGTATCTCCCCCCTGCCCCCCCTCACCACCCCCCCCTTGTGAGGAGGAGCCTGGGGATCATGATCCTCGGCCAGCCATATGGCTCCTGTTATAGCCAGATCTAGGAAAGACCAGCAGGGAGAATATTTTTCTAATGGAAGACTGGGACAGCGAGGCAAACATCCTTCCAGATTTCCCCAAATCATTTCACAAAGTTAAACCCAAACAATACATTTAATTCCTCTGAGAAACCCTGGGGACCTGCCAGGTGATAATCTTTAGGAGACTGTCTTTGTATTATTTCTGGGAAATAGAGCCTTCTGAACCGAATTGCTGACATACTCTGGGTCTAACTATTGCAAGTTCTATTAGATGTTTCAGCCTGTTTCAGAATGCAGACCAATGGCCCTGAGACATTAAGAACTTTGTCCTGGAAAGATTGTCAAGCCTTATCCCGTCTACAGACGGAGTAGCTACCACTTTTCCCAGAAGAGAGGGATGAGGTCATTCTGATATCAATTTGTGATGAGCTGCAGATTGCAATTTAGGCCTGAGGTAAAGTCCAGCATAATCTAACATTACTGCGGAAGGGAACTATTGCTAGGACTTAGAGTGAGAAAGGGCAGCAGGGGAACACGTGGGTTTACCTGTACAGTCCAGTAAACCTGACGGGTCTTGCCTTGGGTTGAGATCAGGAATGGGGGTGATGTCTCCGAAATCATCACACCCCCTCTAATGGCAGTACGGACCCTGGATCAGTGTTCCGTGATTACGCATGTAGAGGTAACAGTCCTCTGGCTCTCTTGGTGAAGGGTAGTCTTGACATGTATATGCCTTTCTGGTTGTTACAGTGAGGAAGTTATTGTCTAGGATAGTGGTACATGCTTCAGTGCATCCAGTGTATGCTACTATTATGCCCACTCATGTCAGACTGTGCCTGGAGATACAGGGAATAGGCTATTCCCTCTGAGGTTTAGAGTGTTGTGCACCATGTAGGCCTGCATTTTTTCAATCACATTCATCATGTACTGACATGCTTTTGGCCATGCAAGGCATGTGTATGATAGTACTGCCCTGCCCCCACCAGTGGCTCATGCCCTTCTCATTCTTTAGTCTACATGGGTATTGCAATGTCAATGTTGCCTCCTACCATATATCCATGTATGATGTCCATTGTTGGAGTACATAGATACTGGCAGTGTGCTGTTCTGCAGAACCATTGCATCATATGTGGAACACTGGAAATGGGCACAGCTGTTGCTCATTGTCAGATCAGGATTGGACTTCATTTGCATATTCATGGATGGAATGGTCCTGCTTCCTTATTGTTGCAGTACATTTTCTGCTTTGCCTTGAGTGGGGTCAAATCCACTTTGACACTATACAGTGCAGCAGTCACATAAGGAAAGTGGGCTGTTGCACAGAAACTTTCTTGGTGGCATGCAACTGGCTATGAGTGTCGGGCATTGCGGTGTGATTCAGTGGATGTCGCATTAGTGTATTAAGCATCTGTACCAGCAGTTTCAAAAAGGTTGACTGGAGCATGTCATGTAGCGTTCCAACCTATGCTGAAACGTGGTCATTGCTAGAAAGTACTGGAGAGCCACCAGCTCCAGCAGGGGTGGAAAGGCAATCCTGATGTTGCAGCTCTACCGGTGTGAGGGTGAGCAGCTCGGCTATGGTGTCCCTGTTCAGTCAATGCATTGCAGCTTTCTGATCAACACTCATTGCCCTGGCAATGAGAGATTTAGCAGTCTTTGCCCCCACCCCAGAATGGTTGTGCTGAAAACTGGAGTGCAGAAAATCATCTTTCTACGCTGCTTTTTATCCAAGCTCAGAATCAGGCCCTCGGGGGCTCTGTGAATCACTGTGGCCCTCATTTAGAGTAGGGCATACAGCAGTAAAGTGGCACCGAGTTTCGTGCATTACTTTGTAATTTATTTATAGTTGCAGCATAAAAGGTGCTAATTACAACAGGGCATCATTACGAGTATGGCGGTAAGTGGTAAAATTGGAGGTAACTTCGTTACCTCCAATTTCACTACCATGGCAAATTATGAGTTTATGAGTCTCCCACTCAACGCCCGCAAATTGGCAAAATTGGCAGAATTACTGTGCCATTAATTCCGTCACAATAATTCCACCAAAAAAGCCACACTTTCAGTCCAAAGGACCCAAAATAAATGGGGAATTACACCGCCACCACTACTTTTAATCATGCGGAAATTCCACCTGACCAAGTGCCAGTAACAGTAATTCCTCAGGGCTATTTTTAGGAGGATTTACCCCCAAATTTCTGCCTAACTCGTAATGATGCCCTACATAGTGTGGAGATTGCTGGTTGTGATGCGCTCTGTCATAGCAACCGTCACTTTTCTCCACGCAAAAATGAGTCTTGTACTTCATTGTGAGCGAGGATTGCTTTTGCGTTTTGATGGATTTTGTGACGTGGCAGAGGTGTTGCTGTGGGGAGCTGGGGTTGAGGGGCCTATAGCACAGTCATTTGGTTGTAGCTCCGGATACAAGTTTAGGGGCTACAACCAAAAGGCTAACTGGCCCAAGTCCCGACAGTCCCGATATTAGCGAAGCCCCGGATCTTTTCCAAAACTAGCAACACCCCTTTTACATAGCAATGTGCCAACATTGGTGGCGCTCTGCAATGACAGCAGTCTGTTTCGGGTAAGGATTCAGGGCTGGAATGGAGCCCTGTGGTCGGCTATGGATGAACTACGGAATTACTCTAAAAGGATGAGAGAAATATCAGATTAACAAACGTTAATGTATAGGGTTTAACATGAAACCCACATTTATTTCGGTTCTGTTTTATGCCTTCTTTACATATAATCACTCAAAAGGAAATTAAATTACAATTTCATTGAAGCTCCACAGCGCCCCGCCATAAGGAAAACTCTGTTCTCGTGGTTCTTCCTCGTTGCTTGCCCTGGCTCAAGTTTGCCTGCAGACTCCACTCCAATTTAGGCGTAGTAGGAGGCCGCACATGCTGTCACAATAGGACAGACTGCAGGCACTGTGCAGACCCCTCCACCCCCGTGCAGCTAACTCTAAATGGGGCCCGAGTAACTAGTGCACCAACCTGATCAGGTGTGAGATACACTTCTTTATTGTAAAATATAAAAATGAGCAAGTGAGCCATGGCTATTACACCACCTGAAACAAGGCACTGCATCCTCATTAAAGACGCAGAGCTCAGCTGAGCTCCAATTCACGCACGCGGGAACGTCTCTTATCTCAAAAGACATGACTGGATGAACCGAAGAACTGGCATGCAAGAGTTATTTCAGACCATGCTCCTATTCACAGGAGATTTCTCCTGAGAATTCAACTCATTTTAAAGGTAACAGTGTTTACCATAATCAATCTATGCCTCTACCCTTCAAGGTCACTTCCTGTGACACATTAAACATGTTTCCTCTACCCGCAGTCACCCACGATAAACAGAATTTTAAGGCCCTTAAAAACAATGTTATATATAATTTATAGAATTTACTTGATTTAATTGTTTCTCTCAGATTGATTTGAGCTGTTCGCTGCCGTGGTTTATAGTGACACAATTACTTCTGCTTTGCAAGAGTATAGGGGCGAGTAGTGAGTGAATAAACCATCTTCTCAGCGCTCACGCTTCTTCAACAAACCAACCGTGACGCAATCATACAGTTAAAACAGACACAGTTAGGAGATATACCTGATTTGCCTTTTGCAGTACTGTGGGATGAGGCTAGGCTACTCTCAAGAGGGGTTTCAATGTGATTAATTAGCAACCCAAACAGCAAAGTATGACAGTTCAAAATAAAGGGAATGTCCAATCAAGTTTCATGGTATACATTCTTTAATTAAGAACACCATCTGCAAGAAAACGAACTAGAAACATTGAACAAAAGCTTGCCCCGGTGGAAAGAAGAGAGAATATGCAAGAAAAGAGAGAATGCAGCACTAAGGTGAGAATACGCGGGAGAAAGGCAATTCCAATGACCACCATATGTCTTCAGGAAAAAGGTCTACAAATGAACTAACCCATCCATAGTGCCAACAAATGGACCAAGGGGGCAGGTGTATGTCGATAGTACCTTCTTGGTGGTTCAAATATTGTGAAGCAGGCTTTTCTGCACCTTCCTTGTGGTTAGAGGATGTTGGAGTGTGGTGGTTGCGTTCTACTAGACTGGAAATGGTGTCGATCAGGGGTCGAATGGAAGCTTGCTGCAGTTTGAATTTGATGCCAAAAGAAGAGCATATTGTGAGGGCCAGCGGGGTTGATTCAACAGTCAGTTTGACTGTGATGATGTTGGTTACTAGATGCGCTGGTCTGCAGAATCGTGGGTGTGCGGATCGTGAGGGCCACCCCCACAGGTTTGGCGGTCAAATAGATGGTATAGATGCTGAAGAATTTAGGCACCCTTCATTGCAAGCAGTTCAAAGTGGTGTCTGATGGTCGAGACTCAGCGATCCACCAGGGTAAATTCGACTGAAAATGATGACTGGCAGTGAACATGTTGGTTTGGCTAGAGGCGGCCCAAAAGGTGTCAGAAGCAACAAAGACCTGATGATTCGATCAGAGGCAAGGCGTGCTCAGCTATTGCGGTGTGGCGAGGGACAGGTTTGAACTTGTAGTTCGAATCAGAAGAGCTCAGAGAGTGCTAAAGGCAGCTCCGGATGGTCCTGCTGTTTCGAAATGATACAAACCTGGTTCAACTGCAATTCAGCCAGTTTGATGTGATGAAAAAAAGTGGGCTTGGCTGTCTTGGCTCTCAGGATAGTGTGAGTCCCACCCATGAGTCTCATGAACAAGTTCCGTCCTTTTCCCGGGCTCACAGCAAGGGAGGCTTGTGGACACTTTTTAAAGATCCTTCCCCACACTGAGGATCTGAAGAGCAGTGTGACTGGCAGAGATGCAGGTCTTGTTCCTGCAGCAGATTCAACCCCAATGTGCACTAGGAATGGTTAGAGGACAGAGAATGCCTTTTCCTTGGAACACCTACCTTCACCCCACAAAGACTTGTGTATAGGCGCGTTATAAATGCCATATCATATCATATCATATCACAACTGGAGGACTTTGAAAAGGACTGTTAACCCAACAGGTTCCAATGAAATCTTCTTGAAGATTGAAGTCCAGAGATAATTCAAAGAAGTGCCAGTACGTGCACCAGCCCTCCCCAGGTTTGAGAGATCAAGAAAATGACCCATTTTGTCCTTAAGACTCTGGAGTTGTACTCACAGCTCCTGAGAGACAAGACAGCCAGGCTTCCTCCAATTCCACTGTCAAACTGCTGCAAGTTGTAAGCGGATTCAATTCAACACTACAGCTAAGTCAATGCCTAGTCTGGGATGCTGATGGAAACCCTTATTGATATATTTTTATGTCCAATTCATGTACTCTGGATGACAACCCTTATATCACACCCCTCTCTTAGAATCCCCCTGACCCCACTGAGCCAAGAAGTAGGTTTGTTTTGCAAATTAAAAGGTTTTATTTGAAAAATTAAACAATATATATATATCACATTTCTATAGTAAATTAATATTTGATAGCACACTTGTGCGGATGATAGTGATCAACAATGGATAATGTTACAGTGGTACACTCTTTTTGATGGCTTAGAAGTGATATAGGGAGGATGAAGTAGCTGAGAATGCTTTTATGGCTTCAAGGACAATGCAATGATGAATAAAATGCAGTACAGAAATAACTTGATATGATTTAGCAAAAGATAATGTAATCACTTTTTCTCTGGCAATTCACCCCCCCCCCCCTTTGCAATGTAAGAAATGGAAGGTGAGCACACAGTCTTCAAGAATCCCAACAAAATGCAATACGAAATGCAGTTCCCCCCTAGCAAGGTTAGAGAAAAACAGGTATGATTTTAAAACACAGGCCCAAAATGCTTTGAATGTGGTGGCAATGAAGTGAAATGATGCTAAAATTGATTTTAATTCCCTGTAGGAGGTTCAGGGTGAGTGATATCTAGTTTATATTAGTTCAGGCTCACTTTAGCAATGCTCTATGAGCAACTAGCATGTTAAAACGAATTTTAGCAAAGGAAATCAAGGAGCTGCTGATTTTTACATGTGGCTGAAATTGTGCAAAATGTCAAATCGCGGCAAATTTAATCGGGTGCGTCGAGCGTAATTACGGAGGCCCTATAAGGAGTAGCAAGTCGGTTCTAGGTTCGTTGGAAAGCCTAGAATCTAGAATAAATTTTGCTCCTACCACAAACGGTTCCGGAGATACGGCCGATTTAGTCAAGGTAGTTTTTCGGATTTGAAATTTTAAAGCTCAGAATGACAGATGACAGTTTTCAGTTTTAAAGATGACAGAATGGCACAATTCTAGGAGGCAGTTCTAATAGGCTAAAATAGTTTGGATTAGATTATTTTAAACTAAGAGATTGGTTTTGGCACAGTGAGTACTCACACTATATTTTTGAAATAAGCCGTCAAGGTCTGGTCAGGTTGGACGGGACTTCCAGCGGGTGGTTCTGAAGTCCCGGCTATCTGGGTCAGCTCTGCTCTCTGGGTCTGTCAAGCACCAGTTCTGCTCACAACGGTCTGGTTTGTGGTTCTCTCTGGTTCCGGATACAGCACTGCTTTCTGGATACTGCTACAGGTTCTTTCAAGAGTTCTTGGCAAAAATTCAAACGGCTCGTCCGGCTGTTGAATAGTTTGGTTGGTTTTGAGGCCTGCTGAAGAGGATTCAGCTTGTGGATTCAGGCCTCTCTGCTACAAATTATGGAGTTAATTTCTGCTACAGGTTCTGGAGATTGATGGATTTGAAGTCTGGATCTCTGGATGTGAAGTCTGAAGTCTCCCGGCAAAGCGTCCCGCAAGAAAGTGGAAAGTGAATGTCCCTACCTGTCCTGCACTGTCTGCTTTTATGTGTTTAGAAAGTGGGTGTGTGCGTGGCATAACTGAGCCTGCCCCTCTCTACTTGTCATTGGCCCAATTCTCCCCTCTCCCATGATTGGGGGAAGGAAATGGATTGTCATCATGATGAGGTCTGTTTATGGGTCAGAGGATCCTCCCCTGGTCAATTTGCCCAAAAATCTATATTTGATTCAAATACATATTTATCAGATAAACAAGTGGTTGACATTACATGTACATATTACAGATGAATTAAGACAGGTCTCTGTTCAAGCCCCATGTTCCTGCGAGCTGGGATTCAGAAATGACAACATTTTGCGCGTTTTGGTCGGTTTACCAATATCGGACATTTACCAAAAATTACACAAATGTGCACAAGGAGTATGGACATTAATTGATGAAGTGTCAGATTTTTAACATGCAGATGGAGTAAGACCCTATTTTCCGCTAGCAACCCCCCAGAATACACCACAGGGTCCTAACACCTCTTAAAATGTGCACGGAAAAATCCCAAGAATAATGATATTATTTATATAATTTTGACCAGTCCGCACTATGAGTTATCTATCTTTTTAAAATTATGCCCTGGTCAAAAAGGGGTGTGGCTTCCCACATCACATGGTGGAATAACTGGTTTATCCACTTCCCCCAAGCTCAGTTTGCTAGCAGAGGCACTGCCCCTCCCATTTCCTTCCAAGAGGAAGCCATTTTACGCCCCCCCCCAATATAACATTTGCCTGAGCCCAGGAAAGGGCTTTGTTCAACCTCCTGCAGTCTGCAGGTACCCCTCCCCTAACCCAATCAGAGAGGTGTCATCTCCTTTTGGCAGGGGCAGCAGGATGCAGCTATGCCTGGGAAGAGTGGCTGAGCAGGTTTCTCCTGTCGGGGGTAGTTGTCAGGCAGAATTCAACTAAATGTTACTTTAGTTCCCAGTTTAAATCAAACTTACAATTTTTACACATGCAGCTAGAATGCTGATTCTAAGTTCAAAACCATGATATTTAACAGTTGCAACTATGTGACACTCAAAAGTAGGTCACTCATTTAATTTAAACATTTCGATTTTAGTGGTTAAGCTGCTGACATCCACAGCCAGTTTTGTTATAAACATTGTTTTGGGCTCTTCATCTTCCCAGATTTTGTATGCACACAACACTTCATTCTGCCAGATGTCTGCTGGTGTTCAGTAAGATTTTTTAATATCCTGCAATGTTCGAAATAGGCACTTTGAGCTTGCATTCAGGAAAACAAAGGTGATTTTAAGGCGCTTTTGGTCTAACAACACTGTTAATTTTCCTTTGACACCACCTTTCACCCCTGGCGCTTCCGGTCCATCATGCTGGCACTGGTGGGTGGGAGGTTAGACAACCATTTTGGTGTGCGCACAACCGCATGGTTTTCCTGGTTCTGGGATGGAATGATGGGCGGCAACAGCTCATCCCCACATCCACCCAGTCTATTGATTTAATTTTGTTCTGGGATAGAATGATGGGCGGCAACAGCTCAACCCCACATCTACCCCGTCTAATAATTCAACATGGGTCAAAACCCTTGACAAACCCCCCCGCCCGACTGCACTTTGAATTTGATTCGAGGGGGAGTCGGGTGCAAAGAATGTTTTGATCCACACGCTGGTATGTCCGCATCATCTTCTCCCAATTCTGTAGATGGCACAGTTCAGCATCTTTTCCTCCAACCAGTTTGATCGATCGGTTCTCCTCGCCGGTCCTGATGAGAATATTGGGCAGTCCCCCGGGCCCCTCGGATCTTTGCTCCCGGTCCCTGGGTCGTTCTCCTTGGTCAGTCTCCATAGTTTCATCTTTCCTAGGATGATAAAGCAAAGCGGCAATACACATTCCTAGACATTTTTCCACCACTATTAATGGTGTGGCGAACATATACATTTTATAAATCAGAAGATATGAACATATACATTTTTTTTTTAAATTAGGAGACAAGAACATATATATTCAAGACTCACAGAATTTTATATGCTACATGTGGAATATTTTAGGGTTGGAACTGAATTACTCCGGAGCGGCCCCCTCTGGGATTCCAGTGGATTCCTCCAGTTGTTGCAGAGTGTGCCTGGGATGGCAACACTTCAGCTGATTAATATGGACCCACTTATCTTCCCCTTCCGCCAAATTCCCTTTGGGGATGCAGATTTTGTAGGCAACAGGGGAGATCTTGTCTATAATTTCAAAGGGTCCCTTCCATGTAGGCAAAAATGTTCGCTGTTTGGCCTGGTTCCTTTAGAAATTGTATAGATAGACACGGTCCCCCACCTCGTATACTTTACTGGTGGTTTTCAGGTCGTAGTGGGTTTTCATGCTATCAGCTGATCTTTCTAGATTCCGCTGAGCATAGGCAAAAGCACGTTGGAGGTGTTTCCTTAAATTCTCCACATACTCATGAGTTGTGGAGGCATTTATCAACGTTTGTTCTTGGGTTCTGTAGAGCAAATGCTGGGGAAGCACCATCTTGCGTCCAGTCATCAACTCAAATGGTGACATTTTAGTTGCAGATGAAGGGGTAGATGTGATGGCCATCAGGACCAGAGGTAATCGGATATCCCAACTTGGCGCAGAATCTGCCACAAACTTTTTTAATATGCTCACAATGGTTTGGTTGTATCTCTCTACTGCTCCAGAAGAAGCTGGCCTGTAAGCAATATGTAGCTTTCTTATGACCCCCAGTATCTCCCACATCTTTGTCATTACTTCACTGGTGAAGTGGCTACCCCTGTCTGACTCAATCCTTTGAGGTAGACCAAAACGGGAAAAGATGTGGTTAATCATCAGGGCAGCTGCTGTTTCTGCCTTGCAGTTCAGTTTGGGGCCGGGAGACATTCCACCCACTTGGTAAACAAGCATGTAACGGTCAACATGTACTTGTTTCCTCTAGACAAGCGAATTACAGGGCCTACAAAGTCGATTTGCAAATCTGACCATGGCAGTGTCATCCCCCTCTTTTGGAGAGGTGCACGGTGCGTGAGGGGTGATGGCTGAAATTGTGCACACACAAGACACCCCTTCAAGTATTGGTCAAGGTCCTGCCCCATGTGTGGCCAGTATGCAACCTCTCTTAAGATTTCAAGTGTTGTATGAAACCCCCTATGACAGGCGGTGGCCGCATCATGGGCGTGACTTAACATCAGGTTTCGGAATGAAGTAGGAACCACCCACTGATCATGGCCAGCTTGGGATTTCCTTACCAACAAACCGTCTTGGATTCGGAACCTTTTTGGACATTTCATCAACACTCTTAGGTCCGCTTTCCCAATGTAATCGGTATCCGTCAGGGGAAAGTTCTCAGGGTCCTCAATGTGTTGGTAAAACTTACCAATTATTGGATCCCACTTCTGAGCTGTAATCAAATCAGCATCAGGGGTCTTCCATTATGCAGCTGAAAGATCATTGTGAGCATTTGTCTGGGACCTAGTGATAGCAGTGACCTGGATTTCCCCCCACCAGGGACTCTGTTTCTATTAGATCCCCTTGGATGGCCCCGGTTTTGGCCAGCTGATCAGCTAAGTCATTTCCAGTTTTGTCTGGTCCCTCTACTTTGGAATGACCCTTGATCTTTTTCCAGTAGATGATCATCCCATTCGATGTGACCAGATCATCAATATTTTGGATTAATTTCCCATGTTTCAGGGGTTTGTTATTAGCACATAACATGCCTCTGGTTTTCCAATTAACCAGGTGCTCCACGAACCCGTTCCATACATAATCCGAATCTGTGATTATGACCAGTTTGTGGAGTTGATGTTGGACAGCAGTGAAGATGGCTTGATGCACAGCCATCAATTCTGCCACCTGACTACTTCGGGACCAATTTTGTATCCAGTGGAGGGTTCTGGGGACTCATTCACCCATGCATTCCCTACACCGGCCACCAGTTCTTTCTCCCCGTTGTTGTCAACATGGTAAGAGCATCCATCCACATAGACAGTGGGCATTCCCTCACACGTGTCTTCTTCAAAGACTTTTTGTGGGGAATTAAGGTATGCCTCCATGTTGTCCTTGATTTTTAGACTTTCGTCCTCGAGACAGTTTTCTCTGGCACAATCATGCAAGTCAGCCAGACCTTGCGCAAGGGGACTCTTCTTGTTTTGGCCATATCTGACCTCCACAGGAAAGCCTTGCATTGACAGAATCCAGGAAGTAATTCGGGAATTACTCACATTTCCGTCCCAGATTCTGTCACTTTGGAGATATTGCAGAGGCTGGTGTGGAGTCTCCACTATGATGTGTTCCCCCTGGATAAACGGGCGGTAATTCTTCAATGCCCACATCGGTGCCAGGAGTGCCTTCTCACAATCGTTGAATTTTTCCTCCACAGAGGATAAAGTTTTGCTCGCATAGGAGATTACTTTATTGACCTTGTCATGCTTTTGGTATAATACTGCCGTCAATCACGTATTAGAGAACCCTGTCTCCAGGAAGAACTCCTTGTTTCTGACAGGGTAAGCTAGGCAAGGCGCTTGTGAGAGGCTTCTCTTGAGTTGTCTTACTTGCTCGGATTGTTCTGGACCCCATTCCCACTTGACCCCCCCTTCAGGAGATGAATCAGGGGTCTGGTGATCTCTGCGTAGCCCTCAATGAACTTTCTGCTGTAATTAGTCAGTCCAAGGAGGCTCCTTAGTTCCCGCAGAGTGGTGGGGTCTTTCAGTTTCTGAAGTGCTTCCACTTTCTTTTCTTGGGGACAGAGACCCTGAGGAGTAATCCCATGCCCCAAGAAATTAACATGGGTTCTACACCACTGTGCCTTCTGAAAGGAAAGTTTTGCTCCGGCGGCCCTCAACTGCATCAGAACATAACGGATCTCCGCTATGTGTTCCTCCACAGATGAACTTTTGATGAGGACATCATCTACATAAGCCAAGTTACCCCTCGCACCCAGGTCGGGCATGGCCTTATGTTGGAAAATGTTGAATTCATTGCCAGAGTTGAGGTATCCGAAGGGGGTCCAGGTCCATGTGTACTGCTGCCCCCCAAAGGTAAAAGCCAGTTTGTATTGGTCCTCCCTACTGACCGGCCCGGTCCAGTATCCATTGGTCAGGTCTATTGCTGTGAATACCTGTGACACCTGAATCTGGGCCAGCCCTTGGTCAATGTAGGGCAGAGGCCATCAGGAAGTATGGACCCATTTGTTGAGCTCCCTAAGGTTGGCACAGAGTCTCCACTGGCTGTTTGGCTTCAATATTCCCAGCACCGGATTATTGAAGGTGCTGTGTACTGGGCGTATTATTCCCTGGGACTCAAGGTTCTTAATTATTTCAGTAAGGGACTCCATGGATGCGAGAGGCAAGCGATATTGCTTCACAAACACTGGAGTCATGCCAGGGTCCGTGGGAATTGTTGTGGTCATATGAGACCACAGTCATATGAGTCTACCGCAAAGAGATCTTGGAAATCCAAGAAAACTTGTTTCAACTTTTGCTTTTGTTCCAGAGTCACACATGCATCAGCTAGGTTGACTCTCTCTTCCACCATCTGCCTGAAGCCTGGAAAGACTTCTGGTTTGGCTATCTCAGCGGCCTCCTCCAGCTGGGTGGAGAAGTCCCTGGTCAGAGTGCTGATTTGGACTGGATGCTTCAGGTGGGAAAGGCAGCCCTCATGGACCTGGAAAATCACCTCATCCCTCCTGAAGTCACAAGTCACATCTTCCTTACCATAAGGGCAAGAAGTGTACACCAGGAAGTTCCCCCCATGCCGGGTGAAAATCCTGTCTGGTGTTGTATTGTCCTCACTGTCACCGTCAAAACAGTCCTTGGGGATTGGTCCTAACAGTTCATTTCCTAAATCAATGGAGAAATGTCGGTCATCAACCGCCATTGCAATAATGGTGCCTGCGGCTAGAGTAATACTCTTTAAGTCGCTGTTATTCACCTCTATTGGAATGGTGTCATGTTCTATGTTGACTAATGGTGTTGGGTTTACCCCTAACCCTTGCTGTTGAAGAGAAGCATTTAGATGAATATAAGCATCAGGGTTTTTCAATTGTTGTCCTCTTTTAACTTTCACTTCCAGGGAGAATTGTCGGGTCCTTTCTGGGATGGTGACTTCCTCTTTAAGCTGAATTTCAACTGCATAAGGTAGCAATTGAGCTGACCTAAATGCTTTTTCTTGATTATCAAAGCCCATGACATTATCCGCTAATCGGGACCAAGATTTGAAGTTTATTAGGTCCAAACTAATGGCGAAGCGATTGAGAATGTCACTGCCTAAGTAAAAGGCGGCAGTGACGTCTCGCACGCCCCAACAATTATGGACTATGCTCTTGTTGCCAATGGAGATTTTGAGCATACACCTGCTTGGCAGGAGATGTTTGGAATTAGGTGCTTCCAGGTCCATTTCCCATTTGTCTATCAGTTTGAATGTGGGAATGGCTGGATCTTTTGGGAGTTGGCGGAACATGGCTTCGTTGATGAAGCTCTTACCGTTGTTCACACACACTCAGGCGAGAACAGAGTCCTTCCCATCATTTAACTGAACAGGGATGAACAACTGCTCTCCAATTTGCTGAATATCAGCCAGGCTCTGAGCTGATTTCACATCCTTCTGGACTATAGGAGTGGGAGTGTCTGATTGTGGATTGGTAAAGAATTTCAGAGTGTTTCCTTCCAGTTTGGAATACCACCTTAAACTGGAAGGAAGGTGGATTTTCAGAAATAGAGAGGACCCCCCATCACCAGTCTGTTGTCCTACTGCTATTACTGTCACATCTGGAATTTCGTTGTTCTGGAAGTGAAATTCTACTTGGTCAGATTTTTGTTCAACCATGTGGCACCTGCCGTTTAAACTAACATGGTTGACACTCTGTTTTAATTTTATTGGTCAGCTAGTCTGGTTCCAGAGGACCTTGTTTACACAATCTATTAGGGGTGCAAACCGTCTCAGGAGGTCATTCCCTAGTAAACAAGGGGTGCCCTCTGGAGTCACTACTATAACCGGGTGTTTCACCTTGTGTCGCCCAATTTTGATGTCCAAATCTGCAGTCCCCTCGATGGGAATTTCCTTCCCGTCAAAGTTCTGGAGTTGACCAGGAAGAGAGTTGAGAGGAATTCGGTAATTCTCCCCCCTTTCTGCATTTAGTTCATCAAAGGCCCTTTTGGACAGAAGGGTAGCCTGCCAAAATTGTACCCTGCCCCTGTACTTGTACCGGGGCATAGTATCTTCCCTCCTTCTCCTCAAGGGGACAGAGATAATGCACATTTTTGGACAACTGGTGGGCTAATTTTCTGGTTTTGGACATTGCTAGCGAAGAAATTTGGGCAGAATTCTGTGGAGAGCCTGGGGAATCTGAAAGAAAAAAGTTGACAACTGGAGATCAGAGCCATTGTGTGTTCCCCTGGTTCTGGTTCTGGGCCACCCCCCCTTTTTGGAGGCAATCACCAGGACGGGTTTGAACCAGGGGATTTCGGTATTGTGGGTTCTGGGATGAGATGATGGGTGGCGGTAGCTCAGTCTCCATATCTCCCCAGTCTGGATTGGAATCCCTTGGGACCCATTTTTCTTTGGGAGGAGTTCCCCCATCTCTAAAGGAGAAGATCCTTTCCCCAGGATCCTCTGAGGATCCCTCTCCCTCAAATTGGAAGATCTGTACCTCCTCCACAAACTGGGCCTGTTTGGGTACTTTGTTTCTCCTACCCCCCCCCTCTGCTCCTTTGGAGGCAGACTTTCAGGGGCAGTAGATTTTGTTTCCGGTTCCTGGTTTTCCCGGGGCTGTTTACAAGTTGGGAAGGAAGCTTCCTCCAAGGCTTTACACCCCCTTCGCCTTGTGCCTCTTCCCTGGGAACCGGTGGGTTATCGGGGTGCTGCCCCCGTCATTGTTCCTGAGCACCAGGACCAGAGTTTGGGGCATTCTGCGGAGGCATGCTCATCTGAGGGTTCTGTTGAGCCCTCAGTATGAGACCCAGATCCCGTGCCATATTTTGGACCTGGCGCTCAAGTTGTGAAACCCGCTCAGGCTGATACGGGGCTCTATTTTCTCCCCTGGGCTGATCCCGGGAAGGGTAGCTATCCCTTCTCTGGTAATACCCCGGATTGGGAAGATTTGGGCACCCCTCCACCCTTGGCCTCCCCTCTCCCGGATTAGGTTGTCTGGGCTCAGGGAATTGGGGAAAGAAGGATGGATGATTTTGGGGCTGGAAATTGGGTGGATACATGGGAAAAAAGTTCTGCCCAGGATTTGGTGAATTTCTGCCCTCCTGGGGGAAGTTATGAGGGAAGTTCCCTGGGTTAGGTGCTTGGCTGGATCCCCCCCTTGGGCTGGAGGAGTCCACACATAACACAGGATGGGTTGGATTCCTTTGTAGTGGGGACTTACATAATTAGGGGAGTGGAGGACCCCATTTGTGGGACTACCTCCTCGACTCCCTGTCTGTGACTGGCCTGAGGGCCTTCTGGGCTGTGAATTATTTGGTGCAGGCAGGTTTTTATGCCCCCCCATCTCCAAATCTAGAACGGGGGTGACCTTTACCTCCGCCACACCTTGGCAGCAGCAGGGGTGCTGTTGGTTTTGGGGTTTTTCTGCGCATAACTTTTATTTTCTATGGGCTTCTGCACCTCATAGATCCGGGTAGCCTGTTCAATGACCCAGTCTAGTGACCTCTTCTCGTGAAAATCTCTCATTAGCCGGGTCATGATGTATTTGGGCAAAGCATTGAAAAAAGTATTGACAAATTCTCTGCTGTCCGTGCGCACCCTTCTGGTGGTCTGCGCCAAGGCACGCTTCAATTCTTGCACAAATTCTTGTGGGGCCTGATCCTCCCCACATTGCAAATTGTAGGCTGCCTTGCGAGCCTCTTGGGGATTTCTATGAACAGAAAAATGTTTCAAGATGGCCGCCCTATATGCGGACCATCTTGAATAGTTTTGGTCCTCCAGACCTGCAAAGAAACTGGAGTATTCTGGGGAGAATGTCCATTTGACGTACTGGATGCAGCTACTGCTGTCCTTCAAATGGAAAGTCTCCATCCTTTGCTCATAGAGCTCCAAGTGTTCCCAAACAGAATACTTGGCGTTCTTATGATAAGGCGTGATGACACTCCTTATTCCCTTTATTTGTTTGAATGGGTCCTTGAGCAAGGCCCTTTTTTGCCTTATTGGCCTTTTTGGTTCAGGTAACCCTGGTCCATTCATCCTCCGACTCAGAAGCACTGCTCCGAGAGGTGCCCGTCTGATCTTCCAGGTTTTTCCGGATTCTGCGAGCCTGGGAATGGCTGGCAGAATGTGGGAACCAGGTCTCCTGTGTCCTGTAACGCTCAGAGGAGTCTTCAGATCCCTCCTTGCTGCCAGGATTTGATGGGTACCCCCCCCACTGACCTAACTGAGCAGAGGTTTTCAGGATGCATTTAGTGGGCCTACTCTCCTGGGGTTCCCCACTAAATTGCACTGTGCTTGGGTGCCCATACCCGGATGCCCGCCCCTCCATTCCTGGGTGGTACTGGCCCTATGAGCCCCATACTTTTAGCTGGATAGTAATCTGCCATCCCTGTGGCCCTGTGCTCATGTTTGCCAGGGGACATGGGGGTGGCAGAGTCCAGGGACTGAGAGAGATGAAGGCCTCTGGTACTAGGGCTTCTGAGGTTATGCTAAGGTGTTTTCCTTTCCCAGCGAACTTCATCTCTGTCAGCCCCTGCTCCCTGTTGCAATGCAAGAGCCTGCACTTTGAGTTAAGGCCTTACTAGACTCTATCAGTCTCTCCTGCATGGCTACCATTTGCTGGAGCCTATCATTGTGCTGACAGAGAGCCTCATTCTCTCTCTGTGCCTCCTGCTTGGTCCTGGAAAACTGGGCCAGTCTTTGCTGCAGGAGGGTTACCTACTGAGTCCCATCCCTACTGACCTGCTCCTTACTTGCCAGAGCATCTTCCACCCTCCTGGTGTGCTCTAGCAAGTCGTGATGCTCTTTTTGGAGGTCACCCAGCCCCTGGAGGGCCAGGTGATTTTCTTCAATTTTTTCTTTTAATTGGCAGTCTTCCTGGCCTAAGGTGTCCCTTTCCTGACTAAGAGCCTGCATCTGTGCCGCCAGGTCGTCCCTCTGCCTTTGGAAGGCACCAGCTTTCTGGCGCTCTTCCTGAAATTCTGTCTGGGTGTCCAGGTCTTTCAAAATCACTTTATTGCTCTCCTCTTTTTCTTTATCCAATTGGCTTTGCAGGGTGGCTACCTGCTTCGTGCATGCCCTGTTGAAATCTATCTGTTGCTCCAGCTTTTTCTGGATCTGCAGTAAGGAGTCCAAACTGTCTTGGTGCTCCTTCTGCAAAGCCAGAATTCTGGTATCCTGGTCAGCCTTTTCCTGTTGCAGGATATCCATCTCCTCCTTCATTTTAATGTTGTATTGTCTACTCTTGTTTTCCAACTCCTGGCTTCTGTGCAGCCTCTGCTCAGAAGAAACCAAGTCAGATTGGGCCTTTTCTAACGCCATCTGTTGCCTATTTGCCAATTCTTGGCATTCGGGCACATTTGTCCTGCATGGCTCCCATATGTAAATATAAATATGCCGCTACCCTGGCAATCTTGTTGTGCTCATCCTTGGCCTTAGGGGCCATATATAGTTCACTCAGGGCCACATGTAAGGGACCCTGATCTCTCCACTTATCTGACCCAGTTGTAGTGACCTGTTGTGTGATCGCCTGCAACCATACATTTTGGTCCTGTTCAGACCATTCACCTCTCACAAAAAGTGTATGTAAGAGGTGCTCCCTAGCTATCTTCATATCTACCAAGGTCGTCATTCTGGAATTTGAGTTTCTTCCTGACTTACCGAAGTTTGTATTTTATTTTGCAAAACCGACCTTCTCCTTAGAGCGTCCCTTTGAGGAGTGCTTTACAGCGTACCACAGCGTGGTGATCCGACCGGATGTATGTATCCCGTCAGTTAGCACACTGTATTAAGCGGCACAAGTGGTAAATCTAATCCAGAATATCCCGGCTACGAGCCCCCACTCTATAAGCGGATTCAATTCAACACTACAGCTAAGTCAATGCCTAGTCTGGGATGCTGATGGAAACCCTTATTGATATATTTTCATGTCCAATTCATGTACTCTGGATGACAACCCTTATATCACACCCCTCTCTTAGAATCCCCCTGACCCCACTGAGCCAAGAAGTAGGTTTGTTTCGCAAATTAAAAGGTTTTATTTGAAAAATTAAACAATATATATATATATCGCACTTCTATAGTAAATTAATATTTGATAGCACACTTGTGCGGATGATAGTGATCAACAATGGATAATGTTGCAGTGGTACACTCTTTTTGATGGCTTAGAAGTGATATAGAGAGGATGAAGTAGCTGAGAATGCTTTTATGGCTTCAAGGACAATGCAATGATGAATAAAATGCAGTACAGAAATAACTTGATATGATTTAGCAAAAGATAATTTAATCACTTTTTCTCTGGCAATTCACCCCCCCCTTTGCAATGTAAGAAATGGAAGGAGAGCACACAGTCGTCAAGAATCCCAACAAAATGCAATACGAAATGCAGTTCCCCCCTAGCAAGCTTAGAGGAAAACAGGTATGATTTTAAAACACAGGCCCAAAATGCTTTGAACGTAGTGGCAATGAAGTGAAATGATGCTAAAATTGATTTTAATTCCCTGTAGGAGGTTCAGGGTGAGTGATATCTAGTTTATATTAGTTCAGGCTCACTTTAGCAATGCTCTATGAGTAACTAGCAGGTTAAAACAAATTTTAGCAAAGGAGAGCTGCTGATTTTTACACGTGGCGAAATTGTGCAAAATGTCAAATCGCGGCAAATTTAATTGCGTGCGTCGAGCGTAATTACGGAGGCCCTATAAGGAGTAGAAAGTCGGTTCTAGGTTTGTAGGAAAGCCTAGAATCTTAGCTTTAAGATACAAGTAAATTCCGCTCCTAGCACAAACGGTTCCGGAGATACGGCCGATTTAGTCAAGGTAGTTTTTCGGATTTGAAATTTTAAAGCTCAGAATGACAGATGACAGTTTTCAGTTTTAAAGATGACAGAATGGCACAATTCTAGGAGGCAGTTCTAATAGGCTAAAATAGTTTGGATTAGATTATTTTAAACTAAGAGATTGGTTTTGGCACAGTGAGTACTCACACTATATTTTTGAAATAAGCCGTCAAGGTCTGGTCAGGTTGGACGGGACTTCCTCGGGTGGTTCTGAAGTCCCGGCTATCTGGGTCAGCTCTGCTCTCTGGGTCTGTCAAGCACCGGTTCTGCTCACAACGATCTGGTTTGTGGTTCTCTCTGGTTCCGGATACAGCACTGCTTTCTGGATACTGCTACAGGTTCTTGCAAGAGTTCTTGGCAAAAATTCAACAGCTCGTCCGGCTGTTGAATAGTTTGGTTGGTTTTGAGGCCTGCTGAAGAGGATTCAGCTTGTGGATTCAGGCCTCTCTGCTACAAATTATGGAGTTAATTTCTGCTACAGGTTCTGGAGATTGATGGATTTGAAGTCTGGATCTCTGGATGTGAAGTCTGAAGTCTCCCGGCAAAGCGTCCCGCAAGAAAGTGGAAAGTGAATGTCCCTACCTGTCCTGCACTGTCTGCTTTTATGTGTTTAGAAAGTGGGTGTGTGCGTGGCATAACTGAGCCTGCCCCTCTCTACTTGTCATTGGCCCAATTCTCCCCTCTCCCATGATTGGGGGAAGGAAATGGATTGTCATCATGATGAGGTCTGTTTATGGGTCAGAGGATCCTCCCCTGGTTAATTTGCCCAAAAATCTATATTTGATTCAAATACATATTTATCAGATACACAAGTGGTTGACATTACATGTACATATTACAGATGAATTAAGACAGGTCTCTGTTCAAGCCCCATGTTCCTGCGAGCTGGGATTCAGAAATGACAACATTTTGTGCTTTTTGGTCGGTTTACCAATATCGGACATTTACCAAAAATTACACAAATGTGCGCAAGGAGTATGGACATTAATTGATGAAGTGTCAGATTTTTAACATGCAGACATTTGGAGTAAGACCCTATTTTCCGCTAGCAACCCCCCAGAATACACCACAGGGTCCTAACACCGCTCAAAATGTGCACGGAAAAATCCTAAGAATAATGATATTATTTATAAAATTTTGACCAGTCCGCACTATGAGTTATCTATCTTTTTAAAATTATGCCCTGGTCAAAAAGGGGTGTGGCTTCCCACATCACATGGTGGAATAACTGGTTTATCCACTTCCCCCAAGCTCAGTTTGCTAGCAGAGGCACTGCCCCTCCCATTTCCTTCCAAGAGGAAGCCATTTTACGCCCCCCCCAATATAACATTTGCCTGAGCCCAGGAAAGGGCTTTGTTCAACCTCCTGCAGTCTGCAGGTACCCCTCCCCTAACCCAATCAGAGAGGTGTCATCTCCTTTTGGCAGGGGCAGCAGGATGCAGCTATGCCTGGGAAGAGTGGCTGAGCAGGTTTCTCCTGTCGGGGTAGTTGTCAGGCAGAATTCAGCTAAATGTCACTTTAGTTCCCAGTTTAAATCAAACTTACAATTTTTACACATGCAGCTAGAATGCTGATTCTAAGTTCAAAACCATGACATTTAACAGTTGCAACTATGTGACACTCAAAAGTAGGTCACTCATTTAATTTAAACATTTCGATTTTAGTGGCTAAGCTGCTGACATCCACAGCTCAGCCAGTTTTGTTATAAACATTGTTATGGGCTCTTCATCTTCCCAGATTTTGTGTGCACACAACACTTCATTCTGCCAGATGTCTGCTGGTGTTCAGTAAGATTTTTTAATATCCTGCAATGTTCGAAATAGGCACTTTGAGCTTGCATTCAGGAAAACAAAGGTGATTTTAAGGTGCTTTTGGTCTAACAACACTGTTATTTTACCTTTGACACCACCTTTCACCCCTGGCGCTTCCGGTCCATCATGCTGGCACTGGTGGGTGGGAGGTTAGACAACCATTTTGGTGTGCGCACAACCGCACGGTTTTCCTGGTTCTGGGATGGAATGATGGGCGGCGACAGCTCATCCCCACATCCACCCAGTCTATTGATTTAGTCTTGTTCTGGGATAGAATGATGGGCGGCGACAGCTCATCCCCACATCTACCCCGTCTAATAATTCAACATGGGTCAAAACCCTTGACAAAGTAGTAAACAGAGCGTGTTTCACCCAGTTCGAACCACAGTCCCCCCTGGAACTGCCACCTGTTTGAATCAGTTAGCCACTGCAAATGTTAAAGCAATTCATTGCCTCGGCTCGAACAAAGAAGTACCACTACAATTGTATCATTTGAAACCACCATTTCAAAATGCCTGCGTTTTCATCCTTTGATCCCTCGCATCGAACCGGCTCACGTGCGCATCCCATCTGCAGCTTGACCAATGTCGAATATTGAAGGCCAAATTGTACATGGTGACCTCCAGATATGCGTCGCTTGAGTAACGTTTCTAACCATAACTTCTTCAGTTTAACCCTGCCTCAGAATCTGCTTGCCGCAGGACAATCATGACTGTCAAATCTCGAGCAGGAACAGCGTTGAAAAGCCTTGTTCACCATTGTCAAACCACGAAAAAACTGTAAAATGCATTATTTCCTGATAACTGCACCTGGTTCATTTTGCGCCCTAGAACATAGCCTTTTGGAAAATTGTGTTTTTTATTGTCTTTTGTTCCCCTTTGTCCTTTGTCCAAAGTGCTGCAGCTTGATATCTGGCATACACTGGGTTATTTCTAAAGGGGAGAGATTTTCTATTTTATTCCTTTTAGTTATTATTATTGCATATGGTGTGTTGTATTAAAGTATATGAATATATATATATATTACATGGCCTGCGGGAGCGGCCCTGCAGTTATGGTTAAGTTGCTCAACTCATAGGAAGAGCACTTTTTGGGCAGCTTATAACTTTGCTCCCCCTGAGTGAATCCTCAACAAACTTTGCAAATAAAGTATATGGCCCTGTTAGATAGATCCTCCGAAGTTAGGTGAGGTTTCGTCAAGAGGGAGAAAAGCTTTAGGGGTTGCCAAAATGTGTGTTTTACCCCATAACAATGGAAAACAAATTTTGCTCATCTCTACAGCCAAAATTGCTTGACAGATTTTCACCAAATGTGTGAATCCATCCAGTAGTTGTTTTAATGAACCAAAAAGTAGGGCAAAAATATTAGTGATATCTGGGTTCAGTCGGCAGACTCAACTCCTTGTTCAGTTCGCGGACAGGCCTCTGATTGGTCTAGAGGATGCATGATGTCCGCGGACATCGGACGTGCCGCTGGTCCCTCAATAAAAAACATCAGGTGTGTCAAATTTTGGGAAACACACACCATGTTGGATTTGTGGACAGGTGCCAGTGTCCGCAAGATCACGTTAAAAAAATATTTAAAAGCACAACATCGCACTTGTCAAACTTATCAAGCAATCTCTGGGGAGATGAGGGGTGATGATGATGGGATGAGATATGGCCTTAAAAGCCAAAAAACGGGCATGTTTCCTCTTCAATGTCCACAAACAGTCCAGGGCAGTTCTGTGATGTCCACAAACATATTAGATGATCGGGGGCATCTATGCTTATTTGTGCATTACAGGGTTGCTAAAAAGTAGTTATCGGATGGCTTGTAACTTTGGCGCCACTAAATGAAACTGCATTCCATTCTAGACCTGATTCTGAATGGTTTTGTAAAGTTTGGTGGCATTTTGTCAAAAGGGGGCACAATTAGAGGGGATCTCAAAATATTGTAAAGGCTCATAAATGTGGTGCCATTTGACAAATCTGCACAAAATTTTACAAAAAGATTTAAGAGGGGCTAAATTAGATTGGGGTCTGAAGATTTTTAGATGGCTTATAACTTTGCTGCCGTTTGACGAATGTGGACAAAAGTTTTGAGAAATATTAGAAACCCAATCTTCAATTTGTGTGCAAAGTCTGAATGGAGTTTGTGAAGTGGGGCCTAAGTTATATGACTATTGTATGTAAGTACATTTTGACACTTTTAAAAAAATAAAACATGGGCGGATTTCCAGTAAACTCGTGTAAAGATCATTCACAAGAACCTGAAAGCATGGTTTTGCAAATGTGTCAGTGTTTTATTTTTTGAAAAATGTCATAATGTAGGTACAAAAACAGTAATATACCTTTGGTGACTGAGGTATAGCCTGTGGCCATGGGCAGTGGCCAGATTGTCCGGATCATGGCATAAGGTCATCACCTGGACAATCTGTGGCAAATGGCCATGACCACGAGGGACGACCAATGGAGATCAAATGGATATGTCCACCAGGGAGCGGCTATGTGGTAAACTTTTTCGAAATTGGGATAGATTTGAATGGGGAAAAAATGAGCTTGTGGTAATATGGTCATAGGGTTCTCTCTTCGCCTTCTGCAGGCTGCCATTGAAAGGGAAGAGGGGCTTTGTACGGAGCCCCGCATTCCTCTTCCATGGTGGCCATCTTGAAAAGGGATTTTCCTTCCTACAGTGGGATGCCGTGCGCGTTCCGGTGTAGGAAGAAAAACACTTTTCTTTTAGCACCCTGGGTTACCAGGGTCAAGGATTTGTGCTTTTGCTGTGAGAACAACAGCAGACAATTTGCCTATATGTGAGATGTTGCTACCTGACCCAATATGTCTGAATGCGAGATATGGCTATCACCATCTCTCTAGATGCGAGATATTGCTGACTAACACAATCTACCTAGATGTGAGATGTGGGTGACTAACACAATCTACCTAGATGCAAGACAACGCTGACTAACACAATGGTGGTTGCATCTGGGCATAGCTACTTGTCTGCTTGGTGAATTTGTACCTGACAGACAATGCTGGATGGTTGGGGCAGTGAAAGCAAATTATGGAAATGGTTGTTTGATTGCTGAAGGGTTGCACACATGTCCAGATGTTTTTGTGTTGTGGTGCTACTTTAGTGTTCTCATTACTCCCTGGCACTCTGGGAGGAAAAGGAAGATGGCTGCCAATTGTCCCACAGCATTTTGAAGCTTGGGTTTTTGGGTAATCCTTTCCTAGTATTCTATGCCATCTGTCTGCAGTCAATATGGGGGAGTTTCACTGTGGCTGATTGCATGTGTACCTTGTTTCCTCTTTGTGTGTTGTTTTTCAGTGCAGTGTGCGTGAGGGGAGAAAGGATAATAACATATCTAGACGACATGCTCCTACTGGTCCAACAGCACAAACTGCTTCATGTTCATCTCCGGGTGACAACCTCTCTCCTACAGGACCTGGGATTTGTCATCAACCTGGGATTTGTCATCAACGCAACTTTTACACTTTCGGGCCTTTAAGAACCGAGGATCGGACGCTCTGTGGCAAAGCTCTCGCATGACATGGCCACAGTATTGAGCGATACAGGTACGAAGGAGACGCTGCCTGATGATAGGTAGCACGCAACACAACTTCCATGCTTCCAATCCTTTAAGAACCGAGGATTGGACCCTTTGTGGAAAAGCCCTCACAGGACAAGGCCACAGTGTTGAGCGATGCAGATGTTTGGCGACAATGGGGTCAGAACCGGTAGCAGAATAGAAGAGTGCGAGTATGCAGCACAGCCGTCGACCAGCAGCAACCGCAAGGTAGGAAAGGTGCGAGTTAGCGGCACAGCCATTAGTGCGTTCTATTAAACTGTCCTACCTTGCATGTACTTTCCTTTCCAATGTGTTTTGTTACCTTGCAATGTGTCCACGCAACCACTAGGTTGCCCTTTCTCCAGGGTAGCCCTACTCTGTTTCTTCACTCCCACTACTGTTTTCTTGCACTTCTCTCACGTCTCCTGCTTTTTCTTTCTAGGTGAATGCTTGGGGACCGTTGTAACTAATTCCCCTACAGTTTGTATATGGCCACAGCTCTGTTCCCCCACTCTGGCTCCCAGCTCTCCCTCTAGGGTGCACTGAGCTGACTCCCACTGTTGGTACTCATTGCCTATGCTGTTGTGCTGTTTGCTGTACTCTGTTGCAGAAGTAGTTTCTGTACCGTAACCTACTGTTCTTTCCACTGTTGGTACTCATTACCTGTGCTGTTCTGTTGTTCTCTGTACTCTGTTCTAGAATTGTTACCCTACTGTTACCCTAAAATAACCTGTTCTAGAATTTGTACCCTACTGTAACCTACTATTCTTAGCCTGTTCCCTGTACTTGTGTATCCCCGTGTTCTCTCTTCTCCCTCCCATCATACCCCTCCCTTGGACCTCAGATGCTCAGTCTTGCAAAGTGCCTCTTCTACTCCCTCCCACACCCACTATGGTGCTCTCTATTTCCTCCCACTCCTCAGGCTCTCAATCTAGGGAGCTCTCAGCTGGCAAGACCAGCCAATTGCTTTGGAACAAGGAAAAGCGACAACAAAAATTAACCCCATCATAGCTCAAGGTATGTATAACATGTACCACGTCTGTGGACACATGCTGAAGGCATGGCCAACCATCCATGCACTATAGAATGCAGGAATGGCTATTCAACTCCCACTATTGGTACTCATTGATTGCCTATGCTGTTCTGCTGTTCGCTGTTCTCTGTTGTAGAAGTAGTTTCCCTACCGTAACCTACTACTGTTCGCACTGTTGGTTATCATTGCCCATGCTCTTCTGCTGTTCTCTGTACTCAGTTCTAGAATTGTTAATGTACTCTCTTCTCCCTCCCCCTCCCATTGTACCCCTCCCTTGGACCTCAGTTGCTCAGCCTTGCAAAGTGCCTCTTTTACTCCCTCCCACACCCACTATGGTGCTCTCTATTTCCCCCATCTTCTCTAATTGCTTCTCTATCTCCTATCTTTCTCTTCTCACTAAGACAGGTAGGAAGAAGCTTAAGAAGTTAACACTGGTCTCCAACCCAGGCCTTCCCATCACTAAAACTTATGTCAGTGCTTCCACCAGAGAGATTCTCACCGACATACTCTTTGTCGTTCATTCAACCGACCTATGGACCCTTCATATGGTAGCTTTTCTCTCTCCTTACTCTTCCTCACCCATTAATGGTGGAACACGTTGGGAGGTCCTCCTAGCCTCCTTCCATTCCTCAAGAGTCATCATTAATATCTATCTCAATGGTACCATGCTGGTACAAGGGCCTCAGCCCAACCTTTTACTTTTCGATAGGTGCCTTCCTCGCCTCATCAACTTCCTTCCTTCTGCCACCCGGGCTACCTCTGTGCTGGCCCCTCGGCCACCTTCTTCCACCACCCTGGCTTCCTTGCCATCTTCCTCCCTGACTACTTTGCAACCCCACCCCTCTGCTACACTGGCTCCCGTAGCACCCACTTCCATTGCTCCCTTGCCACCTGTCCCTCTGCTACCCTGGCTCCCTTGCCACCCCCTCCCTCCGCTACTCTGGCTCCCGTGCCACACACCTCCAAGGCTCCCTTGCCACCCCCTTCAGCTGCTACTCTGGCTACCTTGCCATCTACCTCCATGGCTCCAGTGCCACCCCCTCCCTCCACTACTCTGGCTCCCTTGCCAGCTTTGGCTCTCTTGGCTCCCTTGCCTCCTTCATCTTCTGCCCCTCTGGCTCTCTTGCCCGAGCCTGTCTCGTGGCCCTCACCTTCCTTGGCCGCCACCTCTTTAGCCCCTCTGCCATCCAAGTCTTCCTTGGCTCCTCTGCTCCTCCTCCTTTACCTCCCAGGCACCTCTGCCACTTCTGGAGGGGACCCCAGTCCCCTGTCCCATGTACCCCTCCCCAGAAATCTTTGAAAAGTGGCAACCTGCTCCACACTGCTACTCTTAACTGTTGCTCTGCTGTCAAACACACCTCTGACATCTGCTACCTCCTTGAACTGCTGGATCTAGATGTTCTTGCCCTTACCGAGACATGGGATAAGGCTAGCTCTGTCACGAGTTAAGAAACACTTCTCCATGAGGACTACAAGATCCTCTCTGAGCCCAGGCCCAACAGGCCTTGAGACGGATTTGCCCAGATGTTTCCTGAGTGGATTCCTGTCTCCATCATTCCCACTCTTGTCTACTCCTCCTTTGAATGACAGGTCTGCAGGCTCTCTGTTTTTCCTGGCTCCTCTCTGACCCTGCTCACCTTCTACCGGCCACCTGGCCAGGCCACCCTCTTCCTCTCTGAATGGACTATCCTCACTTCTTCTCTCCTCTCCTTCCCAGCTTCTCCTCCTTGGGGATCTCAACATCCACCTTGACTCTCCTGACTCCTCAGGGCTTTTCTGCAACCTTTGCGACTTGCTCTCTCTTTCCATTCTACCCTTTAGTCTGACCCACTCGGACACACCTTGGATGCTCTCATCACATATGACAACCCTCTGGCTAAACCTCTCACTACTCCTCTCTCTGGTACTGATCACGTTCTTCTCTCTTTGCATTTTCAGCTTCCTGTTCCCCTGCAATGGCCCACCCAGCACTGCCAAACTCCTTCATGGTCACCCGACCCATTAACAGAGTGTCAGTGGCAGCCTTTGCCTCCACCTACTCTCCTCCACCTACTCCTGCAGCTGACTCCCATCCTGAAACAGCCCTTTCCAACGTTCACCTTTCCATCTCTAACACTCTTGATATCCTTGCTGCTTTCATGAGGATCTGCCTGAAGCCTGCCAAAAATTGCAATTCTTGGTACGACTACGACCTGTCCACCCTGAATCTCAAGTGCAGAGCAGCTGAATGGAAATGGGGAGCTTCAGGTTCACCCTCTGACAAACTGGCCTGCCGCATACTTCTTAGGTAATATAGACTCTCTATCCTCTGTAAAAAAAGAGACTACATTCAAGACTGCATCTCCGCGGCATCTAACACACGGCCAAACTTTTTTAAAATCTGCAAGAGGCTAGCCAATCCTACTGCAGTATCTTCCTCTACCACACCCACCCAGGCCCTCTGCTCGGCCCTGGCCACTAATTTTACTACAAAAACTCAGGACATCCAGTTCTCACTCTCATACACTCCCCTCCCTCTCTCTACTTCTCTCAGGCCCTCCTTGGTCACCCTTTCACTCCTCCTCCTCTCCTGCCTCTCTCTTGTCACACTTAATGAGGTTTCCAGACAATTCCGGTCTATGAAAGTTTCATCTAAATAGGTGTCTCACTGCCCTTCCCGAACCATTAAGGACAACATTGACTCTCTCACTCCATCCAGCCTTGGCCGATCTCTGCAACCACTCTTTGTCATTGGAGTTTTCCCCTCTCCTCTCAAGCACTCCCTTGTGCACCCCCTGCTCAAGAAGCCTTCTGCCGATCCCTCAATCCCGGCAAACTATCGCCCCATTTCTATTACTCCTTTCATGAACAAACTCCCAGCTAACCTTCCACACTGAATCTGTTGGTTGTCTCCATAACCATCAGTCTGGCTTCAGAGCAGACAGAGGCACAGAACCTGCTCACCTGAGCACCTGTGAAGATTTGCTCTCTAACCTTGACTCTAACTCTCCCTCTGTCTCCCTCTGTCCTCATCCTCTTTGACCTTTCTTCTGCCTTTGACACAGTGAAGCACAACATCCTGATCACCCGTCTCTGAGATACTGTAGTGGTGGCAGAATCATCAAGTTTGTTAAATTTGGGCTATCAATTGTCTGAATACTGGGTGTATACATCACCATTACCAGTTGTAGGCAAAGGTGGTGGGTCTGACTGTAATTCTCGAGAACCCCTGATTATTAATGTAAAATTGGATACATCAGGTTAAGAGGGTACTAGTCACCCACGCTCAGAGAAACGAGCAACAGCCTATGATTGGTCTCATATTATAACCTCTCTTCATGAACAAATTTGTGTGCCAAGGGGTTCAAATTGAACTAACTCCATCAGGTTCCTCTCATCGAATACGCGTGGCTTTAACCACCTCTGTAGTAATGGGAAGCAGCAGGAAATGCCTGCAGGAAATTTTCATGCTAGATACGCCTTTTGTTGATGGTTTTTCAATTATCTATGAGCCTGCATGAAAATGCCCAAGAGGTAGGCCCGTTGGGGCTCTTATTAGAGCCCGGCAGGTCACTCCACGGTCTAGTGTGGAAAACTTTTTCTTGAGCCATGCTGACATTTTGGGTATGAATATTTCATGGTGGGCTTCGGGTGAAAGCTTCTGGAGGTTCTGAATAGTGTTGAACATTTATTTTAATCCTGTAGTGACAGCCTTAGCGTATTTGTTACTTGCTATTACTAATGTTATCGACCCCCACAGTGTACTTAATAATTCTCACATTATTATTATGCGAGTACTTAAATGGTCGCATGTATGACTGGGGTTCCACCCGCCAGCACTCTAGTTTAGCAAGAGCCTGAGGGCTACAATTTCGGTCCCTCCTAGACACATGTGATTTCAAACTGCTAAACAGTATTATCAAAGGCAATATGCCACCAAATTACACATGGTGAAAAGGCCTTAATAGAACCACGCTGGAATATGTATTCTGCTCTAGTGCTTTATTCTCTAGCTTTGACCTCTTTGAGGTTGTTGATAATGAGTGTAGTGACCACTCTCAATAGAATTTCTGTTTGAGAGGGGCCTGTATCCCTGTCTAAGGGACACATGTATCTATCCCAATTGAAGTCAGACCTAGAGATCATGCTATTCTATAGTGCCCGAATATAGCTTTGCGCTTAACCAACAAGGTTGTCAATTAATTGTTAGATGGTGCCTTCTCCTTAATGTCCCCGAGTTTTTTGGTTCTTATATACTGGTTCTTCTCCAAGGGCTAACCTCTGCAAAAAACCTGAATGGGTCCTTGAGAGGTTTTACCCTTGGTCATAAGTATAATATAATAGTGAGTTCGAAGAAGAAACAGCTAAGAAGAGAAATTAGGAAAGCAAGGTTATTGGGTGATACTGGAAATTCTATCATTAGAAGACTAAAGCTAGTTTATAGAAATTGGGCGAGGGGCTACAGGCATGTACTGCTTCAAAGAGATGCAGAACACATGTTGTCTGCACTCGCTAATAGAGATTCCTCGTGCTTTTGGAAATTAAAAAGAGGGGGCCATGTTCAAACTACCTTGCAGCTACAGCCCATTTCGGGTTCTTTTTGGGAGACCTATTTCAAAAATGTGTGTGCTGCTCAGCCTTTGGCTGCCATCAGCCCAGTGGAGAGGAGCGTTGCTCCCAACAGGATACAATCTTCGGCGATTCTGGAAATAAATACAGAGGGCATTTTGCTAGCCATCAAAAGGGCAAAATCCTCAAATGCACTGGGTCCAGATGGCCTCTCCAATTTAACTTTAAAATCTGCTCCTCAATTATGGGCAGCAGATCTTTTACTGCTATTCCAGAAAATCCTTGTTACTCATCAGTTTCCCCAGTCATGGTAGGAGGCAATAGTCAATAAGGGAAATAGGTTGGATCCCGCAAATTACCGCCCAATCCTCCTCCTCAGCGCCTCTTAAAAGATCTTTTCACACTTTATATTGTGGGCCCTTGAATGTTGTGCTGAAGATTCTGGTAGATGTGATCCTAACCAGTCAGGCTTCTCCAAGGGAACAGGCACATCTTTGAACTGCTTGTTGATAAAGTTTTAGTCAAACCAAGCAGTACAGAACAAACATACCTTATATTTGACCTTCCTGGACATTAAGCTTTCAATTGTGCTGATTGTTCCAGGCTGTGGGCGATGATGAGGGAATGGGATTGTCCGGAACCTTTGGTTAACATTTTGGATCATCTACATACTGATATTAGACTTAAAGTCAAGCTGGATCAAGGGGGATCTTTTTTCAGGCTGGATCTTTCCTGAGTGGGGCTTCCAGCAGGTATCTGTGTTAGCCCCTTTTTTTTATTCAATCTTTATATTCTTGGCATAGGGGTTGCTCTAGGACACATTGTGGCTAATCCCCCAAGATTGGGTTCCCTGAAGCTGCAATATTTTTTATATGCGGATGACCTTGTCCTTATGGATTGAGCTGCAATTGGCCTCCAAAGATCTTTAAATACTCTGGCTGATTACTTTGGGGATTTGGGCTTCGACATAAACGTGCCTTAGTCAAAAACCCTCATTATGAATCGACATAGGATTCTTTCTGCTAGGTCTGATTTTGTGTGGTACATAAAGAGATCCAGAATGGAGTAGGTTTCTGAATTTAAATATGTCTGTGTTTTGTTAAAATCAAAAAGGTCTCTGGGACCGGTTGATCAGGCTCTTAAGCTCGAAACAATTGCGGCAGTGACCCAATTACGAGTATTGGATAGGAAATATTCTATGTGTGGAGAAAATGTATAACCACATTTTTATTCCAAAGCTGATCTATGGGGCGGAGGTGAGAGAAGAGGGGCTATCCTGGTATGGGCTTCAGTTGTTCATCTGATAGCGAGTGCTGGCACTCCCCATAAGCACCCTATTGGCAGCCCTATGACACATTTTGGGACTTACTTGTGAACTGCCGTCGAATTTTATTAGTGAGAAGTATTTTGTTCCCTCCAGATTTTTCCCTCTTTATGCACCTTAATGCTCTCTTTAATGAGGGTATTTGCACCCCATTGAATGCTTGAATGAAAGGTGTGTTATCTACCCTGGAAGAAAATGGTATACAGTTGGAGGATTTGGAATATAGACCAACCAGGGTTAAGAAGATTTTTTTTGAAAATACTTGGTTTGCAAATAGACAATGGCCCTCATTCCGAGTTTGGATGTAGACATGGCGCTATTAGCCCCATGGCTGCCTCCAAAATCGGTCCGACTCCGGTCTGGTGAAGGGAGTAATTACCGGTCCAGTCCGAGGTCGGCGGGACCGGTAATTCCCCATTCACCAGAGCCATTCCCCATTCCCATTTGAGCCCCCATAGGGCTCAATGGGAAGGGGGAAGGCGGCAATAACGGTACCGCAAATTGCGGTACCGTTATTGACCCCGGTATCCCTTTGCGGGTAAAACCAGGCATTAAGGGAGGACCCGCAAAGGGACCTCGGAATAGGGTGCAAAGGGATTACCGCCACCGGTGTCATTACCGGTGGCCGGTATCCCTTTGCGCCCAGGTCGTAATGACCCCCATGCCTTGAGGCTTACAAAATCTTTGCCCATTTCTCCTTGGATATCAAACCATATAATAATATACAAAAATGTATGGGAAGATATCTGTCTAAACAATCAAGGGAGTTTTGGCCTTGTGTAGAGTTAAACTTACTTCTAACTAATAATGTCTTAAGTGCAAGGAACAGATTGCTGAAAGAACAATGGGCGTGCAAACTATGTAAGAAATGTAAAGAAACCATAAAGCATATCACTATTGAAATCCCAGCACTCAAAAAACGGTGCATGAAAACCAGATCATTGCTTACATGGGAAATTTTGTGGCAGAATTTTCTTTTAGAGCTACCTGATCAATTGGTTATAACTATGATGAATTTTGTAAAAAGTACAGTAATTGATTCAGTGAGCTTATTTTAATGTAATGAAATTACTAGGTATTTATTTATGCGATGTATCTGTTATTTTTCTTTTAAAAAAAATCTTTTATTCTCTTTTATAAATGTATGTATTCATTGTATATTTTGTCTGCTTGTTTTACTTCCCTGTTTTTATGTGTGTAAAGTTTCACTTGCTGAAGCTAGGTCACACAATAAAGAATGTAATTTATACCCTGGGCATCACAGATCAGGCTCTGGCGTGGCTACCCTCTTTCCTCTTGTACCGACCTTCCCAGGTTGAACTTGAGTCCTTCCTCTCCTCCGTCACACTCTCTACATGTGGTGTTCCCAACAGATCTATCCTCTCGCCCTGGTTTTTCAATGTCTATCTGGCCCCCTTGGCCCGATTGTTCTCCATTCTTTCCTCTAACTTTCAGTTTTATACAGATGACACGCAGCTCTATTAAGGGCTACCCTTGCTCATCCCTGACTGTCTTTCCGCTATTTAAGAATGGTGAATCTCTAATGATCTCTGCCTTAATATCAGTAAGACAGAGACCATTCTCATTGGGACCCCTGTTCCCACTTTCCCATTTCACTCTGGTTCTAAAATATCCCATTTTCAACTGCACCTCCTCAGAGGTATTCTACCTTTTCTCACCTTCCCCCACAAGCTCACTGTCTCCAGAGGCCTGGTATACTCTAGGCTTGACAATTGCAACAACCTCTTTCTCATTCTCACTAACTCTACCCTCGGCCCTCTGCAACTTATCCAAAACAGGAAAGTAAGACTTATCCTTGGTCTCAAGCCCAGTGACCGCATCTCTCCGGCACTGAAATCCCTCCACTGGCTCCCAGTGGCTGCAAACATCTGGTTCATGACCCTTTGTATTGTCCTCAAGGCATTCTGGGTCCATAGCCCGTACTACCTCCAATAATCTCTTCCTAAATACCTTCCTTCCAGAGTGCTCTGCTCATCTACCTCCAATTCTCTATGGCTGGGTCTCTTCTCCAAACAGGAACTTAGTGGCAGATCTCTTTCCTCTGCATGTGCCTCCCTCTGGGATGGCCTCCCTGCCACTCTCCGCCTTGACCCAGACCTCCTTAAGTTCCGGAAGCTTCTGAAGACCTTCCTTTTCTCCTCTTCCTTCTCTCTGCCTCTCCCCTGCTAATCTTTCCCTCCCTCCTTTTCTATCTGCCGTCCCTCTGCTATCCTTCCCTTCCTCCTGCTGTTACGTTGATGGCTGCCTGGTGCTCCTCTGAGTCATATAAGACACCTGGCATGCCTCTGCCCAGTCATTAGCACTTGCCTTCAGGCCCTCCTGCACTGCCACCTGGTCTTCTTTGCACTTCCTGGGCATGTTCTCCTTGGAGGCCCTGCCTTCCTGCACTTAACCCAGGACACTGTTCCACTGGGTGCACTTCTCCCCCTTGCTCTCCCCTGCACTTCTTGTCTGCTCACTTGCACAATCTCAATGATACCAGCACCTAGTAAGTTCATTTGTCTTGTTCTCCCCTGTTTTCACCTTCCCTGCATGGTTGTGACTTGAAACAATTGTGTATAGGCTCATTGTAAATAACCAATCAATCAATCAATAAATCAATCAATCAATCAAGTCAGTCCTTGTGCGTTAGCAATGCATCCAGTTTCTGGACTTCATTATCGCTTCTCAGCTGTTCCAGCTTCTTCTTCTCCCCCGAAAAGGATTCACAGCATTCACATTCCGATCAAGTCTGTGCTGAAGAAAAGGTCTATCTCCCTCTGGCTTCAAGCTAGAATAATAGGAATATTGTCAGCCTCTATTCAGGCCATCTTTCCAGGGTCGCCATTGTATTCCCCTGCCCTTCAGAGGTTGAAGATCTCTGATTTAAGGAAGTATGTTCCGTAAGCACAGATTGTGATTCTCTCCCTGGAAGCTTTGCAGGAGCTACAGTGGTGGCCTCAGCACATCGAAGCCTGGAATGGGAGAGCTATTCTTGGTCTGTCTCCCAATGTGGTGTTGGAGGCTGGTGGGCAAGGTGACAGGAGGTTTCCACGGGCAGAATGTTGTCTATTCAAGAGAGGTTTCTTCATATCATTTGTCTGGAGCTTCTGGCGGGGTCCTTTGCAGTGAATAGTCTGGCCAAGTTCAAGGTGAACTGCTGAATTCTTCTGAGAATGGACAATGTCTCTGTGGTATGTTACATCAGCAAGCTTGGAGGGACACAATCCAAGGGACTAGCGGATCTGTGTCATGATTTTCTGGACTTCTGTCTCAACAAGGGAATAACGCTGCAAGCAGAATATATTCTGGGTGTCGTGAACACAGTATCGGATTAGAATTCCAGGTTAATCTGGGATGGAAGCGACTGGAAACTGGATGTAGAAGTCTTTCACCTCCTGTCAGAGGATTGGAGTCCATTTTGCACTGATCTCTTTGCCTCTCGCCTCAATTGTCAGGTGTCATGGTTCTTCAGTTAGCATCTGGATCTGGAGGCTCTGGCGGTAGATGTGTTTCTCCCGGACTGGAGGTGCCTCAGGGGTTATGCATTTCCCCCTTTCTTGCTCATCCTTTGGGTTCGCCTTCAAGTTCGCAGTCAGCAGGCATCTCTGGTGCTGTTCACTCCATTCTGGCCAGCCCAGGTGTGGTTTCCCGGCCTGTTAGAACGAGTAGTGGATGTTCCTGACTGCTTTTGGCATTCCTACTTCTTCTCACAGATCCCGGGGGAAGTCTACAGGAGCTTGTTATGCAGGTACAGCTTCTCTCATCACCTGGAAGATTTCTATTATTCCTGGGCTTTCCCTAGGCTTTTGTGAGAAGCTTTCCAGGATGTGGTCTAGATACACTTAGGTTTCCTAATCTTCTGCGTTGGTGTGCTGGGTGGACTGGTGCATGGACAGGGGCATCGACCCTGTTTTTGCCCCTCCGGTATAAGTTGTCCATGTCTTAGTAACATTACTCAAGCAGGGGAACCAGTGGGAAAGCATGTCCTCGTCAAGAAGGTGTTATCGTCCATTAGGATTAAGGTTCCATCTAAGGCTAAGTATCCTACCTTTTGAGATGTTATGTTGGTTTTTCACCTGTTTCAGTCCTGGGGTGATTACAAGGCGTTGTCACGTCAGCAGCTGTCTGTCAAGCTAGCTATGTTGTTATGTCTTATTTCCATTAAAAGAGTTTCTGATGTCAAGGCATTGGATGTGGACAATAAGGTGTATTCTGCTGAATGTGTGACCTACTTTGTCACTCGTAGAATGTAGAATTTCACCACCTCGATTTCTTATCCTTCATTCTAGGAGGATCAGATATTTTGTGTGGTTAACTGTTTGCCATGTTACAAACGCATGACTTCTGTTTACTGACCTTCCTCTACCTCTAAGCTGCTTATTTCCATTAGGAAGCTCTTTGGGGCAGTTTCCTCTACCACACTGGCACCCTGGGTGTGCTGGATTATGAAGGAGGCAGGGGTGGACGTCTAGGGACACTTTGGCTTCTAAGTCAGTTTTCTTTAGGGGTAGTTTGCAAGATGTTCTTAAAGCAGCTGATTGGTGCAGGGAGTCTACTTTTAAGACCTTTCATCACAAAAAGGTCCAAAATGCTGCTAATGTGTTTTTGCAAAAGCTTTGAACTTGCATAATATGAAGCCTCTACTCTCGACATAGAATGATGAACCCCCGCAGTGATGTGAACAGGGGTTTAGATTCTATTAGGAGACATGGAGGTAAGTATTAGCCCCCCCCGCCCCTCATCTTGTATTTGCTTTGTTGCAGTTCCCTTCTGGGAACGTTGTTTGAGAAGGCGTTTCACAGAGTTTTCTGAGGGAGGTCCATGGTGTCTGGACATCGCTATATGGATGGGTCTCAGCACTCGTTTGGACTGTTTATGTGGTTCTTGCTTTTGCCTCACAGCTAGAGAAGAGTGCAAGGGACTACTAACATAAGACTTTATAAGGGAGCTCGAACGCCCATTGGTGGAGAGGGGCATGGTTGCCATCTTGAAATGGGGTCCTCCCCCAAACTGTTATTATTTTGTTGTACATGTTTTAAAGAAAGTTTTAATGTTTAAAGGCATGTTATTTTCTTTGCTGCTGTTTCGAGAGTAAAGAAGTGAAAGCATAATACTTGCCTCCATGGCACCTAATATAATCTACACCCCTGCTCACGTGAGCGCGGGGGATTCTCGTTTACATTATTCCTCTCATTAATTGTATGCACTTTAGCTCTCAAATCATACTCTGGCATCTCTCTAAAAACTAAGAAGGCTTTAGTGTTTAAATGCACTGTTGTGTGGACTATCTTCTCAAAGCTCATAACACTGCAGAGTCAGGGTAAGTGATCTGCAATATCTATTTCATGCGACTGTATATCATTCACTGAGAATGTATGCTGCAAGTAGCACTGCATCCCAGAACATACCGATGAGTCCCATGACAAATTTGGTGCTGGTGTCACATAGTCTCTATCACATGCATGCACATGTAAAGTATAGCAGTTCCCTGAACATACAGTTACCCAAGGGGTTCATACACTGTTACCTCCTGCTGTGTTCCTCTTATAGCGTGTGTCCCATTGCATACACAAAACAATTAGGCGTAGCTGTAACATAGACTGTATCACCTTCAATCCACCATTTACCTCTTCTCTATCCACTCTTTGGCTTCCAATGTCTCCACACTAGACATGTCTGATTTCCATACAGTGCCTAAAGTACAGGTTCTGTTGCATGCATTGAATTACTCCTCTCCTCTTTTCGGACCATGGTCTGCTGAAGTGCCAAACGTCTTACAGCTCTTCAATTTCACTATATATGACAAGAAGCCCTATACAAATATTAGCTAACATACCAAACGAATCAGCTTTTAACCATCACTGGTGTCTGCTCCCATGGGTTCCATTATAAAGCTTCAAAGTCTCAGCCAATCTCCTCATTTGTAACTTGAGTTTTAGTTTTTAATACATGCTTGAGTCAAACTCCTCTCACAAAGTCTACTTTCCATCTTTTGCCCACAGATGATATGGACGGAGACTTACGCAGCGAAACCCAATTTGCTTTTTGCAATGCAACGGGAAACAGGAAGATGATTGATTGCCGATGATAAAAAGCCAGCATGCCTTCATTACCGTGCAGATGGCTCATTAGGCACTTAGTCACCACTCATTGGAGAGTTCACTATAATAGCCTCTCCAACTAGAGTCAACTATACATGACATCATGGGCTCATTGGCAGGTGCCTAGCGTTGAAATCATAGAGCAAAGAATCGCAAATGAGGATACAGCCAGTATCAGGGTTCTCCAAAGCAGTGAAAGTAATTGACCCTATTCAGATCAAAATTCCAATTGAATATACCCACACAAGTATTAGTGTGAACCAATGCATTTAGATCTTTTGTCTTGGAATGAGTACTGTGACTATGTATTGAATGGTTTTTCATACCCGCATAATGTAAGTTACAGTTCCATATTTTCACAATTGGCTTTCATGTATTCTGATATGTATGAAACTTAATTTTCAAAACATTTAAAGCACATAAAACTGTGCACTTCGAGAGTATAATATTGTATGACATCAAGTACATTCTAGGACATGCCAACAATTTGGATATTGAACCCTATTTAAAGCAGGGGAGGTTGCAGACGTGAGGTGGCGTTGAAGTGGAGGGTATGCTGGCGCTGCACAATATCGTCTGCCTCTTTCTGCCAGGTCATGTACTTTACAGCAACTATAACGCAAACTTTGTTAAGTGAAGCGCTTTTGAATTTCTGGAGACGCGACTTAAAACCCCATTGCACGGTCTCATGTGCTTTTATTTACTTTTTTTTGTAGAGTCAAATCGTGTTTTAATGTGTCATTTTTTCTATCATGGAAAGCTGAAATGCTGGGTCAACCTTGCACTGGTGGACAGCTGTGACTTTTAGGGCACACAGCGGTCTTTGCAGAAATCATTCTACCCCCTCAGCTATTGTAATCAGGAGGAAACTGTCTGAGGCTTAGCACGAAAAAAAAAGAAAGAGAAAGAGCAGAACTAACCTTAAAACACATTAGACAGGCTTGAGACTAAATCTCCATGTTGGTTTTGTTTTTCTAAAATGATGACTGTTACTTATAGTCATTGGAATTCTCACAACAAAAACGTCACTTTGTTATCATGCAATAAAAATAAACAGAGCATTTTTTTTCACATTTGATGATTTCTCTGCTAACTGGAATGTAAGCAAACCATAGGCACCATTGGCCATATTTATTAACGTTTTGCACCAATGATAGCTACCAAAGCAAATCAGGCTTTGTAAATGTAAACAATGTGATTTTTCTTCTCTAAAATCATAGGATTCTATTATCAATGAGCCTGATTTTACAAAGTGATAAAAAAAAAAAATACTAGCATAGCATGGCAAATCGTACGACAGACATACTGTAGGATTTTTTAATTGGGCGACAACTAGTTCAGAGGAATGTTCCACCCACCCCAAATCAAGCACGTACAGTGTTCATGTATTTGATTAAGTTCGTTTTTATCAACCTGGGATACAAAATTTAGCAATATTGATTACCTACAACCTCCCTCGTCTTTCAGGACAAGAAACCTGCAGGGATGCACAGAAGTTCTATTTATTAATAAATAGGCATAATTGAATCAATATATATATATAAACAAATTGTGCTTCTATACAAATTCATCCTCAATGAAGAATGGTCATTACAGTGGTTGCATCACTTTTCTATGCCACAATTATTTGAATAGACTTTTGAAAAGACACAAATCACTATCAATACATTTGGTTTACCCTGAGCAACCATCCAATATGGATTGAAAAATTAATATGACTCAGAAAAAATGTGCTAAAACAAAATGTAATCAGAATGTCCCTGCCTATCTAACTCTCTTTACTTCCCCTTTTTTTGAAAATAGATACCTCCCTCTTTATTCTTTACTCAATGAACATTTCTGAATGTCAAACAGCGTTCTAGTAAACTCAATTGAAATACCTGCTACTTGACATTCCTCCATGTAAATGACTTTTAAAGAGAAAAATATCTGTTTAACATGCCTGTTCACTAGATTCACTTCAATGGTGCTTCTTTTTCATTAACGTGGAAATGTTTAGATTTCTGATTTTCAATGAACAACTTTAAGGTGGGAAAATAAGAGCAGTTAATTATCCTTTTCCCTTTGTCTTGAATGGTTTGGCGCCAGTAAACAAACTCTGCTTGGTGATATAACCACAAAACTCCAGCTGACATTATTTTTCTAGGTATGTACACATTAAGATATCCTTTTGACTCCAAGAATGATTTTTTTGTTTGTGCATTACAAAGAGAAGAAAGCACGGGATCTCCCAGTATACACACTATAGGATCTATTCTATAAACAATGTATTTCCAGAAGCACATACACTTCTGAAATACTCCCTAACTTCTCAGGATGTACAGTCAATGTATATACCCTAGCCCCTCAGGTCCTACAAATGACAGGGGCCAGGGATTAATCTGTTCCCCTTTAGTGTACCACTCCCCTTTATGTCAGCTAATAACTATGTCAGCTAATAATTAAAGCTGCAGCAACTCAACAATAAAATTGAAAAACTATGTAATGCTGTTTAAAGCATTGACAAACAGTTAATCACTGAAATTACACTTGAATGTCTATGCTCTTAAAAATATGTAGAGATACTCATTGACATTGTGTCCCTTAGGATATTTGCTGTTGAAAGTACAGAATCATCCTTGTCTCCAGTTGCCTGAGTTTAAGTTTTCTATCAGCGCCTCGTGGATGAGGCGGTATGTGGCCAATGCCAAAAAAAGTCAACTCCTCAATATTGCTATTATGATATTCATAGAAATGTTTTGGCATATGATATGCATGATCCACATGTTTTATGGATCTTATATGTTGAAGTATACACACTATTAGTTTACAGGTGGTACTCCCCACATACAACTTTCCACATGGACAAATAAGTACATAGACGGCAAACACAGCATTACACTTAATGAGATTTTGAATAACACATGTGGTGCCATGCAGTTGATGCATATAGATTTTAGAAGGCAATGTAGTGATGCAGAGCTTACATTGCAAGCACTTACAAAAGCCTTTAAATGGGCTGGATAACCATGTGCCCATACCATCATTGTTAGTAAGGGGATGTAGAAAACTAGCAACCAATGTATCCTTGAGGCAAGGAGCCCTCCTAAAAGCCAGGCGAGGATTGGATGGTAATATAGATGACAACTCTCTTTCTAATTTAAG
The DNA here is from genome assembly GCF_040938575.1 of Ambystoma mexicanum. Classification (NCBI taxonomy): domain Eukaryota; kingdom Metazoa; phylum Chordata; class Amphibia; order Caudata; family Ambystomatidae; genus Ambystoma; species Ambystoma mexicanum. The sequence goes on from NC_090935.1 coordinate 747,349,041, forward strand.
GGAATGGCAATGTTTTTGTATGTCGGATCTTATTGGCTGTGCTGCCTGACCATATGTTAGTATCAAATGAATCCCATTGGACCCCTCAGAATCTGAGGGTAAGGTGTCACTCAAATGAGTCAGTAATTTAAACCCCTTGCTTTTTCATAAGCCTGTTCAATCACTCAAGGTGCATACCCTTGCAACATGAACCGGAGTGTTGCTTTAGAGCACTCTACATCATAATCTTTCAGGTCAATTCATTTGCAGTGATACCCAACAAACTCACCATATGGTATGACCTTTTTCCAACTAACTGGGTGATTATTAGATGCATGTAGGGGAATGCCAGAACTACTGTTCATAGTATAAAGGGATGTCTTAAACCTGTGATGTCCAAATTAACACATACATACAAGAAGATGACCAGAGAATCACTGTGGGTTTCAGTAAAGTGTATATTAGTGTGATTTAGATGCTTGACAAATGTAAGCCATTCCAAGTCACCGCCGTTCCAGATGATGAAAAGAACATTGATGCAACGCCACCAAGAAAACACACGGTAAGTGAAACATGAATTGGACACATCCCAGTCTATTTTGTCTTCCCACCATCCCATGATGAGATTGGCATAGGCTGGTGCGAAGGCACTGCCCATAGCGGCACCTCTTTGTTGGTAGTAAAAGGCCCCTCAAAGAGAAAGACATTATTGGTTAAACAAAATTCCAACATTTCCAAAATCATATGAGTGTGTGACAGAAGATTCAAAGAATGTTGACTAAGGAAATACTGACAAGTCCCTAACCCCATATGATGCTCGATGGAGGTATATAGGGAAACCACATCTACGGTGACCATAATGAGGCCAGTCTCCCATGGCCTGTCTCCCACGGTCTCCCACGGTACATCATTAAAATATGTCAGGAAATCCTTAGTGTCCCGTAAGTATGATAGTACATTTTTTGTTAACAGGAACCATCTCTCAACTGATGATTTGCTCTAAAACATAGTCAAGTTGATTCAAAATAGCAATCTGGAACCCTTATCCGAGGGTTTAAAGATAACTTCTGTTAAATATTGAAGAGAATGCAAGGTCCCCTGCTGTCCAAGTGTAAGATTATATCTTCCATATGAGAGGGTAGTAGATCTTAATCTGTGCAGCTCACCAATATCCAAGTCTTCAAACGCCTCCATGCACTCCCCCACGGGAAAGGTGGGGTTAAACCTAGACTTGCTTTTCAAGTATGTAGAGCTGACCCAGTTGGGATTGATATCAAGTTACATGAGATTAAGTTCCTCATCTGTTGCTGCGGTATCAGATAAATTCACCAGGCCAGCTGGAGAAGGAAGGTCTGAAATCTTGAAATCGGTTTTGCCCATGCTGGACACTCCCGATGTGGATAATTTGGGATTAAGAGCAAAAATAAATGTAATTTAAGTTTACTGATAAAATGGTCAAAGTCAATGCAGGTCTGCACTTAGTCATAATTGGTGAGGGGATACAACTTGAAACCTAACCTCAACACCTGAAGTTGCTTACAGTTAAAGATATCTGCGGAAAGATTCACCAGTGTATTATCAGTGGCTGGCATTATTTCTTGCCTCGGCCCCCATAGCAAGTTGATCTTGTCTGGGGAGCCAATCCCTATACCTTTGCCCCATCTTTCACAGCAGATCTTTTTCCTGTTGTTATGGTGTGTCCACTTCCTCTTCGTGGCCCATGTCCCACTTTTGCAGCTTCCCATCCTAGCAAAGGAGCTGAATTCCCTCTAAAAAGAATATTTTACTCTGGGTGTGTCGCCATCACAATTGGACACATCAGACTCAGAGGATGAAGAGGCTATTGTGGATAAAGCTGTAACCGAAGTGTTGTCAGTTCAAAGCTTCCTTACATTACCGAATCTCCTTGCAAAGGTGTAAATGCGACCAGATTATTAATCATTCTTATCACAGATAACTTTGCAATGTTTACACTGTTTTATATACTCTTCAAATATCACCAAGTCCATATTTTGTCTTATTTTATGGCCTGCGCTTTTAATTTTTTAAAGTTGTGATTCGATGTATGAAATGCAAACTAATACATTGGACCTGTCACCTTTGGCATATTTCACCAACATAATCAATAATTTTGCAGAATATTCATTAGTGGCATTTCCCCACTCTTCCGACATGGCTGGATTGAGCATAATGCATAGACCCCTGGGAATCTGACCTACATCCAAATAATTCTGCAGAGAATGCTCCTCCCACCATTTTGAATTATCTTTCTCTTGGCATTTCTCCAGTTTCCTTAGGAGCGAGATTTCTGTACTGGTGCTGGCTTCTACAGTGCCAGGTCTGACAGTGTGTACATCAGATGCAGATTGTTTTTCATTGAATAGAGGCATTGCCTGACAAATGCACGCTGCCTCCCTTGAGGCTTGCATGGTGAGGTCTAAACAAACAACATGCAGCAATGAGAGCTATATATGGGGGTCACTTTGTAACACAATCTAAATACACGTGTTCAAGCAAATGTGTGAGGAGAAGCACAGGGAAAAATAATAACAGATTGGGTGACAAAGGATGAGAGATACCGCCCCACCTACCTTGAAAGTCGTGAAACGCACCCTCCGATGCAGTCGCTCTCCTGAGCGCAGCACAGTTGAAGAAGACTACCCACATCAGCTTGTATGCCCGTGCAGGTCTCCTGTGAATCCAAATTGACCACTTGCAGAAGCAACAGAATAACAAAATGTGTCCAAGAGCAAGGTGTAAAGCATCCATGCGCTCAATGGTTATTGCTGGTGCAGGTCTGTGTGGTACACCACCACATGTAATACAGCAAAAACAGCCCACTATCACAGGAATGGACTGCACTCCAGTGAACCTAGATATTAGAAGCACACAAATTGCAAAAATATTCAAATTTTATTTAAGGCCCAATCCTCGAGGAAGCAAAAAGATCAAATCTGCTATGCATATTGCACTTCTTGGTGCATGTTGACGCGGCTAATGATTGGCCAACATTGCACACATAAATATGAAGTCCATCATCCAATCGATGTTCAAAGTCAGCCTGCACATTCATGGTATTAATTGGCAGTCATATTAGGCTATGCACAGGTACAAACATCAGAATATTGCACGCCAGGTTGCCGAAGAAAAATTTCAATCAAATAAAAAGATATATTAAAATGTATAAACTATGCATGCATCCCATATTTTAATGAGCATGTATTGATAAAAACCTAACAGATGTCTCCTGATTCAGAATATTCTTGCAAAACTGCACATATAATTCTTAATAATTGCACATATCCATAAAATGTATTATAAGGCATATACATCATTCAGTCCGATTTTGATTCCTCATTCTTGAAAGGACGGCTAGCTCATAGCTGAAACAGCCTCTCTCTTTTGACATACAGAATTCAATGGCCCAATGGAAGCAATGAGCAGAGCCCTATTAAATGTGAAGAAGCAAAGGTACCTCACAGGAGCACTGTCCATTCAAAACATTCTGCATCAAGTGATGTTTGCTAAGTATTTAAATTCAAATACATAAGAAAGATAGAGAGGTTTGGAAATGCAGAAAAGAAAGAGTGCCTGTCCAACAGGAACAATGCTGATCGAGACTCTAACTGAAAATAGCTGATGGAAAATCTCCTTAGAATGGCCTTTTCGATATGGGACTGCATGGAGAGGCCTTCATCAAAACAGAACCAGATTAAATGAGAAGGATGTTGAGAACAGGTGGACAGACTGAAAGGAAAAACTGATGTGGCAGTGATGCCTGACGTTGGTTTATGTCCCTACCTGGCATGGGCCTTTGAAAGACAAACATGATTAAAATGGTCCCACAGTATATAGAAAAATGTCTCAAGAATAATTGAAATCCCAGATAGCAATAATACATATTTTGGGGAACACTGTTTACAAGCTATTTCCCTAAAAGTGATAAAAATAGTACAAGGCATATTTGCTTTGTGAATTAGTAATATACATTTAAATCCCACGTATCATCATTTTGTTATGGTTTATCTCACCCAATTTGGGATCTATGAAAGATTTAGACATCTCAACAAGAATACTTTGACTGGTGATGGCCATAGTCAATAAAGCAATCAAATTCCCTTTCTAAAATAAACACACTGGCAAAGAATAACAGGGAGAGAGTTACACACTGCTGTACATTCATTTAAAAAATAAAACACATTCCTGAACACAATCAATCAATTCAACAGCAAACAGATTTTGTCCAACATTTTTGTACCTATGTCCACTATAGGAACCAATATCTGGTTTGAAGAGGAAAACACCAGCTATGACAAATAACTGGCATCACAAATATCCACCATGCATGGCCACACAAACAAACAGGTTGCCACTTTGGGTGCAATCCTTTGAATAAAAGACCTGCTACTATTGCACCCCAATACACATTCTCTGCACCTATGATTCTTTTGTGATCCATGCTCCTAGCAGAATACATGGCATCCACATAAATCTAACTCCAATTCATAAAATGTACTGAAAATCCCTCAACACTGTGGATCTCAACACCATACTGTAATTCACAAAACCACCAAATGCTCTCCTGGGTACTCTCCAAACAGAGAAAAGAATTGAGAAACTACAAAAATGGATCAAGGAAGCTCTGAATACTGTTGCACGGATGGAACATTTCAACACCCCTAAATAGAATGGCTGCTAGATGGTTTATGCCCCACCTCAGTAGCCTGAAGAAAACAAACCAGAAACTGGAACAAGTTTGGAGGAAGGATTACAACCATAATGGCAAAAACATATACCAACCACTGACACTGCTCTGGAAAGCTGAAATTCTGAAAGCAATAAAACTGCACTATGCCAAATGCATCTCAAAAGCAAGCAACACATCATCAATGAAATAAGAAACACGACGGCTTAAAATAATGCACTCACTCCCTCACAGCAACTCTGTGATGATCTTGCAGTCATAAACATCCAACAAGTAATCAACACCACACCCAAAGAATTAAGCAAAAACTTAAGCAACAATACACAAAGACTTAAGCAAAGACTTAAGCAAAAGAATCTCCAATGACCCAACTCCAGAGGAACCGCAATCCTGAACTGCTGCACATTGATCTCAATAGAAGACTTCACTAAACTACTGAAGGATGACAACACCGCTGTCTCTCCAGTAGACTCTTGCCCATCTACAATAATATCCTTAGAAAAGAGACACCTGCAGAATACTTCTGCAGTCTCATGAACCACTTGCTAGCAACAGGAAGCCACATTAAACCACCTTTTAAAAGATCCCTCCACCTGAAAAACTAGCAGCCTACAACAAGTATCCTATAACCAGCAATGTTCCTGTAAACCTACGTATATTGACAAATCCTGACACATGTAGAAATCAAACACTTACTGGACCAGGCCATAGTCGGCTTCAGGCCTATAAGAGTAACTGAATCAGATCTAGTCTCCATCTGGACAACCTAAAAATAAACTCAGACTCTGTAGTATTTGAGTTCATCAGGTATACAGGAACCAGACTGGAGACAGGTATGTACAAAAGGAAGTTACTTTATTTAGTTACAGGGCAAGTTTTAGAAAGGAGGTAGGAGCGCAAGGTATATACATTTTCTCTAGTCTCTCTCCCATATTGTGTGTCTCCCAACTGACACTCCTGGAAACTTGGTGTAGTGTAAGGTTCCAGGCTGCGCAGCTACATTCCGATACTTGCATGCATTGGTGCACTCAATCCAAGTCAGCTACTACACACTTCAACATTAGTTGCGCCATGATACGATTATACCTCTCAGTGTCCTTTGACACAGTCGACCACACAACCCTCATCAAAAGGATCCAAGAAAAAATAGATAACCAACTGCACACTACAATGGATACAATCCTTCCACACATAAAGAAGGCCCCTGTGGTGTTCTGCAGCATTTGCATGGCCCCAGTCATGAAACTGCTCAAAGGACATGGCTTACATGCTACAACTATGCAGATGATACACTTTCATCTATCAAATCAATATCAGCGAAAACAAAGACAAAACACTTACCAACTGCTTCTCACAAATCAATGGATGCATCAGGAGCAACAACATTAAAATCAACCCTTCTAAACTTCTAAACTTGAATTATGATCATGCCCAATAACCTCTACATTCAACAGCACATACCATGACCAATTGAAATGGGAAGAAAGGAAGCATTCAATATAGGTAAAAATCTCAGAATTCTGATGGGCAATGACCTAATGCTAGAACCCAAGTCAATGTTCTAGTGAAGAAAGGATCCTTCCATCTATGCACTATTAAATGGATACTACCTTTTCTCACCTTCTGACACAGAATATCTCTTGTCATGTTAAGAATAGTCTACACAAATAGCATCAACCTTGGAATACCAAACTACCTCACCTAGAAACAGCAACAGATACAGAACACAACCAAAAGACTACTCCACAGTTTCTTGAAGAGAGAGCATACCACAAAAGTGCTATGATCCTTTACACTGTTTACCAGTCAAGAAAGTAATACACTTTAAAACCCTATGTATCATTCACAGAATTCCTGCTCTTTAGGCCCCATTCAGGACTTCAAGGTCAAGTCAACCAAGCTGGCTAGCCTAGAGTGAATATAAATGTAACATCATTACCAATGCTCAATGGTTTTCACTCAAGACATGAAACAATCTAAATAACAAGGGTCCAAGGATCACCCCTTCTTACCATTAACCCTACTAAAATTCTGCAGGCTTGTGCAAACACACTACACACTTACCACATTTTACATCCACATACAGCTACCACAAAACTCACTCTCACACCCTATAGCAAAATCCACACCTTCCCCAATAACTCACACAATCACAACACACTCAATTCCAAACCCATGCTGCAGGCACATAAAATCCCCCATACAGACTTAAACACCCAAATGCCAATCCGTCCTGTAGGATTTTTATCAGGCACTAGTTTGGGGGAATTTTCCACCCACCCAATATCAGGTGTGTGCAGTTTATATTTATTGAATAAAGTTATTTTTATCAATGTGGGATCCCCAATTTAACAATATTGATTCCTTGCAGCCACATTCCTCTTTCAGGACAAGAAAGTTGCAGTGTTGCTCAGATGGTCTATTTATTAATAGAATATATGAATCAATGCAAATATAAACAAATTATACATCTAGAAAATTCCAATGTCAATGGTAACTCCCATGAAGAATGATCAATACACGAGTCACCTGGAATTTTAATGCAACATATACAGAAAAACATATTTTTGTAACACCCATCCCATGTATATATTTGTTACTGCCTGCGCGCACATCCAATATGGAGTTCAGGATCAAGCTTTCATTTGATAAAAACAACATTAAACATCCCTACCTATCTAAATGTCTCTACATATTTGGAACAAACATAAACACCACCCCTCTACCAAATAGCTATGTGAGCATCTTAAACAACATTCCAGAAACTCAGTTGAGTGGTTTAGTGCCAGTAACAGAACTCTGATAGGTCAATTACTTCAATTACATTCATTCTGTAGGTGTGTAGACAGTGAGCTATCCTTGTATTTCTGATAATAATTCTTCTGTGCTTTTACATTCCACAGAGAAGGAGCAAATGGACTTCCGAATACACACACCATAGGATCTATTTCATCAAATTCCAGAAGCACATAAAGTTCTGAAATGTTTACTTATCTCCCAAGATGTACAGTCAATGATTGAACTGCCACCCCTCAATACTTCAACAAATGCAAATGTGCTTAGATTTAATATATTCCTCTTTAGAGTACAATTCTCCACAATTATTCCCCCCCCCTTGGCTTTATACTTACAAATGAATTTGTTTTGGCTGTCTCACAGACAGGTGGGCACCCTCTTGAGAACTGGTTCAATTCTCCTCATTGTAGGAACAGGTGGGCTTCAGTCAACAAGATGGGATCACCTCTCTCCTCAAACTGGTTTCACTTTTTTGTAATGGAACTGTGTGCTGTGTGTCTTTTCTTTTGAAGATGGCCTGGGGTTTTAACTCTAGATATGGCTTTTTTAAGTGGTCTGCTATAAATCCTAAATGGGTCCAAAGGAAAGCAATATATTCCTTTCTCCTTTGTGTTGTTGTCAATCTGTCAGCAAGTCCATCCCAGTCAGTGAGTGAGCCATTGTCAGCTCCTTCAGAATGTATCATTTGGACTTTTTTAATAGATTAGAAAGCCCTCATTTTAGAGGTGAGTATATTTTCTCTAACATAATTGGTCAGTGTATGTGGTTGGATAATTTTCCAAAAGTGACACAACACGAAACCATCCCCTTTGTACTCATTGGGCAGTTTAATGGGAGTAACTTCCAAACTCAGTTTCCCTCCCGGTTGTTGTGATGTCATCATTAAAATTGTAATTTTCGGAACCATCACGTTCCTAACATGATCATATTACTAATCAGTTCATCAGATTGTTCTTACATAGGTGAATCCAATGATGGTTATCTGATCTCGACTTGACATTTAACATGGATGTGACAGATTCTTTTGTTTTACCTTCTGACACTTTCACACAACAATCCCTTTCCCATGTCAGAATAATGGACACTCGAATATATGAATCAGTGATGTGCGACATTTTGGTGCAAACATATCTGCATGCACCTAATTTGCATAATTAAACAAATGTTTATATTGAGCTGATAGAACGTTTCATCATGAACAATTACAAAAATAGTCCCTGCAACATTTTGTCCAAAGGTTATATAAAGAAATATGAATCCATATGTTACATTTACATAATGTTTGATTTTCTCAAATTTAATGTTTAATTCACAATCTGAAATAGGATACTCTACCCTGCCTGAAAACAGAACTTCTAGTGTAATATAATGTTAGTTCCTTTGCATCCGAGAGCTGGGCCATTTATGAATCAAAGAGGCCTGGTCGTCATGGCATCTTGTGTCCGGAGGATCTTTTAAATTAGGCTACCACAGCCATTTGTTGACCCAGGTCCATGCCCCTTGATTGATTACAGACACTCATGATCGCTTGAGCCAAACTCCAAGTAGCTGAAGGTTTGAATCACTTCCCCCTGGAAGAACTAGATGATGGGAAGATCTGATTATTTTGAGAACAGAACACTGCTATGAATCAATTCTGTGTATTTATAAGGCAGCTGTCTTCCTCTGCAAGGATTATCTTTGAGAAAAAAAAGCAAAACATTTGCTCCTTTGATGAATTCCAGAGTGTCATATTTGTATGGCCAGCTTCAAGGCATGGCAGCATTTCTTCAGTAGCAGACATCCCTCTCCTATACCTATGGGGTGAAGGAATATAAATATCTATTTAGATCAGGTTGTTGGCTTTCATTCACAAATACAGTCTTTAAAGGAATTTTCTTTTGCTAATTACTTTTACATTTCCACAAAACAGAGCAAAATTATAACATGTCTTTGCACTTTTAACATACAGTTTTGAGTATTTGTAGGTTTTATAATGCAGATTCTTAATCCTGTATGGAAATAAACAGAATAATGCAGGCCCAAATCCAACATTTTACATTTCTGGAACATGGCGTGTTTTTTGTATGGGTTCTTTCTGGTGACTTTGGATGAATCTTTCTTCCACCGTCCCATCTTCCTTTTGGTAGGACAAAGGAGGTTGTTTTTTCTAATTTGTATCCAAGCTCAGTTTTTTCCTTGAAGCAATCCTTCCCAGGCCCGCCCTGGAACAATTTCCCAAGTTATTCACTATTGAGAGGTGTAGAAAGGCTTGTTTAGTGACACAAACCGGCACAGTTTTTAGGAAAAAGGTGCATCCTATCAGTTTTTTTCACATTTGGTCATCACATTTTCTTTAATACTAATATTTTTTTACATCCAGTTATTCTCTTGCACTCTAATGTTATTGTTTTGACTGAAATGGTCAAATAAAAAAAAGCTGATTGTGCAATCGGTGCGCATTCGGCATGATAAGAATGACTGAAGCCAGTAACACCGAAAAGGGGGAGCAAGGGTTGAGAGGGTGTCCCCCACACCCCTAGTTTTGTATTATGGGCTTCTGGAGTTGCAGTGGTGTCCCCTGCATACATTGAATGCAATGCTGGGGACAAACAACCAAAATCCCAATAGCTCTAGTTACAATATGCAAACAAGTGGACTTCCAATTGTGTAACTCAAGCTTTTGGGATTGGGTTTTTCAACGTAGATCCTATTTTTATTACTTACCAGTAATTTGTTATTGTTCCTCCTCTACTTTCTCTGCTCTTCAGGTTTCATTCTTCAGATTTAGCTTCAATCCTGACTTTGGATAGCTCCATAATCATTCTCAAAGCTGGCCGAGGGAGACAGCTTTTATACTGATTGATATGTACTGATTATTGTTACTTAATCAGATCTCTTTAATCAGATCTCCTTTTAGGATGCAGATCTTATAGAAAATAGGAGAAATCTTATCAATGATCTAAAACCACTTCTCTAACATGTCTTCTCCTTGGTGGGGTTGCTTTGAAAATTAAAAAGATAAACTTTGTCACCTTCCTCGTACTCCCGTTTTGTTGTTTTGAGGTTGCAGTACATCCTCATCCATTCAGCAGACTTCTCCTGATAGTGTTGGAAATAGGCAAAAGCATGTTGTGGTGCTTCTTCACATTCTCACTGTATTAACGTGTAGCTGAAGCATTTATCAACATCTGCCTTTGAGTTTGGTAAAGCAGGTTTTGAGTTAATATAATTTTTCATCCAGTCATTCACACAAAAGGAGACATCTTGGTAGGAGAAGAAATATAGAACTGAGGGCCATCAGGACAAGCAGCAAACAGATGTCCTATCTTGGTACAGAATCACTCACAATTATTTTATTATATCTCTCCACACCCCTGCTCGATGCTGCACGGTAGGTGATGTGGAGTTTTCTTTTTACTCCTAGGATTTCCCACATTTTAGTAATCTACTCACTGGTAAATTGACTACCTCTGTCAGACTCAAACCTTTGAGGAATGCCAAAATGAGAAAAGTTGTGGTTGATCATCAAATTAGTGACTGTCTATGCCTTGCAATTTGGGTTAGGAAGGCACTCAATCCTTTTTGTGAAGAGGCATGTCACCATCAACATTTATTCATTTCCTCTGGAAGAATGAGATACTGGTCCAATGAAGTCAACTTGAAAATCAGTCCCTGGTAACATAATTCCTCTTTTCTGGAGAGGAGCTATGCATGGGGGACAACTCGGTTGAAACGGAGCACAAATAAGACAGCATTTTAAATATGTTTTGAAATCCTGGCCCAGATGCGGCCAGTAAGCAACATCATACAGTATTTCTGGAGTCTTTTAAAATCTCCTATGACCAGTGGTAGCCTCATCATGGACATGGTTTAACATCGGAAAGAGGTAGGTAATACCCACTGCGTATAACCAGCTAGGGGGTTCCTCACCAACAGTCCATCTTGAATCTTGAACATCATCTGAAATTTAATCAACACTAGGTGGCCTTCTTTCCCTTGATTATCCAGCTCTAACAGAGGAAAACTGGCTGGGTCTTCTAAATATTCATAGAATTTCCCAGTAATTATATCCTCCTTTTGAGCAGTAATCAGGTCTGCATCAGGAGCACTTCTACTCCACTAAGAAGTTCAGTCAGTGAGAGCTGCGATCTGGTCACTGGTGTGAACTATATTTCTCCCAGGATATGTTCCATATTTTTTATATGTCTCCCAATAGAGCTTCTGTATTGGCCAATAGGTCAGCCAAATCAATTCAGTTTTTATCAGGACCCTCTATCTTGGAATGACCTTCTATCTTTTTCCAAAAGGTCGTCATTTCATAAAATCACCAGATCATCAATAGTCTTGATCAATGTACCTTGTTTTAACATTGGATTATATGCACAGAGCATGCCTTGGTTTTTCCAATTAATCAGATGTTCCACAAACCTATTTCGCAAATAGTCAGAGTCAGTGATAATCACCAGTTCGGTGAGTTGGTGGTTTACAGCAGTGAGAACAGCTTGACAGATTGCCATCAGCTCTACCACCTGACTACTTTGGGACCTATTTTGTAACCAGCAGAGTGTTCAGGAAGATCATTCACCCACATGTTCCCAATGCCAGCAACAATATCTTTCTCCCCATCTTTAGTTACATGGATGGAACTCCCATCCACTGTGGGTATCCCCAGACAGGTGTTATCTTCAAAAACCTTGTTCATGGACGGTAGGTATGACTCCATATTTTCATTAGTGAATAGACTTTGGAAATGGAAACAATGGGCCTCATTAAAAGTTTGGCAGTAACCCTGCCGCCAAACTTCCGAAAATTTTCGGCACCCGCGAATGGGCAATTACCGGGTCATTACGGCCCTGCCGGACCTGGTAATTGCCCATTCGCGGGTGCCGGAACGGAATGCTCCCCATTCCCATTGAGCCCTATAAGGCTCAATGGGAATGGGGAGTTTGGATGCACCAGCACCATTATAAATGCTGCCGGTGCATCAAACATGCTGTGCTCGTGGGTGCCGCTCTACCAGCCAAGTCAGACCTGGCAGGCAGAAAGGCACCCACGAGCACAACTCATAGTTTGCCGGTCCTGGAACTACATTACCGGCAAGCCTACCAGTACCATAGTTTCCGGACCGGCAAATTTATACTGAGGCCCAATGTCCTTCAGCATAGTCATGGATGTGTGCAAATCCTTGAACTGTTATTATTTTTACGATACCTTACCACCACAAGAAAACATTGCATTGACAGACATCAATAATTAATTCTTGAATTAGAGATTTTCCCAAACCGTATCTGTCACTTTGTAGATACTTTGACTGTTGCTGGGAGGTCTCTACTATGACTTTTATTTATGGGGAAACCTCCCCATAAATAAAAGGGAGGGTATTTTCCAATGTCCACATCATTGCCTGGGGTGCTTTCTCGCAATCATTGAGATTTTCTTCCACGGAGGATACCGTTTTGTTCACATAGGAGATAACCTTGTTGACTTTGTCATGTTTTTGATATAGCACCACCATCAAGCAGGTATCTGAGAAACCAGTCTCTAAGAAAATCTCTTTATTCTTGATGTGGTAAGGCAAACAAGAAGCTTCTGACAGGCTTGTCTTTAAATGCTTTACCTCCTCGGATTGTGCTTCATGCCAATTCCACTTCCCTCCGGCCTTCAATAAGTAGACCAAAGGTTGAATGATCTCTGCATAACGATGAATGCATTTTTAAAAATAATTAGTTAGTCCAAGGAGTCTTTTCAAGTTATGCAGTGTTATGGGGTTCTTTAATTTGAGTATTCCCTAAACCTTCATTTTCTGTGTATTGAGACCCTCAGCTGTGATTACATGTCCGAGCAAGTTCACTCTGCTTTTGCACCATTACGCTCATTGGAAAAATAATTTAGCACCAGCTTGTTTGTACCTAGGCAAGAACATATCAGAATTCTGAGACGTGTTTGTCCACCGATGAGCTTTTGATCAACAGATCATCCACATAGGTCAAGTTTCCGAATTTGCACAAATCAGGCATGGCCATTTAAAGGAAAATGTTAAACTCATTTCCTAAATTGATATATCCGAAAGGGCGTACATGTCCAAGTATTTGTTGCCCCTGAAGGGAAAGGCAAGCTCGTACTGATCATACCTATTTACGGGTGCTGTCCAATAACCGTTTGTCAGGTAAGGGGATGAGTACACTGAGCCAGCCCACTGAGCCAGCCCTTGGCCAATATAGTTAACAGGCCACCTTGACATGTTGACACGTTTATGCAACGTGGATCATACCAATTATCCCGTAAAATTCCAGATTTCTGATAATCTCCATGAGTGATTTCATGGATGTGAGGGAGAAACTGGATTGTCTTACAAACACGGTCACCATTTCAGAGTGTGTAGCTATTGTTTTTGAATTAATAGTTGTATGCCTGCAGTCATCGGAGTGAACTGAGAATATACCCTGGAAATTCTTGTTGTCATTGTTAATCGGTCTCACAGGCATTGGCCAGTCTGATCTGCTCTTCGACCGTCTGCTGGAAGCTTGGGAATACCTTTCATTTTGATATTTAAGAAGTATCTGGACAGGGGTTTCCATGGATTTAGGATAGCTATTATTAACTCTAAATAATACCTTGTATTCCAAGGCGACAGAGATAATATCTTCTACCCCATAAGAGCATGTAGAATACATAAATAAATGTACCCCCTGTCTGGAGGTAATCTTTTCTGGTCAGATACGGTTGGTTTTATCGTGGCAATTTGAATTGAATTAACAATTTCATTTTCCAAATCAATACAATAGTATTGGGGTCGACCGCGATTCCAATAGAATTATCTGTGCTCAAAGTAAAAATGTCAGTAACAATGTTATCTACCAATATTCAAATGGTGTCATCGACTAGTGGTATTGCATGTTGGAACAGTCGTTGTTGTTGGAGGGTCTGAGTACATTTCTTGATTTCACAGGGGTGGTCCTCTCTTTATTTTGATTGGTACTATACATTGTTGCACCTGTTCTGGTATAGTAACCTCTTTTTTTGCTTGGACTTCAACAGCATAAGGTAACAACTGAGATTACCACAATGCTTTCTCAACTTTATCAAAATCCATTGGGTTATGCCCATTGAGTTACACCCTGTCTTGTCCAAACTTTATTATTAATATATTCTAATGATTAGAATATTGATGTAGAGTGTCAAAACCCAGAGAACATTCAAAAGTGACATTTCTAATGACCCAGCAATTATGGTCAATAGTTTTAAATTCAAATGAGATTTTTAGCATACACCTGCTAGGTAGTACATGTTTAGAATTTTGGGATTCCAGACCAGCTTCCATTTGTTAGTCAAATTAAAGGAGGGAATGGTTTGATCTTTTTTTAGTCGCAAATAAAGGGCTTTGATTATGAAGCTTTTTCCATTGTTTAGAAAGACTCTGGTGAGCACAGGATCTTCTCTCAATGTATCTGAATGTGGAAGAATGTGTGTTAACCTGTTTTCTGAATGTTGTTCAGATTGTGAATATGTTGTTGTGAACTTTTTTCAGGAGAACTTTGGAATTTTCTGGGTACCCACTGAGTGTGGAACTTTTAGATATCTCCTTCCAACATGGAAGACAATTAGTTGTTGGGAGGGAGATTCATTTTTAGCAGTTGAGATGAGGTTGCCTCACTACTTTTTTCTCCAACTGAGATAAGCTTGATCTCAGGAAACTCATTATTATGAAAATGAAATTCAATAGTGTTGGGGTATCGTTCAATCAAGTGATAAGTACCATTTAGGCTCACATAATTATCCCTCCTCTTCAGCTTGATCTGAAGCTTTGTTTGAGTCCAGATAACCCGGTTAACACAATCAATCAGAGTAGATAGCCTCCAAAGGAAATCATTCCCCAGTGAACAGGGTGATCCCTCCGGAACCAAGACCATTGTCAGATGTTTCAGAGAGTGTTGCCCAATTTTGATCTCAGATCCGCAATCCCATTGATAGAAAAATATTCTTTCTGGCAAAATGTTGGAGTTCTCCTAGAAGAGGTGTGAGAGGGATGTTATGACTCTCCCCCCTTCCTAGATTCAGTCGCTCAAATATTTGTTTTGAAATCAAGGTTGCCTTTGACCCTGTGTCAACCAGAGCGGATAAATCACACTGACCTTGTAACTGAACAGGAACATACGACCTACCTTCTTTATACTCAAGTTTACAAAGAAAATGTGAGTTATAGGACAGATTGGCATGTATTGCCTTGATTTCATGTATTTCTTGAACTGGACTTTGCATTGCCACCATGTATGCACTTCCTTCTTTGAGATCAAGTTCAGGTGAGTTTTCTTGAGAAGCTATCAGAATAAATACAAACTTGTAAATTAAATATGGAGTAGGTGTAGCCCCCCTTTCCACATACTTGTTGCCGTCTTTTCATTTCAGAGGACAATTGTCAGAACCATTTAGGAGGGTGAGTACCTCTACTGTTTCTGAACTTTCTTGGTTAACAAATTTTATTTTATCAGGTTGGTTTTTGTATCTAGAGGTATCTTTACACTGCTCAGTTCTTTGGTTAATATTATCTGATACAGGGTCTTTTATTTTGACCCACTTTTCTTTAGGCGGTATAATCCAATCTCTAAAAAATAAGAGATTCTTTTCTGGGTTTTCTGGGGTCTCCTCTCTCTTAATGGTGATTATTATATTTTTCTATTCTTGGAATTTGAATACTTTTGTTCTGCTCTTTCCATTCTAGCTCCCAATGGAAAGAGTTATCACTACTGGTTTCAACCCTTTCTTTATTTAATGCAGTGGTTTTCTCATGAGTTAGTAGCAACCTTTCTCCACAGCATGGTATATATTTTCTTATATGTCGCCTTTTTCTTCTTCCACTAGGACACTATTATTTGGTTTTTTTGCCTCATGTAATTTTCGCTAAGGGGCTCCTGACCTGGACATTTGGGGCATGTTGGGTAATATTGGCCGTCTGAGGTTACTGTTGGACCCTCAACATCTGTCCAATGTTCTCTGTCAGTTGCTTGACCAGTCGCTCAAGTTGAGAGTTCTTTTTGTCATGATGCTTGCCCCTGGAAGACCAGACCAGGCCCAGCAGCCCCGGAAGCAGGCATCATGCCACTTGGAGCATGCCCAAAAGCCCCAGTTAGGGGCTGTTTGGGTAGAGTCCTGGCGCCTCTGGCGCCAGGCTCATAAAGATAAAGTCAGTCCTGGCGCCATGGGTGCCAGGCTCATTATTGATAACTTACCTGAAGCAGACCATGCTGCATACTCACCTGAGGCAGACCATGCTGCATGAAGACTCAAGCCAAATGAGGCTTGGAGGGACTATTTTACTGAAGGGACTATTTGTTACTTGGGTGGGGCTGTGGAAGAATACTTACCTGGATCTTCTTCCAAGGCTATTTAAACCACGCCCGGACAGCCACACGTGCTTCGCATTATTCTGCTTGCTGCAGCGTAACGCTCACCGTGTTTCCAGCAGCTCCAGTCTTCAGCCACACCCGCTTCAGTCCTGGGACTCCTGAAACAAGAAGAAAAGAAGGATAAAGGTTAGAACAGGAGTTTTAACTTTAATCCTTACCTGAATCCTGATCCATTTCGCCATGGAACTGAAAGACAGAAGTCTTTGAAGCATCGCTTCGCATTCCTACGGCGCCGCGCTGAACTCACCTGCGTGGCGGTACTTCAGCATTCCATCACGCTCTCTCCATCTCACGGCCGCCCTCCGACACCTAAGGAGACAAAGACAGCAAGGTGAACAAGGGGACTCTCTAAGGCTATACAAGCTACCCCCAGGACTTACCTGATTTACCACGGGAGGTACTCACCTCATCTCGGGTCGGTGCAGTCAACTCTGCTTCATCGCCGTACCCTGGCCCCTAAGGGGAGAAAGCAAAGACAATACCAGTTACCCCCCACAAAACTTACCTGATTTACCACGGGGGTCTCACCTCATCGCGGGTCAGCACAGTCAACTCTGCTTCATCGCCGTACCCCGGCCCCTAAGGGGAAAAACACAATAGACTTACCTGAATCTTACCGAGTGCCATTTGGAAATCTTCGAGTGGATTAATCGGCAACCTGCAAGGAATCGGACAGAGTGAAGATCAGACATTTGAACTCTTATGAACAATTGGACTTTAGAGTCAATACTGGAACTCACCAATTCCTCTACGGCAGTGAAGTAACTGGTCATCAACGCGCCCCTGCGGTCGACACAGGATGGAGAGCTCATCCTTCCAAACCATCAGGTGAGACTAAGGAGGGGACATCAAGAGTGATCTGTGGGAAGACAACGAGAGTGGGGAAGGTGGGTTGACACTCAATTCCACGGGTGGTTAATTCCTCTTCTCCTTTGCAGAAGAATATTCTTGCGAGCCAGACAAACTAGGATGAGCGGGCCAGTCCAGTCAGTCATCTCGGCGCTACACGTCACGCTGGTGGAAATAACAGCGGCCCAGTTCCGGTCGACGCCCCCGTGGGAACCAGGTGAGCGTAACAGAACGCGAAGCCCACCCACAAATACCCACCTGGGCGTCATGGAGACCTCGGAAACTGATCAGTTGGCCCAATTATTCGGGGAATTAAGGGCCGAAGTGCATTCCGCCCGCCAAGAAACCAATGCCCTCAAAAGGGAACTGATAGTGTCAAAAGAACGAACTGATGAGTTGGCCAGACAACTATTACAGAGCCAGGCTGGACAAACACCTCTACCAGGACTTGGGGCAAGTCCAGCTCCTGTACCATCGAGTAACCCGGTGCAGATAAATTTACCTGGAGCCGTTCCTTTGGCTCCGCCTGAAAGCTTTGCCGGAGACCCAAAAGGGTTTGCAACATTCATGAATCAATGCCGCTTGCACTTTTTATGTAGACCTGGAGCTTTCCCAAACGATCAGGCCAAGGTAGCCTTTGTACTGTCATATCTCAGCGGCAGTGCAGCGGATTGGTCCATTCCACTAGTTAACCAGGATGACCCGATTCTTCGAGATTTCCAGGGTTTTCGAACAAGCATGGAAAGACTATTCGCCCGACACTCCCGAGGACAGGCTTTGGACAACGAACTTTTATCCCTACGTCAAGGTAACCAGGATCTTTTATCTTACATTGCAACTTTCAATAGATTAGTAGTGGAAACCGAATGGCCTGAAGCCAAGCGAATCACATTATTCCATCAAGGACTTTGGGGAGAACTCAAAGATGTTTTGGCCCAAATCGTGAACCCGCCTCAAGACTGTGCTGAATATATAGATCTAGTGGTCCAGCTCGATCACAGACTTCAAACCAGGAAGGCTGACCAAACCAAGTTTGAGAACAGGGTGTTGATTAAAACCCACGTAAGCTCCAAGGGAGTAGATGTCTCAGAACCTATGCAAATCGGGGGGGTTAAAGGACCCTTAACTCAAAAGAAGAGAGATAGAAGACGGCAACTGCAATTATGTTTATATTGCGGAACTACTGGTCATTTTCTTCGGAACTGCCCTGTAAAACCACCCAAGAAAGTTATAGGAGCAGCAGACGAAAACCATGTGAAATCTGACTTGGGAAACGACCACGCCCGGCAAGCGTAGAGGTCCGCTTGCCAAGCTTAAAGAAGGACACTCTGACCTCGCATTTCACCATACCCATGGTCCTTGTAGATCCAGAGCAGCCATCACGCATGCACGCGGTAAAGGCGTACATAGACAGTGGAGCCATAGGAAATTACTTGGACTGGGAATTGGCTACCAGGATGAATCTATCTCTCACCCGCAAGACCACAGCCGATGTTGTCACCACTGTAGATGGAACGGAAATTGCCTCTGGACCCGTAACTCATTCCACTGCAGAGATGACATTGCTGAGTCAAGATGGGCATCGAGAGGCTATGATGTTTGACTTAATCAAGGCCCCACAGTTTCAGCTGATACTGGGGATACCTTGGTTGGAAAACCATAATCCCTGTATTGATTGGCGAGAGAAGAGACTAACCTTCCCAGAATGTGCTCACACCTGCTACCCAAGGAAAACTCAAAACTCAGTCCTGGCCCCAGTAATTCCAGTAGCCATACAATTACCTGTTGAATACCAAGACTTTCAGGATGTCTTCCAAAAGGAACAGGCAAACACCTTACCGCCTCACAGATCGTATGTTTGTCAAATAGATCTTGTACCTGGAGCACAACCACCTTGCAGCAGAATCTATGCCCTTACGGAACCCGAAAATCTTCATTTGCGCCAGTACCTAGACCATTACTTGGCTAATGGCTTCATTCGCCCGTCCAAATCCCCTGCATCTTCAGCTTTGTTCTTCGTACCGAAAAAGGAAGGCAACCTTAGAACATGTATAGACTACCGCGCACTGAATCAGATAACCATCAAGAATCGATACCCACTGCCTTTGATCCCAGAACTACTAGACCAGGTGACGGACGCTTGTATATACACGAAACTAGACCTTCGGGGAGCATATCATCTGGTACGTGTCAAAGAGGGTGACGAATGGAAGACTGCTTTTCGCACCAAGTACAGACTTTTTGAGTACCAGGTGATGCCCTTCGGACTATGCAATGCACCAGCAGCCTTCCAGTTCTTCATGAACGATGTCCTCCGAGAGCTTATCGACGTTTGTGTGGTCGTTTACATCAACGACATCTTAGTATACTCTTTATCAGAATCTGAGCATGTAAAACACGTCCGAGCAGTCCTAGAGAAGTTACGCCAGCATAAATTATATGCTAAACTGGAAAAATGCATCTTCCACACTACGGAAGTGAAATTCCTTGGATTTATTCTGACCCCGAGAGGAATCCGGATGGATACACGAAAAGTGGATGCCATTCTTAATTGGCCTTCGCCAAGTTCAATCAAAGAAGTTCAAAGCATGCTTGGCTTTGCCAATTTCTACCGCAGGTTTATCCCGGACTTCTCGCACATTGTACATCCCATTACAACGCTATTGCGAAAAAACAAACGCTTTGTGTGGACAGAGGAAGCCGAGAACGCCTTCCAAGAGTTAAAAGCTAAATTCACATCTGCTCCCATATTAAGACACCCGCGCCCTGAGCTTCCCTACATAGTGGAAATAGATGCATCCAGTTCAGCCATGGGAGCAGTCCTTTCCCAAAAGGATCCCGAAACTAACCAGCTTCACCCAGTGGCGTTTTGGTCAAGAAAATGTTCAGCCCCCGAATTAAACTATGCCATAACCGACAAGGAGCTGCTGGCCATCAAGTCCGCCTTCAAGGCTTGGCGGCACTATCTACTGGGTGCCAGACATACCATCACGGTCATCACCGATCACCGCAACTTACAATACCTAAAGACAGCCAAAGCCCAATCTTCGCGCCAACTCCATTGGGCATTGTTCTTCGCCGAGTTTGTAATAACCTATCAACCAGGTTGTAAGAATGGTAAAGCAGAAGCCTTGTCCCGGATTGGAATGGGAGATGCAGAAATAACTTTAGAACCCGTACCCATAATTCCGGAACAGAGAATCCTTGGCCTGACATCCATACAGACACTGGAGGACATTCAAAACAAGATCCACCAACTCTTTGATTCCGTTGCCCTACAGGACTGGGCTAAGACAGGTCCAGAGTACTCTGTCATCGATGATTTACCTTATTACCAAGGTTGGCTATTTTTACCGCAAAAGGAACTACAGGAACTTGTTATTTCCCATTACCATGACACCTTAATAGAAGGGCATCCGGGTATTGCAAAAACCGAAGCTAAAATTAGGAAGCAATTTTGGTGGCCCACCTGGCGAAAGGATGTCAAGTCATTTGCGCACAAAATAAAGGGCAAAAGAAAAAACCTGCTGGATTATTGCAACCATTAGACATACCACCTACCCCTTGGCATACCTTGTCATTAGACTTCATCACGGATTTACCCCCGTACCAAGGTTACAATACCATTCTAGTTATTGTAGATCTTTTTTTATTTAAAATGGCCCACTTCATTCCTTTAAAAGGGATACCTTCAGCTTCAATCCTGGCCAAGGAATTCCTTGAAAATGTTGTCCGCCTGCATGGCTTTCCTTCAGTGTTAATTTCAGATCGGGGCAGTCAATTCATTTCACATTTTTGGAGGAAATGCTGCCAACTGGCACAAATTGATGTTAGGCTTTCGACCAGTCACCACCCTCAGACCGACGGTCAAACGGAGAGACCAACCAGACTCTTGAACAGTACCTCCGTTGTATACTACATCTGTCTGAGGGGAATTGGAAAGACATTCTGTGGATCGCAGAGTATGCGTACAATAATTCTGTACACTCAGGAACTGGACAAAGTCCTTTTTTTACCATTTATGGGCACCATCCTCGAACCTCGGATTTGGATTCACCCCAGCATTTAGAGATGCCCGCAGTGGACCATCTCCACGCTGTTATTACACAAGCCTTTAAAGAAGCAACCATCCATTTGCAAAAGGCTAAGGAAAAATACAAAAAGGATGCGGATCAGCACAGAAGTGAAGCTCCTCAATACCAAATAGGGGACCAAGTATGGTTAGCCACTAAGCACTTACCACTCAAGGGGACTCAGACCTTTAACCCCAGGTATTTGGGACCTTTTTCTGTCAAGGCAATTATTAACCCAGTGGCCGTCAAGTTGTACCTACCTGCTCATATGCAAATCCATCCCGTCTTCCACGTGTCTCTTTTGAAGCCAGTGCAACCAGGAACTAGGCTAACCACTCCACCTGAAACTATCCTCATAGACGGGGAGCCGAGTTCGAAGTCAAGAATATTTTGGACTCAAAAAGAGTGAGATCAAAACTCTTTTACCTAATTGACTGGAAAGGTTATGGTCCGCAGGAAAGGTCTTGGGAACCTTGTGACCATGTGCATGCACCTCGTTTAGTGAAGAGGTTCCATCGGGAATTTCCAGACAAACCACGGCCAAGGGGGAGAACGACTTTAGGAGGGGCCTTGAGGGGGAGTGCTGTCATGATGCTTGCCCCCAGAAGACCAGACCAGGCCCAGCAGCCCCAGAAGCAGGCATCATGCCACTTGGAGCATGCCCAAAAGCCCCAGTTAGGGGCTGTTTGGGTACAGTCCTGGCGCCTATGGCGCTAGGCTCATAAAGATAAAGTCAGTCCTGGCGCCATGGGCGCCAGTCTCATTATTGATAACTTACCTGAAGCAGACCATGCTGCATACTCACCTGAGGCAGACCATGCTGCATGAAGACTCAAGCCAAATGAGGCTTGGAGGGACTATTTTACTGAAGGGACTATTTGTTACTTGGGTGGGGCTGTGGAAGAATACTTACCTGGATCTTCTTCCAAGGCTATTTAAACCGCGCCCGGACAGCCACACGTGCTTCGCGTTATTCTGCTTGCTGCAGCGTAACGCTCACCGTGTTTCCAGCAGCTCCAGTCTTCAGACACACCCGCTTCAGTCCTGGGACTCCTGAAACAAGAAGAAAAGAAGGATAAAGGTTAGAACAGGAGTTTTAACTTTAATCCTTACCTGAATCCTGATCCATTTCGCCACGGAACTGAAAGACAGAAGTCTTTGAAGCATCGCTTCGCATTCCTACGGCGCCGCGCTGAACTCACCTGCGTGGCGGTACTTCAGCATTCCATCACGCTCTCTCCATCTCGCGGCCGCCCTCCGACACCTAAGGAGACAAAGACAGCAAGGTGAGCAAGGGGACTCTCTAAGGCTATACAGGCTACCCCCAGGACTTACCTGATTTACCACCGGAGGTACTCACCTCATCTCGGGTCGGCGCAGTCAACTCTGCTTCATCGCCGTACCCCGGCCCCTAAGGGGAGAAAGCAAAGACAATACCAGTTACCCCCCACAAAACTTACCTGATTTACCACGCGGGTCTCACCTCATCTCGGGTCGGCACAGTCAACTCTGATTCATCGCCGTACCCCGGCCCCTAAAGGGAAAAACACAATAGACTTACCTGAATCTTACCGAGTGCCATTTGGAAATCTTCGAGTGGATTAATCGGCAACCTGCAAGGAATCGGACAGAGCGAAGATCAGACATTTGAACTCTTATGAACAATTGGACTTTAGAGTCAATACTGGAACTCACCAATTCCTCTACGGCAGTGAAGTAACTGGTCATCAACGCGCCCCTGCGGTCGACGCAGGATGGAGAGCTCTTCCTTCCAAACCATCAGGTGAGACTAAGGAGGGGACATCAAGAGTGATCTGTGGGAAGACAACGGGAGTGGGGAAGGTGGGTTGACACTCAATTCCACGTGTGGTTAATTCCTCTTCTCCTTTGCAGAAGAATATTCTTGTGAGCCAGACAAACTAGGCTGAGTGGGCCAGTCCAGTCAGTCATCTCGGCGCTACACGTCACGCTGGTGGAAACAACAGCGGCCCAGTTCCGGTCGACGCCCCCGTGGGAACCAGGTGAGCGTAACACTTTTCTCCTCCGTCAAAACTGTAGGGATGTCTTTGGATATTCCTTTGTTGTTCCCTGGAAGGGTAACTATCTCTCCTGGCAATGTAACTCGGGTACTGTTGAACACTACAGTAACCTTCATTTCTGGGTCTTCACCCCCCTTGATTCTGGATTCTATTTTCATGGAATCTAAGAGGAGGAGCTAATGTGTTTTGGAAATTTGGATTAGAAGAGTAAGTGTTTAAGAAATTTTGGTCTGGATGGGGTATTATATTCCTTTCCCACAAGAAATTCTGATTTTTTTAGCCTCCTGACTCCAGATCCAAAGGACTAGGACTTTTCACATCTGTCACCATCACAGTGGTAGCTGTTGTGGGTGGTCTAGGAGTTTTGGGGTGATTTTTGTTTTCTGCTGGATTTTGGACCTCATAAATACTTGTAGCTTGAGAAATTACCCATTTCAGACGTTGTTAACCATCAAAGTCCCTTACTAACTGAGTCACCATGTATTTTGGAAGAGAATAAAAAACTGGGTTAATTAACTGCCTGCTACTGCTGTTTATCCACCCAGAAGTCATGGTTTAACTATTGGGAACATTCTTTTGCAGATGGTTCCTGACCACACACCATATGGTACACCATTTTATGGGCCTCTTTGGGAATTCTCTGTGTAGAAAATGTTTTAAAATGGCTGCCTTATAAGTCGACCTCTTATCGTGGTTTTGGTCCTTAGCCCTACAAAGGAGCCAGAAAACTCAGGAGAGAATGTCCATTTTGCATACTCTATGTTATTATGGTCACTCTTCATTACAAATGAGAATATCATTTGTTCATACAACTCTAGATGTTACCACACAGAATATGTAGAGATTTAGTAATAAGGGGTCAAACAATCTTCAATGGCTTTTACTTTTTTTATGGGGACTTTGAATAAACTCTTTTGGGCCCTTCTTGCTTCCTTGAACCTGAGTCAACTCTCTGGCAGTCAGAGTGACTACCCCATGCCCTTCTTACTATGCTGATTTTGGTAATGCCTTCTAGATGCATGGGTGTTATGCTCCTCCCTTAGTTCTTTTCTCTGGAACTTCTCAGGGTTATTTTCCCAGGATTCCCTTTTAGAGTTTATATAATAGTGGGTTTTCTCCTCCGAGGGTTACAAATAAACACTGTCTCTTCTCCTACATGACCTAGAAGAGTCCTACCAGGCTGCCTGTTCAGAAGAGACTTTTAAAATGCCCTTCCTGCGCTGAAGATTTTGTCTTTCTATCTAGTCCATTTGGTATAGATAATGTTTTCTTCAGGATCATGTACTTCTGCTCTATGGCTCTCAATTCTTCTTGATATGTTTCCTCAGGAACAGATGTATTTTAATGTCCACTCCTGCCCCCCCCCGACATGCTGAATGGGGCACCCCCACAATTCTCTCTTTTAAGGACATGAAGTAATCTATGTCTGATAAGGAATGCTCTCCTTCCTCATTAGAAATATTTGGGAGATGGGTTGTTAGACACCTCACAACTCCTTATTCTTTATGGTGGACAGACACATTACATCCCTGGGTATGCATGCATGAGGTTTTGGATAGTTGTAAGGAGTCCTTTGGCAGAAGTGAATAATGCCCCTTGTCTAAATCATCTGTCTCTTGTGATTGTCTACTGTGTGGTTATAAGGACATTTTGTGGTCTCTTGCTTCCTGAGATAATTTATCCTTTTCATTAATCATGTTCTGCCTGTAATGGACTCATTGTTCTCTGAAACAATACCTAATGGCCCAATTCCTGTCGTAAACATTCATCTGCATGCTGGCAAGTTTGAATTATGCTGGAATTTTCATGATTCGCCAGTCCAGAATTTCTTTCTCAGATTGCTGTTTTAGTTGGACTGCCTGTTTGTGGTCTATTTGTTCCAATTGGTCTTGTAGGTGCAAATTTACATCTTTCACATTGGCTAGTCCTTAGGAAGAAACAAGGCTCAAACCCTCATTTGCGTGTGTTTGATTTACTTTTTCAATCCGTTGCTTTTCTCATGAGAGCATCACACGCTTATGTGAGTTGATCAGCCTGTTGTTTCACGGCACAAACATTATGATTAATTTGATTTAAGTTTGTGATTCAACTTCTTTGAGAATTAGTATGGTGTTGTCTTGCTTTAATTCCAAAATGTGCTGTTTCAGTGTCATTATGCTGTGTAACAGGACATTATTTTATACATCCTTTTCATTATATATTCCCTGAAAATTATTTTGGCCCTACAGACACTGATTATAAGTGACCTGGAGACTCAAAAACTGCTTCACTTGGTTCTGCAACTCATCATGATAGGTGGTGAATTCAACTTGCATTTAATAAATGACATTTGACTGTTGCAATGCAGAAACATGGCTTCCTGTCAGTGTTTCTTTCGACCCCAACATTTCTTCCAATTTGTCATTACAGAGTTTTTCTGACTCGCTTATTGAGTGTTTAATCTGAGAATTCCAGTCTTCTTATCTGCCCTCCACCAATATAGAAATATAAATCTGCAGAGAGCCATATCAGTTTAAAATGTCCTTCTTTGTTAAGTCATATATAGTGTTTTTAATGGCCCATTTTCATCCAAGAATCTGAAAACATAGATGCCACTCTTTCCATAATTTCTGTCTTCCATATTTCAATAACTGTGGCAGTCAAATTTCCTTTCAAATATAATTTGAAAGAGCATGGACAACAAGGATTTCTTTGTCAGACATCCCTCTGTTTAAACTGTAGACTTCTACCTCCACAATTCTCACTAAGCAGAACAAAATGAAGACTTTTATTACTCCTATTTTACCACTGTCACTCTGTCACTTCTAACTCCAAATTCAAACCTTAATCTTTTCTATGCAACGTTATACTTCTGTGCACACCTTAGTATTTCCTTATGTGGTGGTGGTATCAGTATCATTTAATTCAAATGCAACACAAACCTTCCACACATATTTGTAAATTCTGCACAACTGAGTTAAAAGTGTTCTATTGCAATGCCACTAGTAATCCCAGAAATCATATATCAATGGGACCTCCAGATTTGTAGGATCTATATTGGGTGACAATCGGCTCAGGGTATTTTCCACTCAACCCAAATCAGGAATGCACAATTTGTATGTGTTCAAAAAATGTGTTTTTATGAAACTGGGTCCACAAATGTAACACTATTCAAGAAACAGGCCAGGATACACACAATGTCTATTTTGTGATAAAATAGAAATAACTGAATCAATTTAAATATGAACAAATTAAACATCTAGAAATGTAAATGAAGAATTAGCAGTACACTAGTCACCTCAATTTTCAATGCCACATTTACAATAATGGAGACTTTTGTAACACACATCAGCACATCAGCATGTGCCAATTTCTTTACCATGAGCGCACACCCATCATGAATTGAAAAAGCAATGGGAGTTCAGGATAAAGCTGCCATGTGATAAAAACAAAATTAAACCAGAACATTCCTGCCTCTCTAAATCTTTCTATTTATTTGGAATAAATATAAACACCTCCATTCTACCCAACAGACATGTGAGCATCTCAAACAACATTCCAGAAACTCATTTGAAAAGACAGGCTACTTAACACTACATCATGAAAATTGCTTGCAAACAGGAAAATGTATATTTAACATGTATTTTTGCCAGATTCCCTTCAATGGTGTTTCTATTGCATCCATGTGTAAAATTGTACATTTATCATTTTCAATGAACTACTTAAAGGTGGGAAATGTATAGCAGTTAATAATACTTTCCCTGGAAACTTGGGTGGTTCAGCACCAGTAACAGAACTCTGCTTGGTTATGTAACCAAGGAATTACTTCAATTACATTATTATTCTTGGTAGGTACACAGTAAGATATCATGTTAGCTCCCCAAACAATTCTTCTGTCCTTGTATGTTGCACAAAGAAGTAGTCAGTAGATCTTACAATATGCACACCATAGGATCTATTTAATGAAATCTAGCATTCCAGAGGCTCATACACGTATGGCATATTTACTTATTTTCCAGGATGTACAGTCAATGTATATTCCTCCCATCTCTCAGTGCTTTCATAAATAAAAAGGGGCAGAAAAAAGTGAAAATTTCTCTTGCTCCTATTTTACCACTGTCACTCTGTCACTTCCAACTCCAAATTCATATCTTAATATGTTCTATGCATAGCCATACTTCTGTGCATGCCTTAGTATCTCCTTATGAGGTGGCGGCAACAGTACAATTTCATTCAAATACACTACAAATCTTCCACATACATTTGAATATTCTACACAACTTGAATTAAAAGGTTAATGTTGCAAGGACACTAGTAATTCCAGAAACAGTACATCAATGGTACGTCCAGTTTTGTAGGAGTTTTATAGAGTGACATCTAGTTTGGGATAATTTTCCATGCGCCCCAAATCAGGCATGCACAATTTCTATTTATTTAATACGTTTGTTTTTATGAACCTGGGTCCCCAAATTTAATAATATTCATTACCTACAGGCTTCTTCCTCTTTCAGAACAAGAAACATACAAGGGTGCACATAAGGTCTATTTATTATTACAGCCGACACAACTGAATCCATTTAAATATAAACAAATTAAACATCTGAAAATTCAAATGTTAATAGTGACTCCCATAAAAAATAATCAATACACTAGTCACCTCAATTTTCAATAATACATTTACAATATTAGACACACATCATCACCTGCACATTTGTTTTACCCTGCACGCACATTCATCATGGTTTGAAAAATGCATGTGAGTTCAGGATAAAGCTTTCATTTGATGAAAACAAAATTAAATCAGAATATCCCTGCCTATCTAACTCTATTTATTTGGAATAAACATAAAAACCTCTCCTCTACCCAATACATATGTGAACATCTCAAACAGCATTCCAGAAACTCAATTGAAAAGACTGGCTACTTAACACTAGAGCATGCAAATTGCTTGTAAAAAGGAAAATTACATAATCTTTTGGTTTTGGGCTTTTAATATCACAAAAACATTGGTGACAGTAGAAAGGGCTGCTGTGAAGCAGTCTTTGTGGTTGGCATGACAACTGGACATGCTGTGCCATATAATTACAAATGCACAGTGTTCATTCCTGTTGTACTATGCGGATGTATTCAATAGTGGATTGTTCAATGTTTTTTTTCTCCCAATCAGGAGTACTGTCACATGTCATGTGTCTCTGTGACTTTCAACAGCGTAAGCTGCAGAGTGATCTCTTTTTGCTTAGGTATGTCATGCAAAACACATCGACCATCTTGAAGCTGTATAGTTAACTTTAGAGAACATGACACATTTTATAAAATAATGAGAAAACACTACATTATGTTGTAGACATTTGTTTCAAATATTATTTTATAAACATTTAGCACAAAATAAATATACCGACATATGATTTAGTTAATGAGAGTAGCTATTCATTTAAGTTTCTCTTTACTTCAAAGGACTTTGCGTCCTGTTGGGTGATTTGTTCCTCTGCTTCTGTTTTAAGTGGTTAGTAGTGCACACACTACCAGATGAATCGTCGCTAGGCGCATCTCTGAGAACTGGTGTTTTTCAAGGTCTTTTGTGTACCAACCTGCTTACGGATTGCCCTTCCCACTGTTCATTGGCCATTTCGCACACAGATACCCACTTGGGCTTTCCTGTGGCCAGGGCTTCACTGCAGACAGTCCTCTGATCTGTGCGTGTATCTGTCTGTGGGTGCACCGCAGGCGAGAGGCATGATGGCTGATAGGAAAAGGAACTGGGCGAAGGAGGATGACCTGCCTACCTGTTGAGGCTGGGTACCTCGGCTCAGACCCCACGGATGAAGTATGGGGGCATATTCGGCTTGATGGAAGTGGCCTATGAGAACAAGACCATTGACTTTGACATCTACAGTGTGGGCAAGAAGGGTTTGCAGACCTTCCAAGAGCAGCAGCCACTAGAATATGGACGTGGACAATTTTAACGAGATTGCCAGGGACGTGAGTGAGGTGTCGGGCTCAGTGGTTACCTCCCCATAGAAGAGGGAGGACAAGACCCTCGGTGTTGAGATCAAGTACCCCATGGGCAAAGAGCACCAGCAAGGCCAAGAACACTAAAAGGTAGAGATGGAGAAGGTGGGGTGTTAGCAGAAAAGAGAGGCTCCTCATAGCAGTAGCCAGCACCCTGGGAAGTGTGATCTCTGAGATGAGGCATCTGGGGTAGTTATCCATATCAAGGATTGTAGCTTGGTGTAGAAAAATAGAACGTGAGAATGAGGGATAGGATTCCAGAATGCGGTGGAGTGAGAGACGGCGGTTGCGGAGATGGGAGAAGTGAAGGAGCGGAAGAGGCATCATTCATATCCCCTTTAATGTTCATGTTAACTTACCTAAATATAATAAATGTCTTTCCATTGTTCCGATGTATCTGCATGTTCTCCGTACAGTGTATGTGCATAATACAAGTGGTTACGAGGAGTACTCTCAACGAGATGAGCACCATGCAGAAGGACTGAAGGAGCAGCAGTGACTTCCCCCGATCACACAGGTGAGAAGCCACAAGCCAGAAACTCCCATTACAGAGAACATTTGGGAAATGTTTGGTATGTGGGTCTGTAGATCATATGAAAGGAAATCACAGTTGTAAGGGTAAACCTTGAGGGGTCCACACTGCCTCCTTAGCCTACATCCCGAGGTAGAAGACCAAATGGTAAGTGCACACTTTCATTTACTGGCTGAAGACTCTATTGGAGTTCAAACCATTGTTTCGTTAGTGTGCTGGAGTCTGTGGGAACAACAGAATGTGGATGTGTACAACTCCATACCAGATAACACAAACAAATAATATAAGGACAGTGTTCTTGTAAATGGTCAGGAAACCCCTGCCATCAAAGACACTGGGGTAGGCATTACAGTGGTAAATGAAAGTTTGTTCAAACCTGAGGATTTAGCTTAGGCATCCAAAGGTCCCACTAAACTTGCAGGAGTCCCTATTCAAAATGTTCCTATTCTGCCAGCTCTCATACAGTGCAATAATATGACTGTTAGAATTCATGTTAGTGTACAGAATGAAGTGCCAGATAGAGTAATGTTGGGAAATTATTTAAAAACTCTTGGAGTTGTGTTTAGTACTCCCAGCAAAAAGAAGCAGGAGCAAACAAGATTGGCCAGTGAGGCAAACTTGAGAGACTCTCAGTTTGAGATTGAGGAGATTTCCAATAGCTCCAGTCCACAAGAAGGCCACACTTCTATTTCCAAGAAAAAAAAGAGACAAAGGAGAAAGAAAAGGTCTCTGGGAGAAAGAAAGGTCTCAAACCTAAACCTGTCCACAAGACAAGGGCATCCCCGAGAGGACTGTCCCAGGTCACCACAGTGACCCCTTGCACAGCTGAGGCTGAGTTTTACAACCAACCAAACTCTGTAGAGACAGCTACTGGTGACACAGAGCTGGAAGTAAACCTTCCCTGCATTGGAGATCTGGACCCTAGAGACCATCCTGAGCTGTAGACTTTACTTGCAGAAGGTTGACCTTCTATGGCAGACTTCAACAGAGGACAAAGAGAGTGTCCCTTTCTACAAGGTCTGTGCCTGCAGACAGCTTACCAGCTGGAAGGGCAAGAGCTGGGAAGCATAGGCTTTACTGCGAGGATGGCCTCCTCTACAGTGAACCAACTGAGTCTACCCCAGGGGACTACAGGAGACTGGTAGTGTCCTAGGAGGTGAGGCAGAGGTTCCTACATGTGGCCCATGAGATTCCTCTAGCTGGCCACTTGAGTATCTAGAGGACCAAAGAGAGGTTATCTCTGTTCTTTTACTGGCCTAGGATTGGGGCTGATGTAGAGAAATTCTGTTAGAGCTGCCACACTTGTCAGACTCCTGGCAAGAGTGGGTCCAAGAATGTGGTACCTTTAGTGCTCCTCCCATTGGTGGAAGTCCCTTTTGAGAGGGTGGTGATTGACATTGTTGGTCACCTAGACCCTTCAACTTATTCAGGCAACTGATTTATATTGTTTGTGGTAGACCATGTTACCAGGTATCCTGAAGCCTTACCTATGAAAACTGCTAATGCTCAGGCAGTGGCTAAGGCCCTGCTTGGTATCTTTACCAGGGTAGGTTTTCCTAAATTAGTCATCTCTAACAGGGGATCACATTTTACTTCCCACTACATGCAGACCATGTGGAAGAACTATGGAGTGATTTACACATTCTCAACAGCCTACCATCCCCAAACCAATCGGTTGGTGGAGAGGTTTAACAGAACTATGAAGAGCATGACAGGTGTTTTAGAAGAACCCCTTACAAGAAAGTGGGACCTTCTACTGCCATGCCTTCTCTTTGCTTATATAAAAGTCACTCAAATTGTGGTTGGTTTCAGCCCCATTGAACTTCTTTATGGTCATCCAGGATGGGTTAGAGAGTGACCCTTCCCTACTGCCAGTGAGTGTCACTGATTATGTCCTATGCTTCAAGAAGAGTATGGCACTCATGATGACAGAAGCTTAAGAAAACCTGAAAGCAGGTCAGGCTCTGGTCAAACATTGGCATGACCAGAATGTCAATATGGTGGAGTTTACTCCAGACCAGCTTGTTTTGGTTATGGTAGGTACAAGGCAGAGGGCCTTAAAGGACAAATGAATTAGACCCTTCAAGATTTTGGGTAAACTTGGAGAGGTCAATTATTTAGTGTACTTGGGCAATCCTAAGGCGGCCCCTATTGTCTACCACCCTAACAATTTAAAGGCTTATGTTTCCAGGTCAGAACTAGGAGCTTTGCTTCTAGCCTCTGAACAAGAAGCGGAGGAGAGTGAGCCTCTCCCTGATCTCCTCAGGGGACAACCCCTAGATGAGACAAATGAAGGAGTAAAACTCTTTTCAGATTTGACTCAACGATATGAGGAGTGCATGATATTCTCACTGGTGACAGTCTCCCTGTCAAAAGCAGGGGTGACAGAATGTCACATCATGTAAGATCCCACATAAAGGAAGAGGTCAAGAAGATGCTTGATCATGGGGTTATTGAGCCATCTACTAGTCAATGTGCTAGTTCAATTGCACTAGTACCAAAAGCAGGAACCAAAGAATTGGGATTCTGTGTGGAAAATAGAGCTCTTAATGCAGTCACCACGACTGATACCCATCCTTTACCCAGGACAGATGAGCTGGTGGGCAAACTTGGTTCAGCCAAGTTCCTCAGTACATTTGACCTGATCTCAGGCTATTGTCAAATAGCTCTGCCAGACCATGCCAAGGAGAAAACTTCATTTTCCACCCCGGGAGGCCTCTACCAGTTTATGGCTATGCCTTTTGGAATCAAATATGCACCTACTACATTTCAGAGGAAGGGGAATCAAGTCCTGAATGGGTTAGAGGACTTCTGCATGGCATGCTTGGATGACATTGCAGTGTTCAGCCCCTCCTGGGAAGAGCATATTCACCACCTAGAATATGTTTTGCATGCTCTGGAAATGGCCCACCAGACAATAAAGGCTAATAAATGTCAAATTATTCAGAGTAAAGTGGTCTACGTTGGACATGAGGTAGGAGGAGGTGGAATTGTCAAGGTGGTCAATCAGCCTATAAGTGTTTGATTTCACCATAGAACACAGGTTGGGGTGTAATCACCAAAATGATCATGGTCTCTCCAGAAAGTATGACTGACTGGATTATGATATTTTTCCAGGAGTGGATTAAATCCTCCTGTCCCTTAGTCTGGAGAGGACGAGTGTTAGGGAGAATTCTCATTTCTGTGCTAATTCCCTTCAACCTTAGAGACCCCGAGCTCTTTTGCTGTACTTTAGGACTTTTAATTTCAAGCCTGGAGTGAGTGAGCCCTTTTTCTCACTCTCTCATGTGGTTTGACCTCATTTGGATTATGTGTTTCCTTTGTTTTTGGAGTCTGACAAACTCCATAGGCATCTACATTTTGTATGGTGACACACAACACTTTCAGTGCACTGTCACAGAGAAATCCTTTCGTTTTCTCATAAGGTTTAAATAGCTTTTCTTGTGTCAACTACTGTTCCCAAGAAAGGTGGAGTTAAATTGATTTTACTGACCTTTTCTCTTTGTAGGTCCAGCACACCCCACATTATGTAGAGTGTTGGGTGGTTATCTCGAAGCCCTTTATCCTACCTACTCATGTAACATTTTTTGTGTTATCTTCACTACTTTAAATGGCTGGTGGCAGTGGTTAAATTTTCCAACCATTGTGCTTTTCTACTACAGGCTGAATTCTCAGCTGCAGTATAGCCCCCATGGGTGACCGTTTTTTTCAAAAAGGACCCGGTCATCGTTTTTCGCTATTTTTGGTTTGTGAGGTCTTTCCTAGGTTTTACTCTGCATGCAAAGCCAGGTTTCAGCCCTTTGTTCAATTTGCCTTTGGGGGGCTTCAGTACTGAAACCCGCCTCTGGCTCCAGTGTGTCTGGAAGGGCAGGAAGTGAGGGAGGTCTTTAGGAATGCCTGAATGCACCACGTCCTGATTGGCTGGCTGGCTGTCCTTTTAGGACAGCCACCCTGCTGTTGAGTGACAGCCTAGTCTGTGCATGAATCGGAGAAACCTGCTTAAAAGGCAAGAGTTTAGGGGTGTGGCTTGGTGCCATGACAGACGGTCTGGCTCGGTGAGAGCTCCTGGCTGAGATGTGCGTCTAACAGAAAATGCCTGAGTAAAAATAAAATCTCTGCTTAACAACTCGGTGTCCTGAAGAGCCAAAAGGCTACGGAAGCTTCTGCTCAACTCTCAATGGTCCTGGCCCTGCGGAACGGAGTTCGAACCAAGCTCCCCACCAAAGCAGATCGGAGCATCCTGTGAACCTACAAGATGGCAGACGGCATTGGGGCCTGAATCGAATCCCATGACCCGAACAGCCTGGGCATGTGGATGAAGGCTAACTACTGAAGCAGTCGCATCGGCGACCCCACTCCGGTCTCTGACAAACCTGAGGGTGGCCTCCGGGGTGGCTCACCCCTGAGCAGCAGCCTGCATGGTCACGCACGGCCATAACACGGATTCGAGCCGGCACAGATATAGCGGACCAAGCCGCTTCGGCCAACCAGTGGGCAACCCGGCACCCCAGCCCACCCGCGGGCCCACACACCTGCTATGAGTCACTGACTGCTGACAGCCGCCAACCCAAGGCCCCAACAGAATAGCAGCCTGCCAGGAGGGCCCTACAACCACCATCAGCCGGGGGAGGCAGACATTTATCCCTCCCCCATCCCTCCACGGGACATCAAAGGAGGCCCGGCAGAGCCCAGACCCTCGCGTGGACCTCCCTGGAGCCATCCAACAGCTCCAAGCCGGCCCACAACGGAGCAACCGCACAAGGTATGCGACTCACACCCCAGGGATCAAAACAGGGAACCAAGATTGAGATGGTTCTCCCCATCTCCACCCGCTAATTAGAAGAGCCCGAGGTCCCCCACCCAACAGGTTGCAAATCTAGCAGGGGCAACAAAGGCAGGGGGCTTGACGGCCCAGGAACACGTTTCCCCCTATGCCCTACCCACCTCCAACCATCTCACCGCAGAGGAGGCCCAGCAGGGTGCCGCTAGCGTTCTTTGCAACTACCGGTAGGGACCATAGACTCACCAACCATGCAAGTGGCCCTCTGGGGCCCCAGAAGAACACTGGGGCTCTGGGGGCCCCCATTACCCAGCACCCCACGTAAAAACTACTGGATAACGCACACCAACCCCAAGAAACCCCCAAGGTGGGGGGTTCAAGCCTGAGTGAGAGGCGAGCCTTCCATCAACTAAACCCGACAACCAGACACGAAAGGGTTGAACCCAGCCCCAACAACCCTGAGACAAGCACAGGACGATGTCCAGTGCCCCAAGCTCTCCAAACAGGCCGACATAGCCACCCTGCTTTCGACAACCATGGGGGAGAAGTCAAAGAAAGGGGAACGCAATGAAAATGCGAACTCAAGCGCACACCCTGAACCTAGTCCCGATCAGCCAGCCCCACAGCAGTCACAAAAGCGGACCTCCAGGAGCTCCTCTCTGCCATCACCAGGGAATATCAATAAGGCACAGAAGAACTAAAAAGCAAAATCTCATCCCTAGACAAGAGAGTCGGCGAAATTGAAGCCAGAACAGAAGAAATCGAAACAACTCTCTATGAGCAAAACTTCAAGATCGGGGGTTGACAGGCTCACTGCACTCGAGGCCAGGTGTGAAGCCCTCAAGAGCAAACAGGAAGATGCAGAAAACAGGCTGAGGCACAACAACATTCGCCTGAGAGGAATCCCGAACTCAATCCCTGAGGAGGAGCTAGGGGCCTACGTCAACGACCTATTCCGCTTCATCTTAACGCTCCCAGACAAAGCCCCTTTAGAACTAGACTGAGTCCACAGGGTCAGAGCTAAGCAGAATGCAGCCTCTCCACTGGATGTTCTAGCAAGAGTCCACTTCTATAGAGTCAAGGAAGAAATGATGCGCAAAGCTAGCAGTTCGGCCCGCATCCACTTCCGAGCCGCACCAATATCTCTCTACGAAGACCTAGCAGCGGCTACCCTAGCAAGGAGAAAAGTCCTTAAACCATTGACCGAATGGCTGCGGGAGAGGAAGGTAACCTATCGCTGGGGGTTCCCCACGGCTCTTACATTCATATGGGAAGGCAAGGCATGGCTCATCCCCTCCCCCTGAGAAGCTCAGCGCTTCATGAACCCGGAAAGCGCGATGCAAGACCGTAATAATTTTGCAGACAACGCAGAGGGACTTCAACAGGAACCCCTCAAATCCTGGACTAGGGTGGAAGGATGCCACAGACTGTGGGGCCCCCAACCAAAAGTAAGAAGACTAACAATCACTAAAAGAGGAGCCTCTTCTGCTACAGCCTCAGTGTAAAGGAGCCCCCATCCCTCCATGCCTCCCAACACCAAGCTGGCAGGGAGTAGGTCTGAGACAGCCATCGCTTGACCTAAACCATGAATCCTCCACCTCCTCTGATCCCCCGGCCAGATCGATCACACGACTCAAAGTGATGCCTGGCGGACTGGGGGAGGGGGCCCGGACACCTTCAGAAGCTCCTGAAACTTCAACACCCAAGACAAAACGTCAAACATTCTCCTATTTCACTGTTTAGTAAAAGAGGCACAGTTGCCTCCATTCGCATTAGCGCAACGGTCCGGCCAACTGCCCCGTTGGTTGAAGGCTGGTCCGGAAAACCTGTTGTTCATTGGGAGGTGGGGTGGGAGGTGGAGGGATGGGGAGAGGGATCTTGGGGAGAGAGGGGACCACACGGAAGGTGGGGGCATCATGGAAAAAGGAACCTGCAAGGAGAGAACAAACATTACGACCCTGGCGGTAAGTTACCGCCAGGGCCGTGACTTTACCGCCATGGTGCTAACTACGTTAACGCCATGGCGGTAAGGGGATTTACCGCCCCATTCCGACCTTGGCGGGGCGGTAAATCCCCAATCCCCATTTACCCTTCCCCATTCCCATTTTTGCCCCATAGGGCATAATGGGAGTGGGGAAGGCGTTAATTACGCCACCGTAAATTACGGTGGCGTAATTAACACCAAGTTCCCTTACCGCCATGGTTTTTTACACCCGCTAAAAGCAGGTGTAAAAACCGCCATGGCGGAAAGGGAACTCGTAATTGGCGGTAAGGGGTCGGCGCAGCTAACGCTGGCGCTAACCCCTTACTGCCAGGGTCGTAATGAGGCCCACTGAACGAAACTATTCTTGGCTTAAAAGATGGGTTCACTAGATAAAACACTCACCATCACGACGTGGAACGTGCAAGGCCTGAACACCCCAAGAAAGCGGAAATTGGTGGAACACAGACTGGACTAGTTAGGGGCCGGCATAGTATGCCTTCAGGAAACACTCCTAGTAGCGGGGGACGAAAAACGAATAAGCTTTAGGTGTTTCACTAAATGTTACTTTGCCTCCGCCAACCAGAAAAAAGGGGGGCTGCTATACTGCTGAGCCAAAACCCACTGCTAACCCAGAACACTACCAAAGGAGACCCGGAGGGGAGATACCTACTCCGCAAAGGCCACCTGGTCGAACTCCTGATCACCCTAGTGGCAATCTATACCCCTAAGAGCAAGATAATTTTCTTTGTAACCTTCTTCCAATCATCACAGCCTTCACCGTCGGCCAGTTACTAATCAGAGGAGATTTCAACCTCCCCCCAGACCCGAGCACTGACAAGACACTACCTCCTTCAAGGGATGACTTCATCAAAGCCCTGGCCATGACCGAATTCCTACGGGAAACCGAGACGGTTGGCATATGGAGACTACGCAACCAGGAAGAAAGGGACTATATATTCTTCTCCCACGTCCACAAGGGGTACTCGAGGATCGACCTACTACTGGCTGCGAACACGATGGCCCCTTATGTGGAGGAAGTCCAAATCAGGCACATAGCGATCTTGGACCACGCGCCGGTCACAATGAACCTGCTACTGCAGGGTTTCCCAAAGCCCACCCAATGCCAATGGAAAATGCAGGACCAAATCCTGTCGGACGTGGCCTCTAGCTCAGACCTCACAGAGGCGGTTCAAAACTACTTCAAAGAAAACATGACCCCAGACTCTCCGATGTCAAACATATGGGATGCCATGAAACCTGTGATCCGGGGGCGGCAATGGATGCAGCAGCAAGACTCAGATGACAAAATCTTCTGCAGCAACGAAGGCTGCAGGAGAAAGCAGTAGAACTGGAAAATAAGCTCAAAAACTGCCACACTAAAGCAACAAAAGAGAACTAAAAAGAGCGAAAGGGGACTTGGAAATACACTTAGCGGCCCGAGTGGCCAGAGCCCTAACCTACACTAAACAATTCTACTACCTCAACAGCAACAAAGCAAATCACCTCCTAGTGCACAAACTGAAAACATTGCGAACAAGGAATCACATCCAATGCCTGGCCGACAAAAGCGGCAACCTTCACCATACAGAGGCAGAAAAGCTTGAGACAATGGCAAAACATCACTAGCAAATCATGACCGGGCCACTGACG
This sequence comes from Ambystoma mexicanum, assembly GCF_040938575.1. Classification (NCBI taxonomy): domain Eukaryota; kingdom Metazoa; phylum Chordata; class Amphibia; order Caudata; family Ambystomatidae; genus Ambystoma; species Ambystoma mexicanum. The sequence continues at coordinate 747,387,802 of NC_090935.1, forward strand.
TTGAGCTTGGCCATCGCACAATTTCTGGCCCTAGTCCCAAAGAAGCAGCCGCACCTCCTAACGGCAGATCTCGAGCGACCAATCTCAGTGGAAGAAGTAAATGAAACAATCCGCCTCCTGAAAAGTACGACCCTGGGACCAGACGGGCTGACCTCAAATTTTACAAGAAATGTGCTCACCTACTGGCACCCCAACTGGCAAGCCTATTGAACTAATTTCTGTCCACGGGCTCCACCACGGCCGCCATGGAAGAATCGCTAACAGTGCTTATCCCAAAACCGGGGAAGGACCGGACGCAATGTGCATCATATAGACAAATAGCACTACTAAACAATGACGCCAAAATATTCACAAAAATACTGCCGAACAGGTTGGCTCCGCTCCTTCCCGACATCATTCACTTAGCTCATGTGGGCTTTATACCTAGGCAGGGCACCCAAGACAACATTCGCAGAACTGTCAAAGTAATAGAGTCAACAAACAGTATGGGCTCAGAATTGACGGTCCTCTCCCTAGACGCACACAAAGCGTTCGATATGCTCGACTGGGGCTACATAAGGGAAATCCTGCTGCACTATGGCTTTGGCCCGAACATCGTAAAGTGGGTCTTGGCCAACTGCCACTGCCCTTCCACGAGACTGCGCCTAAATGGCGCCAGATCAGGCAAAATCAACATAACCAGAGGCACAAGGCAGGGATGCCCCCTGTCGCCACTCATATTCGCCCTGTCAATAGAGCCATTCGCCAACAGAGTCCGCCTCAACCAAGCAATACAAGGCCTCACAATCAAGGAGGAATCCTACAAAGTGTCCCTATACGCGGAGGATGTGCTACTAGCAGTCAACCAAATATAAATAATCCATAGAGACCCTATGGCAAACCTTAGAAGAGTTCAGAACAGCCTCGGGTTTCACAATAAATATCTCAAAATCTATAGCGATGACCATCAATGTACCAAAAAAGCTCAAGATGGCACTGGAGGCTGAATACCAGATCCCATGGGCAAAGGGGAGCATCAGCTACCTAGGAGTCCAAATACCCAACAAAGCGGGGAAACTGTACAATGCAACTTTCCCCCACTTCTCAAAGAGTTAAAAAACGACCTGGCACATTGGCGGAAACAAGAAATATTGTGGTTCGTCCGGATCACGGTGGTGAAAATGAATCCCAAGGCTGCTATACTTCGGACTCGCCCTTCCAGTGACCATTCGGAAAAAATCCCTTGTAAGTGGTTTCAACCCAGCACTCCACCTAAGTCAATGCCTAGCGTGAGATGCCCACCTGGAACCCTTAATTATATAATTTTATGTCTAAAGTTCTTTTATTTCTGAACAATGTACCCTTACATCACGCCCCTCTCTTTGAATCCCCCCCGGTCTCACTGAACCAAGAAGTAGGTTGTTTTGCAAAGTTAAAAGATTTATTTGATGGATTTGAACAATATATATATATATATATCACACTTTTATGAATTAGGAACAATATCTGGATATCACACTATTAATATTTATACATTGATCAGCGTTGGGTGATATTACAGTAAACAATCTCTTTAATCAATAGGAGTATGGATGAAAAGAATAAAGTTGCATAGAATAAAACTGGGTGTTGGTTCAATGAAATGCAATGATATGAGATTAATGCAGCACAGAAATAAAACTTGATATGAATTCAATCAAATGTAATCACTCTTTCCCCCTGATACTACTAAATCTCCCCCCTAGTATGCAATATAGAGGTGGAAGGAGAGAAAACAGGTTTCAGGAATAAACACCCTACAAATGCAGTATCAATCCCAATTCCCCCAGCAAGCTTAGAGAGAAACAGGAATGACTTCAACACAGGTCAAATGCTTTTGAATGTGGCTTGCAATGAATGGAAAAAAACACTAAAAATGGATTTAATTCTCTAAATAGGATTCAGAACTAGTGGGAGACGCTTTGGAAAGCTTCAGGTAAACACTAGCTCTGCTGACTGAATAACTATAAGTTTGAATTTTGTTCCTAGCATGTACGGTTCAGAAGTTCTGAAGGTTTTAGTAAAGGTCGATTTTTCTCAAAAAGAGTCATGATTTCAAATGCAAGATGCGCTTTTGAAGATTTACAAACAAAGATTGGCTTTACACTAAGAGGCTAGGAAGATGCGAGATACCAACGGTACAGCCACCAGTCCAGAGGCGCCTCTGTCTGATCTTTGCCCGCTGCAACACTTGCCTTTCTTCAGCAAATATATATTAGCGCAAAGATGATTGTCACTACAATTATCACAGGATTAGATGGATGAGGGAAGGATTCAGGACAGACAAAAGAGGCTCTACAATGCATTTCTGGATATGATAGAATGGGTTGGATAGGATTACTTAAGGATAAGAGATTGGCTATGGACAATTCTATGCTAAATACTCACAACTATGGTTTTGGAATAGGCCCGTCAAAGATCTGGTCAAGAGTTTTGGACTGGAATCTGCTCGCCACCTGACAGGATTCAGGCGCTTGGTTCTGCACTCAGCAAGGCAATCTGGTCTCTGCGCAGCTTCTTGGACTGGATCTGACGGGTTGGTTCTGGGTTACAGCTCTGATCTACTAGTTTGGATCTTTGGGTACTAGCAAGAGTTCCTGGCAAGAAGCAGAAAAACAGCACAGCCCGGCTGTTGAATTGGTTGTGCCCCTTGGAAGTTTGGGGTTAGAATCAGGTTGCAAGATTTTAAAGGCCAGCTGAGAAGGGTTCAGCTTTGGATTGGGCCTTCTGCTTTTAGAGTTCTGGAGTCTTGATCTGGGTTCTGGAGTCTTGGTCTAGGTTCTTCGTGCAGAGCGCTTCGCCAGTAAATCAGTTAATGGGTGAATGTGTGTGTGTCTAGGTCCTCAACAGTCCCTATTTATGTATTTTCCAAAGGGGTGGGTAGGCTGATTATACTAAGCCCAACCCTCTAAGAAGCCTATTGGTTAAAGTATTCCCTCTTTCCTGATTTGAGAAGGAAACAGTGTGTCATAATGTGTCATAGTGATGCTGCAATTACAATCCAGTGAAAGACCTCCCCTTTGTTCCTACACAGAAAATCTGTTTTTCATATAAAACATATTTCCAATATCACCAACTTGCTAATAATACATATTTACATTACAGATGAAATAAGGCACGTATCTGTCCAAGTCTCATCTTCCGAAGAGATTTGGTTCACAAATAACAGTTTATCACGCTTTTGGTTGGTTAGCCAGTGTCAGATCTGTACAAAATGTTCCAGATACATGCACATAACATCTGGGCATACTCCTCTGAAGTTTTATATTTTTAGCATTATCACAACTGCTACAAAGTCAACATTTTCGTCGTTCAGCCTCTGAATATTGCACAAATTCCAGAGTGGTTTTAAAACGTGAGCAGACATTTCATTTCAACAACACTATATTTACAGATTTTTACCAATTTTGTTCAGTTTTCTATGAGTCTTTTTCAAAAAGATATTTTCTGTGCTCTCCGAATAAACAAAACTGTCTGTCTCCGCCCGAAGGTTTTGGCTGGGCCAGAGCAGTCCCAGGCTTATTCCTGCCAGCAGTTGTTTTCTGTCACACCCCAATTTGCATTTCCTTTAATTCAAAGGAGTCTTTTATTTCTTGTCAGAGCAACAGGCCAAGGTCCCCTCCCATTGCATTTCACACCTCCCGGCCAGTTCTTCAGCAGAGGGCAGGGGGAAGATTCCTTTGTTTGGGAGAAACTGTGGAATATCTTTGAAGCTCAGTGTGGCTGGCTTTAACTTACTTTTGAAACAATGTTTAAAATAGTCTTTCTCTAAAATACAATTTACATTTTTACAAATATAGCCACAAACCTCTTAATTCCAGCCTTTTTAAAACATAGAGATTGAATTGTCACCCTATATTTTTTTTATTGTAACATTTAGTTTGATTCAAACTTTTGCCACAACAGATTTCTTCTCATTTCATTAAAACAACTTCTTTAACCATTCCCAACATAAATTCCAGAACTAAAATTTTCAATATGTGTCCATAGTTAACACATGAATTTTTCAACTGGTGGAAGATAATTATTTCATTTTGTTTCTTATTTACACCAGAATATTATCTAGAAAGTTTATTACTGAGCATGTCAGATGCACAGAACTTCCGCCTAAAATCCTGAGCCACCATTTGTCCATGTTTTCATCTACTGGGGCAAATTGACTCAGGTGGTTTGACATTTGGTACTTTAGTGCGGTACATTCTGTTATTAAATGTTAAGTGATTCTATGCTGTCCATGCAGAATCTACATACATCATCATTTGTATTTTCCATATGATGAACTACCAGCATTTGTTTTGTTTTATATGCATTTAGACGCAATCTTAGAAATCCATTGCAATGGTAACGAGACGGAAATTGTTGCAGGCACTGTGGCATGATATCTAGCCGATTCGTTACAAACCCGAGTTCTAGGGCTGTTGGCAGTTTATTATATTTGGACAAATTCAAAATCCAAAAACACTGTTCTAATTTCTTTTTTGCGTTTTGGGGCTGGACTAACAACATTGCCATATGGATATCTGCTGCCTGCAGAACTGCCTTTAACTTTTGCATCCATTTCTTAAGTAAGCCAGTATACGCAATGGAGTCTCTAGGCGTTAGTATTTTATATGCTGGTTCTGGGTTGTCGATTAGCATTTTTCGTAGAATCACAGGGGATTTCCAGACAACAGAACCATATAGCTCTTCCAGCACAAGTTCATGCCTAATTGTAATTGTTGAAATATATTTAGGTAATCTTAGTACTTGCCGCTAAAAAGATTCCCTCTAATTGTGTCCACATTTTGTAGTCTAAGTTCCAGCCTGTTTTTGCATATAGAACTGCCGAACTGGGATTAAACTGAACTTTCCAAATAAAGTGTGGATTCTCGCTCCTTGTAGAGAGAATACTTCCATACGTTGAAATAAGTACTGAACCCAGCTTGTTTCTCTAATCGATCTGTTTACTACTACTCCCAGGTAGCGTATTTCAGCCACTTTCTAAATTACTTCATTATTGATCTTCCACCTGAAGTTTCTGTTTATTTTTCCTTTTTCTGGACCGAACTTCATGATTTTTGTCTTTTTTACATTAATTCGCAGTTCGTTTTCTTCCATATATTTTTGTAGACCTGATAGTAGTCGCTGTAGCCCTATTTGAGTTGAGTCGATCAAGACCAGATCGTCATCATATGTTGCGCAGCATATTTGATGTCCATTTATTTTTGGGGAGAAACATTTTACATTTGTTAGTGCATCAGGGATATCAGTGATGAGCAGCTTAAATAAAGTAGCGGCCAATGGACAGCCTTGTTTGACCCCTTTAGTCATGTCTATCGCTTCTGATAGATCTCCATTTCCATTTATCCTAACACGAATTGAAGTTTTTAAGTGAAATGCCTTTATTGGTTGTAAGATGTTTTTTGGACAATCCCAATTTGTAAGTTTTCTCCATAATAGTTCACAATTTATTGTATCGAAGGCCTGTTGCATATCCACGAAGGCGAGAAACAGGTTTGATTTCTTCTCTAGGGCTTCTAATTTCAACAAGTTGATCATTGTCAGTTTGATCTCCATCCCGACTCCTTTTGTAAAGTCTGTCTGTCGACAGTCTGAAATTCCTTTATTGTTTGCCCACATTGTTAGTTTTTGTTGGAGAAAAGTAGCCATTATCTTTCCAGTTGTATCAAGGAGGGCAATCGAACGGTAGTTGGCCGGGTCAGCCCGATCGCCCTTCTTGAAAACTGGCACTATTATAGCCTCAGTCCAGGAGGCTGGGAGTGATCTTTGTTTCGCAATTCTATTGAATAACTTTGCTATAAACATGGGCCACTCATATTTGTATGCTTTTAGCATCACGTTGGAAATGCTGTCAGGCCCTGCTGCTCTGGGATTTTTCAGCTTGCCAATAGCAATTTGTATTTCTTCTTCGCTCGCCGATACTTCCCACCGCGTTAACTCTGCTTCCATTCCTGTTATTGTTCCAGATTGAGTTTTTGAGAACACACCTTTAAAGTGCTTTTGCCAGTCGCCCTCGGCAACCCCATTTGCTAGCATATCCGTTTGGTTTGTGTTGTCTCGATTTAAAATGTGCCAGATCTCTCTCTCGTTGTTAGATTTAATTAACGATACATCATCTCACCACGTTCTTGGTCTCTCATATAAGAAAACGCTTTTAACCAGTTTTGGTATTTTTGTCTTCGTTGTTTGATAGGTATAAGAGATCGACTCCCATCTTTCGTTTTAACTCTCTTATATCTTTATTAAGCTGTTGCTTCTGATCTTTTACGGCTTTACTCCATTCATGCCTCTGTAGTTTTGACTTTTGTGGTAAAGCAGTAATGCTAGATAGTTTATCGAATCAGATGTTGTATTGGATAAGGATTGAAACTCCTCTGTCAAATCTGTTATTTGTTTCTCTTTTAAGCAGAGCCGATTTCACCCTTGATTTACTTCCAAAATGTGTTTACAGATCTGTGCTTCCAATTTCTGGCTTGGTGGCCATGTCATTTCCAAGACATCATGGTTGCTACGTATGGTCGGCACAATTCTTAATTTCGACATCTTATTCAATAGGTTTTTTGATATCCATATATAGTGTAAGATCTTTTCATGACCAAGATTTCGCCAGGTGAAATTCGGTGGCATATCAACCGTGACATGTCCATTAACCATGTCACAATCTCTTGCATCCATTTCATTATCCCATCGACCTCTCCTAGCAGTTGTTTTCTGTGTTTCCTTCATTGCAGTTGAGATAAGCTTCTTTTCATCATTGAACCATGTTAGATACATGTCTCCACATATAATGATATTATCAATTATGGTCATTATTGATGAAATAAACTTCTGAGTTGTGATCTTTGCTGGATTCCAATAAGTATTAATTAATAACAAGTATTGTGTTTTCATATACAGTCCATTAGGTTTTTGAATGAAGGTCTTCTGCACAAAGCTATTTGGATTTTCTTTTTTGCATACTTCCCAGATTGTTCCATTTTTCAGCATTGTTATTAAGCCTGAGAATGGACAACCCTGGGCATTTTTTTCCGCTGGATTAAGCAAAGTCAGGTACCCATCGTTTACTGGGGGAATCCGTAGCCATGTCTCTTGTAAGCATGTGGCAACATATTCAGTCAGATCTACTGGGAAGTCGTCAAATAAATGTTTGAAGCCTCTCGTGTTCCATGATATCAACGTGGAGAGTCCTTCAAGCTTATATTTGCCTGGCTAATGCTTTCTCGTTCTTGTTTCCGCACTATCAATTTTCAGCAGAAAAGATTGACCTGCTTTTAGCTGTTTCCTTAAGGCATCTCGGCGCTGTTCGTCAGTTTCCTTTTCTTTTTTGTTCTTATTTTGACCAATGGGACTTTTGAATGTAACCAGTTTCTCTTCTGAGAGTTCGAACCCCAAAAAACAGTAATTCATCTTTTGCGGCCATTATTGTCTTTCGTACTGCATTTGATTTTATATGCAGTAAAACTTGGTCCACTCGTTCTTCTGAAATGTATTCCATTATGCTAATATCTTGTGTGCCAACCGTCCTTAGTATCGGTACAGAATGCAAAAGACGAATTACGTTGCCTCTATTTGAATTGACGTCATTTTCATCATTAAATATGTTTTCAATCCGAATTTTCCCTAGCGACGATTTTTTTTCAGTTGACTTTTGCTTTTCTACCAAAAAGCGTTTGTTCTGTGATTGTGCTAGAGTTTGCTTCGGATTTACTGTCACCTGGTGCTTGCTCTCAATGTCTCACTTTAGACTTTCCTTAGTGTCACGTAGATTCCTGTGCTTTGCTATAGTTCCTAGGTGCCTTTGAGACTCATCTTTTTTTACAGATTTTGCCGTTGGTGGTGTTAGGGCTTGCCTTGTTGCTCTTTCGTTTAATTCCATCAGATTGGACTCACTCATTTCATCCGTCTCTTGATTTCCTGACATATTTTCTTCTTCAAAGTCATCAGAGTATGTCGACAGATTACAGAGGTCCACTGAAGATTTCACTGTTTGAATTGAGTCATTATCTGAGTCCAGTCTCATTCTTTTTTGGGGATTTTTAAGGTTTAATTTTGCTGTTACTCCAGCTATGTTTATGATACTTTTTTCTTTCTCAGATTCTTTACGTAGACCCTGTTTCTCTCTTATAAAAAGACTTTGTTTGACTGGTGTTGGTAAGTTTCGTAAAAACTTTCTCGAACTGCTTGTTTGTTTTTTTGCTACGGTAATATTTTTCTTTTTTTCAGTTTTTTTTTTTTTGCCACACGGTGCTTATCCTCCTCAGATGGAGCAGTTTGTGTGTCTCTTATGAGATTTTTTGCAGCTCCACCAAATATTCCATATGTCAATTTGTTTGTAGAGCAGTGAGGTTTTTCAGATGGCTTTTCACTATTTTCCATACAAACCGTAGCAATATTTCCATTTCTTGTGTGAGTATTTGCCTCTGCTTCATTTGCATTAGAGGTTGTCATTTCACTGACCCCCTAATGACCCATCTGATTTGATCCTATTGATGGCTCAGCACTCTCATGAGGTCGAAGATTATGTAACTCTGCGGGCAGAGTCATTTTGGCTAAGGATCTTCTCTATATGGTGTATTGGACATACAGCCGCCATCACCACCCACATCAACCTGTGTTTCTAAATTTTTTTGGTGTACCCAAGGACTAGTGGTTACTGAAGTCTGGCTGTTTGCATCCGTTCTCACTTGCATTAAACAGCCTAGCAGCGCTTCCATTAAGGTGTTTTTTCCGATGTTATCTATTCTGGTTTGTTCGCTTAGTTGGACTTGCCAGGACGTAGCTTTGGAGGCTTCATTTTCAAGATACTGTTTGAAAGATGTGTTTGCGCTTTCCATTTTAGTTATTTTCCCATTTAAGTGGCTAATTTGTGCACTATTATTCTGTAATTCCTTGTGCAGTGATTCATAAAGTTTTACGAATAGTATCAGAGCAAAAGACGTTGCGACCAATACATTATTATGGATTTGTATTGCAGCCGCAGTTGACAGATTTGATTTAAATGACTGCTCATTTTCCAGATCGTTTTGTTGGATGTCTTTAGACCCACTGGTCAGCCCTCCTCCGTCTCGCTTTGGCTCACCTGTAGCACTGCGCGACATCGGCCCAGCTGCCTCTGAAATCGCCAGCTCTGGCGTCGAACAACATAACATCGGCTGCGCAGTCATTCTGATTTCCTTTCTTGCCTGCTGTGGTAGAGTCATTTTCTCATTTTGCAAATTTGCAGGAGTGACGTATGTTTGTTTTCATAAAGATGATTGATCCTTATTTATTGCAATGGTCTCTAGCTGACGATGTGTTTCAGAACTTTTTTGTGAGTTTGAAAGAACTTTGCTCATCTCATATATTTGAGGGATGTCAGTCGTGCATTTCTGCCTTTTGTCATCTTTGTGGCTGAGAAGCTCTCCGCTAATTTGCTCTTCATAGATTCAAAATCAGCTTTTAAGCGTTCTGTTAATCAAACCTCACGACCTGCGAAGTCAAATCCACTATTAGGCGTACTGCCATTTTTCTCTGCGTGTTCTTGGCTATTTTCACCATATTAACTCACGTGCATGCTTGATTCTCCTCTCGCATTCGTTGCTCCAATAGTTCCTATGTTTTCATTTCTTTCTTCAAACAGTGACTTGTTCGTTGTTAATGAGTGCATATTATCACATCTGTATCTGAGGTCCTGAGGGTTTTTATTCAAGTTTCTTCCAGCGTTAAAGACTTTGGTTCTACCTTCGACATGCGGGTCTGTAGATTTCTTTGAATTTACTTCTCTCAGTAAACACGGGACCTCAAATTACAAAAGCTCAGTGTCTGTTACATCAAACAGAGAGTCAAATGCTCCCGCATTAATTTCAATCTCTTTACGTCTTTCACGGTCTTGTAAGGATTCATTTGGATTTGGGCATGGCGCGCTATCGGCATCTGACTCTTCATGGTCTGTTGCATCTTTTGAGACGCCCCCAAGCCCAATCTCTCCATTTTTCAGTGGGCTCTCTCCTCCACCAGTACCACTCACATCTCTCGCTTCTACAACAGATGCCGCACCATTCCCCACAACAATGATTAAAGACGTGTAATGGGGTGTGCCTGACAGCCGTTTAGTTTCTAGTTGCACTAATGAGTGAAAGCGGGGAGTATATCACTTGTTGTTTGATCTGTATGTGTGACAGCAGACAGTATGTCTCTTTGCTGTTGACACGACCAGTTGTATCCCTCCAAATCACACTTGTGGTAGAACAGATCCTCCTCTTGAATCAAAGTTTTATCAATTGCCTGTATTGATTGCTTTAATTTTTAGCGTGTCAAAGGGCCTGCCTCGGCCATTGTTAACTGCTTACCTGCTGCAGTGGGAGAGGATCAGGCAGTCTTCAGGTTTGACGCTCCCAACAAACTAGGAGACACACTCCACACGCTAAAGCCACCAAACAGCTAAACAGCTCCTCACAGCCCTTCTGCCACAGGGCTTACCTATACCTATATTGCTCTTGATGGGAAGTCTCTTCTTTTCCATACTTTGATTTTAATGTACAAATTCAAACTTGACAGGTTAAGTAAATAGCAGTTTCTGACACAGGCGAGCGGAGGTACTGCGCCCATTTTTAACATATTTTTCCAAGCAAGCATCTTTGAATGTGGATTTTCTTCTGACAAAATATGTTTCTGCTGACATTGTGCTTAGGTGAATTCTTTAAATAAAGTGATGTTTAACACCCAACAATGATGTTAGATGTTTTGTGATGTTTGGGAACCATGGTTGTTTGCACTTTCCACAGCCAAGGAAAAACTGATTTTTAAAGCAGTTCTGGGTTTTCCTTTGCACTGCAGCACTGATTTTTCAAGTGGTTTCATTTTCCTCTGTGGGCAGCCAAATGATAGGTTTTGGCAGCGGTCTCCTGTGTTACCACTGACATAGGCAAAATGGGTTGGCAGCCTATTTTTCAGGTTTTCCTGCGCACTTTCAGAGATTTCTTAGCGCAAACATCTTTTTGGCGGCCATTCTGTTGTTTCTAATGCAAGCAGCGCACAGTTATGTTGCAGGGCAAAGACTAGTGGGTTAAAACATCCCACACCCTCCAAAAGCTTCAGGCTGACATATTACACCTCGTCTGGGAAGGAAAGAAGTCACACATCCCGAAGCATATCATGCTCCGGAGTGCTGCGATGGGCGGCCTAGGGGTCCCGGACGTGGCTAGGTACTGCCTCGCAGCTCAGCTTGCCCCTGCCTTTGGATGGAAACTATCCACCAAACGCCCCCAGTGGTTACAACTGGAAGAAGACTAGAGCAAGACCCCGATTGAGGAGCTGCCCCACATGAAAGAACCCAAGGGCACCCAGGACCCGGGCCCATTGCCCGCAATGAGAAATACAGTATCTAGCTGGGAAAAGGCAGCTCACCGATGGAAATGCAGAAGCACGATGGGACCCCTGTCGCCAGTCTGGGACAACCCAGACTCCTCCCCAGGAATCGCACCAAACAATTTGCGAAATGGAGAGACGGGGGCCTGAAGACCATGACAGACTTTTTCGAAAATGGACACCTGCTGAACTTCGAGGACATTTCCACACTGGACAAACTCCTGGACTGGGCAGACCCAACTAAAAAAGAACCATACATGCTAAAATGGGAAGAAGACATAGGAAGAGCTATCGAACCAGAGGAATGGATTCACATCTGGACCCGAGCACGTAAAAGCTCAAAATGCGTAACGAACAAAGAAGGGGTGTTCAAAGTGTGCTTCAGGTGGTACTGCACCCCAGAGATCCTAAACAAGTGCAACCCGGCCCTTCCCGCAAAGTGCTGGAGGGGCTGCCCGGACCGAGGAACCCTGTTCCACCTCTTTTAGACTTGCCCAAAAGGCACCCAATTCTGGAAAAACACCCTCGAACAGATCAAAACAGTAACTGGGCTCACTATTCCCTGGGACCCAGGAATCGTGCTGCTTGGGGCGACGGGGGAAGGCCAATTCCCCTTAACAGGCTGCATGGCAGACCTCTGCTCTCACCTCCTGACAGCCGCCAAGATTTCCATCGCCAGAATATGGAAAACCCAGAGGGCCGATCCAGGCAAATGTGGTGGTCCAAATGATGGGAAACAGCAGCAGCGGAAAAAGTCACACCCATCAGATAAGGTAACAAAGCCAAATTTGAGCGTATCTAGGCACCCTTCCTGGACTACACACAACAATTCCCCGGTATAGCAAGACAGCCCCCAACGCTGTGTTGGATGGAAACCCAGGACTGAAGGGTAAGACGCACTACGCCCAGCGGAGGACCGAGTGGCCTACACCTAAAGCCAAGACGCTAAACACCTTGCAGACCAAGTCGCATAGATCTTCAGAACCCATCCCCCAGAGGAGACTCTCCAGGGCTCAGGCACTAAGGCAACCAACCGCCCTACACTAAGCCAACTGTGAAGGACTCAATCTTCCCGTTCCTCCCTTGGACCTTGCCCCTCACCTCTCCCCTTTTTCCCGGGGACTATTATTGTTGTTTCCTATTATTTAGCTGTTTTGACTATGGTTTCTGTGTGCTACTGCAAGCCCCAAGAATATGTAACATGCAAATCTCTGCAAAGCTTGTACTATTGAAAAACAATAAAAAAAATAAATTGAAAAAAAAAGGCAAGGGTTTTGGCACTAGAGGCAGAGTTGACCACTGGGAAGAACAGCCCAATGAAGAAACCGTGAAGAAAGCTTGCTGCATCCTCCTGGACCTTTGACTTGCCTGGTGAAGCCCTGCTGCTGTGCTGAATCGAGAAGAGAAGCGCTGAAAGAGACGACTTCTTCCCTTGGGTTAGTGGGACCAACTAACCCCGAGACGAACTCCACTGGGCCATCTTCCCCAATTGACTGTACTTCTTTGCTGCAGTTGCGACCCCTGGTGATCCCAAATGACATCCCTGCTGACGATTCACCCAAATCCATGACAACCATTTGTCTCCTTTGGCAATAATCTTTTATTAGGGGGCCTGGAATCCACCATGGATGACAGAGATTGACACTGCGAAACCTATGCCACTATCTCCACCACCCAAGAGGGCTGACCCACTAATGTGGAATCTTACCTTGATTTTGCAATCATATCCAAAATAGAGCAGGTCTGAAGCCAAAAATCCCTCATCTATAACGGCTCTCTTTCCTAGATCAATTTCAGATATGTTTCCAGAAAACATGGTCGGTCAAAGATGTATCATGGGGATGTTCTAACTTAAGACAGCAACTGTCATGATGCCTACCCCCGGGCATCCGGATTGAGTCCATCAGCCCCGGGAGCAGGCATCCAGATACTCATTAAAACCCCAACAGCCCCGGCTGGGGGCTGTTTGGATTCAGTCCTGGCGCCTAAGGCGCCAGGCTCATCATAGAAATCAGTCCTGGCGCCATAGGCGCCAGGCTCATAGACTTTACTTACCTTATGCAGACCATGCTGCAAATTAGTCCAAGCCAACATGAGGCCTGGATGGGACTATTTTATTACAGGGACTATTTTTTACTCGGGTGTGGTTCTGGGGAACTTCTTACCTGGGACTACTTTGCAGGCTATTTAAACCACGCCCAAACAGCAGCTCATGCTTCGTGTTATTCTGCATCCAGCAGCATAACGCTCACCGTGTCTGCAAGTCAGCATCCAGTCTTCTGCCACGCCCGCCTCGAATCCGGAGCACCTAGACAAAAGGAAAAGAAAGGAGAAGAGGTAAGATCACGGACATTGTTTGATTCTTTACCGGATTCCGGACCCAGCAAATCTCTGAGCCTGGATAGGACATTATTCCAGCACTCGTCGCTTTGCCAGCAGCAGCGCCGCGTTATACTCACCAGTCCACCGCATCTTTCAACTCGGCGCTGCCTCCATCATTTTCTTCGTCAAAACCCAGCACCTGGGCGGAAAACAAAAGGAATAACAAGGTGAGCCGAGAAAACCGACAAAGACAATCTCTTTGCCACCATAGGCTTACCTGCTTTACCACCAGAGGTATTATCCTTTAATTTGCTGCATCTTTCTATGCCGCACCTATAAAGGGAGAGAAAACAGCAAGTTAAACTCATGCAACTTTTACCGGATAGTGTTTGGTAATACAGACTCTTACCTGAATGCCATCAGCTGCCTCCAGGCAATATTCATTTGGACCCAGCTACAACCTAACGAGGGAATGGAACAAGAGTGAACATCGGACATATTGAACTCTTTGAACTTTATAGACACTGGAGTCAATATTCCTCCGGAACTCCTCCAGTACCTTCAAACCAGTGAAGTAACTGGTATCTACACGCCCCTGAATGCCATGCAGGATGGAGAGCTCATCATTTAAAAACATAAGGTGAGGTTACCAAGAGGGGATATCGGAGGTGATTAGTGGGGAGAACGAGAACAGTTGGGAGGGACCATCACTAAAGTCCACGGGTGGCTAAATCCCTTTCTCCACTTGAAGGAGAATACTTCTACGAGTCCAGCAGACAAGATTGGGCGGGCCAGTCCAGACTGCCATCTCTTCACTACGCATCACGTTGGTGGAGACCTCAGCTGTCCGGGTCCGATCGACGCCCCTGTGGGAACCAGGTGAACGTAACAGCAACTCAAGCCAATAGAGGTGGGCCTTGTGGTGGCTTGTTGGTATGGGTAAATACAATCTTGCATGTTCACCTTTAAGTGGTAAACACTACCTCTAGGAAATTGCAATACTTACAATTATGTTTTTTCTCTCTAACAGTGTTATTATTTGACCTGTATCTCTGCACTGGCAAGTATGGCAATGTTACCCCAGTCTTAAATTAACTTGAAATTCCGATATGTCAATATGAATTATGAATCCCTAAGAAAAACTTAACAAGATAATTGTACGGGCAGTTTTTAGTGCCCAAATTGAATACCCAGAGCTTTTTTTTTTTTTTTTTTTTTTATTTGTGTCTGTTCAATTTAGAACTTTACAAAAAGACGAGAAGTTTTTCTAGCGCTGAGAGACGAAAACAAAGACCCGTGGCTGCACAAGGGTGGGACCGTCAGCTCTCAAATCTCTGCAGAGTGTGTTGCAGTATTTTGATTGATGCTAATAACCAGGAGATTCGATCCCCTCCTATCAGTCTGTTCCAGCAGGTGTCTTCATCCCACCCATATTCCTCTGAGCTAAAGTGCTTTATGTAGGCCGATCTCAGGACTAGAGTTGCTGGGCATGAGAGCAGTAGGTGCCTGATGGATTCTGTTTTGATGTTACACAGACGACATATGTTGGAGTCCGACAGGCCTCGGATGTTTAGAATCTCGTTTGTTTCCAGTAGGTTCAGCCTGATTCTCAGCATGTAGTTTCTTGCCCTCCTATTTGGAAATTTTTGGAGGTAATGCATCGGCTCATTTAGTTTAGAAAATGACGGGGGTAGATGGAGAAGAAGTTTGTTTTTGGTGGCTAGGTCTTGGGTCTGGATCCAGTCTAGTTCTTTCAGTTTCTTGTAAACTCTCAGCGGATTTGTAATGAGGTCAGCTTCCGAACACGTCACTGAATCTAGGAGGGACGTATTTTTGTCTTTCCATGTTTTTAGCATTTTGACTTTGCCACTTTGTAGTTCTTTCTTCAACAGGCTGAAGATTTGGTCACTGTTGGCCATAATACATTTCCTGAATAGCCTGAGTGAGTTGAGGTTGACTGTTGCTGTGAGTGACAATAAACCTAGCTCCCGACGAATTGCAGCAATAGATGTGGAATTTGGTAGTCCCAAGACTGTTTTCCAGAACCTGCTCTCTAGTTTTTGCCAGGTTCTTTCTGGGATTGTTGGCATAGCCTCGGCTCCGTAGGTGATTGAAAGGACGACTTTTTTCTTGTAGAAGTCTATTGCCGGGATGCACGAAAATTTACCAAATTTTGAGTCAATCGCCTTGGTTTGGGAAGCTAGTTTCATTAGCTTTGTTTCCAGGGCGATTTGCATTGATGATTCGTTTTTTGAGGAGTCGATCTGGACGCCTAGATATTTGTAGTCAGAGACCCTCTCAATCTCTTTTCCCTCAAGGCGCCATTTAAATTTTTCAGAGGATTTGTTTTTCTTCTTTCCTCCTTCCAATATCATTATTTTTGTTTTTTCTTGGTTTATTTTTAAGTTGTTTTCAGCTGTGTAGCTCAGGAGGTTAGATAGTTGTCTTTGGAGACCAATCTGGGTCTGATCCAGGAGAATTAGGTCGTCTGCATACAACAGGTGGCTTATTTTCGAAGATGCAAGAGCTGGTGGAAAGGTGTGTTCCAGATCTACTGATTCCCCATAATCGCCGATGTATGCAAGGAACAGTGCAGGAGCTAGCGGGCATCCCTGTTTTACCCCTCTCCCGATCTGAATTTCGTCGGATAGAGCTCCTCTTTGGGAAAGTCGAACCCTGAGGGAAGTGTCCGTGTGGAGAGCTTTGATTGGTTGTAATATTTCTTGTGGGCAACTCCAGCTCTCCAGTTTTTTCCATAGACGGTGTCTGTCTACAAGGTCAAAAGCCTGTGAGAGATCGATAAAGGCGATGAAGATTCGAGATTTTTTTTCCCAAGCTTTGCTTTTTAGAATGCTGATCGCCATGATGTTCGCCGTCGTGCCCATGTTTTTCTTGAAGCCCGATTGGTATTTGTCATTGCATGGTGCAGATTTGGCCCACGACTGAAAACGGTTCAGGAGTAAGCTTCCGAAGACTTTGCCTATGCAATCCAACAGGGCAATTGGGCGATAATTTCGGGGCTCGGTGATGTCCCCATTTTTGTAAATGGGGACTATGATAGCTGTTGTCCAAGACGGCGGCAGGGATTTCTGCTCGGAGCATTTCTGAAAGATGGCGGCTAGCAGTGTTGCCCATTCCTGACGATTGTTTTTCAGGTCGATGTTTGAGATCCCGTCCGGGCCCGCTGCTCTGGAGGTCTTCAGTTTTTTAATGTGGTTGCAGATTTCTTGTCGGTCGTCCAGTTGGACCCAAGGTGACAACTGGCCTGTAGTGTCCCGGCACGTGGTATGTGCGGGGGCTTGGAAGACCGAAGAGAAGTGCGCGATCCATTTGTGCTCTGGTATGGCGTTAATTGTGGAGTTGTTTATGGAAGGCGCCGTAGATTTCAGCAATGACCAGAATTCTTTAGCTTTGTTGCCATTGATGGCTTTTAGCATGATTTCGGCATCTTGTTGGTATAGTCGGTGACGGTGTTCTTTCACCCATGATTTGTAGGTTACGATTGCCGATTTTAGATTTTCTTTGTTTGACGGGTCGTTACCTAGCTGCCTTTTGAGTTTTCGGAGCTCCCTTCGTTTTGTCACCAGAGTGGAATCGTAGGCATGCTTTGTGCATGCAGCGCCTGGGGCTTTCTGTTTTTCGTTCATCCTATGTTTTAACAGCAGAGGTACATAGTCGAGATTCTTTACGCCCTTTGGTCTTTCTTCCCCGGTGTAGCTTGCCAACAGGGTTTTGACCGCTCGGGTTGTCAAGTTTAGGCGGTTTCCGCGGGCGTTTGGTTCTACTTCCATGGAGTAGGGTTCAGGCGCTTTGTGATGGTTTGCCAGGGACATCGTCAGCTGGTTGTGGTCGCTGGCTGTGGTCTGTCGGACTTCAAAGTTTTGTACTTTGCTCAGAAGTGTTCTGGATACGTAGATGTAGTCTATGGTCGCTTTTAGAGAGCCTTGTTCCCAGGTCGGTAGACGGTTTTCATATGGGAAGACGAAGTTCAGGTTTTCGAATTTTCTGGAGGACATCAGGGAGGACCATAGGTGACCTCTTTTCACTGCTGTTGTAGTATGCGAGGATGCGTCCAGTGTTCGCACTTCCTTGGAGCATTTGGCGTTCAAGTCCCCACAAATGATGATTGAAGAGACCTGTCGTATAGCTTGGATTTCGTCGACCAGGTTTTCCATCATTAAAAGGTAGACCTGGTGATTGATTGCCGCTGGGTTCCAGTAGGTGTTAATCACCACTATTTGTGATGGACTGGAGGAGGGATTTTCGGCCCATTCGAGGAGTACAGCTAGTATTGAGAGGTTTGCTTGGAGGGTAGACTTGAGGGTCAGCCCGATTCCCTGTCGGCAGGCCAAAAGAAGACCTGATGTTGGTCGACCTAGGGCTCCTCTGTTGGCTGGGGCCAAGATTATATCGTAACCATCCATGGCTGGCTTTTGTCTGAGCCAAGTCTCTTGGAGGCAAATGATGTCGAATGAGGCTAAGTTTGCGTCTCCCGTTATGGTGAGATGTGTGTGTCCTCTCGTGTTCCATGAGCAGAGGTGTAGTGAAGAGATGAGGCGGTCGACATTCCGTTTTCCCATGAGTTCGGCAGGCCGACCTGCGAATTGCTATTTCGTCCCATGGGATAGTGCCTTCGGAAGCCAGGCCCATAGCCCCTGTAGTTTCGTGGCTGTTTTTAAGAGAGGAGAGGATCTATCTGTTTTGGCTCCGATGTTCGTCCTGTTTCTTTTCGCCATAGACTCGGTATTAGTCAAATTGGGTCGGTCTACTTTTGGCTGTTGATGCTTCGGGGACGTCGCTTCTGTGGACTTTTTCTGCTTGTCCCAGAGCTTTGATAGTCTGCTAAATGAAGACAATCTCCATTGGAATATCCCACCTTTAGACTGTCCACCACAAGTGCTGCTACTACCAGGATAAAGAGGTAGCCACTACATTCTTTACTCTCAGTATGTGGATTGTAATGGACGTTTACCGGGTGATCGCCCAGCAGTGCCTACCTTCAGAATAGGCTTCAGATAAGTCATATTGATTACATCTTCCTGGATGTATCAAGCTGGAGATCATACCAAGAGCAGGGATGTGACTATGACTCTGTATGCTGATTGCAGCCGTGATGTTGTCCCAGATATTTTGTTTTGCGTTGGTGCCCAGCTGTGAACTGGGTTGAAGAGGGCATCATAGGCACCCAGGCCCCGATCCACAAGGTGCTGCCCTGCCCAGATGACGTGGATGGGGCAGACATGGCACACCCGAGGAAGGTATGAGTTTCCTGGGTCCTGGGTAGGTGTTGTGGAGCAACAATGGTGTTGGGACAGGTGAAAGTCACAGGAAGTATAGAGGAGGTGGTTGCTGGGCCAACACAGGAGTCCAGGCAAATTTGGGGCAGATGGCACACCAAGACAGTGCAGATTGCAGGCAGGCGTTCACTCTTGAGCCGGCAGCAGCACTTTAGGACTGAATTAAGCAAAGCAGGGCCAGAGAAGGCAAAATCAGCAGCAGTTTAGGCAGGAGGAATAGTGGTGTGTGTCTTGCATCCACAGCAGCCAATAGT
Organism: Ambystoma mexicanum; assembly: GCF_040938575.1. Classification (NCBI taxonomy): domain Eukaryota; kingdom Metazoa; phylum Chordata; class Amphibia; order Caudata; family Ambystomatidae; genus Ambystoma; species Ambystoma mexicanum. The sequence continues at coordinate 747,407,039 of NC_090935.1, forward strand.
GGAGTAAAGGCACTAAACGCGTAAGTTACGTCCTGCAAGTTACGTCCTGGATGCTGTGACACTGCGCACCTACATGACACGCCTATGCGTCTTATGGCAGTGACGTCGTAAAATATGTCGAGATTCGCACATGAAGGTTACAATCCAGAGGAGTTACGAAGTTGTGTGTGTATTTTGCTACAAAATCATTACTTTCAGATATTGCGTACCCATTTTTCTTTGGGGGTGTCTGCCTCTGCGCAGACGTGCATGTTTTTGTGTACTTTCTGTGGCATACGGTTTGTTGTGTATGCGATTTATTGGTATATCTGGGTGCGTCCCTGTATCACATACCACTTTGTTTACTTGATGCAAGCTTTCCATGTACTGTGTGTAGAATTTATGTGTTTGGGGATGCCACCGCGTATTGCGTACCAGTTTTTCAGTAATCAGAAGCTTTCCGGGTACCGCACACACAATTTTAGTTTTTTCAAGGTGCCACTCCGTATTGTACACCATTTCTTTTCCTTTTGGGTTACATTTGAGCCTTGCTATCACGCAGATGGTTCCCTGATTCATATTGCCCAGGACAATAACTTGGTGTGCCTTCCATTCATCCCTTATACCTATGACATGAGTGAAAAGGCCCCAGGAGGGAACAGGGATAGACGGGGTCGGGTGGGGGACATGGTGGTGAAACATCTGCCCGAGGGCTAGAAGTTTGGGGATGTGGTATGGTGACACCTGACTCAGCCCCAGGGGTTGGGGATGTGGTGTGGAGACACCTGCCCCAGCCCCAGGAGGACATGGCAGGCCCCAGTCCACAGGTGGCACAGAACCTGGATGCCAATGTGGTTTTATCCATACAGGTGCAGCTCCAACACCCTGTGCTACTCGTGGCAGGAAGGGATGCCCTGCACTGCATGAACAGGCTCAACCCCAAGACACAGCACAGGAAGCTGGCCTGCAGAGCAAGAACTTTGCTGATGAGGAGCTACAGGTCCTCATTGACTATGTGACTGATCACAATCGTGACATGTGCCTGTATGTGGGGAGCACACATACAGCCTCACAACGTTTTGTGCATTGACATCATGTCACAGAACAGATAAATGCCTTAGGGGTGGAGATGCACTATAGTAAACAGGTACCGAAGTGCTGGAATGATCTTACCTGGCTCACCAAGCACAGGTTTAGTGTTAACCTGTCCTCTGCACTGACAACCAGAGGGGATCCAGCAGAGGAGGAGCATCTGACAACACATGATGAGGCCACAAGCCAATTCATACTGCTTGAGCAGGTGCAAGGTGTGGGAGGCGTGGAGAATTATGAGGAAACATCAGGAGAGTGTCTGTCATTGCGCCTCCTTTGTTTTGCCAATCATGCATCACCCACATCATTTGTGTATTGGCAAATCTGGCTGCATTTGTATGACAGGCCTGGGTAAAGCTCCTGTGACACACAGACACATGCCAAATGGCCATCATACTGGGGGTACCCTGTGTGGCTGCCATTCGTGCACATGTCTGCGTGACAGGACACATCCCCCACAGGGTACTCCCCCGGTACATGTGCACCATGTGACACCTACATGTACTGTTGAGTGCTACATTCTTTTTGTGTTTCAATGCTAGACAGGCGCATGCAGACACATGTTAACTTTCACGCCATGTCATGCGGATTTGCATGTTTTATTTGTCACCTGCTCCTATGGGTTTACTTGTCACGATGCAGATCACAACTGTCTATCAATGCACCTTGTGGTGTTCCCAGAGGGAAGTTGCATAATTGTCCACAGACAACATCCACAGTGACTCAATTCCTGTGACACAGAGAGCCAATTCATTGTGACTCCTTCTCCCTCTTACACTCCTACACTCTGGGGCCATTCCATGGGGCCACTCCCCTCACACTCTTGTGGCTTAGTGGGCCTTTTGTCTATATCACCCAATCCACTCTCCATCTCTCTCTACTTCTGTACCTACTCATGGGCTTTTTCCATTTCCACACCTTCCTGCAGGTACTCATTGTATACAATTCCCTGTGCCAGACCTGATTAGTGTGTAATGGTTTGACCGTGGTGTTGTTTGTGGATATGGATGTCTGGCTGTTGCCATGTGATGTCATTGAACATTAAAATGTCACATGTGCATTACTTTCCCTTTGCTGTGTGTGGTGAATTGACAGTTGAATGGCCCCTCATTGTCCGTTTACGCCACTGTTGTATGTCAATGTGTCCACTGCTGGCATGGACATGATTGATGGGGGGGTGCACGTGTCAGCAAATGCCATGCATCCGTTGCTTACTGAACAAAGTGTGTGAATGCACAATGTCTGATGGTTGCGTGATCTGCCATTTGTTGTTAGAGTGTACCTTGAAACATATGTGCATTGTTGTCTCTTTGAACATGTCTCAATATGCCTTTCACTGTACATGTGCAGGTGAGGATGCACCAGATGCAGAGGAGGAGGAGGAGGAGGATGAGGAAGAGTTGATGGTGCATCAGGCCACCAGTGGGGGACATGGCTTGGTAGGTGTGCTGCATACTCTTAGTAACTACTGAACCCATATGCATACATTAGTAATGGCCAAACCCCAAACCCTCACCCATAATGATAAGCTCACAACTTGTATCAAGTGTTGGCAATAAAAGGCTGTAGGATTTTATTGTACAGATATGGGTTATGGCAATAACAATATCACATATAATGATGGTATCATACTTTTGGGCACCGGGTCCTGAGGTTACCCCCCTTGGACCCGTGCCGCCTTCTTGTGTCCCACGACTTGTTATGTGCACCGTACAATGCCTTGTACTTCTTTTTGCTCTTCTCCCCTTTTTGTAGGTTGGGCAGATTCGGTGGTAAAGAAGCAAGAAGATTTGGAAGACACTGAGTAAACAGTGAACCTCCTGTTTGCTTGGGTCCCCGTTCAGGGTCCACAAACAGATTGTGTTTTCTCTGAGCATGCTGCTCTCATTTATAGGACCCAGGTAGGCCCTGGGTCTTTGTTGTGTATGTGATGGGGGCTGCTGTTGTCGCAGCCCCCGGCCGGATAGCCGACTGTCTGACCCCCTGGTGGGGGCAGATCTTTGAACCTGGGCCCTGCCTGATGGTTGTTTTCCTTATGGCGCTTAGCACCTTGCTGTTTGGAGGAAGGGTGCGATGACTGTTCGCACCTTACCCTTCCGTGGCTTTTGAGCTGCCGAGACTGCGTGTCTCCATAGCTGGGGGGAGGAGAGTAGCAGGCGCGGGGGACGCTGGGGCTGCCCCTCTCCCAGCTGCCGATGGTAACAGCAGTTACCCTGCCTCGCTTTTGGGATGCCCATGCAGCATTTCCCATAACTGCTGAACCCATATGCATGCATTAGTAATGGCCGAACCCCAAGCCCTCACCCACAATGATAGGCTCACAACTTGTATCAAGTGTTGGCAATAAAAGGCCGTAGGATTTTATTGTACAGATATGGGTTATGGCAATAACAATATCACATATCATGATGGTATCATACTTTTGGGCACCGGGTCCTGAGGTTACCCCCTCGGACCCGTGCCGCCACACACAGGCAGGTTGCCGGCTGACCATGTTCCCCCAAGAGTATGCCCTAGAGACAGCACCTGTGAGCAAGTGTTGTGTTGATTTCCCAAAAGAAATGCTCCATGCCCTGGTTAGAAAGATGGGTGCCGTCGTGGAGAAAAAGGTCTGGGTTGCCTAGTGTAATGGCTGGATGTTTTATGAATCCCAGTCAGAAGAAAGAAGATTTGAAAGGCACTTAGTAAACAGTGAACCTCCTGTTTGCTTGGGTCCCCGTTCATGGTCCACAAACAGATTGTGTTTTCTCTGAGCATGCTGCTCTCATTTATAGGACACAGGGAGGCCCTGGGTCTTTGTTGTGTATGTGATGGGGGCTGCTGTTGTCGCAGCCCCTGGCCGGATAGCCGACTCTCTGACCCCCTGGTGGGGGCAGATCTTTGAACCTGGGCCCTGCCTGATGGTTGTTTTCCTTATGGCGCTTAGCACCTTGCTGTTTGGAGGAAGAGTGCGATGACTGTTCGCACCTTACCCTTCCGTGGCTTCTGAGCTGCCGAGACTGCGTGTCTCTGTAGCTGCCCCTCTCCCATCTGCCGATGGTAACAGCTGTTACCCTGCCTTGCTTTTGGGATACCCATGCAGCATTGCCCATACTCTTCTGACTCAGCTGGCTTTGATGCTGAACCTGATGTGCAAGCTCAAAGACGGCAGAGGTGAGTGGCCCGATGGGTAGATCAGATGGGGCCCGTGAGTCTGCGGTGGGCCAACTGGCTTCACAAAGCCAGTCAGTGGTTGTCCCCCCATCTGCAGTGGTTATGGCTGCAAGGCCAGCCTCCCATTATTTGGATTCAGGTCCTGGGGCTGATGTCGAAGGGAGGGTTGCAGACCTGCAGCCAATGACAGGGTCACCACAGCAACAGGCATGGTCCCTTGCACCAGGCTGCCGTGGGCCTCGCACACGTGGGGGACGTTTTCAGGCTGGGGAGACAGAGTGGAAGCAGCAGATGTTGCATGCCGCTCAATGACATGGGAATGTGTTGGACAAGTTATTATTATTATTATTATTATAGGTTATTTATAACAGACTTAATACCCAGAGGTTTCTAAGCGTGGACCTGTGGTTCGAACCTTAATTGATCTGCATCATCTTGCTTCCAAGACAAGTGCATTGCCACTGAGCTATCCCAGACAATTGTCCGATAGGATGGATAAAATGGCCAAGTCCATAGCCCTGCCAGCGGCTAGGTAGAGCAACAGCTGCAGGTCATGAGGTTCTCATGCCTCTCCCACAGACTGCACATGGAGGCAAACATCAAGGGCCGATGGGCTGATCTGAGGTATCTGCAGGAGTCCCTGCATGCAGATGCTCAGGCACACAGAGAGGCCCTGAGGCGTGAGATGCAGGCCATGAGAACTGCCATCCATGGAGAGCTCTCAGTCACAAGGACACTGATCCATGAGGAGATGGATGCCTTCAGGCAGACACTCTCTGAACAACTCAATGCATCACAGATGTGCATACATACAAACTCTGCAGTCATCTGTGAGGAAATGCATGGAGACATCACCAACCTCACTGTGCTGGTGCATTCAACTGTGTCATGGCTGGCTGTGGCCAATGAAGATCAGGCCATGGCACTGCGTGGTATGGCTCCAACACCACAACCACCTGCAGATCAAATGCAGGGTGGGGTCCCAGCACATACCAGCCTCCTGGTCCACCATTGCCATGAGGTCCATTAGGGGCATTTTCTTTTGGTCTTAGTTTGTGTCCACTCATGTGGATGTTGACATGCACCATACCCCTCAACCCTCCTGGGTGGACCCCCCCCCCAAGTCCATGATGGACTATTTTTTAAATATGTTTTATTTTTTGACCATGGCTAGTGTTGTTTTTCAATTTGGTCCCCTAGATTCACCATCGACACTTTTGTTCTGGTATTCCCCTGGCCCAGATGTTGGCATGTGTTTTTGTTTTTCACTTTCAAAGGCAGATTCTTTTTTTCTTTTTTGGACCTTGAGATGTGCAGTTGCACTCTCAGGGGCATGATGAATGCAGTTGTGGACAAGCAGTCAAGCACAGTGATGTCAACTGGCATGGTTGCATTGTTGTCAACAGGATGGCATGGCCAGGTAACATTGGGTTCAGTGAAACTTTATGCATGTGTGCTGTATGCATGATTGTGAAATCCGGCTGTTGTAATGCATTGTCCCATGTTGTTGCAGTGCTACATAATCATGCAGTGACTGCACTCCATGGGAGTTCCACACTGCACACTTTCAGATCCCTAGTTCACATGCCCAGATGGGCACTCCTCTCACACATTTGGAGGCACAGTTCCTGGTGGGGGTGATGAGGGAGGAGGTGATGAGGGAATCACATTATGCCCGCTCAGTAAACAGGTAAGCATGCACACTGTCTCGCATGTTGTGTCAGTGTTATTAGTCACCATGGAATTTGCATGCAGTACAGATCTTGAGATACTGGTGGGTTAACCTTGTGCCACAGGGAATGTCTGGGCAGGTGTGTGTCTATACACATGCATGTGTGAGCATCTGCTGTTACACTTTGATGCATGTACTTTTTTTGGGTGGATGCACTAAGTGATACCATGATTGGAAGTGAATGGACAGTGCTATACAGACTTTACCCATTGTCAGTTTTTCATTCAGTCTGAATGTACGCACTGATTTTTGCCATGCATTCACTGTGCCTCTGCATAACCAGCAGTGATGCATCCTTACTGACACCATTCAACTCCCCCTGTCCCCATGTTTCTTACAATAGTCAGCATGTATACTCCCTGTGTACACCTCTCTTTGACCTGTGCCACTTCACAATTCAATCCCTTCTCCACTTACATGACCTGCACAGTCATGCCACTGTACACCATGTGCCACACACATGTATCTTCATCCTCTGCTGCAGCACTTCATGACATAGCCTATGGAGAATCGTTCTGGCCTTTTATGTGTATTGACTACAGAGGACATGTTTGTCACACTTGATGCGTGTTGGGTTGGCTAATTATGCACATGTGTTCCTGTGACTGACTGCTTATGTGTTACACAACGATGAGACTTTTGTTACAGTGTTTAATTACATTGATTTTCTGCACCAGGGTATGTTCCATGTTCATTGGTTTGGATTCCTTCTTCATGTCATCTGCCAATGTCAGTGAGTGAACATTTTGTGCCCACAATGGGGACCCAAGCATGTGTGAGATTGTCCACTCCCCACAGCTTGTCATCATCTGTTCTCCCCATGTGAGTTGTAAGGGCAACCTGGAATCCATGCACACTTACTGGGACAGTCTCACTCAGGATGTGTGATGTATTGCGGGTGAGTGAATGGCTGCATTGTGTCTGGAGGTCCATTTGCAGCGTTCTACACAGGGGTGTATGTTTGTTGTATGGTCTTGGTATATGTTTGGAGTGCCTTCTTAGAGGGGATGTGGCATACATGGGTCTTTTTGTGTTTTGCATGCCATGCTGGGTGTCGCCCGTGTTATTTCTGATGTAGATCTGATTATTGACCTTTCACATGTACACATTCTTTGCCAGTCTGAACTTCCATCTCTGTACGTTCTGTGCTCTCAACATAGGATGCTACTTCCAAAGGTGTTCATGTGTTCTTCTTCATGCCGAAGTTGCCTTATCTATGCCGTCACTGACTGTGGTGTCAGATATGTCCATCCTCATCTCCCCTGCAGACAGTCTCCTCCTTGAAATTATTCATTTCCTATCCCTCTCTATTTCTCCCGCTTCACACCGCTGCTAGTCAATCGTCACTCTGTGTCCAGTCTAACTTTTGCACTCTGTGATCCAAGAACACTGGGTGTTACAAGCTAAATATCTTGTTCACTACATGAGTTGTCAGGGATGTCCAGTATCTTTTGATTGTTGCAATGCTTGTCTTTTCAATTTGTAAATGTATTTCCAGGTGTGATGCAGTTGATGCAAGCCAGGTGGGCACCCTGTGCAGGTAGTTGAGGGCACTCAGGGTGTCACTTGTCCTGTGGTTTGTGGCAGGTAGTCTGGCACTGGATGTGGTTGGTTTTCTTTTCCTTATTTTGTGGGTAGGGGTCCAGCTTCATAGGTGCCTGTCACACAGGGTGTTATTGGGCTGGTGTGTATATGCATGAGGTTTCCAACAGACATTGATAGTGGTTTCCGGTTGCAGGATCCTATTGGGGAATGGCTATCAATGCAGGGCCTTTGTTGGTGATTTGTCATGAGGGTGGCATACTAGGCTGGTTGTGTGCTGTGACACTTGTTTATGGTTGCGGTTGAGAGTGTTTACTTGCACTTTCCTGTTGCCTGCTCCATTTTGTGTGTGTTTGTCCTTGGCCTCTGTTTGTCATTGTTTTATCATGTTGGCTTGTGTCTTTCAGGCCAGTTGACTTGGTGCCCTGCCTTCCAGTCTGAACTGCCTCTGTGAAGTGTTGCAAGATGCTGTCTCCTGTACAATTGGAAACATTTTTGTTTCACTACTTCTTGGGCTTTTCATCATTGGCTAAACTGACCGTGTTTGCTGCATTGTCCCACTGCCACATTGATGAGGGTATGGCATATCATGGCATTGAGAATACTACAAAGGTGCTCCTGGTTTTCCTTCCTCTACATGTTTAGGGGGTCCTCTTAATGTGTGACATGGTCCTTTATTGCATGGCACTCGGGGGGGGGGCGCAGTGTAAGTGTTGCGGCTAAGTAAGGTGCCACTGTGCGGATGGGTGGTTAAGGTGTCATTGTGGGGATGGTAATGGTTTCATTGGCGTGAGGTGGGCGGATGTGGAAGCATGTGTGCCAGGACACAAGGCAATGAGTGGCTGACTTGTATGCATTTGCTGCAGGTCACACAAGGGGGGGCATGTTGCTGTACGTCTGGGTGCATGGATGTGTTGCCTGTCCTCACATTGATTTGTTTTTCTCTACAGATACATTTTCCATGGAAAGATGGATGTAGCAATTGTAGAGGAAGTTCATGCTGGATGTGTACAAAGGACATTGCAATCATGTTTGTTGGTTTACAGTCTGGCAGACTTGAGAAGGTCTGCACAGTCCAGCTACTGCTGGCTCACATGGGATGAGGCAAGATGTGCATTTCTCTTGCAGTGCACTGTTTTTAAGATTCAACATGAATGCTTTTATCTGACTGTGTATTGTGAGCATAGTGCTTGTTGGGGAATGGGTTGGCCAATGAGCATGTTTATTGTTGTGTAACACACATTGTGGGCCCAGGGCTGTTCTTGACTGAGTTTGTTAGCATCTATATTGTACTATGACTTCCTACTTGTGGTCTGATGTTTGTGGTTTGGTGTCTACTTGCTGTACAGTTGTTGTTTTCCATGTGACAGGGGTAAGGGACTTTGTTGCTTGTGGTCTGTGCTTTTGGGTATACTACATGGACAATGTCGGTGGAAGTTGCTATGCCTATGTTCATTTCAGCATTGCTATACACATTGGGCCATGAGTAACATGCTGTTGTCATGTGTGATTGCACCATTATTTTATGTTTCTGTAAATGTGGACTTTGGGGTGTGAAAATCACGTTTGGACACTTACAAATTGTGTCTTATTCAGTGTGTCTTTTCCTATGGGGTGCAATGTATCCATATTCCCAATATGTATGTCACATCTGCAATCTTGCACCCGTGCTTTCACGCTCACAGCTACATGGATATGTTTGTGCCTGTAGTGCACATGGTGATGCAGGTCTTCAATCAGATTGTGTTATGATTATGTGAATTGGTGGAATTGATGTTTTGGTGGCCATGAATGGCTGGGTGCTAATATGTGATTGTTGCCTAATTCATGCATTTTTTCATTTTCAACATATTTGTAATTGTTTTTATGTTTTTCAGATTTGTACAGTTGTTGAGACTCCAGAATTATTTCACTCCACACTTCACAAAATGGTAGTGGTATACTCCCAATTACAATTTTTTTCTGGGGCCTCTGCCTGTGCATGTTGTTTTATGTCTAATGGGCTCACACATTTCTGTACTCCCAGTGGCACATTCTCAGGGTATTATTGTGGGCAGAGAGTATAGGTGCAAATTAATCATTGAATGGCACCTTGGAGGTGGCTTCACTGTGTGTACTCCACAGGGGCTGGTATTTATGTGAAGTATGATTGCACCAACTGTGTGCGTTCAGCCTCTCCAAGTGCCCTTTGGCCAGGCAAGGATGGTGCCTGTCGGTTAGGCCGTTGTCCTTCACGCATGTCCACTGGTAAACCCGCCATGTGGCTACATTTTGCAGGACAAATGCAGCCACAATGATTCTAGAGACTACTGGTGGTGCATATAGCAAGACCCCAACAGAGTGGTCAAGGGAGCGGAACCATGACTTTAACACTCCAAATGTGTGCTCCACTAGGCCCCTAGTGGCTACATGTGCAGTATTGTACCTCACCTGAGCTGGTGTTCTGGGGTTCCGGATGGGTGTCATTGTGAAGGTAGTCAGCGTGTAGGCACTGTCCACTGTAAATATGTACATGATTGGCATTGTCATTTACTGGTGGGGTCTATTGTTCAGTGTGTCGTGCATGCATATGCATGAGCATTTATACTCACCAATTAGCCATGCGTTGTCATGCTGCCCAGATACCAGGGCCCGGTGCAGAGGTGACATGTGGAAGATGTAGCTGTCATGTGTGCTGTCTGACTAATTAGCATAGACTTCAATGATGATTCCTTTGGCATCACACACTACCTGAACATTGCTGGAGTGCCAGTGCTTTCTTTTCCAGTAGATGTGCTCTGTCAATCTGGGTGGCCGTAGTATAACATTGCACCTAATACATGGGGGAAGCGTGCCAGTGCATAGAATCCTGCATGACTGTCTGCCTTTCCCTCAGTGTTCGGGCATATATATGTGCCTGCGCACACATGCATGTGTTGTTATGCAGGACGGCACCTGGTGTAGACAGCGTGACTGGTTCACATGTGATATCCCACCAACTACTGCAATGGTCTGCTGAATGGACCCAGTGGCAAGGAAATGGAGTGTAGTCAGCACTTTTTCTAGCGGGTAATGGCCTTGAAGCAGATGATGGGTGATGTTAGGCCAGCTTCCCACTCTCTGAAAAGGTCTAGGATTATATGGGGGGGGGCTGTACCTATCATAGACCTGGTAATCTGGCATCCCAAAAAGTATAGTGTGTGTTGTGAATATCCAGGCACTGGGCATCCTCCTCCTCCTGTGGTGTCTGTGTACAATAGCTTCAATACTGCTGGATTCATCATAGATGCAAATGTTTGTTTGGTGTATATTGTGTGCTTTATACACATTTGTTCCTAGGCGCGCTGAATGCGCTTTGATGTTTACACCGGCTATTACATGGCATATGGGTTACGGGATTTGCGTTTACTTTTTTGCAACCCGATATTCCCAGTTTAAATCCATGAATACTGTTGTATATGCCCAGTGAGGGGCATGCGATTGCTTGGCCGTGTACCGTCTCTCAACATGCCCACATTTTTGGATGTTCTTCCTCATTCTGCATGTTCCACCCCCTATTTTGGTCGATGTGCAGGCCTGGTCCACACTCTGCGTAGAGTCTCACTCAAGGCGCTCATCGACGAGCACAGACGTGCCAGGCCTGAGGAAACTCCACGCAAGTCCCAAAAAAGTCCTGCGCAGTTGGTTTCATGAAACCACAAACACAGATTTGCACACAGTTTGGCAAGCAAGTTCCCTATTTTCAGCGCAAATAATTCCATGAAACGGGCCCAATGTGAAGTGTGGCCTAGGTAAATGTGTTCTGCAGACATACACACACCTGTGCATACTGAAGATGTATTTAAAATCTGTCTTGCACAACACCATTTACTCTTTCCTGATTTCCCATATCACCAGCTAGTTTATCATTTTAAGCGCAAAACTATGGTTTTTTGGGAAAGCAATGTTCATTTCCATTAAATAAAAAGAAAATGCCAGAACAACTGACATTATTTGAAACTTTAGATTTACTGTCACTGAAATCATTCCAGATCAGTTGTTTCAGAGCTCAATGTCAGCATGTCTGCCACCAGCCATCTTACAGTGCACATTCACCACTTGTCCTTCAAAATCTGAGGTTGAATCACAAATGCTGGCATTGCTCAGACAACTATGGTCTTCAAGGCCATTGATTCTACTCATGTCACGGTTGTAGTGCCTCTAAAATTTGACAAACGCACAGGAACAGAAAACACACATGTTCCATAAACGTGCAGGTCATATATGCTGCACAGTTCTGTTTCATCAACAGGGTAGCCAAATATTCTGGAAGTATACATGAGTCTGTGTGGAGGAGGTGCACGATTAAGTGTAGTTGAACATGAAGCTCTTTCACAGCGTTTCGTACTGTGGAATTCCTTCCTTTGACTTAACTACTACAAATAGTGCCCATGCGCAGTAGAAGTGCACAAGCACGTGCAGTTCAGCAGGACTCTCTTTGACAGACGTTCCTGGTGTGGATAACTTTCCTTTGGCTCACTGGTTGCTGGTTTGGAACCACTGCAAATACCTGCTCCCATGCGTGGAGTGTGTGTATGGAGGAAGTGCCTGAGTAAGTGCAGTTGAGCAGTTTGGCAGCGGGGCATCAGCTGGAGCTAGGGTGATTGACAACATAATTGTTGGAATTAACTGACTTTATCAACTTCTCATAACAACAACGCTGCACCTACTTCTATCAGTTTACTCATCCTTCATGGTGTGATCACAGCTGGTAGACTTACAAACCTCTTTTCTTACTGCCAGTGAGTGTGGAGTCAGGACAGGGAGTGGCGTGTTACTTTTAGCATGATAACCACATTAACTATCGAGTGCCGTACACCTAGTGTCAACGCACTTTGCTCTTTGTTGGTTAGGTGAGATCTTTTTGGTCAACCGACTAACATGTCTGTCTCTAATTTAAGAAATAAACTGGGCAACAAACATCATATACTAACGCTTGCCAAGACAATTAAATCCAGTAACAAACATGGGCGTAATTTTAGGTCCCCCCCCCACCAAATGCTGTGGCACAAATTTTGTTCCACTCATTTGGCAGAAGTCCCTTTCATTTAGATGTCATGTCCCCACAACATTGTCAGCAACATTACTCCACTGGTAACAAAGGTTGGGATGATGAAAATCACTGCCTTCTTTGTCCCACCCCAAGGCACTTCTAGCAGAACAACCCCTGCTGCTGTTACCGAACCACCGAACATCTCTGCACCTTCCCTACAGTATGATTGAAAAGTCAAAACTATAACTGCTGGAGAATCAGCAGATGGAGGTAACACACAGATGGATCTTCACCTTGGAGAAATATTGACTTCTTCAACCCCTTCCTCCCTGGCTATTGATAACTTTCTTTAAGAGATTTGCCATAGCCTTCAGAGGGATGAGATGCAAAATAGAAAGCCCTGTTTAGGGAATTGGGTCAGACTTGGGTCAGACTTGCTAATCACTAATTGTATCGAAATGAAACCATCGATAGCTTCGTCCGAAGACTGTACTACATGTAGTTTTATCGCTTTCTGCACTACCAAAGGTTTCTCTGTGACCCATAAGCAACAGCCCCAATTAGTGAGCAACAGCCCCAATTAGTGTGCGATCAAGCTATATCTCTGGATAATTGAAACCGCAGTAAAATGATCCATAGAAAAACATATCAGGATGCTCAATTAACATCGCAACATCCGGAACGACCAGTGACTTTTGCTGGGGAACCACAGCTAAACTAAGAGGATCTGATGGAAATTGTTTTAGAAGGCGTGGAGGTTTACTCCACTCTCTGTAAGGAAAATGTGCTTGAAGGTGTTGAAGTTCCCAGCGCCTTCCTGATAAAAAGTAAAGACCCTTCCATTGTTGAAATTCAGGCCTTGAGTTGTGAGCCAGTTGTAGACCCTTTCACCACTGAGATTGAGAATGGCACACAAAAAGGCAGGCTGAAAGGCGCAAGCCATTGTATAGTGTGGGGCCAACTGGAAAGGGGGTCTCAGTTCACACCCAATTACCTTGACATCAAAAAAGAGTCAGTGATGTTTGACATCCAAACCCTGAGCCCTCTACACTTAAGTGTATGTTTGCCATGATATGTGTTTTCCTGTAACCCGGTCATCCTAGCTATGTATTCTGAAATTCCCCTTGTCAATGCTGAATGGACACTCTCAACCATACACTGACCTCTTAACCTCTCCCCCTTGCCTAGTCTATTCTAAATACATGTTAACAGGGAAGTGATACCTTTGATAACGTCAAATAATTCATGACCAAGCAATAAATAAGCCTGCCTTGGAACCATGTTTTCACAAGTATTACAATATGGGCCTTGACGCCGGACAAACAGGTCAGAGTTCTGAATGGATGAGAATGTGTGGCCACAAGGGCAAAATGTTGCAGATAGGATGTCAACACATCAATCTCGGGATGCCAAGCCACTGAGCCCAGCTGAACGTTTGACCCTGAGAATCATCTCATCTCATCACATGCCTGCGAACCAATCAACTATCGCTGACCTTATGGCACCTATAGGTGTCCACTCTTAGTGACCAATCCCAACAGTCTATGTACCCCTTAGGCCTTCCCACAGCTTGATGATGATTCTCCTGTATAAAGATGAACTGTAGCATTTTTTCTGCAGAGGGTTCTTGGCGTGAGCAGAGTAGATTCTGTTTGCCCTAATTAAGATAAAGCCTTTAATCACACGGCCTCATTACGACCCTGGCGGTAAGGGGTTAACGCCAGCGTTAGCTGCGCCGACCCCTTACCGCCAACTACGAGGTCCCTTAGCGCCATGGCGCTTTTAACACCTGCTTTTAGCAGGTGTTAAAATCCATGGCGCTAAGGGACCATGGAGTTAATTACGCCACCGTAATTTACGGTGGCGTAATTAACGCCTTCCCCACTCCCATTATGCCCTATGGGGCAAAAATGGGAATGGGGAAGGGTAAATGGGGATTGGGGACTTACCGCCCCGCCGACCTCGGAATGGGGCGGTAAGTCCGCCAACCACCATGGCGTAAACGTAGTTTACGCCATGGTGGTAAAGTCACGGCCCAGGCGGTAACTTACCGCCTGGGTCGTAATGAGGCCTGGTCCTGGTCTATTCCCTCCCGGGATGTACCTTTATTGACTCTGTTGGGTGATTCATCAGCAGTTTTGGGGGTCTCTCACTTGCACCTGCCAGGGGTCCAGACTGGGCTCATGTGCAGAAAATAAGGCAAATACACAGTTTAAGGAGGTATGGGAGAAGAACAAGGATGCCCTGTTCCTCCAATGCATTTCCATCATCACAGTCGCCCCCTCCCCAGACTGAGGCTTGGGTGAACTAAGCTTCCACGAGATTGTCACCCTCATCCAGACATTCAACATACCTTCTGGAAAGGCCATCTGCATCATCATGACTCTTCCATGGTCTATGCTCAATAGTTATGTCTAGACTTGGAGGCTAGTGGACCACCTGAGCAGTTTGGGGTTTTCACCATTCATCTGCATGAGCCACTTTAAGGGCTTATGGTCAGTTTTGAACCTTGGTGGTAGAGCCAGTAAGGAAAGGTCTACAACGCCTTAGGATCCAAACTATACTAAAACATTCCTTTTCAACTGTGGCCCACCTATGGTGGTCTACAATTCCTTTCTCTTCTGATGAAGAAAATGGGCTGTTCTTTCCCTTTGCAGTCCATATGGGACAATACAGCTCCAATTCCTGTGCCCCTGGCAGCAGTTTGTTCAATAAGGGTTTGCTGTATTCAGGAGCACACACACAGGTGCCCTGCACAAACTTTCCTTCAAGTCTTCCTAGGTTCCTTGGATGATGGCAGAGCTGTCAGAGGGGCAGCTTTGGTGCCATAGTCTTCCATGACTTTCTGTATTACCTAATGAGGCCCACAAAAGAACCCAACTGGGTGTGAGTAGTGGGAGTCTCCCAGTCATGCACATCTTGTACTTTCCAAGGGAGAGGTTATATTTAACCCCCTGCTACCTCATGACCAACCAAGGTATTTGGCCTTCCCCTGGGCTAGCTGGCACCTGGTGGCCTTGATAGTGAGGTTGGCCATTGTCATGCTTTACAACACCTTACCCAAATGCTGTTCCTAGGGGGAATTGTAGACAACAAGATCATCTAGAAAAGCCATACAGAAGTCCTCTAGTCCACTTAGGGCATGATTGACTAGCCATAGGGAGGCATCTGGGGCATTCTTTAACCCAAAATACATTGCTCTAAACTGGTAGAGCCCCTCAGGGGTTGTGAAAGCCATTTCTCCTTGGCCTGGTCAGTCAGAGCTATTTGCAAATAGCCTGATCTGAGGTCAAAGATGCTTACAAACTTGGCAGCTCCTATACTGTCCGCAAGTTCATCAGCCCTGGGCAATAGGTGAGTGTCATTCTTGGTGACTGCATTGACTCTGTTGTAGTCGAGCCTCCAATCCTTGGTACTTGGCTGGGAACTAGCCTTGGGAACAAGGACCACAGGGCTGGACCATGGACTGGTTGAGGGTTCAATTACAGCCAGATCCAACATCTTGGTGACCTCTGCCTAAATGTGGTTCTTTACAGTGTCTGACATCCTATAGCATCTGCCTTTGACAGGTACACTGTCACCAGTGTCAATTTCATGCCTGCACCATGGGGTGAGGCCACGTGTTAGAGATGCACTCCTTCCACTGAGCCATACTGAGCGTTGCTATTCAACAAGTCAGCAATGGGCTCACTCTCATCCTTCTCTTGCCCTGCAGCTGGCAGAAGTCATGAGGCATCCTCCATTCTGTGGTATGGCTTGAGCCTGTTAACATGGAAGACCTGGGGGATACCCCCGGGATACCCATGAAAACCAGATAGTTGACTTTGCACATCTTGGAGATTATCCTGAAGGGCCCAATCCACTTACCTGCCAAATTTCAAGGCTGGGTGGGCTCCATCACACAGATCTCCTGGCCAGGAGGCCAGTCCACTTGTGAAGCGTTAAGGTCATGCCAGTACTTTTCAGTTCTTGGTTAGCCTTGAGATTTGCTGGTAGCTGGACTATCATCTATGCCATCCTCCTTCTAAGGCCTGACACATAGGCCCCGACTTGCTTGGCAGGAGCTGGACATGGAGGTTCCAAACCTTCTCTAAACTAAGGCAAGGGTCCCCCTTATTGGATGTCCAAAGAGGAGCTTGAAGAGGCTGAAACCTACACTGTCCTGACGCAAACAGTTTGCATGGTAATGCAAGTCCAATTTCCTTCGCTGGGGCTTTGTCCAAAGCACCCAACATGCCTTTGAGAGTTTTGTTAAATCTCCTAACCAGACCATTGGTCTGTGGTTGTAGGATGTACATAACTTCTAAGTTACACCACACCCCTTCCACATTGCTTGCATGTAACTAGACATGAAGTTGGATCCCTTGTCAAAGACTTCGGCCCTCATTACGACCCTGGCGGAAAGTGACTGACCGGACCGCCACAGCGTAAATAGCGTTTCCGCCATTGCACGAAGGAGCAAAGTGCGGCCCATTCCGACCCATCGGGCACGAGCACCACGCCATGGCGGAAGTGCAAAGTCCGCGATGGCGGAAATGACCCCAAAAAAGCCCACACCGCCGCCGTACGGCGCCCTAGGTGCAATACCGCCACCCCTCTTAGCGGTCACCGCAGTGTGCGCCTACCGGAAAGTACGGTGACCGGAAATATACGGAAACGGAAGTTAAAACATGGCCCCGGAACGGGAAACATCCCGCCGTACACCTATAAAACCACTAAAACCACACAACCACTAAAATCACTACCCTGAAACACACCCCAACCCGTCATCCACCCTAGCGAAACCAAGAAAAATGGGAAAAGTAGCGAAGAAAGCGTGCGACCGCAAGCGGCAGGTCCACTTCTCCCGTGAGGAACTCACCGTGCTAACAGAGACCCTCCAGGAGAATGCTGCCGTCGTCTTCTCCACGCAAATGACCAGAACGGCACTTGCAAACAAGAAGGCCATATGGGCTCTGGTGGCACAGCGGGTAAGTGCGGTGGGGACCGCACCCCGCACCCCACAGCAATGCCGCAAGCGATGGGACGACCTGCGGATACGCGTCCGCAGCATACTCTCTGCCAACCGCAACATTGCCACAGCCACCGGGGGAGGCCCTGAATCACCCATCAAGTTGACCCCCTGGGAAGAAATCTGTGCGTCCACCATCGGAATGGAGAGCATAGAGGGAGTCGGAGGGATGGAGAAAGGAGTGCAGACATCCGAAGATTCAGGTAGGTGGGCCAAATAAAACAATGCCAAATCCACACAGTCCATCCATGTGAAGTACCATGCGTCCACATAGTGCAACAGAAACACATGTCCAGGAGAACGTCCACACACATCGGCCTGATAGCGCACGTTAAAACCCACAATAAATACATAAATAATTAAAAACCCCTAAAACACGCACTACACGTGCAGCAGGCACACCCTAACTGCAGGCTGCCAAACAACTGCACCCTCACCCCACACACAAATGAAAGCACCTCCAAGGCCCCGACCCAAATCACCCTCAGGTACCACTCCAATGCATGTGATACAATGCCATTCCAATTCCCACAGACCCATCAAAAACCCTCACCCTCCTTTACTCCACCACAGGGTCCGATCCAAACGACGAGCTTCAGGACACCCCTACCAGCACACCTGCAAAGAGGGCCAAGACCAACGGCCAGAGACCCTCCACCTCAGCTGCACGCATCAAGACACGGCAGCAGCACAAATCAGGTGGCAGCACAGAGGAGGGAACATCAACAGGCACCCCAGCAGCCAGCATGCCCACAACACCACCACCACAGGTCCCCCCAATGGATGCCACAGAAGGCACTGCCTCTGGTGGCAGCAGCACCATAGGTGACACCCCATTGATGGCAGCATGCTCGGACACCGAAGACGGGGATGTCGAAGTCAGATCCATCCATGACCTGTCCCAATCCCCCTGTCTGTCCCATCCCGTACAACATGAGGATACCACGCAGGGGCACCCACAAGACGACGACTGGCCATCCCCCACAAGCCCTGTGGCAAGGCAACATGAGGACAACAGCCCCTCTGTGACACCCCCGCAAATGGCCATGGCCCAGCAGAGGCAACAGTCCCTCGACCAGTTAATCGTGCAACAGCAGCAAATGGCCACGCTCCTCAAGGACCATGCCGATGAATGTGGGGGCACTAAGGCAGACATAGAAACATCAACTGAGACACTTAGGGCAGAAATGGAGAGAGGTACAGAGACGCTAAGGGCACAAATGGAGAGTAGCACCGAGAGCCTGAGAGTCCAAATGGAGAAAAGCACCGAGAGCCTGAGGGGGGAACTGCATGCGACGTCCAAAGACGTATGTGCCGAACTTGCCGCAGTGCGCCGTGTGCTCACTGAGCTCTCGCAAACCCTTAGGGACATGCATGGACGTGAGCAGGCAGACACATCATCCGTTGCAAGTTCCGTCCAGGGCAGCCCCCAACGTAGATCTGGGAGGAACCTGCGCTCCACAGGCAGGGGTGCCCCTGATACCCGCAGAGGGGGCTTGCAATAGCGACTGCCCACTGACAATGAGCATCTTTGGACACTGGTGTTCGGGGGGGAGGTAGGAGGGTGGAGGGGGTGTGTTGGGCTCACTTGGGTGGCGGGTCGATAGGGTGTTCAACATGATATCACATATGCCATAAACAGTGCACGATCAACCAATGAGATGTGTGGACATTGATCTTTGTGTACTAGGCCATCATAGGCGTACAGTCCATATTGTGCATGTCCCAGACACACACAGTGCCACGAGTCCCGTGTCCATGTATCAGCCACCAGGCGTGAGTGCTAGAAGCATGCATCAATGAGATGCTGACGAATGTCACGGGCCTCCGGTGCCTCGCAGACTCCATGAGGTGCTGCCACATCCCCACCCTCATCATGACCATCATCAGGTGCTTGCAGTTCTGCGTCAGGGGGCATGGGCACATTTCTACGTACGCACATGTTGTGGAGCATGACACATGCCATGACCATCTTTGCAACCTTCTCATGGCGGTACAGGAGTGCCCCGCCAGACCTGCTGAGGCAGCGGAAACGAGTCTTCAGTAGGCCGAATGCCTGTTCAATGACTACACGGGTACGTGAGTGGGCATGGTTGTAGTCCTCCTCATGCTGGTCCCGTGGGTTCCGGACTGGTGTGAGGAGCCATCTCTTCAGTGGATATCCAGCATCACCTGTATGTGGACGAGAAACGCATGATGTGGAATGCCATTGCTACGTACGCACACCCCCCCCCCCTTCCTGCCAGGTCATTGCCAAATCACATACCCCACATAATCATGCATGTAATGAGACTCACCGAGTAGCCAGGATCTGTTCCCTGCGTGTCGCTCCATGTAGCGTGGTATTGTAGAGTTCCTCAAGACCATAGAATCATGGGTTGATCCAGGGAATCGGGCACAACAATGTGTAATGATCCTGTTGGAGTCACACACCATTTGTACATTCAGGGAATTAAATTGTTTTCGGTTGCGGTACTGGGCCTCCATGGCATGTGGGACGACCAATTCAACATGGGTGCAGTCGATGGCACCAATGCAACCCGGTATGCCGGCAAGTGCATGGAATCCCACTTTTGTGTTGGTAATTTCCTGCTCCGAGCGTGGTAGAGAGATGTAGTCGTCTGCGTGCTGCAGGAGGGCATCGAGCACTTGCAATAGTGTCCATGAGAACAGTGGCTGAGAAATGCCATGCAACTGTCCGACTGTGTGCTGGTAGGTGCCTGTGGCCAGGAAGTGGAGTACAGACACCACCTTCAGTAGGGGTGGGATGGCGGTTGGGCTATCTATCATGCTGACAAGGTCAGCCTGTGTCATGTCCACAATGGCGGCTATGGTGTCCCGGTCCAGACGGTAGAGGGTGTGGATCTGCTCATCAGTGAGGTTGAACGGATGTGCTCGGAGGCGTGGGATTGCGGGCTGCCTGCGTGGTGGTAGTGGCTGTGCTGGCGGCCCTTGCTGGCCCTGCCTTGGCTTCCTCCTCCTCCTGCGTCTCCTCCGTGCGGCCGGTTGTAGTTGGTGTTCGTCTTCTTCTTGGAGTTGGAGTACTTGCAGTGCTATCAGGTCCCCCAGGGCCAACATCGCAAGTCCTGCCGGTAGCATTTCGGTGTGGTTGTGGGAGGAGACTGGGTGTGCAATTTATGTGTTTTCAGGCTGTATGGCCTCCACCTGTGGTGATTAATTCCACCTGTGCAAACTGCTCTCCCCTTTGGCCGGGCACGTCCCGCGCACAACGCTGCAATTCGGGGAATGGCATCTTGCTATTGCAATCATGTATTTGTACCCGATGGCCGTGTAAGATTGGTTGATATGTTCATTCTGCTGTGGTCCCATTGTTTCCCATACTATCTGTGCAGTCGCGAACAGACTTGTGAAGGGTCAGTGGAACGTAGTACTCGAGTAACGGTGGGCCCTCATGCATCACTGTACCGAGTTGCAACGACGGGCGGGGCGTCCCATTTGTGGGTGAAGGCAGTTGCCATTTTCACACACAGCCGCACTCGATGGAATAATTAGTGATTTCAAACGGCCACAGATGCCTTTTCGACGTGATGTTGCAAATGAGGAATTCGAAGGGCGGCGCTTTCGGTTTCCAGCTAGCGGCGAGGAGATGCCCACAGGTCTGACTGCAAATATAACGTTCTATTGTTCAATGTCCTTGAGACAGGGGCCATGGCGAGGAAGCAATGATTGATATGAATAGTTTGGGATGCGCAATAGCTACGTGGCCGATGAGGCCGGCCGTTCCCAAATACATGTTACTTCACGACACTGGAATTACGGGCTGGGGCACTGTGGATTTTGCAGGCTGCATAACGCACAGACTCAATGGATGTTTCTAATGTCATGTGAGTAATTATTCAGGCGTTTTGATCCCGGGATGAGGGAATGATGGATGGATGCATGGGCAGGTGATTTGATACAGAGTTTGCCATGTACAGGGCTTCTTGGGATCTATCCGCCTCCCCTACGCTATGTGATGCAGGGCTGCCATAGTGGGACCATCGTCTATCTGGCCTTGTTGAGCCCTCCCTGTCTCGACGCGCCCTCAGACACTTGTGTCCATGCACGTTAACATTCCCATCTGATGGATTCTGTTTTGACAGACGCATGCACAGGTACACTCGTTTGTGATGGTGTTTGCACCTCGATATAGATGGTTATGAGTCGCAAGTGGTTTTGGGGTGGTGATGATCCTTTGGAGTGGGCTAGCATGCATATGGCTGTGGATTTAGTGTGATCATTGAAGTGAGTTGTTGGAATGTAGTTCTGATGGCCATTCTGTTCTTTTTCTTTTCTTTTGGTTGACAGGTATCTCCTCCCCTTTTGCCACTGCCACTCCTGCAGATGGGTTTTACTCCCGACACCTGCTGCTTCGTGTTAATCAGTGGAGCAGCATTACGATCTTATGGGACGATCGCCAATGGCCCACATGCCCTTACGCAGTACTGGTGGCTCGGAGCAACATTTCGGCCTTTCAGCTGGACTAGTGCCTCCCCATTGGGAAGGCCCTGCGGTTCTGTGCGCTTCCATGTTGCCTTTTCGTACGTGAATGTGGCTCTGTGTACCATGAGGGAACAGGGCGTCACACAAGTAGTGGCTGGTCATTTCTTGCGGATGCAGCCCACAATGGTGAAAAGTGTTTTGGAGTTCATGGCCTGATGGCTGTATGGGCTTGGTGATTTTGATGTGCATTAAATTTCTATTCTGATTTGGCCCGTGTAGCGTATTTCTTTGCAAGTGATGTGGCATATGCCTATTTGGGGGGCGATGTATTGTGGGGAGATCTGCATTGGGTTTCAGCTTCGGAGTTTAGTTGCGTGGTACTGTACCGGGCGCGTTTGCCTACGAAGCAAGTGAGGTCAGGGATGGGGGCTGCCAATATGACAGTTTGAATGTTGTCATGCTCAGGGGCGGGGGATTGGGTTTTGTGTGACAGATGCCGGTCAGCCAGGTGGACTGGTGGAATGATGTGATTCTCGGAATATTGCTGGTCACAGGTGCCTGTGTTTGCGTGCGTTTCTTGGTGGGGGACTGTGGTCATGTCCATTGGGATGGCTTCTGTATTCGTGCCATCTGTGCCCTGCAGCTCCCATTGGCCCCTGTTGTGTTTCTTTTGTTCGTTGGCATGCATGGGTGACTTGTACATTTCAATGGTTGCATTGTGACTTCATTGCACCTACGGGGAGTTGTACTTTGTGGGCAGGGAGCGGTGTACAGGCACTC
This sequence comes from Ambystoma mexicanum, assembly GCF_040938575.1. Lineage (NCBI taxonomy): Eukaryota > Metazoa > Chordata > Amphibia > Caudata > Ambystomatidae > Ambystoma > Ambystoma mexicanum. The sequence continues at coordinate 747,429,782 of NC_090935.1, forward strand.
AGTGGGGCCGTTTACGGTTGATTCGCGATGCCGTACTTCTCACCATGGCGGAATGGTACATTCCGCCATGCTTGATGGCGTTAGGTACATGTCCGCTAGGGTCGGAATTGGCGTACCCTTGCGCCATGGTGGTGTTTGCGGTTTGGCATGGCGCGCGCGCGTGCTTGGTGCAGTTAGCGTTGGCGTTCACTACGGTGTCGCTAATGGCTTCGTACTTTGCGGTGACGGGTCATAGTCGCACCGAGCGCTATTCGATGGCGGTATTGCATTTCCGCCATCGTTTTCCGAATTCCGCCAGGGTCGTAATGAGGGCCTTCCTCTTTAGGAAAAACCACTCTGGTAATAATACCCAGTAGAGCCCTGACAACCACATTGGCAGTTATGGTACAAAGGGGTATAGCCTCAAGGTACCTGGTGGCATGATCAACTAGTACTAGGATGAACCTGTGTCCACCAGATGTAGTAGGGTCTAAGGGACCAACAATGATGATACCTACCCTCAAAATGGTGTGCAAAAGCTGCAATGGGGAATTGCACTGCCTCTAGTCTTGCCAGACAACTGACAAGTGGGGCAGGTCCTGAAATGGACTTCCACATCTACTCCCATCCTGGCCCAGTACAAGTGGGGTGAGAGCCTTTGCTTGATCTTCTTGGTCCCACGATGACCAGTCAGGGGCACCTCATGGGCCAACTTTAGAAGAAAGGGCCTGTAGAACTAGGATGTAACCAACCTTTCACTGCACCAGATACTGGTTCAGTGGGATCACTATAAAAGAGCTCACCCTCCCAATAAATCTTGAAAGACCGACTCATTCAACCTTCTGAAGGGTCACACCATCCAGGGAGTGGCATTCTCCTTCACTCTTATACAGATCCCCACAAGAGGGCCACCTTCAGTCAGCAGGCATTGAAGATCAGAGTGATCCTCTGCTCAGGGAGAGGTACTCAACCCAGATTACTCAGGCTCTTCTCCCTCAGGAGTTGAGTCTAGGGTCACCACTAGGTCCTGTCCCTCAGGACCTTGATCCACAGAAGGAACAGTTATAGCAGCAAGTAGAGAAGGGCATCCTTCGCCGACGTGGCCATTTTGCTCTTCCTTCTTTCCCTGGTTTTCCCCTTTGGCTTGGGTAACAGGCTATCAATCAGACCCTGTTTGGCCTGTGACCTAGTGATTGCAGCAGCAGCCAGGGTCAGCCCATCAGAAACCAACCCTAAATCAGATAGATAATATCCAAACAACACCTAGGCAGCACATTGCCTTGTGCAATTACAGGCAGTTTGGCTGCTGTGTCATCAATCTAGATGGCGACTAAGGCTATAGTGGCAAGTTTGAGAGGCCCACCGGCTAATCTGGCGGTTCTCAGAGTGCCACATACATAGTCCTCTGGCCTGCGCAGGGTCCTGTCCACCACTGTCATGCTAGCGTCAGTGGGCCTCATTACACAGATGGCGGTAAGGGATTACCGGTACTGGTAAGGTTACCGGTACCGGTAATCCCTTACCGCCTTACTATGAGGTCCCTTCGCGGGTCCCTACTTTAACGGCTGGTTTTACCAGCCGTTAAGGACGGGACCCTTAATGGGACCTTGGAGGTAATTACGGTACCGCAATTTGCGGTACCGTAATTACAGCCTTCCCCATTCCCATTGAGCCCTATGGGGGCAAAAATGGGAATGGGGAAGTGCCATGGTGAATGGGGAATTACCGCCCCGCACACCTTGGAATGGGGGGGTAATTCTGCCATTCACCATGGGGGACTCGGTAAAATACCGGCGGCAACCATGGCGCTAAAAGCGCCATGGGTACCGCCTTCCGTGTAATGAGGCCCAGTGTCTCTCAAACCAGTGGAAGGCAGGCTATTAACAAGGACACTTCTCAAAAATGTCTGGGTATTCAGCACTTCTGAGTACTGATCCCAGGCCCCAAGGAAAACTAAGGAAATCTCTTCAGGACCACCAAAGGTGATTCCAGGATAGGAGGTAAGGACAGTGGCCTCTACCTCAGGCATAGGGTAAAGGTAGGTCAGGCTGATGGACTGGCCTCCAATGCCTTACCTTTATACTTGGGTTCCCCCTTCTTATGATAACTGGCCCCACATCCCCAACAAGTGCCAGGTATGTGACTCTTACTCCCACCTTCCTAAGACATATTCCCAGTAGATGTTTGGAACTTAGGAGAGTGATGTTTGGTTTATTTGACTGTGGATGCTTTTTGGACTCCTTCTCCTTCCCACTGGGATACTTAGGGAACACCCTCTGGGAGACCCACCTGTCATCCAGCATGACCAACTTAAGTGGCTCTAAAAAGTTCTGGTCAGCAACGTACTGACTCAGCTCTGGTGAGCAAGCTTCAGAAAAATGCTCAAACAACAAGAGGTGAGATAATTTGACAAAGGTGTTTACCTTGTATCCATCAATCCACCCCATCTTGTTAATGTGGGCAGCACTCACCCAGTCAACCCAAGGCATCCTCTCTGTCTTCTTATGTTTCCTGAAACATTTAGGGTACTGGGTAGTTATCTTGGCAAACCTGGCAATCACAAAAGCTTTCATACACTCATACTGGCCTCTTTCTTCCATGCTCAGCTTCAGAATACAGTCATAACCAGTCTGAGGTGCTCTACTCAATAAACACTAAGCCCAAACCATCTGGTCAACATCATGGATATCACAAGACAAATGCTTCTATACATTGGAGAATATCAGAACCATCCACATACAAACCAACCAAATCTTCCATAAACTTGGTAGCAGGAGACCTCCCACTATCAATTGGTTTAGCTGACATTTCCAATTTAGCTTTCTCCAGCTGGAGTCTTTGATGTCTTTGGGCTTCATTACACGGTGCTATTAGCACCTTGGTCCATGCCGGTAAAATACTGGCACCGCCTTGGTGGAAAGGGGAATTACCGCCCTATTCCAAGGTTGGTGGGGCGGTAATTCCCCCTTCCCCCATTGCCCTTCCCCATTCCCATTTGTGCCCCATAGGGCATAATGGGAATGGGGAAGGTGCTAATTACGGCACCGCAAATTGCGGTACCGTAATTAGCTCCCTGGTCCCTTTGCAGGTTGATTTTTAACGCCTGCAAAAAGCAGGCGTTAAATTCTCCAACCCGCAAAGGGACCTCGTAGTAAGGCGGTAAGGGTTAACGGTCACCGGTACCATTAACGGTGACCGTTAACCCTTACCGCCGTCCGTGTAATGAGGCCCTTTGTCTTTGAGTATTACATGTGCCAATTCCTCGCTTTTCAACTCAGTTTCTGTTTCCAACTTCTTGTACTGAAAGGCTAACTTTTCTTTTTGTAGCTCCAATTTTACAAGTTCAAGTTTTAGGGCATCTACCTGAAGAGAAGTGCTGGGTTTGGGAATAGAAGTGGCAGGAGAGGTGGCAATCGAGGCAGTAGGTTCTGTAATATCCCCAAGGTCATGGTCCTCATTTGAATCCACCCCCTTCATCAAGAGTATCTCAATCAGTCGGGTAATCCACAAGGCAGGCTATAAGCTCTGCCTTAGACTTATCCTAAAAGTCTAATTATCTTTCTTCACAGGCACTCTGTAGAGCCTGTAACCCCAGCTAGTCAGTATACCATTTACATTAGGTTCCATTGCTTGTAGTGATGTCTTTAGTAAATACCACTAAACCCTAAATTACAAAAAGTGTGGAAATTGTGTAAGTAGCAAGGTAAAATACTGAGGGCCTCATCACTAGTTATGCAGTATCCTGGCAGTAATACAGCTGGGACACCGGCCAACACTAATAGGGCTACCGCAACTTGATCCAGCGCAATTTGTGCCGGATCATGAGTTGCGGGGGAGGATGGTAAATCCCCATTCCACAATGGGTTCATAGGACCCGATGGGGTTGGGGCGCTATTCCCGCCAGCGGTAATTGCACTAGCGGTAATAGTAATGAAAAACAGCTGGAAAATGCCATTTTCTGCTGACCCCGTGATTTGGACAGCCCTGAAATGTGGCAGTAATACCATTACTGCTGCATTTAAGGGCTTAGGCCAAACTCGTGATGAGGCCCTGAGACCCAAAACCAGTGATGCCACCACTACCACCAGTATATGGCAGAGGGGGTATCTGTATTTCTGCCAACTATACAGTTGGGGTAGAGGCACAGAGTACCCTAGCCAAGTTTCTCTAATGTTAGCAACCAAGTCTGAGAGTCATGGGAGTTGATGCAGGTAGGTTCTTAGGAACAGTGAATCTCCAAGTCCCCACAAAGGAATGTATACACACTATGTTATGTGCTAACAGAATACGTTTATATAAAATTCACTGAAAACACTTTGTTAAAGGGATATTATGGTTAAGTTGCACTAATAAATACCTGTGAAATTCAATGAAAAAACATTGTTAAAGGAACATTATGGTAACAAGTAAAACCGAAAAACCTCAGAAATTTTGCCAGTTTTAGTAAACTAAGCAACCATAACTCGGCCAACACTCTGCTCTGCTAAGCCTAATACCCAGGACATCAAAGATGATATCAAAAATGTAATTGATGACATCACTGATGATATCACTGATGACATCACATACCCGGGCCACTTGCTTTTGTTCACTGACATGTCCAACATGGAGGGCGCTTCAGAAAACCTGACGCACCACACGCTTTTCACCATCCAATCTGTGGGTCTCTTGGATATCCGCAGATGTCACGTCACCCTCTGAGCCAATCGGAGGCCCGTCCGCGGACCGAACAGGGAAATGAGCCCACGGACTGAACCTAGATATCACACATTTTTTTATCACCTATTTTTTGGTCATTTAAAAAAAAAACTACTCAACAGGTTTACAACAAATTTACATAAGCACGCGTTCGGGACCAAGCTGCTGCGCCTGCCACAAATTTGGTGAAAATTCATCCAGCAGTTTGGCCTGTAGGTGTGAGCACATTTCTTTTTCCATTGTGTCTATGGAAAAAAACACACATTTTGGGAACCCCCTATAACTTTGCCCCCATTAACGAAACCTCACATACCTTCACAGAATCAATCTGAAGGGGCTATATACTTTTAGTGCAAAGTTTTGTGAGGATTCGTCCAGGGGGAGCGAAGTTATAAGCCTCCCAAAAAGTGCTCTTTCTATGGGTTGAGCAACTTAACCATAACTAGAGGGCCGCTACCGCAGGCCCTGTAATAAGGTTCAAGTAAATATATACACCAATAAATAACATATGTTGTACTCTGGCAACACTATCCTAATAAACGCCTATATTTACACCTCTATTTGATACCACAATGTACTTAGATGCAGTTAAAATGCACCAACTTCTGACAGTTATTAAAAAGCATAAGCATCACTAAGCAATGTGCAACTTCATGGACATTACTGTAGAAAGCCAGTATCGATTAGGAACATTGGCACAATGCTTTCTTTATAATAGACAATGCAATACTGTGGATGGATCCCCCCATCTGGGCAACCTGTAAGGAAAGGTTAAGGTGTACTTTATCTTGTATAGTACAGCCCAGTCCAGCTATGGTCAAAAATAGTCTGTTTCTCTTTCTACAGATCACATAAGGCCAAAGTACCTGGAAATCACCAGGAGAACAGGATCCAAGATGAATCTGTGAACCTTGGAAGATTCCTAAGGTTGGAAAATGCTCTTTCTCGTCAGAGTATCTTGGGTGCCTTGGCAGGTGAAGTGGTGGAGTTTCTTGGCTTTACTCGATTAGACCCCTCGAGGATAGACACCCACCCCTTGGAAGAAGGAGTCACTGAGATGTTAGTGTTGAGAAGAAGAAAGGAACCAAGCAGTGTCGGAAAGGCAGCAGTTCCGCTCTTTGCAGTGGTCTTTGTTGGAGGGTTGTTGGTCCAGTTGTGATATGATATGATATGGCATTTATAATGCGCTTATACACAAGTGTTTCAAGGCGCTATAATGTGGATGTCCCCTCTAGGTGAAACCTACTGGGGACATTGACAAGTCTGGCTGAATAAGATAAGAGTCTTGGATGACTTTCAGTGGCGACAGGTGCTTTGGCAGAAGCAGGTGTCAGGTTGTGTTTACTGACTTTTTGTTCTTCAGTGCTACAGCCAAAACACTGACCTCAGAATGGCTTCTGGCAATCTAGATATGACCACTGTTCTGGACTGTGGATCCTCACCAATTTTGGACACTAAGAACATCTTCTTCTGATTTTGGTGGCAGGAAACCACTGGCAGACACTCCATTGCAGGCAGCAACCATGGACCTTCTTGGGTGTGGACAAGTGGACAGATGTTTTAGCAGGGATGCCTCTTGAAGAATTCTTCTATGATTTGGAACTTTCACAGCTCCGGGTTTCAAGCATCACTTTGCGAGGGTACCACCTCTTCTGGTCAATACTCAGAAACCTGGCTTCCAGCGGTCACAAACACTCCTCCAAACCCTGGGTGACACAAATGAACTTCAAGATGTTAAGGCACTCCTCTTGTGGACCTACAGCAATCGATTCTCCGGACGGCAGGCACACTGGACTGGGTCTAGGACACTTCTGGTTAAGAGCAGCAGATGCAAGTGTTCTCTTTTTGTTACGGGAAGATGTCACCTATCTAGGTCCTCTTTGGTTCAGTCCTTGAGTCAGCACAGCAGTTTTTGAATTGTTTGACGATTTGCAGCTGCAGACTTCTTCTTCCAGCTGGACTGCAGGATGCATGCTTAAAATGACTTCAGCTTCTGCGTGACGTTTATTGTTTCAGCTTCTGACAAGGAGGTGAGTGTGAGGCCCCTCATATACAAAATAATCCCCATTCACTCTGGATGAGCATGGCTCAGTCAGCCAATCACACACAAGTGCATTCATGCAGGCAGCACCCAATCAGGCTCACAGGCATTCAGGCCATTCACTAGAAACCAGATGCCCACACCACAGGATGAGGATTGGGAGCTACTCCCCAGCATTTCAGTGCACTGCCTTGCATTCATTTCAGTTTCAGTGTGGGCTGGCTCTGGCATTGTGTCACACAAACCCATACCACCACAACACAAAATGCATATTGACTAATAACTCCATTCAGGTATGCTTCATCCTAAGGGTGTACCCATAACAAGCAGCCCATGGGAAGGCTCTAGCCAGTCTGGCAGGAGGCAGCCCCAGAGACATATATGGTCCTTCCACCCAACAAATATCCAGGGTAAGCAAACAGAGCCAAGGTTTCTCGGGACTTTGAGAAACAAGGAGGTAAGGCAAAGGAGTCCAAGAAGCCACCAGTGGCCATCTTGCCTTTTTGTAGGAATCCATTGATTCCTAGGGCTGGACCTGTGTATCCAAACCATTGAGGATACTTACAGCCACTGTGCCACCAGCATGTAGCTGCTCTGTGGGCTGCACACTTGTGTCCCAAAACACACACTAGAGGTAGAGGAGTGTACCCTTACCGATGGGTCCTTAATGGTATCCTATGGGTACTGTTCATCAAGAACATAATGAAAACTGCACTGCTAAGGGTCCAAGCTGGACTCCTGTGCATGAAATCAGCTGAATACACAGTTTAAGGAGGTATTGGACAGGGATAAGGAGGCTATGCCCCTCCAATGCATTTCTTAGCATCACAGTGGCAAAAATCTAAATTGATGGCAACATCACCCTCTTAGTCAACAAAATACATAGTCCGTCAGGTGGGCACCACATGCAACATGTTATGAAGAATATTAAAGACATAATGAATCTAGAGAACGACTCTAAGGGTAACGTGATGTCAGTAATAGGAAGTGATCAGAATGCTAATTGTGGGGAACAATAGACTCTTTGAGGATTATGCACAGTCTCTTATTCCCATAGTAAAGTAACTAACGTGTAGCAAGAAAAACAAAATTGTTGAGCACAGGCTCCAATTTATAGATAATAGGGAGCGTATAATAAGTAATGGTAGAACCTGCTGAAAGACTTCATGAAATCCGACATCGCTAATAAAAAACGGTGTAGATTTAGGTTACTTTTTTTTTATAAATAGCAGTAGATGTTTTCATGTGGAAGAGCTGGCTGTTAGAAAAAACATATTTACGGATCATGCTTTTGTCAACCTAACCCTCAATATTGAATAAAACAATGAAAGAGACCTATTTAAGGTATAGTATGACTACGACACAAGGGAATACAATAAAATGGACATCAAAGAATATCCACAAGTTTAATGTAGAACTCAAACTTGCATATACAAGTATCGGTTTGTAAATTATGGAAGGACCATGAGGATTTTAATTTATGGTCTGCTCCATATATAGCATACTGGGGTAAAAGGTTAGTGAGACGCATAAGAAGACCCATAGATCAACAAATAGTATTGTGCAAATGTGAACTACAGCACGACATAAGAAGATTACATTCTCTTGAATGCCTCGAGGAAGAAGTAAAAAGAGTTCAAATGAAAAGGCTCAAAAATAGAAACAAAAACTGTCTCACTATGTTTAAAAACACTAACAGAACTAGGAAATGGCAAGCCATGCTTAAAATCTTAGTGACCAATGATTCACTACAAATAGTGTTCACAAAAACTCATTGTCGTACATTTTCTTAGTACAAGTAATAAGCAAGAACTCATATATAGGTTTCCTCCAGTCCAGGTTCTACAAACAGAAGCGTTGGACTTGTTATTTCCTGCTATTACATATCAGAAGTATGATATCGAAAAAACTGACCTTGAAATAATTACAAGGAAAATTCAAAATTCTGGAGCCCCTGGGCCTGATGGGATTACTAATATAATAACTAAAGAGAAGCCCCCTTTTTGGGCCGAGATTTTCATGAGGTGAATTATTGCACAAAAAAACAAAATTCCTAATAGTTGGAAACAATCCTTACTTATTCCGGTATTTAAAGCAGGTAATAGGAACACCCGGAAAACCTGTTAACATTGTTGTATACAAAATGTTTGCTACAATACTCTTAAACGGACTTAGTAAGTGGACTAATAATAAATAAAAAACTGCTCCTTAATCAACTAAAAAGTGGCTTTAGAAAAGGATGTAGTGCCACTCAAATCATACTTATCCTTAAAAACCCAGACTGACAAGTCCAAAAAGAGTGATTCCCCTCTTTTTGTATATTTTATAGACTTTATCAGGCCATTTGATACTATAAAGAGATTGTTGATGTAATTGCACAATGGGAGATACCTGCAGGACTGCTTAATATGATTTGTCAACTGCACTCTGAGACTGTGGTGAGGGTAAGGCGGAACGGTATGGACCACACCTCCAAGTGAATAAGCACCAAAACGGGTTTAAACCAAGATTGTGTGCTGGCATCCCTACTGTTCAACTTTCATACAGCAGATATGCCAATAGCACTGGATAATATATGACTCTCCCCCCACAATATGGGGAGATAAATACATAAAATGTATGGCATATGTAGACGACATACTACCTATGGAGCATAGACTTGCAAAGAGCACTAATTGCCACAGAGAAATACGCCATGGATAATGCTCTGATTAGGAATCACAGAAAACCAAGATTATTGCCCTCATTAAAAGTTTGCTGGTCTGGGAAAAATTATGGCAAAAGTGCCTGTAATTCTGTGACCAGCACTTTTCCTGGACAGGCAAAAACAGACAGTATTTCAGGCAACAGTATTACCGCTGCCAGAAATACTGGCAATCCCCTCCATTTACCACCATTTCTGCCACCTGTAATATCCCAGTAATTTCAGGATATCAGGCAGCGGAAACAGGAGGCCAGTTTGCCGGTATCCTGCAGGAATTACCGACAGGCAAACCGGTTTAGGGTCAATGTGGTTTAATAATAAGAAAACACCTACACTTATGCCTTGGAAAATGGTATACTGATTACACAGAAGAAATCGGATGAGGATATGCGAGCCCTCATCAAATTGAAAACTATGAGGAAGCTGGCTGCCACCATGGCATATGTTAAAAAATTGCAATGGTTATAGACTATAAGGTTTGCTTATGATGTATAGTCAGAGTCTTGTACCTTCTATCTCATATGGTTTAGCGTGTGTTGTCAAGACACAAACTAAGGGCCTGATTCATGGAATGGTCTGCACAGAATAAATGAGAGTTGCGCCCGAAATGGTGCACAAGTCCTCATTCATCGATTCATGGAAAACAATGTGCAGGTCTTACCCGGCATTTGCGAGGAATCTGTGCTGGTCCACCACGTCAATGCAACCTGACAAACGCCTTGCGCGAGACTCCAAAAGAATGACCGGCCTGGGCCTGCGCAGCCGCCTAAAAAGGGTGCGGAACACGTGGAAAGAGGAAGAACAAGTGAAAATGTGGGCATTACGAGCACCGTTCCACTGTCAAACAATTGCACCGCCAATACGCACGCAAAACAAACATATTCATGGAATTGAACAGGGAACGTCCTATCGCAAAAAAAGCATGTGCAAATCCATCAATGCGCACACAAAACAATGCATAAAAAGCATGGATGCTCAACAAACACACGGATAGAGCCACAATGAATGCACCATTTGTTGCAGCAATCATCCAGGGACACTGCCGGAGAAGGAGGATGGCCATGGCCCTGATCTTCCACCCAAGGACCAGCCTTTTTGGGATGCCTGATGACCAGGTCTATGGCAGGTATATGTTCCCCCCATATCATCCTAGACCTGATCACGGAGTGGGAAGATGACCTCACTTCACTCACCATGTGTTCCTAAGCACTGATTCCCTTTCAAAAGGTGCTCACTGCTCTGCATTTTATGGCCACCGGCTCATTCCAGAAGACCACTGCCATAGTAGGTGGCATCTCCCAGGCCACACTGTCTCGCTGCTTACACCAGGTGTGGGCAATCATAACACGTCCTTCTTTCTGCCAGCATATCTATATGCCCAGAACACCGGCAGAAAGCAAGCAGTGGTCCAGGATTTGCATGGGGTGGCACACTTTCTCAAAAGTGCTTGGTTGTACTCATGTTGCTCTATGTCCACCTAGAGCAACAGAGCATATCTACGGCAACCAGAAACATTGGCACTCCATCAATATTCAGGTTATGTATGATGCCGAGGGCACCATGACTGAAGTGTATGCCAACTATCCTAGTAGCACACATGATAGTTACATCTTCAGGATGTCCCCGCTACGCCGGGCCCTGGAAGTTCGGAAGCATTGCAACACATGGCGCATTGGTCAGTAGTGAATGGCCATACATGTGCATGCATGTTGCACACAGACCAATGGACACTGTCAACAAATGACAATGATAACCATTCTCACCTCTACAGGGGACAGTGCCTACCATCTGAGCACATACATGATGATGCCAATACTCAACCCCAACACACTTACCAAGGTAAGGTATAACACTGCCCAAATAGCGACTCGGGGCATAGTGGAGCGCACATTTGGAGTGCTCAAATCACATTTCTGCTCCTTTGACCACTCTGGTGGTGTGTTGCTACATGCACCCCCTGTAGTCTTCAGGATCATTGTGGCAACATGTGTCCTGCACAATGCTGCAACACAGCATGGCATCCCGGTTGACATGGTGGTGGCACACTAGCCACACCCACAGGCACACCACTTGCGTATGGCTGGGCAAAGGGCATGTGACGAGGCCGCATGTACCCAACTTGTGCAATCTTTTTTCACCTAAAATCATTGACCTGTGGGATGCACACAGTCCCACCAAATCCTAGGTGCCATTCAATGATGGCAATGGGTCAATCCACTGTGCCCACAAAACCACTCTGAGAAAGTGCCCTTGGAAATGCAAATTTGTGTGCATCCCTTAGAACTAAAAAGACATTTAATTTTGTGTTTCCAAAATGGAGGACCACCATGCCAACCATTTAATGAAATAAACCCTTTGGCACAAAAATAATCCCATATGACTAACTAACATACCTGTCAAATGAGTAAGCAGCGATGAATCCTGAAACATCATGTCTGAGCTGCAATCCATACATGACCTAAAAAATTAACATGCACACAAAATACAAAAAGCGCAATGGCATATCTCTGCACACACGTCCTAGCATGTGCATGATGTGCACAAACATGTCCCTATTTTGGGGTGTAGAAAAACAGTGCAGTAACGATACACATGTGACACAATCTGTCAACATGACCACAATAAACCCCATCTCAAAAGTAATAATTAACAAGCAGTAATTTACAACACACCTGAATGGCCACATCCAGACAAGCAGCAACGAATGTAGCCATTCAATAACGATCAAGATAAAGGCACATCTTACCTGTCCCCTTGGCATGCAGTCGCCAGTCAAATTTAATTCCATGAAATAGCCATAATATCCTGATGGAAGGATCTGCAGACAATGAACAAAATGAAACAGAGTGCAGCTAACACATACATGCACCCCAAAACACAAGAACCATGTCCCCCCTCAGTGACATACAACACTTGCAAACAACAACTCACAAGACAACCATCAACATGTGTCCCAGCACACATGCAGCAACACCTGCACACTGCATGCAAATCAAACACACAAAACACACACACTGACAAATAGCTACAACAAACCCACACTGCCTGTCCCCCTGAATGACATGCAGCAAATGTGCATGTCACATATCGCCTCGCCATTCACAAGATGATGGCACATACACAACGCATGCATAAGTGAACATGCTGCATGAAAATGAGAAGACATCACATATGCAGATAATGGAGCGCCTGAAAAAAGCAGGGACACTCCTGAAAGACTATCAATGACATGACAAGGCATGCCATCACCTGTGTAGTATTGGAACAAAGCAGTGAACACAGTCATGGGAGCCCATGATGCAAAGCACAAGAAGGCCAGTACACAACTACTCACCTCTTGCACTCCAGGCAGGATTATGCTTGAGGCAGCAATTTACAGAGGCCAATATCAGACTGGAAGGCTGGCCACCAAGGCAACTGCCATGCAAGACGTAAGCAGACAAGAAAAAGCTATGTGATGATGCAAGCAAGAATAAATGCATGCTAAATGTCGGATGCAATGTAAAAGTGCAAGGTCAACGCAGACTTCATTGTGACAGTATACAATTGGTACAATTGTGCATTCAGGTGAATTCAGCAGTACCATACACCCAGCTGCGGTCAACTTGAAGCTGCAAGCACCATGCTGCAGCATGCATGGGACATGCATGTGAAAACACCAACACTGCACAACATAATGTGCCAGTTCACGACATAGCATCCCAAAAATGTGCATCAGTGGTTCCATGGTTGTGGCTCATAACTGGGTCTGCACACCATAATTGGGGAACCCTAAGCAAGATAGAACAAATGTGCCATAGAACCATTACTCCACAACCATTGCAAGGGATGTGAGGTGTCACTCAGTACACATGGTCAAAGTGCAATGAGACACACACCAGCAAAACCATCAACACCTGGCACAGGCCACAAACAGCCGACCCTGCCACCCACCACCCAAGAAAGGCCCACACAGTTGGAACTCCCACAATTCTGAATATGAAACCTGGAGCCCTACTAATCCATAGAAACAGCACCATGCCCAGACCCATCACCAGGACCATACTCTGTGAAACATGGACCCATGAAGTACAACTGGTGCCCCACAAGACTAGTCAATTCAAAGTGATCACATGCAGTGCAAGACTCCCAGACAAACACCACACACGCATCAGCAAATGCCCTTCACTTACCTGCACAGGGTACCCACCTGCCTTGCATATGATGCAACACACTGGGAGACGCATCCCCTAAATGCAATGACATGACCAGCACACATGTGCGTGGATACACCCATAGTTACGTGCACATGCCATCCTGCACACCACCATGCAAACATGCACATGACCTCACTATGCTTGCCTGAATGTCCACCACTGCAAACATCATGGCCTTGAGAGGGCAACTGCACAACTCAAGATGAAAATAAAACAACAACAAAAAAATAAACCTGGAAAGGGCAACTCAAAAATAACATGCCAACATCCAGGCCTGGGGTCTGTGGCAGCAGCATCCTGCGTTGAATCTGAAGGTGGAACGGGTCCTGGAGGCTCCCCAAGCAGTGCCCTGGCCTGGTCCTCAGTGCCAGCCGCCATGCGTGAGACTGATAAATGCACCAGCAGACTGAGGGCTTGGAGGTCACTATACACAACCACACGGGTTGCACAGAGTTCCCCTGAGATTGTCTGCCTCAATTCTAATATCTCCTGGCGGAAAAGTCTTCTGCTGGCTGCATGTTCCTCACAGATAGCAGCCCTGTGGGCCAACAACTCATGCCCCAGGACTTCCCTGTGTTCCCGACCCTCTGCAAGCAGGGATGCCTGCAGAGACGGCACATCTGCCCGCCGGCCCCTGATGTTGACCTCCATCTGCAGCCTGTGGGAGCAGCTTGTGGACTGCATGACCTGCAGCTGTTGCTCCACCTATGTTGCTATCATGTAAGTGGCCACCCTATCTAAGCCCTCACCCAAACTCTCAAAGGTAGCAAGCACCCTGTCAGTGTGCGGAATACAACATATGCTGCTCCCACTCTGTCTGCCCTGCCTGCACATGTCCCCCACGTGGGCGGGGCCCATCCCTGTCTGATCCAAGCGAGCATGGCCCTTGCTGTGATGCCCCTGTCCATGACTGCAGGACTGCAAAACTCCCCTGCACATCTGTCCCAGGGCCAGATACCAATACATGGGAGGTTGGCCTTACAGCTGTAACAATCACTGATGGGTGTGCCACCACTGACTGGCCTTGTGAAGGCACCTGACCCCTACAGACTAACGGGCCCAACTGCTCCACCCATCGCTGCACTCACCTCCACCAGCATTGAGGACTGCACATCCGGTTCAGCATCAGAGCCAGTTGAGTCCAAAGAGTCAGAGGTGTCTGCAGCATGCCTCAAGATGGTCTGTAGCACCAGTGGGTTTTCGAGGCCTGCCAAGCCACGTCCTCCACTGGTGGTCTGAAGTACCACACCACAGACTCGTCTTCATCCTCATCCTCCTCCTCTACATCTGGTGCCTCCTCACCTGCACATGGACAGAAAAAGACATGTGGAGTCATGTGCAACGGGTCTACAGTAAACATGTGTATCACATTGCTGTCCTGCAACAAAAATGCCGAGCATATCGCCATAAGAAATACCACATCCACACACTATGGACAACAAGCTATCTGTGCATGGCATATGCTGACTGGCAACACACTTCCCTGCTCAGGGCCATGCTGTCAGTTGACACATTGCCAACCAACAGGGTCGTTAAGAAGCACATTATGACCCATGGCACAGCAAACTGTTGACTAATACCAGTGAAATGCGAATGACATGTGGCTGTTCGACATGTAATTACATCACATGGCAACAGGCAGACACAAATATCCACATCCAAGTCTGCATCCATCACATGCCACGCCAGTGCTGTCCTGGTACAAGGACTGTACACAATGGGAACATGCCGTAAGTCTGGAAAAAGGGAAACAGTCCCAGTTGATGTATGGCTGTAAGAGTAGCAACTAGGCAAGGTCAGTGAAGTGTAGAGAGTAAGTCAATGGAGTTGTAGATAGGAACACGGTACAGTAAACCACAAGAGGGAGAGAGGCATGGACCCATGCAGTGTGGGCTCAGTGTGGGAGGGTAACAGGGAGCAGGCCTCACAATGATTAGCCTCAGGAGTCTTTGCCCATTGGGGCTGCATGGATGTGCACAGTCTAGAAATATGCACACTCACTCAGGGTTGTCATCTTGGATGTTCTATGTAGCATGGAAGGGTTACCAGTCATTTGGTAGAAAACCAAATGATCGAATGCCATTTGGTTGAATGCCAAATGGTCGAAAAAATTGACGATTCTTTTTTATGGGGAATTCCCCCCCCCACCCCCAACCCCTCTTTTTCTTTTTTTTTTACCAACCGAAACAAAAAAAAAATATATAAATAAATAAATAAAAAAATTCGACCTTTTTTTTTGACCAATTGGTATTCGACCAAATGGTCATTCGATCTTTTATTTTCGACCAAATGACTGGACAGCGCATGGAAGCACATACATGCATGTTTGAAAAGAGATTCTATACCCTGTAGGGCATGAAGTGTAACTCGTATTTCAGACAAATGCACATGTCTAGCAGAGCAGAGTCACTGACATCAAGGATGCAGCAAACAACTAGGCATGTTGTGATATCATGTTGCAGATGTTAGGGGTTATGCTAGTGGGGAATTTTTACTGTCACACAGACATGTTCAACTGATGTACAACACATGGTTTGTATCTCTTGAGTACACTGGACAGGAGTCAGTACACCACATGACATGGTTCACCCAGGGCAGTCATTCCAATGCAGGCAGATATGCACCACAATGTCAGCGTTTACACCTTGTTCACTAGATTTAAGTGGATTCCCTTCCTCCTCACCTGAATCTCGATCCTCCTGTTGTAGCTTGTGTAGTCTCCTCTCCCAAATACTCTTCTTTTTTTTGCAGATGGATGTGGCTTGCCACGGAATGAAGCCACCATGGGAGTTGTCACCAACGACCCAGGGGCCCTCTTCCGGAACAGCCGGAAAAAGCCAAATGGCACAAATGAAACCTTCTGGATCTAAGTAGAGATAGTTCTTCAATAAGTGACCATAAGACTGGATAGTCGGAGGAGCGGTCACGTAGTACGCGTACCTGTGCTGAATGGAAAAGCGAGAGGGGCAACAAGGGGTGTTGTGATCGCATGGAGCACAGAAGGGTACAGGGAGGAAGGGTAAGTAAGTGCAAGGCAAGTAAAAGAAAGAAATCAGCGGGCGTGGGAAAAGCCAGGGAGTAGGTAAGAGCGAGGACGAAGGAGGAGCGAAGAATGCAGAAAGCAGGGAGAAACAGAGAAAGGCAGCCGAAGCGGGGGCATGAAAGGAGCAGATAGACAGCGTACCGTATGTACAGAACGGGAAAACACTAGCAAAGCCTCCCAAAGAGGAAAAAGCAAAATGCCAAGCCAAGGGTTGCAACGCACTGCCCGTCGGAAGGGGAGGGACAATATACCTGCCTGCGGGCAGTGTTTGCACAACTAGAACGCTAAGGCACGTTGTTGAGAAAATGTGGTGGCGCTAGCAATGGCGGTACCAATCGGGGCATTACACACAATTATACATCTTGGTGATGCTTTACTTCACGTACTCAGGATGCACAATGTTGGGCACTCACCCGACGTGTCCTTGTAATTTTACAGGCCTCCCACTAGCTGCACCTGCTCCAGTAGAATGAATTGGCTTATAACCTCTTTATGTTTGGTCAGCTCCTCCTCCTCTGGTGACCACATCCAATTGCCAGAGCAGAGGCAAGGTTGGCACTCAGCTTGGACTTGGTGCGATGGGTGAGATCATTCTAGCACTTCACTACCTGGGCAGCAGTGCGCTTCTCAAACCCTAGGGCTTTGATCTTATGTGTGACATGCTTCCAATGCACCATACGTTGAGCTGGGGTATGTGTGTTCCCCGGTTGCTGGCACATGTCAGAATGGTGAATGGTCACGTAGTCCATGAGGATCTGGAGTTCTTCATCATGGAAGTTCTTCTTCGTCAACGTGCCAGTGTCCTGTGCCGTGTCATGGGGTTGAGCATGCTCCTGCTGTGCAGGCTTTGCCTTCTTTCCACAAGGTGTTGGTGCCAACCCTGTGTGGCTGGGACCACTCTGGGGTCCAGATGCTGGACCGAAAGTTGGCTGGCCATTTCATTACCCCCTGGGGCTGGGGCAGCTGCCTCCATAAGACGTCCCTTAACCTTTTAGGCTGGGACAGCTGCTTCCATGGCACTTCCCTTAACCTTTTGGTCTGGGACAGCTGCTTCCACAGCATGTCCCTTGGCCTTTCGGGCTGGGACAGCTGCTTCCACAGCACGTCCCTTAGCCTTTTGGGCAGGGACAGCTGCTTCCGCAAATACGTCTCTTGGCCTTTTGGGCAGGGACAGCTGCTTCCAAGGCACGTCCTGGTACCCCTGGGGCTGGGACAGCTGCTTTCACAGCACATCCCAGAACCCCTGGGGCTGGGATTCCTGACCCCAGCCTGTCTACCCGCTTCCCCTCTTGGGGCCTTTCCACTCATGTTCCTGGTGTAATGGAAATATGGAAGGCACACCAAGTAATTGTCCTGGGCAATTTCACTGAGGGAGCTGTCTATGTGATGGAACACATAGTTATGTGGCCCAGCAAGTCTCAATTGTACCCCAGGTGTGGAATATACAGTAGGCAAAATGCACAGGCACCCCAAAATAAAAGAAAATGCGTATGTGATACCAGGTTAGCTTCCACAAAAAAAAATAAGCAGTACACGATACGCAGTGGCAGCCAGCTACACAAAAAATGCATTTGCGAACCCGGAAAGCTACCAGAAAGGTAAGAATAGTGGTACGTGATACAGGGGCACCCAGAGTTGAAAGAAATGCATATGCGACTCACCGTTTGCCTCGCAAAAATCAAAAGTAGATGCGTGGATGCACAGAGGCAAATCCCTCACCAAAATTAGAAGTTCATATGGTCCCTTAAGTGAACGGATTGTGTGGCACCCCAAAATATGCAGTACTCCACTCATCTGTGTCCTCCACTTTGCACGCATGTTCAGAGTTGCTTCTACATGTACCTATGTATCCCTGAATATGGTATGCTCAACGTCTGCACGCAGCGCCTGTCACGTAAGTTACGCGCTGATGGCCTTTCCTCTGATTTCACGTATCCACAATTTTCTAATTTTTTCCACGCAAAGTCCCTTCACTCTGTTCACGGCTGCCATCATTGCAAGACCCGGGAGATCCATGCTCCTGCCTCCGTGCCATTTTACCTGCCTACATCTGCCCTGTGCTGCCTAAAACTTTACCATCTGCTGTTGCCTGTAGAGTGTGTGTGCCTGCTGCCCACCTGCAGTGCGTTTGGAGTGCCTGCTGTCCAGCCATTGCATATGCTCCTCTCTCCAGACCTGTGACCACCTCAGCTGCTTTTTTGGACTCCCACCATGCCATTCCACCACCACCAGTCCACAGCACAGCTCCATGACCACCTTGGCCACCCACACCTGCCTCTGGGTTGCCATGTCTGCACCATTATCCTCTGACCAGAGTGGCAACCCCTTGGCAGCGAGGCAGAGGGCTGTCAACTTCAGCGCCCGGGAAGTCGACATCCTGGTGGCCAAGTTCCTGGAGTATTATAATACCCTCTACAACCCTGTGATGCAACGCGGCAAGGAAGGATGCTAGCAGATCTGGGACAGGATCACGGATGCCATCAATATGGATAGGGTGGCAGTCTGCTCCCTCAAGACTGTGCACAAGCGCTGGGAAGATCTTAAATCCAGGACCCAAGGCAAGGCCTTTGCGATTCATCGCGGCTGGTGCCACCATGGAGGGGCACCGTGCGCATAGGTGCCGGATGTTGGGGAGCAACATGTGGGTCCTGGAGAGTTTTTACCATGTGCTGTGCACCCAGGTCTGTGAATTACGGCAACGTCTGGGGTTGACTGCTTAGTAGCCATGTGGTGCACTGCTGCACGGTGCATCTGTGTTGTGCATGTGCCAGCATGTTGGGAGTGACCCACTTAGGCTTGCAGTAAGTATGCTTTTGAGACGGATTTCTGCATGCATGCCCTAGATATTTCTCTCCATCTGTGCATTGAGACATCTTTGGATTTTAAACGTGCTCTTACTTGCATTGTGCACTGTAGTGCTGTCTTGAAGACCGTGCACATGCAATGTTATTTGTGTCTGCGATGTTCCAGGATGGCAAGTGTGCCAGTTGAGGTAGTGTTGCCCACATCATGTGCATGCATGATGCTCATGTGTATGTGCCCAAAATGGAAATGTGTGACTGTGCATCACTAATGCCTGGATGCAACACGTGCATTTGGATGTCTGGCTTAGTCATGTTGAGGCATTGCAGTTCACAGGATTATGATGTGATTGGTCAGGGCACTGCTTGTGCCCTCTGAGTCGAAGTGTGTGCATGATATGTATATGTGCTTGTTGCTATGGCATGCTCACATGTGCATGTGCAAAGGATGCATGCTTGTATGGCATACACAATAGATTGGTTGTGACAGTGACATGTAGTTGGACATGATCGTGTGGAGTGATGGCCAGGCAGGTGTCTGCATGGATGTGGATTGCATGTCCATGTGTGTGGGTGTGTAGGTTTATGGTTGTTCCCTTGACAAGTCATGTTCCTGTGAATGTTGGTGATGCCACGCTGGCTTTAGTGCAGTACACTGTTTCTGTTCTGTGTCTCCTTTTCCACAGCTGCATCTGATGAAGAGGGCGGAAGAAGTGCTGTGGAGCAGGGATGCAGGGATGACTCCACCAGGCAGAGGCGCAGGCCACAGCCATGAACCCCTGACAGCTCATCTTCGGGGAGCGATGTGGCTGTGGCACCTGTGCAGTAACTTCAGGCATGGCTGCTGGGGGTAAGTCCAAGAAGGTGATGGTGGGAGTGGACTCCTCAGCAACAGTGGGGCCATTTGATGCCACGCAGGGGCCATCCATGGCGGAAGATGTCCCAGAGTCATCCTGGTTGACAGAGGTGGAGGAGGTGGCCGTTGAAGCCTAGCCCATAGGGTCAGGTGGTGGTGTTGAGGTGGGCATGAGTACTGCAGTCCTGTCCCAGGGGCATGAGGCTGTGCCGGCAACCGTGGAGGTGCCTGTGCAAAATCCTGTCCCTGGGCCATCGAAAGCGCAGTGTGCGCCTGCCGGAATGCCTTCACCCCGACCCATCCCTCGTTGTTGGCTGGTGTGTCCACCCAAAACAACACCCCCTTACCATGTGATGTGTACATCCAGGATCATGTGCTGCCCCTGCTGGCCAGATTGACAAGGCGGATAGGTGTCATTTGTGATGATCCGCAGGATACTTGTTGTCTGCTTGCACATCATTACAGTGAGCTACACTGCCTTGTGTACTGGCTTGCAACATACCTGTCCATGTTGTGCTCCATGGGATGTTCCCTGTTGCAACCACTGCCTCGTCTTCCTCCTCTGTGCGCCAGTCATCCTCCAGGGTGCCTTCCGGGCCAGATACCAGCAGGGCCCCCTGTGTACCAGTCCCAACCACAACACCCCATTTGGTGGAGATCACATCCCTGCCCATGCTGGAAGTCCAAGGCACAGCAGCTGAGTTGGCCACGGTTAGGCAGAATCACCTGCAGTACCCTTTGGGAACACTACAGGTAATTAGGACTACAAGTGTAAGCACAATTTCACCTTTGGTACAAGCCTGTACTACACAGTAAAGTGGTAGCGATGGCTGAGCAGCCAGACTTATCTCAAGAGTTTAAGTGAGCAGTAGAACAAGTTACACAAAGGACCCACCAATACAGTGATTCAAGTAAACACTTACTCAAGGTTTCTTAGTAAAAGAATATACATTTACTCAATTTATAAAACATTACACTAGCATAAACAGCTTAATATCACACACTAATACACCATAAAAACATTTTCCACATTTGCTGCAGGTGTGGGGGTTTGAGACCCACTCCTCAGACTTTGGTATTCTAGCAACTTTTCTATCAATTCAACCTTTTTCCCTTTTACAGTGAGATTCCTAGCTTTACACATATCTCTCAATTGATCAACAGTTAAAGTCACTAGGGTCCCCTGTCTGTAGCTTTCCATAACAGTCATGATAAAACAATTGCTTTACTAGTGTTTCTTTGCCTTGGGAGGATTATTTGAACAAAAGAAAAAGTAGCACTCTAAATGTTACAAATATACTTTATTCTCACCGCTGTACACCAGTGTTAGGCAGAATCACCTGCAGTACCCTTGGTGATCACTACAGGCAATTAGGACTACAAGTACAAGCACAATTTCACCTTTGGTACAAGCCTGTACTACACAGTAAAGTGGTAGTGATGACTGAGCAGCCAGACTTATCTCAAGAGTTTAAGTGAGCAGTAGAACAAGTTACAAAAAGGACCAACAAATACAGTGATTCAAATATACACTTACTCAAGGTTTCTTGATAAAAGAAGATAGATTTATTTACTCAGTCAGTTAGAAAACATTACTCTAGCATAAGCAGCTCAATATCACACACTAATACACCACAAAAATCCAACCGGTAATTAAATGAACAAGTTTAGCTCCAAAATGAAGTGGGAGCAAAATGGCACTTCAGATACTTAATAAAGGAGGGAAAAGACAAGGTTATAAGAATAGACAGCCCAAATACATTAATAGACAGGGCAAAGGGTTTCAGTTAAATACAACCAGCAATTCTTCTCGATAGGCCTGGGCCAAAGTCAATGGTTCAGAGTCTTTTGTATAGGATAGCACAGTTCTGGTATGTAACAGTTCTGGTATGTAATGGTTAAGTCTTTGCCACAGATTTTTAAAGGATTTGGCATGGCGGAAAGTTTGACGAATGTTAAGGGAAGGACAAGCCTTCTTAGTTGAGGAACGTTTCACCCACTTTCTCGATGGCCAAAAAGATTTCTGGACCTCGTTTGCACAGTACCTTTTAAATGAAGAAAGTTGTAGCTGAGGCAGTTGTTCCTGGCAGTTCGAGCAGATGTCACTGTTCCTGAAGATGTCAGGAGGTTCCTGCACTGCGCAGGGAAGAGGCCAAAACCTCTAGAAAGACGTCGGTTTAAGGTGTGAGTGCCTTAAAGAACCACTGGTTTCCTTCAGCACTTTGAAAAAAATTTGACCAGAATAGGATGGTGTCCAGGTGGCTTGCGAGTTGGTTGTTCCCACCAAACTCAAGGGAAGAAGAGAACCTTGAAGGGCTTCTCTGTCGTCGGAGTTTCAGGCAATTCGGACCTGCAGCAGGGCTTCACCGGTCATCCAGGAGTTGCAGCAGTCCTCTTTGTTACTCTCCTCTTTGGTTCGTTCGTTCCAGTGGTTGACTCTCCTTTCCAAGTCCCAGAGACCTGCTTTTAAACAGTTTTCCCCCATTCATTCAGCCTGGCTGTCACTCACCCAGCAGGGTGGCTGTCCTTGCCAGACAGTCAGCCAGCCAATCACATCATAGTGCATTCAGGTCTCCTAGGAGACTAAGCAAAGGGAGTTTCGGGCACCTCCCACACATCCTGTCCACCTCAGAAACTCTGGCACCAGCGGAGGGCTTCAGCACAGAAGCCCGCCAAAGGGCACAAACAAAGGCACCAAACCTGGTTTGGCATGCAGAGTTACACACAAGAAAGACTTTTCCTAAAAGAAATGGCGAAAAAAGATGACCGGAGTCTGTTTTTACAGATAGGTCTGGGGCGCCATATTGAAAAATATGGCTACCCCTGACTTTTAGTTACCGTTGTTAGCGGTTGCGTAAAATCACAGTAGTTGATCTAAACCACTGCCACCAGCCATTTAAAATAGGAAAAGGTAACATTATACTGTTACATGAGTGTTTTGACTCAGGGGAATCTAAACAACCCCTCCAGCACTCTATAGTAAGATAGGGTGTGCTGGGTCAGTAAATTTAAAGAGACTAGTAAAGTCAATTTAACTTTAAATGCCCTGGGGACACTAGTCAGTCCCAGGGAAGGTATTTAAACCTTGGAGAGTCTGAGAGACACCCCCTGTGCCACTGCACTGAAGGTGCTGTGTGACACACAGAAAAAGATGATGCCACTGGAGTTATTTTTTAAAACTCCATAACCAAAGAACACAAAAGTAAAACACACATCAAAATAGATGAAAGAGTGGGAAGAAAAGGTGTACACTCTTTCCAGGTAAAAAAATAAAATTCGAGGAATCCAGCAAAGTTGCTGGGGGTCTCAAAAGGTAAGGGAAATTAGCACATTTGGAAAATTCTTCCTAACACTCGTCCCCCCCAGACTAAGGGACAGGAGGA
This sequence comes from Ambystoma mexicanum, assembly GCF_040938575.1. Classification (NCBI taxonomy): domain Eukaryota; kingdom Metazoa; phylum Chordata; class Amphibia; order Caudata; family Ambystomatidae; genus Ambystoma; species Ambystoma mexicanum. The sequence goes on from NC_090935.1 coordinate 747,453,483, forward strand.
TTTAATCCACTCCTGGATGAATCTCCTTACTCCAGTCGGTCAAACATCCTGGAGAGACCATCAGCATTTTGGTGGGGACACCCTGACATGTGTTCAATGGTAAAATCAAACCCCTGCAGGCTGATTTACCATCTCAGTAGTTTTGGGTTTTCCCCTTTCATTTGCATCAACCATTTCATGGGCTGGTGGTCAGTCTGAATCACAAAAGTAGATCCATACAAGTATGGCCTAAACTTCTTCAGTGACAACACAATAGCAAAGCACTCACTCTCAATGGTTGCCCACTTTGTTTCTGGTTCCTTCAGCTTCCTGCTGATGAAGCAAATGGGGTGCTCGCTACCTTTCTCATCCAGTTGACTGATGACTGCACCTTTACCTGTATTTGAAGCATTCATCTACACAATGAAGGTTTGGTTATAGTCAGGAGCTCTTAGGACTGGAGCTTGACAAAGGGCGTTCTTTAAGCCTTCAAATGCTTGAGTGCAATCCTCATTCCACCTGAACTTTTTAGGGAATTTGGGAGAGGAGATGATCACATTCAAGGGGGAAGCTATGGTCCCATAGTTCTCTATGAAGTTCCTATAGTAACCAGTGAGGCCTAGGAAGGCTCTCACTTGGGTGTGAGTAGCAGGGGTGGCACAGCTTTGTACAGCTTGTAGTTTGCTAGGCAATGGCCTGATTCCACCTCCTCCTACCTCATGTCCAAGGTAGACCACTTTTCTCTGACAAATTTGACATTATTAGCCTTTATGGTCAGATGGGCCTGCTCAAGGGCCTGCAAAACATATCCTAAGTGGTCAACATGTTCTTTCCAAGTAGGGCTGAACACTGCAATTTCATCCAAGTATGCCATGCAGAAGTCCTCCATCCCATTCAGAACTTGATTGACCATCCTTCGGAATGTAGCAGGAGCATTCTTTTGTCCAAAAGGCATTACCTTAAACTGTTAGAGGCCTGCTGCGTTTGAGAATGCAGTTTTTTCCTTGGCATGGTCTCTCAGTTTATTTGCCAATAGCCTGAAGTGAGATCAAATGTACTGAGGTACTTGGCTGGACCAGGTTTATCCACCAGTTCATCTGTCCTTGGTAAAGGTTGGGCATCGGTCTTAGTGACTGCAATACAAGCTCCACACAGAATCTCAACTCCTTGTATCCTGCATTTGGTACTAGAAGAACTGGGCTAGACCATGGACTAGTATAGGGCTCTATTACTCCGAGATCAAGCATCATGTTGACTTCCTCCTTTATGTGGGATCTTACATGATCTGACATCCTGTAGCCTCTGTTTCTGACAGGTAAACACTCACCAGTTTGAATATCATACTGCCCCCAGGGGGTCAAGCCTGGTGATAGTAAAAACAGGGAGACAAACATATTCAACAGAAACATGCACTCTTCCTGTTGTTCAGGTGTCAAATTAGAAGACAGATGAACTCCTTCTATTTTCTCATCTAAAGGCTGGTCTCTGAGTAGGTCAGCTAGACGTTCACTCTCCTCCTCCCCTTGAGCTGAAGCTAGGAGCAAAGCTCCCACTTCTGGTCTTGAGACATAAGCTTTTAAACAGTTGGTGTGAAAGACTCTGGGAGCCTTCTTGGGATTGCCTAAGTCCACCAGATAGTTGACCTCTCCAAGTTTACCCACAAACTTGAAGGGTCCTATCCACTTGTCCTGCAAGGCCTTCTGCCTTGTAGGTACCATAACTAGAACTAGCTGGTCTTGAGAAAACTCAACCATGTTGGCCTTCTGGTCATGCCAATGCTTTACCAGAGCCTGTCCTGCTTTCAAGTTATCTGATTCTTCTGCCATCATGTGTGGCATTCTCCTCCGGAGACCTATCACATAGTCAGTGACTCTCACTTGTTTGGGGGAAGGAGCACTCTCTAACCCCTCCTTAATTAGGGCCAAGGGGCCTCTAACTGGATGGCCATAAAGAAGTTCAAAGGGACTAAATCCAACTTCCCCCTGAGCGACTTCTCTATAAGCAAAGAGAAGGCATGGCAGTTGAAGGTCCCACTTTCTTCTAAGGGGTTCTTCTAAAGCACCTATCATGCTCTTCATTGTACAGTTAAACCTCTCTACCAATCCATTTGTCTGAGGATGGTAGGCAGTTGAGAACTTGTAAGTTACTTCACAGTTTTTCCACATGGCCTGCATGTGGTGGGACATACAATTGGATCCCCTGTCAGAGATAACTTCCTTAGGAAAACCTACTCTGGTAAAAATACCAAGTAGGGCCTTAGCAACAGCCTGAGCTGTAAAGGCATTCGTAGGTATTCCTTCCGGATACCTAGTAACATGGTCTCCCACAACCAGGATAAACCTGTTTCCTGAAGATGTGGGATGGTCTAAGGGACCAACAATGGTGATTCCTACCCTCTCAAAAGGAACTCCCACCACTGGGAGAGGCACCAAGGGTGCCGCATTATTGGATCCACTCTTGCCAGAGGTTTGGCAAGTGTGATAGCTCCTACAGAACTTATCTACATCAGACCCCAACTTAGGCCAGTAGAAATAAAGAGAGAGCCTTTCCTTGGTCTTCTTAAAATGTAAGTGACCAGCCAAACGTATCTCATGGGTTAACTGTAGTAACTGGAGTCGGATTTCAAGAGGCACTACAAGTCTTCTGTATTCCTGTGGGATAGACTCAGTCAGTTCACTGTAGAAGAGGCCATCTTCCAAGAACAACCTATGCTTCCCTGGCTGTTGCCCATCCAGCTGGGAAGCTGCCTGTTGGTGAAGACCTTCAAGGGTAGGACGCTCTCTTTGACCTCTGATGAGGTCTGCCCTACAGGGTCCATCTTCTGCCAGTAAAGACTGCAGCTCAGGATGGTCTGCAGGATCCAGATCTCCAACAGGAGCAAGGTCCTCTTCCATCTCTGATTCCTCAGCAGCTGATTCAGCCACACAAGGTTGTTCTACACACTCAGCCTCAGCTGGTGGAGGAGTCGCAGGTGTGACTTTGGACAGTCCTCTCAGGGATGTCCTTGTTGGTAGCACAGGAGTGCTGGCTTTTAGGTTGCCCCTTTTCTTCGTTCTTCTTAGAAATTGCAGTCAGTAAGTACTTGTAACGCTCACCTGATTCCCACGGAGGCGCTGGTCCCGGCTGAACTGTTATAGTCTCTTCAATTGAGAAGCGTAGAGCTCGGATGACTCTCTGGTCTGGGCTTCCTCTTAATGACCGTCTGGCTTGCAGGGTAAGGTTTCTGCAGGTGGAAGAAAAAAAGGGTTAATGACCGTTTGGCTGGACTTCCTCCACACTAATCGCCAACTCTCCGAAAGTCCAATGTCCTGGTGAGCTCTCATCTTAGGCGTATAAATGCTGGGCTCTCCATCCTGCGACTTATGCAGGGGTCCGTGGGTTCCAGTTATGTCACTGGAAGTCCTCAAAGTCTTTTGTGGCCTTAGAAGTGGCACAGGTGCTGAGATGCCAAAAGGTGATGCCGCCGTTACTGCATGAGCGGATGCCAGTAGGTATAAAGAGTTTATAGTCTTGAAGAGATGGGCACCTTTAATGAAGTCTTTGCATTGTCTTTTTCAGGTGCCTGGATGCTGAGGGCGTGGTCACTGAGAGCGTGACACGTACGGTTGTACGTAGCTATGGGAATTTCAATGACACCTCAGTAATGTCCCTTGTTTTCTGTTTTCAGGTCTTGAGATGTTGCGGGCGTTGTTCGTCCGTTGCCGTTGCACGTGCGAAGTACGTGAGTATAATGATCTGTGACCTTATTATAGCACCTCTAACAATGTTCTTTTATTATTTGCAGGTGTCGGGACCTTGCGGGCGTTTTCCCAGTCGCGGATGCACGTGGGGAAACACGTAAGTGTTAGGCTTTCTTGCAGTCTTTAATGGCACTTAAATAATGTCTTTTCTTGTTTTCAGGTGCCGGGCTGCTGCGGTTGAAGAGATCGTAATACGCGCACAAAAGCAGGTAAGAAAAGTAAATGCGGCCGCCTTCACCCGATTCCTAATTAACAATGTTCTTTGTCTTTACAGGTGCCGTTAGGCTGCTGAAGAGAAGGCCGCGAAGAATCCGTGAAAGCACAGATGGATCAGGTAAGCGAGCGCGGCTGCGAACGTGTTGCAACTTGCTAACCTTATGTTTCTTTTGCTTGCAGGTTCTGCCGGTGTCTGGATTCCTGGATGGTAAGTATAGTTCTCATGTCTTTCTTCCACAGGTTGCTGAGCTGAAGCTGGAGATGTCACTGGAATGCTGGAGCCGACTCGGTGAGCGTCCTGCTGCAGATGCAGAATAACGCGAAGCACGTTTTCCCAATCGGGTGTGGTTTAAATAGTGTTGGAGTGATTGCGTGTCTTCTTCCTCAGCCTCGCCCAGGTAAAAGAGTTCCTGTGTTCCAGAGCTAAGGAGTGGCACCAGCCCCCCCACCCAGGTAAGAAAGTAGTCCCAGTTCAGGGAATAGTTCCTCCCAGCAGAAGGCTGGGGACTTCATCCTGCCAGCATTTGCAAAGGTGAGTATGCAGCATGGTCTGCTACAGGTAGGTCCACCCAAGCACCTTTGCAAGAATTATGAGCCCGGCGCCCCTGGTGCCGGGACTGAGGTTCCTTATGAGCCTGGCGCCAGAGGCGCCAGGACATGGTCCAAAGGGCCCCAATAGCGGTTTGCTGGAGCCGGGGACGAGGGTCGTGAGCCTGTTTCTGGGAATGCTGGGCTTGACTTGGCTTCTCGGGAGCAGTGCTCATGACAGCACCCCCCCTCAAGACCCCTCCCAAACTTGTCTTCCCCAGAGGTTTTGGCCTATTGGGAAAGGTTCGGTGGAATTTTCTGACTAGACGAGGAGCATGGACGTGGTCAGAGGGTTCCCATGATCGTTCTTGAGGTCCGTAACCCTTCCAGTCGATCAGATAGCATAATTTTGACTTGATGATCTTGGAGTCCAGGATGTTTTTAACCTCAAATTCAGGTTCTCCATTTACTTGAATAGGCTCTGGAGGTTTATTCAGTCTGGTTCCAGGTTGCATAGGTTTTAGTAGAGATACGTGAAACACCGGATGTATTTTCATGTGGGATGGCAAACCCAATTTGACAGCTACTGGGTTTATTATGGCTGTAATTGGATAGGGTCCCAGATATTTTGGGTTGAAGGTGTGAGGTCCTTTAAGTGATAAATATTTGGTGGATAACCAAACTTGATCTCCAACCTGTTATTGAGTGGCGTCTCTTCGGTGTTGGTCTGCTCCCCTTTTGTACCGTTCTTTGGCCTGTTGTAGGTGGATTGTCGCTTCTTTGAAAGCTTGAGTGATAGCATTGTGAAGTTGATCCACGGCAGGCGTTCCAAGATCTTGGGGCGGGTCGAGATTGGAGGTTCGAGGATGAATCCCATATAAAATGTAAAAGGGACTTTTTCCGGTTCCTGAATGGATCGAGTTGTTGTAAGCATATTCGGCTATCCAAAGGATATCTTTCCAATTACTTTCCGACTGCTGTAGCATACAACGTAAATATTGTTCCAGAGTTTGGTTTGTCCTCTCAGTTTGTCCATCGGTCTGGGTATGATGGCTGGTTGAAAGTCTCACATCGATTTGAGCTAAATGACAGCAGCTTCGCCAGTGAGAGATAAACTGGCTCCCCCTATCTGAGATAAAAACCGAAGGGAAGCCGTGCAATCTTACAATATTTTCAAGGAATTCCTATGCTAGAACTGAAGCTGAAGGTAAGCCCTTTAGTGGAACGAAGTGGGCCATTTTAGAAAACAAATCTACAATTACTAGAATAGTGTTGTATCCGGAACAGGAGGGTAAATCGGTGATGAAGTCCATGGAGAGGGTATGCCAGGGATGTGGCGGGATGTCTAGCGGATGCAGAAGACCCGCTGGTCTTTCCTTCTGACCTTTGTTTTGGGCACACACACCGCAGCACATCACAAACTCCTTTATGTCTTTTCTCCATGACGGCCACCAGAAGTGTCTCTTGACTTTTTCCGAGGTTTTGGCAATGCCTGGGTGGCCCTCCATCAAGGAATCATGGTAGCAAGAGATTACCTGTTTTTGTAAATCGGCATGTGGTAGGAATAGTCGTCCCTGAAAATAAGGCAGGTCTTTTTTTATGATGAAGTCCTTTCCCTTCAGTTGCCAGTTTTGTAAGTCCGAAGGGGTCACAAGTTGTTTAACTTTTGCTTCGATATCTTCGATGGATTGTGAAGAAATCAGGCCCAGGATTCTCTGTTCTGGAATTATTGGCACAGGTTCAGGATTGACAATATTATCTCCCATTCCAATCCGGGAAAGGGCATCCGCTTTGCCATTTTTGTTGCCGGGGCGATAAGTAATTACAAAGTCAAATTCGGCAAAGAAAAGTGCCCAGCGAAGCTGTCTGGAGGAGTGAGCTTTGGCGGTTTTCAGGTATTGTAGGTTTCGATGATCGGTGATTACCGTGACAGTGGGTTTGGCTCCAAGGAGATAGTGCCGCCAGGCCTTGAAAGCAGATTTAATTGCTAAAAGCTCTTTATCTGTGATGGTGTAGTTAATTTCAGGCGCTGAGAACTTGCGAGACCAGAATGCCACGGGGTGCAATTGGTTAGTTTCCGGATCTCTCTGTTATAGAACCGCCCCCATTGCTAAGCTGGAGGCGTCGGTCTCAACGATGTAAGGGAGGTCTGGGCATGGGTGTTTCAGTATGGGTGCTGAGGTGAACTTGGCTTTTAGCTCTTGAAAGGCCTGTTCTGCTTCTGTTGACCACTCGAAACTTTTGTTTTTTCTTAAGAGGGTGGTGATGGGCTGCACCACTCGTGAAAACTCTGGAATAAACCTGCGGTAAAAGTTGGCGAAACCTAACATGCTTTGGACACCTTTCACGGAAGTAGGTGATGGCCACTTGATGATAGCGTCCACCTTTCTCGAGTCCATGTGGACTCCTTTGGGTGTCAGAATAAAGCCTAGAAATTCGACCTCCGTGATGTGAAAAACACATTTTTCGAGCTTAGCAAAAAGCTTATGTTGGCGGAGTTTTTCAAGGACGGCTCTAACATGTTTCCAATGATCTGCTTCTGAAGATGAGTACACAAGGATGTCATCTATGTAGACGACTACGCAAACATCTATGAGTTCTCTGAGGACATCATTCATAAAATACTGAAAAGCGGCTAGTGCATTGCATAGTCCGAAGGGCATCACTTGGTATTCAAATAGTCCATACTTGGTGCGAAATGCTGTCTTCCATTCGTCGCCTTCTTTAATCCGTACCAAGTGGTAGGCTCCCCGGAGATCTAGCTTTGTATAAATGCAGGCGTTCTTAACTTGGTCAAGGAGTTCCGGGATCAGAGGTAGGGGGTATCTGTTCTTTACCGTTATCTGGTTCAGGGCACGATAATCAATACAGGTCCTAAGGTCACCTTCTTTTTTAGGTACGAAGAACAGAGCCGAGGATGCAGGAGACTTTGATGGGCGGATAAATCCATTGGCCAGGTACTGGTCCAGATACTGTCGCAAATGAAGATTTTCAGGCTCGGTAAGGGCATAAATTCTACTACAAGGGGGATTGGCTCCGGGTATCAGGACTATTTGACAGTCGTAAGATCTGTGGGGAAGCAGGGTATTAGCCTGTTCCTTCTGAAAGACATCTTGGAATTCTTGATACTCTGGAGGAAATTGCGGTCCTTCGGATGTTGCTACCGCTAGGCCAATACTGGGTCGAGGATAACAAGTAGGTGCACACTCTGGGAACTGTATCGTCTTTGCTCGCCAATCAATTTGAGGATTGTGTTTCTCCAACCAAGGGATCCCCAGAATTATTTGGAACTGAGGGGCCTTGATCACATCAAACACGATTACCTCCCGATGTCCATCTTGGCCTAATAACGTCACTTCTGTGGTGGTATGGGTTACCGGTCCGGAGGCTATTTCCTTACCATCCACTGTGGTAATGACGTCTTTAATTACCTTAGGACAAAGGGGTAGGTTCATCCTGGAAGCCATCTCGCGGTCTACATAATTTCCAATCGCTCCGCTATCAATGTATGCTTTAATGGCATGCAAACGATCCGGTCGTTCTGGATTTATGAGGACCATTGACATTATGAAGTGCGAGGTCAAAGAAGTGGTTTTTACGCTCGGCAAGCAGACCTCTACACTTGCCGGGCGAGGTCGTTTCCCGGCTCGGGCTTTTCGGAATTCTTATCAGAAGCTCCCACTGTCTTCTTCGGAGGTTTCACCGGGCAATCTCGGAGGAAATGTCCTGAATTTCCACAATAGAGACACAGCTGCAATTGTCATCTCCTGTTGCGTTCTTTCTGGGTTAGGGGACCCTTTACGACCCCTATTTGCATAGGTTCTACGGCTTCAACTCCTTTGGTGTGAGTTAGTGGCTTAGAGAATACTCGAGTTTCGAATCTGGAGCGGTCTGCCTTTCTGTTTTGCAGTCTGTGATCCAATTGGACCACTAAATCAATGTACTCTGAACAATCTTGAGGGGGATTCACGACCTGGGCTAGGACGTCTTTGAGTTTGCCACGCAAACCAATGTGGAAAAGCGTGATCCTCTTGTCCTCGGGCCTTCTGGTTTCTACGATTAGTCTGTTAAATGACGCAATATAAGCCAGAAGATCCTGATTGCCCTGCCGTAGGGAAAGGAGTTCGTTGTCCAGGGCCTGCCCCTGGGAATGTCTTGCGAAAAGTCTTTCCATATTGGCCTGGAAGGCCTGGAAATTGCGAAGAATCGGGTCATCCTGTGTAACCAGAGGGATCGACCAATCAGCGGCGCTGCCGCTAAGATACGAAAGCACAAAGGCTACTTTAGTCTGATCAGTCAGAAAAGCAGCTGGTCTACAAAGAAAGTGCAATCAGCACTGATTTATGAACACCGCAAACCTCTTAGTGTCACCAGAGAAGTGTTCGGGCGGAGCCAAAGGCACATTTCCGGGCAAATTGATTTGAACAGGATTGGCTGAAGCCACCGGGGTATAGGTCCCTCCTGAATTAGGTAGAGGGGTTTGCCCCGCTTGTGTTTGTGTTTGTAATAACTGTCTGACAAGGTCATCAGTTCGTTCTGTGGACATAATCAATTCCCTCCTCAGGGCATTCGTTTCCTGGCGGGCAGCATGTACTTCAGCTCTTAATTCCCCTAGTAACTGGGCCAGTTGATCAGTGTCGGAAGTTTCCATAGCGCCTGGGTAGGAGGTTATTGGAGGGCTTCGCATTCTGTAACGCTCACCTGATTCCCACAGAGGCGCTGGTCCCGGCTGAACTGTTATAGTCTCTTCAATTGAGAAGCATAGAGCTCGGATGACTCTCTGGACTGGGCTTCCTCTTATTGACTGTCTGGCTTGCAGGGTAAGGTTTCTGCAGGCGGAAGAAAAAAGGGTTAATGACCGTTTGGCTGGACTTCCTCCTCACTAATCGCCAACTCTCCGAAAGTCCAATGTCCTGGTGAGCTCTCACCATAGGCGTATAAATGCTGGGCTCTCCATCCTGCGACTTATGCAGGGGTGCGTGGGTTCCAGTTACGTCACTGGAGGTCCTCAAAGTCTTTTGTGGCCTTAGAAGTGGCACAGGTGCTGAGATGCCAAAAGGTGATGCCGCCGTTACTGCACGAGTGGATGCCAGTAGGTATAAAGAGTTTATAGTCTTGAAGAGATGGGCACCTTTAATGAAGTCTTTGCATTGTCTTTTTCAGGTGCCTGGATGCTGAGGGCGTGGTCACTGAGAGCGCGACACGTACGGTTGTACGTAGGTATGGGAATTTCAATGACACCTCAATAATGTCCCTTGTTTTCTGTTTTCAGGTCTTGAGATGTTGTGGGCGTTGTTCGTCCGTTGCCGTTGCACGTGCGAAGTACGTGAGTATAATGATCTGTGACCTTATTATAGCAACTCTAACAATGTTCTTTTCTTATTTGCAGGTGTCGGGACCTTGCGGGTGTTTTCCCAGTCGCGGATGCACGTGGGGAAACACGTAAGTGTTAGGCTTTCTTGCAGTCTTTAATGGCACTTAAATAATGTCTTTTCTTGTTTTCAGGCGCCGGGCTGCTGCGGTTGAAGAGATCGTAATACGCGCACAAAAGCAGGTAAGAAAAGTAAATGCGGCCGCCTTCACCCGATTCCTACTTAACAATGTTCTTTGTCTTTACAGGTGCCGTTAGGCTGCTGAAGAGAAGGCCGCGAAGAATCCGTGAAAGCACAGATGGATCAGGTAAGCGAGCGCGGCTGCGAACGTGCTGCAACTTACCAACCTTATGTTTCTTTTGCTTGCAGGTTCTGCCGGTGTCTGGATTCCTGGATGGTAAGTATAGTTCTCGTGTCTTTCTTCCACAGGTTGCTGAGCTGAAGCTGGAGATGTCACTGGAATGCTGGAGCCGACTCGGTGAGCGTCCTGCTGCAGATGCAGAATAACGCGAAGCACGTTTTCCCAATCGGGTGTGGTTTAAATAGTGTTGGAGTGATTGGGTGTCTTCTTCCTCAGCCTCGCCCAGGTAAAAGAGTTCCTGTGTTCCAGAGCTAAGGAGTGGCACCAGCCCCACCCAGGTAAGAAAGTAGTCCCAGTTCAGGGAATAGTTCCTCCCAGCAGAAGGCTGGGGACTTCATCCTGCCAGCATTTGCAAAGATGAGTATGCAACATGGTCTGCTACAGGTAGGTCCACCCAAGCACCTTTGCAAGAATTATGAGCCTGGCGCCCCTGGCGCCGGGACTGAGGTTTCTTATGAGCCTGGCGCCAGAGGTGCCAGGTCATGGTCCAAAGGCCCCCAATAGGGGTTTGCTGGAGCCCGGTACGAGGGTCGTGAGCCTGCTTCCGGGGATGCTGGGCTTGACTTGGCTTCTCGGGAGCAGTGCTCTTGACAGCACTGTGGACTGGGAGTTATAGTTTTCTCTATAATCTCCTCTGGAGAGCCCCTTAAGGTACTCTCTTTGGCTTTCCTTGTCTGCTCATGTTTCATTTTGCTTGGAGGACTGGGGGTGCTTGATACAACTCCAAGAGAGAGTTTTTAAATCATTCCCCATTAAGGACTCTCCCAGGAACCTCACTTTGCACACTTACAGGTATCTTGACAGTCATATCATTACACTGGATGAAAGCTGGTAACTGTGGAAGCATTTGGACAGGGCCTCCAGCAGGCTTAGTTGGGAATTTGGGTGCCTTAGCAACATCCTCTTCCTTGAACAATGATTCTCCAACTACAGTTACACTGGCTCCAGTGTCTCTAATGGCAGGGGTCTCCTGACAATTCACAAGAACACTGTGTTTGTAATACTCTTGAGTATTGTCTGGAATAGAGTTATAAACATCTAAGTTCTGTTGTTCCCACAGACCCAGGGACACTAAAGAAACAATGGCTGAGACTTTCATGAGTTCCTCAGCCAGTAAGTGAAAGTTTCCACTTACCATTGGTAATTTATCCACTGGGGAGAAGGCTAAGGAGACAGTGTGGACCCCTAAAGGTTTACACTTACACCTGGGATACCCTTCCACATGGTCAATTGACCCACAAGCATAACATTTACCAAATGTTTTTATGAATGGGGGTTTGTTCTGATCTCCTTCTGGTTTGTCCCCAGAAGGTACACTAGCCTGATTTGGTTTCCCTTGTGGCTTACCCTTGTTATGTTTGTGGCCCTCTTTTGGAGTGGAAGTATATGAATTCTCCTTGGTATCTGTGTTGTGCTGCTACACCTCATCCTTCTTCTGAGTTACCCCATAATCCTTGTGAGTAGCCCTGTTGGCAACCCACAAGTCAGCAGCCCATGCTAACTTCTTTAGATCAATTTCCTTTGAGTCAGCCAAGCACCGTCTCGGCTCAGGAGAGCAGCCATCATAAATAGATTCCAACATAAACAGATTTCTCATACCTTCATAAGTGTTCACTCTGTAACCCTTAACCCATCCATCTACGTTTTTCAAACATTCAGTCACCCAGGTAGCCCAAGGGGTACCATCATGCTTTTTGAGGGTTCTAAACCTCTTAGGATACTGAGAAGGGGTCTTCCCAAATCTAGCTATCAAAGCTAGCTTCACAGTTTCATACTCCTTTCTGTCTATATCCCCCAACTCCATTACCACATCAGTTGCAACAGGGGGTAGCCTAGAAAAAAGCCAAGGAATCAACTGATTCCCTGTAAGTGTAATGTCTTGAATCCCATGTTTATATTTAAAAGCAGACAACCAATCCAAAATATCAAGCTTAACCTCATACATACTTATTGCATCTTTGGGCATGCAAGGCCTCGTAGGACTCGAAGACCTAGAGGACTCTGGGAGAGAACCAGTTTCAAGAGACAACATTTTCATTTGAAGGTCATGCTTCAATTCCATTTCTATGAGTATAAGTGCTTGATGCTTTGTTTCAGTTTGAGCTTGGATTCTTTTAAATTCTAACTCCAGTCTCATCTTTTCAAGTGAGACAAATTCAGGACATAGTTTTGGACCTGATGGGGTCCCTGTGGTCAAAGGTTGAGGCTTATGAGCAGGTAGAGGTAAGACAGGGCCTACATTCCGAGACTCTTCTGCCTCATCTAACTCATCCACAATATTAGAGCTGGGCTCTGACATATTATCATCCTCATAAACATTTTCCACATTTGCTGCAGGTGTGGGGGTTTGAGACCCACTCCTCAGACTTTGGTATTCTAGCAACTTTTCTATCAATTCAACCTTTTTCCCTTTTACAGTGAGATTCCTAGCTTTACACATATCTCTCAATTGATCAACAGTTAAAGTCACTAGGGTCCCCTGTCTGTAGCTTTCCATAACAGTCATGATAAAACAATTGCTTTACTAGTGTTTCTTTGCCTTGGGAGGATTATTTGAACAAAAGAAAAAGTAGCACTCTAAACGTTACAAATATACTTTATTCTCACCGCTGTACACCAGTGTTAGGCAGAATCACCTGCAGTACCCTTGGTGATCACTACAGGCAATTAGGACTACAAGTGCAAGCACATTTTCACCTTTGGTACAAGCCTGTACTACACAGTAAAGTGGTAGTGATGACTGAGCAGCCAGACTTATCTCAAGAGTTTAAGTGAGCAGTAGAACAAGTTACAAAAAGGACCAACAAATACAGTGATTCAAATATACACTTACTCAAGGTTTCTTGATAAAAGAAGATAGATTTATTTACTCAGTCAGTTAGAAAACATTACTCTAGCATAAGCAGCTCAATATCACACACTAATACACCACAAAAATCCAACCGGTAAGTAAATGAACAAGTTTAGCTCCAAAATAAAGTGGGAGCAAAATGGCACTTCAGATACTTAATAAAGGAGGGAAAACACAAGCTTATAAGAATAGACAGCCCAAATACATTCATAGGCAGGGCAAAGGGTTTCAGTTAAATACAACTAGCAATTCTTCTCAATAGGCCTGGGCCAAAGTCAATGGTTCAGAGTCTTTTGTATAGGATAGCACAGTTCTGGTATATAAAGGTTAAGTCTTTGCCACAGATTTTTAAAGGATTTGGCTAGGCGAAATGTTTGATGAATGTTAAGGGAAGGACAAGCCTTCGTAGTTGTGGAAAGTTTCACACACTTTCTCGATGGCCGAAAAGACTTCTGGACCGCATTTGCACAGTACCTTGTCAATGAAGAAAGCTGTAGCTGAGGCAGTTGTTCCTGGCAGTTCGAGCAGATCCTACTGTTCCTGAGCTTCAGTCGTGGGGACAAGAAGGACGACGTTGGGAAGTTCCTGCACTGCCCAGGGAAGAGGCCAAAGCTGTAGCATGACGTTGGTTTAAGGTGTGAGTGCCTTAAAGTCCACAAGCTGGTTTCCTTCTCTCTGGCTATCCGGTTTTCAACAACACTCTGATGAAAATTCGACCAGTTGCGGACGGTGTCCAGGTAGCTTGCGAGTTGGTTGTTCCCACCAAACTCAAGGGAAGAAGTTAACCTTGAAGGGCTTCGCTGTCGTTGGAGTTTTAGACAATTCGGACTTGCAGCAGAGCTTCACCGGTCATCCAGGAGTTGCAGCAGTTCTCTTCCTTCCTCTCCTCTTCGGTTCTTTTGTTCCAGTGGTCGACTCTGCTTTCCAAGTCCCAGAGACCTGCTTTTTTTTAAACCTTTATTTATTTGACTTGACAATACAAAGGTAAACAGAGATGGTCACACAGCGACATCGAAATGCACTTTACAGAATGCAAACTTTACAGTACACTGTTAAGATTCTGTATGAATCACAATGGTTGAACTCAAGACTCCGTATTGGAATCAGGACTAATGGAGACACAATACACGGGGCAGCACTATTGAGGTGACAGGGAGGGGGAAGAGGATTCAGAATCTGAGTTTGAGGACAAAGCAGACATGTCATTGCGGAATTGGCGCCAAATATCTCTTGGTCTCGATCGTGGATGTTGTATTACACTCCAGGCCTCCTCACTATCATGCGCCCAGGTGACCGTCCTGAGCCACTGTGCATAAGTGGGTGCTCTAGGACGAAGCCAGCACATCAATATGCAGCGTACAGCCAGAACCATGCAAAGTCCCGCCAGCCTCTTAGAGTCACGTCCCAACTGGGGAAAGTTGTGGAAGAGACAACGCATTGGACAGGGGTCTATAGTGTGATCCAGTATGGCCGACAATGTGGAGCATATTTTGGTCCAATATTGAGTGTGATGCGGGCAATACCAGATCATATGAATGTAGGATGCTTGGTCGGCGCCAAATCTGGGGCAGCTGGGAGGAAATTCTTGAAACATATGATATAGCCTGGTTGGCATGTGATGGCATCTGTGCAACACTTGTATTAGTTTGAACCTAGAGTTATAGGAAACATCATGGGTGCGGGCGCACATTCGGGACCAGCGTTCATCGGTAATCTCAATTCCGAGATTCTCTTCCCACCTGAGTCTCAGTTTGGTAAAAGACGGGGCAGCTTTAGTCTGTAGTAGGGTGTAGAGCCTTGAGACCTTCCCTCTGAAGGAGTCGAAGGAGCAGAGATCTGCAATTATGGGTTCGTCGGGTGGCAGTGTGGGGAAGTAGGGGTATCTGGCCTTGAGATACTTCCGAAGGGAAGAGTATTGTAGCCACGCTGAAGGCTTCCGTTTGAGAGGGAGGGGGAGGTCTGTCCATTCAAGGAAGTTGCCCTGTTCATAGGCATCGCGGAGTGTCAGGAAGCCTGCATCAGCCCAGCGAGATACAATGGATTCTGGGATGTATGGGACATCAGGGAAGAAATTCTAGAGTGGGAGATCTCCTTGGAATGGGTGAGGTGTAGCGACCGTTGTCCAGATCTTGGTAAGTGCTAAGGATGTGCTAACAATGGGGTCTGCTGAATCGGGATCAGGTTGGACGGGTTTGAGGATGAGGGAGCCAATCGCTCGGTTGCTGACCTTTAGTTTCTCTAGCCGGACATGGGGGGGATCTATGGTGTTAAACCAATGGGAAGCAAATTGAGATTGAGCTACCACCCAGTACCTAATGAAGTCAGGGGTGCCAAACCCACCCAATTCCTTAGGAGTGGACAATGTTGTGAGTTTGAGACTGCGCCGGAGTGCCATAGAAAGGCGTTGATTATGTGGTATAGCGACCTGAAGAACCCATCGCCTGGCCAAAAGGAAGGTTGGTGAATCGGTAAAGGAGTTGAGGTAGCACTACCATTTTAAGTATTCCGATTCTACCTGCTAGGGAGATGGGGAGCTTAGTCCAGCTAGCGGTTCTTGTGGCCAGGCTTGCGAGGTAGTTCTGGTAGTTGTTGTCGCGCAACATCACTGTATGTCAGGAAACCACCACCCCAAGGTCAGTGATGTTGGATTGAGACCAAGTGAATCCCTTTAGATCAGACGGTGGTTGCATGGAGTCTATAAGTGGAAATAGGACAGATTTAGTACATTTTACTTTCTAACCTGACATGTGTCCAAATCGGGCCACATAACTCAGAATTGGGGCAAGATTGGTTTCTGGGGAACAAATGTAAAGGAGGGCGTTGTTGGCATATAAGGAGACAATATCAGCCTGGCCGGCCGTGCGCAAGCCTCTGTGAGAGTGTGATTGGCGCATCATGTCAGCAAATGGTTCCATGGCTTTGGCGAATATTAGAGGGGAAAAAGGGCATCCCTGTCATGTCTCTCTGGCTATTTGGAAGGGGCTGGAACACCGGTCCTGCGTGCGGACCCTGGCTGATGGGCTGGTGTAAAGGAGCCTAACCCAGGTTCGAAAGTTGGGGCCAAACTTGAATTTCTCAAGGACTCGCCACAAATATTCCCATAACACAGAGTCAAATGCCTTCTGCATATCTAAGGTGGCTGCCACCGGCTGTCCCTTTGGATTGATCCTACTGATCACATTGAAGAGTCTTCTCAGGTTCAGGGATGTGGACCTTCCTGGGACAAATCCCACCTGATCCGGGTGTATGATGTGAGGCATAACTGGGGCAAGCCGGTTGGCCAGTAGTTTGGCATATATTTTGACGCCACAGTTAATTAGAGAGAGGGGCCGTTATGAGCTGCATTGGGTAGGGGGTTTGCCAGGTTTGAGAAGGACGGTTATCATTGCCTCACGGAGAGAGGGGGGGGAGTATGCCTTTTTCACATGCCTCCTCCTACAAGGCCAGTAAATGTGGAACTAGGTGAGATTTATAGTGCTTATAAAAGTCCATGGGGAGGCCATCCGGACCAGGGGCTTTACCTGATGCCAATGATTCAATGGCTTCCGTGAGCTCTTCAGGAGTAAGGGGTCTATCCAGGGAAATGCTGGCGTCGGTGGACAGGACTGAGAGAGGGAGGTTTTCCAGATAGGAGTCAATTTCTGAGATATCAGGGCCCTCAATTTCCGAGTACAGGGAGCTATAAAATGATAGAAATTCGGAGTTGATGACTTGTGGTGAGGTAGCTAGTGTTTCGTCGGGCCTTTCTATCGCTGGTATGTTGGGGGCTCCAAATTCCCGGCGTATCAATCTGGCTAGCATGCGGCCTGGCCACTCTCCCTCTCCATACTTCCTTATTGACTGAGGGTTATCGAGAAATGTAACTTCTCGTTCTGCAAGGCCGCGGAACCTGTCTAGCTCCAACCCTATTGATGCTAGTGTGTTTGGGGAGTGATCCTGGGCATATTGAGTTTCTAGGTTAGTTAGGGACGATTCGCTGTCAGCGATATGAGCTCGGATACCATTCAGGATGCCGCTCCCTTTGGATATGGCGATACCCCTAGTATATGCTTTAAAGGATTTCCAGAGGGTGGATGGTTATGACACAGAGTTAGTGTTAATCTCAAAGAACTCTTCAATGGAAGATTCGAGTTCGGAGGCAAAGGTTTGATCAAGGAGGGAATGGGGTCTCATTCTCCACTGTCTTGTTTTATCACAGTCTTGGCCCCAGTTCAATGAAATAATCACTGGGGAATGGTCTGATAGTGTTCTGGGGAGGATCGCCAGATGAGACAGGCACCTGATCAATATGTCTGATATGAGCAATCTGTCTATTCTAGAATGTGAGTCGTGAACTGAGGAATAGTAGGAGTATGTGCAGGAGTCAGGGTACATAAGTCGCCAAGCGTCCACTACTGCAAGTCGAGGTAGAATTGTAAGAATCGTGTGGGTTGCCCTAGAGAGCTGGCGAGGTCTAGAGCTGATCTGTCCAGGTTGACATCTAGTATCGTATTGAAATTGCCACCCCATATGATCGGGACCAGTGGGTAACTGTCCAGGACAAAGGCCAGGTGCAGGTAAAAGTCAGGGTCATCAATATTCGAGCCGTATATATTCACTATGGCTACCTCCTGGTTTTGCAATTTGCCTATAATGAGTACATATCTCCCAAGGGGGTCACTATGTGAATGGTGGCATGAAAACTTGAGATTCCTGTGTATTAGTGTAAGGGCGCCTCGATTCTGGGTGGAGAAATTAGTGTAGTACCTCTGGGGTCCCCACTGTTTGGCAAATCTTTCGCATTGTTCAGAGCAGGCATGGGTCTCTTGTAAGCATAGGATTTTAACGCTGTGGCATTCAGCATAGAGTTGTATCTGCTGCATCTTTTTGTGATTACCTAGGCCCCTGACATTCCAGGTCATGAAAGTTAAGCTACTATCCACCATTTGTGCTTGGGTGTTGACTAGGTTTTTGTCTATGAGTTAGTAGTAGCCAATGCCAAATCAGCTTGTGGAAATGTGTTACCCTGTCTGTGCATCTGTAATATACAACTGTGGTACGTGTGGCATCTCCGGTGGTTGTCAAGACTTTTTTAACATAACATCCCATCCCCCTCCTGCACCCACATCCCTCCCCCAAACAGAGGAATGGTACCCCAACAAAACCACAACAACAGCAAACTTCTCAGCATCATCGCCTGGGCGCCTTTTAGCTGGCCTGGCGATGACGCAACGGACTGTGGAGAGTGCGAGGATATTTTCAGTTCAGTAGGATTAATCGGTGTGTTTAGTATAGGGCGTGTGTGCAGAGGATCAGTGGTTAAAAAACAAGGGAGCAACAGCAAACTGTTAATGCGTTCCCGTGAGGGATGATGTTAATCCAGAGTATCTGTAATCATAATCAGATCCCCAGCATCCATATAAGGGGGTCTGAGAATCAGTCTGGCCATACTGTTTTGGTCTGGGGAGATGTTAGGAAATGATTTGTTACTAAACACAATGAGTCTGTGTGGCAGAAGAAGACTACATAGTATAGGATCAATATAATAAGTTGGAACAAAACTGATAGGAAATGAACACTTGCGGGGTATGGTCGATACCATGAGCAGAGTTGCATGCGGGTCTACTGCTGGTATAGGCACAATAGGTAACAACAAAACAACGTTAAAGTCACTGCCGAGATGGAGGGGTCAGCCAGGGAAATGTTTGTCAATCAATTTTGAAGCCTCTTCCGGGAAGGTGAAGAAGAACGTTTGATTAGAATGTTCGATCCTTAATTTTGCAGGGAATAACATTGAGTATTTAACCCCTAAGTCTCGGAGTCTCTTTTTTACAGCCAGAAAGGTTTTGCGTTTGTGCTGCACAGCAGCGGAGGAGTCCGGGTAAAGATGGATCCTCGTAGACCCAAGAAGCAGCTCCCCCTTGATCCTGGCTGCCCTTAGGAGGGGATCGCGGTCACGGACGTTTAAAATTCTAGCTATGATGGGCCGTGGAGGTGCACCCGGTCTGGGTTTTGCAGTTAGGGAGCGGTGGGCCCTTTCAACTGCGAACTGCAGGGAAAGTTTCGGTGTATCAAGGAGTGTTAGAAGAGTGCATTCCACATAGTCTTCCATGGGATCCATGATATTGTCCTCGGGTATTCCGACAATGCGCAGGTTATTTTGTCTAGAGCAAGATTCCAGATTGTCATTTTTCTTCTCAACTGCCAATACTCGACTGGGGAGCGTTGGAACCGCCGCACGGAGAGAGCCCAGGTCATCTTCAGCTACCCCCACCCTTGTTTCAAATTCAGTGACTCGACCGTCCGTCTTTTCAACATGCGCTTTTATAGAGGAAATGGTGCCATTCATATCATCGAGTTTAGTGTGCAATTTGGTGAAACCCTCACGAATATACTCCAGCATCTTCTGAGAGTCATCTGGGGCTGAAGGGGCCGAGGTGGTGGGTACGTCCTCCTGAGACTCTGCCGCTGACCTGGACGGTGTTATAGTGAACATATTCAATGAACTTTGTTTTTTCCCTGCACTTGCGCCTTTAGTCATGGTGATGATATGGGAAGGGGTCCCAAGAGCAAAGGTGAGTGTTAGTGATTAGAGGTATTGGTGTTCCTTTATAACGATTGTTGGAATAGGGGTGTCTGGCAGATGGTTGTGCAGTTCTTCTGTTCACAGTCCTTCTGTTCGCTAGGTCTATATAGAGGCCCCTAGTTTCACTGTTCTCAGGCTTTCTTTTTTTATGTAGGTGTGTGCCACAGCAGTAGCTTCTAAGTACTGGCCCTCTGTTGATTCAGCGCAGGCGGCGACATCACCAGTGTAGTTAAACTATGCCCGCATCAGCAGCAATGGGGGATCGCCTAGGATAGTTTGGTAAGCTTGCTGACGGTGAATGTCGCCGGGGCTCGCCGTGTGCAAGATGGTTCTGGTGCTCAGGCTGGGCTGTGTCAACAGTCGGGCCACGTGGAATGACCAGGGAGACCTGGCGCTGTTTGAGGGATATAGTGCTGATCTACCAAAAATGTGTCCTCCAGTCCAGTCCAATCACAGGCATGACACTGGCTCCTTTGTGCCACCCATATCAATTATTGCTGGTTGTTAGCCTCGGAGGGGGGGCACCAGTAGGACCCAGTTCAGGTGATATTATAATGGTGGCATCCAGGGGGGTCCACAACTTGTTGCCAGGTGTTGGAGGTGCGCTGGGGATGTGCACAGGGGCCAGTTCCCCAGCCCAGGTCCAGGCAACCCCCACAAGGACCTGGATTCCTGGAGAGGAATGGGCTGCGCTCAGTGGAGGGTCACACGCGGCGCCACCCGAGGAGGGTCACTGTACGTGTTGATTTTGAATTAGGGGGGGGAGACTCCCAGGAGTTCAGGCCCCTGCCTTGTTAGGGCCCCGGGGGACGCCCCCCTCAGGACGCCTGGGCTGACGGCACCCCGGAGCGTTATGGGCACACCCCTGCGACCACCAATGGTTGCCTCCTATGACCGGGGGGGAGGAGAGCCAGGCAGAACCCATGGCCGCCAGAGCCAACACCGCAGCCCCGCAGGAGCGGCCCGTCAACGCCCCACCGAGTCTCCTACCTTTAGGTGCGATGATGATCAGCTTGTGTCAGAAGGAGGGTGGCAGGAGGGGGGCCGGCGAGCAGCACACCGGTCCAGGACCCACGGCCTGGGCGCGGTCCTCCCACGCTGTCCGGGTCCAAAGAGCGGGGGGTACCGGAAATGCAAGGATCCAGCTACCAGTCGACAGGGGCAGCCCGCAGCAGTCTTCGGGTAGCGGCGCACCGGGGGTGCTGGATATGATGATGGGGCAACGCGCAATACGGCCACAGGCTTGGCGCATCCCTCAGGCTGGACGCCCCTCCCCCACTTAGGCGGGCGATGCCTGGGTGCCCGGCAAGTAGGCGAGCATCGGCCTCCGGAGCCACAGCACGGGTCAGGCTAGGCGTCTGCAGCCCTGTTCCTGCGGCGGTTGCAGCAGTCCTCCCAGATGGACCTCGGCTTCGTGACTTGGCGGAGATGTGGAGTGTAGCTTCCCACATATACCATGTCAAGGAAAAATGGTATTGCCGTACCAGAGAAGTGAGATTGGAGAATATGTGCTCTCCCAGTCCGGAGCTCGGCACTCAGGCTGCCATCTTGCTTCGGCGCAACATCGCCCCCCCAGAGACCTGCTTTGAAACAGTTTTCCCCCATTCATTTCAGCCTGGCTGTCACTCACACAGCAGGGTGGCTGTTCTTGCCAGACAGCCAGCCGGCCAATACCACCAGAGTGCATTCAGGTCTCCTAGGAGACTAAGCTCAGGGAGTTTCGGGCACCTCTCTCACATCCTGGCCATTCCAGACACTCAGGCACCATAGAAGGGCTTCAGCATTGAAGCCCGCCAACAGCCAACAAACAAAGGGACCAAACCTGGTTTGGCGCACAGCTACAAACACAAGAAGGACCTTTCCTAAAAGAAATGGTGAAAAAAGATGACTGGAGTCTGTTTTTACAGATAGGTCTTGGGCGCCATATTGAAAAACATGGTTGACCCGATTTTTATCTACCATTGTTAGCGGTCGGGAAAAATCATGGTAGTTTGATCTAAACCATTGCCACCCGCCATTTCAAGTAGGAACGGGTAACATTTTACTGTTATATGAGTGTTTAGACTCATGGGAAGCTAGGCAACCCCTCCAGCACTCTATAGGAAGATAGTGTGTGCCGGGTCAGTAAATGTAAAGAGACTAGTAAAGTCAATTTAACTTTACATGCTCTGGGAGACGGTAGTCAGTCCCAGAGAAGGTATTTCAACCTTGGGAAGTCTGAAAGACCGCGCTGTGCCACTGCACTGAAGGTGCTTTGTGACACACAGAACAAGATGATGCCTATGAAGTTGTTTTAAAACTCCAAACCAAAGAACACAAAAGTAAAACTCACATCAAAATACTTGAAAGAGTGGTAAAAAAAAAAGCTCACACTCTTTCCAGGTAAAAAAATGAAATCCTAGAAATCCAGTAAAGTTGCTGGGGGTCTCAAAAGGTAAGGGAAATCAGCAAATTTTGAGAATTCTCCCTAACACTGAGGCACGTGATTTCGCTGGGCTGCAGCCTGGGCTTGCGGGTTAGGCGTGCGATTTCGCTGGGTGCAGCCTGGGCTTGCGGGCGAGGGAGTGCTTTTCCACGGCGTTACTGGATGGTGTTTCAGGGGTGGACGCAGAGGCTTGCACCTGCTCTGGTCTTTTGCTTTCTTTTTGGTGTGCGTGGGGGCGTGTTGTGGGCGTTCCTCATGCAGCTTGTTCTTACTTGCGCGATGGCTAGTAATGCGCCTTTAAATCCATGAATATCTGGGGAGCGGAAAAAAAAATTCAGCACCACGGCTTGCGCATGGTCCTTCTCAGTGCGCGGGCCCTTGCGCCATTTCCACACCTGATTCCAGGAATCGAGCCCTATGTGGTTTGATACTCTGGAAGCCATCACGCTTTGACACATACTGGGTCACCCTAAATTGTGTTCTTATCTATAGTATTCAATAGGAATTGGGTCTTTTGACCTTTAATACCTCACTGAATGTTAGGAGATGTATTCTATTTCTTACAATAAAGAAACGTTCTGATATAAGTACGCTTATTTGTATAAATAAGGAACTGAGGCGTGTAGACAGCTTCATGTTTGACAAATTCAGAGGCAGTGTAACGTTCTTTGCGCACATGATGGATTGGAAAATTGATTGGTCACTAATTTTATTTAATTAAGGCAGCAATTATTGCAAAAAGCCTCTGATTGGAACATACGTCATTTAAACTAATACAATGTACTTTTAAAAATCAGTCCTCACGGTTATCTTGTGAAATTTCCGTGGCACTGAATACGTAAGCTGTTCATGCAACTTTGTTTTAATTTGCTCCCTTGTAAGGCTGTCATGGACTAAGGACCAACATTGAAGAGAAAGATTGATATTGTGAGACATGAAACAAAACAGAGACTTCCAGACATTTACTGGCCGAATGTATAGGTTTGACAGAGATAAGGGCATCATATCTCTGCAAATTTGGCCATAACCTGGAAAAAAAATGTAACTGATGACTTCGGGCTCTGTCCTCTCTCAGGAAGATACACACCACTGACCATTGCATTAATATATTTGTGAAAACTTATAGCAAGGTTGATGTTTTGTTGTACTTGAAGTTACGTTGTAATCAAGGAACGCTTAGCTGCCCCTCACAGAATTGCGAGCTCTCTATAGCTCTTGCTGTGTCCACGTTGCTTCCTGGAGGAGGCGGAGCGAACCAACGACACGTGACTTATCACGTGACATCATTGGACCTTTTTAAACAGCCGTGAAGCGCCCGAGCGGGGTGTTTTGTTGTACTTGAAGTTACGTTGTAATCAAGGAACGCTTACCTGCCGCTCAAAGCATTGCGAATTGGGAGCTCTCTATAGCTCTTGCTGTGTCCACGTTGCTTCCTCGAGGAGGCGGGGCGAACCAACGACACGTGACTTATCACGTGACATATTTGGACCTTTTTAAGCAGCCGTGAAGCGCCCGAGCGGGGTGTTTTGTTGTACTTGAAGTTACGTTGTAATCAAGGAACGCTTACCTGCCTCTCACAGCATTACAAGCTCTTTATAGCTCTTGCTGTGTCCACGTTGCTTCCTGGAGGAGGCGGAGCAAACTAACGACAAGTGACTCATCACGTGACATCATTGGACCTTTTTAAGCTGCCGTGAAGCACCCGAGTGGGGAGTTTTGTTGTACTTGAAGTTACGTTGTAATCAAGGAACGCTTACCTGCCTCTCAAAGCATTGCGAGCTCTCTATAGCTCTTGCTGTGTCCACGTTGCTTCCCGGAAGAGGCGGAGTGAACCAACAACACGTGACTTATCATATGACATATTTGGACCTTTTTAAGCAGCCGTGAAGTGCCCGAGCGGGGTGTTTTGTTGTACTTGACGTTAGATCGTAATCAAGGAACGCTTACCTGCCTCTCAAAGCATTGCGAGCTCTCTATAGCTCTTGCTGTATCCACGTTGCTTCCTGGAGGAGGCGGAGCGAACCAATGACACGTGACTTATCATGTGACATATTTGGACCTTTTTAAGCAGCCGTGAAGCACTCGAGCGGGGTGTTTTGTTGTACTTGAAGTTACGTTGTAATCAAGGAACGCTTACCTGCCTCTCACAGCATTGTAAGCTCTCTATAGCTCTTGCTGTGTCCACGTTGCTTCCTGGAGGAGACGCAGCGAACCAACGACACGTGACTTATCACGTGACATCATTGGACCTTTTTAAGCAGCCGTGAAGTGCCCGAGCGTGTTATTTTGTTTTACTTGAAGTTACATTGTAATCAAGGAACGCTTACCTGCCTCTCACAGCATTGCGAGCTCTCTATAGCTCTTCCTGTGTCCACGTTGCTTCCTGGAGGAGGCGGAGCGAACCAACGACACGTGACTTATCACGTGACATCATTGGACCTTTTTAAGCAGCCGTGAAGCACCCTTGTGGAGTTAAGCCCGTCGGGGTAAAGGGCGCTGACTGTTTTACGGCTGTTTGGTGCTCGTGGAGCGCACATTGAAGGCAATAGGTCACGGGAGGTGGCATGCTCCCTGTAAGTACTGATTGTGGAGATCCTTTGATTTGGCACAATAGTATCATCACTGTATTAGCAAAGATAGTCATTGACAACGAGAACATAAAACTGAGTATCTCTGCAATTCATAATATTTCTAAGGGGTCTGTGTTGTGCCTACAAATAACGAGCGGCGGGAGACTGCAGGCCTAGTCCCTTTGATCCCAATCGCTCTTTTAGTTATACATATCAAGTTGATATACTCCACTCATATGGTGTTCTTAGGCAAGTACCACTTCAGTGCTGTCCTAAGAGGCAGGTCTCAGAGAGGGAAGTTTTGTGGTCTAGCTGTGTAGTAGGCAGCAGGTGGTGGTGTGCCAAACGCTTCATATTCTTTTCATTTATTAGTTTTGGTTTGTCCATGCACACATTGAAAACAGGCATGCCTGGTAATATAGCAACAGTGGAGTCTAATCCTATGGCCCCTATCTTAACAAAGAAATCAACAACTCCAAAAATTAGTAAGACTGGGTCCTCCCTCCCAAAAAAAAAAATACAACGGTCAGTGTCACTAGCCTCTGACATATGCAAATTTTGCACCTATGATGCGAATGTGGTAGAACCATGCAAGGAAGTCATTGAGGTACATGCCTTGTTGGGGGGATAGCGTGTGAACCAACTATAATGAAAGGCAATGCATCTGAGTGTGCTCCACAGGTGATTAAAAGCCTTGTGAGCCTGATCAGTAGCGAGGCTTTGTCCACCAAACAGACAGAGTCACCAAAAGAAATGCCGTCTGATGTGGAGCAAACTCAGGTGGATTCATCCAGAAGACACTTGGAGTTATCGCCGAGAAAGGGTACTTCAAGTGTGGCGGTTGCTGGCCAGAGTCCGGTTCATGAAATGCCTTCTGAAGTGAATACGGTGATGATGCAGGTGCCGGAAGCTTCAGATTTCACAATTCTAGGTGCGTTGAATACTGGTGAATTACAGGGAACTCAATCAGTTCCAATTCTGTTTGATTCCTCTAGAAGCCGAATGTCCGCTTTATTAGAGGTTCCCCCACCCCGTTGTTCAGTATTGGCTCAACAGAAACTTAGAGTTGCTCATGATCTTTTAGTGGCCACAGAGGAAATTGATCAAGACATGATAAGTTTTATGAATACAAGCAATAATACGGAAACTGATAATGGAGAAGTGATGTATATATGCTCAAATACTGGGGACCTAAATCAATCCATGTGTGAAAGTGTAACCTCTCCAATGAAAAAAACAATTCAACCTAGGCATCAGACGGTAGATAACGAGGTGATCACTGCTACCCATGATTTGTCCAAATCCCCCATTTTGTTTGATAAATCTCAGGAGCATTTATTAAACAATTCTGTTTCCTTCATAGCCCCTACTCCTAGGGCAGTTGTATGAGGGAATTGGTACAAGAGCACAATACGTTTTTTATAAATGGTCAACGGTTCGGTCGACCATCTTCTCCTGAAGCCCCGGCTTTAAATAATACTTTGAGTGCCATGAACACCGCATTAATGTCAATAGTTAAATTATATGAAGTGCTTGAATGCAAGATGAATGCTCAAACTGAAATGTTGATACAATTAATAAAAAATACTCAACATTCAGGCAAACAGGTCCTAATTTCTCCTCAAGTGGCTCCTGATGAGATACTGTTGGAGCTGGATGCTCGCCTCACCTCTAGTACTAGCACAAATTAGGCCATTATTGTAGTCGAGTGTGGGGTTAATACAGAATTAATACATCTGCAAAGTACAAATAAGGCTTGCTCAAATATTGTTGAAAAGGAGGCCAATGGCTCTGTTGGCAAAGGGCCTAATGCAGAAAGAGCCTGTGAATTTGTCCCAGCAACCAAAAATGTAGTATGTCAATCTGCTGGAATTAATAAAGATGCCGGGCCTGCTCTATCCTTTCAATTTTCCAAAACGAATCCTTTCTCATTTATGGGGAAGGTGATAACGGACCAATCGCTTTCTAGCAATAAGCAGATTGGTGACCCAAAGTCGAAGAAGGTGGAAATACCCCAGACAAAAAAACTGGTGGTTAGAAAAACAACAACTTCTAACCCCCTTGCATCTAGGGTGAGGAAGCAAGGAAAGGAAAAAGTCCAATTGAAACAAGTAAATAAAATTCAGGACCTGGAAATCACCCCCCCCCCCACAGGAACATGAACCCTTGAATAACTTGATAGCTATGATCTCACCACCGAATACCTCCACAGAGGTGCCGGAAAAAGGGTTGCAGTCCAAACAATTAACATCTGATCAGATTCAACACGAGAAATTAACTCATCCTATCATAAGTGAAATACGAAATGAAATCAGGGGCTCTATTGCCCAAGGCCTTGCTATGGTGAAAACATCAATCACCACATAGGAAAAAGAGCTTCAGTTGCCAATGCTAATAAATAAACAACTCCAGATGGTGAATCAATCATGCCCGACTGTGCAGGAACTTCGTGATGAGATCAGGGAGTCTATCGCTCAATATATGGGTCAGTTCCAAGAATAAAGCAAAGATGTGGGGATGTCTCAGACCCTCCCCATGTCATTTTTAAACATATCTTCATTATTGAATGGGAATCACCAATGGCCACCATCAATCATCTTTGATCCCCCATGTGACAAACACAATAAGCCCTAAAGCCATTTTGGGTCCGCAGGGTCAAGTTCGTACTGATAGAGAATTCAGACAATGCCACTGTCTATTAATGAGATGCCGTGAGTATCCATTTCCAAAATACGATCTGATTCGCATGAGCATCTTAAATATATGTGGAGAAATGTCAACCTTACAAGATCTATCTAGTTCTGATATTGACCTGGTTGAATTCATAGATCATTCTGATCTATCCCAAGTAAGACTGTTCATGAGATCGGGTATTACTTTGAATGCTCTTTGGCAGACAAGGTCAGAATTTTTTGAAATGGGTTTTCTAATTACCCAAGATTTAACATTGAGTTGAACCTTGCCCTGCCACAGAACCAGCTTCGAATTTATCAAAACATGAGAGAGGCCCAATATGATACTCAGTCATCTAAAGATCTGCAACCGAACTGGCAGCCAAAATCAAATAATTCATAACAACTCGAGAGCAAGGATAATATGAGGCTTCTTTCATGGAATACTCGAGGTCATAGGCACTTCTTAAATGCACTGAATGATGGATTATTTGCCTATGACATAATTGTACTCCAGGAAACGTGGCTCATAAATGAACCAACTTGGGACTCACATTACATTTTAGCAGCTCCAGCAATCAAGAATTTGTTTGGTCGGCCGATGGCAGGTCTACACATAGCAGTTAGAAAATCTATGAACTGTAAATAACCTCAATCTTTTCTCCCTCACCATACATTCAAGTAGTGTAAATCTTTAGAGGCTCCCTTTCAATTGCTATTATTAATATATACTGGGCTAAACAGCAGCTAACATCTAAAACATTCTTTGCGCAAATGAATGAGATTCTGAATTCATTGGTTCTGGATAAAACAGTTGATCACACCCTTCTCATGGGTGATTTAAATCTGCATATGTTACTGCTTAAGACCATGGAATTTTTGCCTGATGAACTTCGGTGGTGTGAGTTGATGAGAGAGAGAAATTTTGTTATGTTAAACGGTTCCGTAGAAGGTGATATTCCTCCGAAAATAACTTGGCACCGAGATATTTTATCTGCTTGTTTGGACTATATTTATGTTGATAGGTCACTCTTAAATATGATTGTTTCATTGGTGGTGAAAGAAACGACTATGAGTGACAATGACCAATTATTCATGATATGGAAATGGCCGAGTAACTCTGAGGTTTTACCCACGTAGAAAGAATTGGCCCATATTGAAATAAACCAAGCAGGAAATCGCATTAGATGGAGTAAGCAAAAGCTAATGCTTTAGACCATGTCCTGGATCTTGATTTGGGCGGATCTAGACTCAAGGAGGGAGCATGTTATGTACAATCAATGCAAGTTTTCAAATAGAGCGCGAGAAGTAATCACTGGCATAAAATCAAACACATCCATGCGTTGACTTGGATCTAAAACTTAGAAAAGTACAATTGAGAAAAGTCATTCGCCTCCTAGCCAAAAATCCAAGTCCTAACAACATTGCATTAATAAAACATCTGAAAATGACTTATAAGAATTGGCAAAGAGGTCACAAATCCATACAATACCAACTTGATGGAGAAAGAATGATGAATCAATTGATAGCAAAATCATAGGGTGGCATTTGGTCCTTGCTAAATGAAAATAACTCATCGAGTCAAACAGGTTTACAAACTAATCCAGTTCTACAAGAAAAATGGATTGATTATTATGCCAGTGTTTACTCATCCCCCTTTCCAGGAATAAAATTTGATTGGTCAACGTTGAAAATGAAACATGACATTTCCTTTGATAAAGAGGATATAGAGTATTGTATATCGAAACTCAGTCGATTCAGGGCGTGTGGTCTGGATGGTCTTTGTAATTTTACGCTCAAAGAGAATTCCTCAGCTTGGGCAGCCATTCTTTTTATAATCTTCAATCATTCAATTCAGACAGGCATGATTCCTAAATCCTGGACAAAATCTATACTAGTCACAATTTATAAAAAAGGAGATAGGACTGACCCTAAATCTTATAGGCCTATTGCCCTATTAGACTGCCTGGGAAAGATCTTCGCAAGGTTAATATTAATGGCCTTTAACACCTGGCTATCGGAAAAGAACCTAAGGGATGAGTTCTAGACAGGATTTATTCCGGGCATAGGCACTGCAATTAATCTCCTCACTCTTAATGCTGTTATTCAAGCAAGCAAACACAAGAAACAAGCAATTTATGTAGCCTTTGTGGACTTCCGCACAGCATTTGATGCTGTGCCCCGTGAGTTATTATACCTGAAACATTTGAAACAAGGTTGCCCCTGGTCAATTCTAAAATGGGTAATCCAGTTTCATTCAAATACCACCATCCAGATTCGATTAGGAAGAGATGGGTTATTATCAACTGACATAAAGACAGAGCGTGGTTTAAAACAGGGCTGTCTGCTTGCCTCAGCCGTTTTTAATTTTTTCATTTCGGATTTTGGATATGGTTTTGAGGGTCTAACTACGGATGCGCCAAGACTCATGGGTGTTCCTATCAAGTGGCTATTATATGCAGATGACATGGTCCTCCTATCAAAAACACCTCAAGGTCTCAGAATCATGCTAAAGGCCCTAGATAATTATGTGAGTAAAAACTGTATTTCAATAAATCTGAAAAAGACACAGATTATGCAGTTCAGCCTCCCAAAGCAAAGATGCCGTACACATTCTTGGATATTTCAGAACAGTAATCTGAGCATAGTTACAAGTTATGTTTATTTGGGTGTGATAATAAGCAATCACCCTATGGATGCTCCTTTTGAAGAGAACTAGCAAACTAAACAACACATGCTTATCTCTCAAGCTAGGATTATTAAAACCATATTCTGTAAATGTTCAATCCAACCTTTGCTAATATTCTACAAGCAAAAATTGATGCCAATTTTGTTGTATGGTACTGAGACCAAAAGATGGCACCCATATACATATTGGTCTAAGATAGAAGGCGCGTACTGGAGGAAAATGTTACAATTACCTGCATCAGAGCCCTTGCCCATGATTCGTTACGAACTGGGGCTTATTTCTATGCATGGGATGTACAAATGGAAATGGTGTGCACTCTATCAAAAATTGATGATCAGTGATAACAAGAATGGCCTGTTATGCTTATTGTCTATATATATGTGTCAAAATTCGAATGATAACTTAATTCAATCATGGAGACTGAGAGTGCAGAAATTACTATACAATGCTGATATATCACTAAAATTGTTAGTTGAGAATCCTGAGAAAGCCAAACGAAAAATGTGGGACCATGATTGGAATCTCACGCGCCTTCAGTGTTCACGGTATAAAAAGTTTCAGGAAAACCCATTTGAGGTAAAGAGACATGGAAAGACAGCGCATTATTTAATGGTATCTCCATGTCCACTATACTGTTTGGTTTTTCTGCGTTTCAGACTTCATAATTACTTGACGGCTGAAGTCTTGTGTAGACATAATTTATTACACAAGACCAGAATACTTTGCCGTTTTTGTCACACAGCAAAAGAGACTTTAAGACATTTACTGGTTGACTGTGTTGAATTGTTATCTTTAAGATGCAATTATTTTAAACCTTTGTTTGAGGGTCATGTGAATGTTACCCATGATCAACTATGGTATACTCTATTTTATACAAACAAAAAATCACTCAATTATGCAACCATCAACTTTTTGAATCTTTTAAAGTTACAAGACTATGAACAATGTGGTGCTGGTGCCACTGAAATTACTGAATAACGACTCACATTTTTATAATCTTAAATTTTTAATGATAAACTAATATCATCTTCACCTGATAAATGAATCGTCTTATGATGTTTTATCCTGTTTTGATATGTAACTTGTTTATTGATATGAAAATTGTTGAAAGGCTGTAAAGAGATTTGTTTCCTTTTTAAGCCAAAACAATAAACACAATTAAAAATCGCATGTTGCAATGCATTCAACACATGCCAAATGACCACTGCATGCCCAACATGGTCTTTCATGGTTCACATACTACGTATAATATGCACAAACAATTCACTGGCATGTGCGGGTTTTGCTGTTGTTTATGTGCATCTGGTAGGAATAGTGTCTTAATAGCCTGATTCAAAGATATCACTCGTTGCAAATACTCTTAACCTGATTGATAAAGGATATGGCCTAATTCTTTGATACTTGGAATCTTACAATAGTCCCAATATTGTACCTGAGGCGAAATACAACAGTGCCAGAAGGAATACACAGTATCGTGGAGCCATGTTTAAGAAGGCTGATATCATGCTCAGTTGTTTGGCCTGGAGGTCAGCTCATAAATTGGCCAAATATCAAGTTTAACATGATGCGTTGTGTTGTATCTTGCACAGAACAGCAGCATTTGGAAGCGTGACCCTCGATGACATAAATATCACAGCAGATGCGTATTCTGATGACTGCATGCTTCACCAGCAAGCAGGGTTAGCGACACTCACGATGGAAGGAACTCATGGCAGTAAATATCAAAACATGCTGTGTTAATAAATAAATAAATAAATACTCCAGGGATTTAAAAAAAAAAAAACATTGAATGGCAGGACCTTGCAACGTTAGATATTAAAACAATAGATTATTAATGCAGTCCATGTGTGCTGGTATAAATGTCCATTTTGATACAGGAATACTCCGTTGTGGAACATTGAAATTGTAGAATGGTAACAGTCCCAAGACTTATTAAACAAATAGGCAATGTCACACATGTCTGTGCATTACCTCCTTACTGCTCTTTGTCATCACTTCTCAGACAGTTTAAGATGTGCACACTCCTTTCCTTAAACGGTGTGCCCTGCTGCTCAATAACTGCTCCCCACGGTGAAGGATGGGTTAGTGGAAGATGGTTACAGACCACCTGGACTGAGACAAATTGGGAAGTGGTGATGGATGCAGCAAGTCCAGTGCTTCAGTATTTCCCTGGAGAGTGCAGCCTATGTTATCATTTGCCATTAGGATGTGGGCATTAGATCATATATATTGTGCTTGTAAATTCAATCAATGGGCATGGCTACTCCCTTACCGCATGCCGGGTCCGAGTAGGCGGTATGGGGACTTACCGGGTCATTCCGACCCTGGAGGACCCGGTAAGTCCCCATGCCAAATACCATTCCCCATTACCATTCGAGCCCCCATAGGGCTCAATGGGAATGGGGAAGGAGATAATAACGGTACCACAATTTGCGGTACCGTTATTAGCTCTGAAGTCCCTTAGCTGCTCCCGTCCTTAACACCTGGTCAGAGCAGGCGTTTAGGACGGGACCCGCTGAGGGACCTCGTAGTAGGGCGATAAGGGACTACCGGCACCGGTGACCTTACCGGTACCGGTAATCCCTTAGCGCCTACCCTGTAATGAGGCCCAATCAGCTACACTCAAGGCACTATTAGTCAGTGCCTTCATGCATAATATCATCTTATAGGAAAGGGCTGTGATGCCTTTTTGGCCTACCGGGGCATGTTTTTGAGACAGAACGACATCCGGTAAGGGTGGGATAGCCAAGGTTGCTTTAATATTTAATTAGAAAATGATGCATTTAATTCTGTTTCTGAACGTGGTCTCTGCCAATCAGATCCCACTTTTTTATTACTCAATGACAAAATGACTATTGCATCCATGTACTTTTGCTGTGACTGTCTGCTGACATCTCTGACAGCTGCCCTCCAGTGATAGCAGGGCAGGTTCAAAGCTCACATGTGCATTCCTGAGTACAGCTGCTAGAACCCACAGTTCTGACAGACAGAGAGGGCTTTTTACCTGTATGCATGTCCCTCTTATAGAACATATCCCAAATGTGTCTCCCAGAAACTTAGTGGCATTTGATAAAAACTAAATATAAGCCATGTCTGGTTTTGACATGATGGCTACTGGGATTACACAATAATACAGCCACAAGCAATTAATGTCATTATATTGTCAGCTTGGTGTACATTAACTCATTAATGACAGGGCCTAGTGTCTATTAATCGGTGTGGGCTGGCTGAATCCGAAACAACCATGTGGTGTCTACCTTAGTAGCTCCTAATTTGATCCCTATGAGAAGGCTTGTCACTTCTCCAAGGAACAGGAAGACTCCCTGGGGGTTCAGCTGGTAATCAGTACTTCAAATGCAGCACTGGTATTACAATATACAACTCTCACCAGGGTGCTGATTTTCTGAGAACTTTGATGTAGGCATGCAGAGAAGCAGGGTTGAGTTAAAGTAGTCCAGGAGAGAGTTTCAATCCACAGAGCGGTTCCACCCTCTTGGATTTTGGTAGGGCTCCCAAACGTCCTGTCCCACTCCACGCTTGCAGTTAAAATAAGTACTCTGAATCTCATGTTCCAAATGAGAAAACGTAAATTGAATGCCTAAAAATCACGCGTAAGGCTTTCATGCATTCAATTTCTGTTACATCTCATTTGCATTGTTTTGTATGGTGGAGAGGAGGCGTGGATCGTAAGTTATGATTCCAACTTCCCCCTCCTTTCTTCAATATAAATATTCCAGCATTCACACCAGCATGTATTTTTATTCTGGCACAGATGCTGTGGATTCCAATGGAATCTGCCTGCTTTTTACACCAGCCAAAAGCAGTTAGATTCAATGGAGTCCCTTGTAAATGGAGCATGCGAGGTGAAAATGGCAGGCATTATTTACACAAGTTGCATAGTGGAGCACCAAGCGGTGGAATGAAGGCGAGTCCGCCACCATGTTACACTCCCGTTTTGGCTCAAACGTGCAAATGTTGTAAATTATATGGAGGGATCAGTTTACACCACAATGCAAAATTAACACGTCACCACCATATAGGTTATGCAGACTTAAAAAATTAGCCCCTCTGAGTAAGACATCAGAAAGCAAAAGACATGTGTTACAGCAGTCTGGATTAGACCCTTAGCAACAAGCCTCTTTGTAGACAAATCCACTGTGAAATTTATATATATGAGGGTGGGGAGCCATTAAACTTAGTTTATTTATCTCTGGAATAAGAATTCACTTGGAACTCCATTGTGGTGCAGTATGCTCCAAAGTCCTCTTCCATATGGGTAAAGACATAGAGCTCCTAGGAAGAGGAAGGCTCTTCTTCTCCCTCTCCATTCTAAATGCATTTTTGGGATGGCCATCTGGCAGAACAAGACCTAATGCAACTGGGACCATTGCTAGCCAGAACCCTGCTTAGTGAAGGTGACAGAAAGTACTAGGAATGAGAGACTGTTGATAGTACTATGCATCTGGAAGTGGGACCGAGAGTCTGACTAGGACTAGGACTCAGACTAAGATTTAGGGCCTGTGCTTTTGACTAGGACTAGGACTGAGGGGCTGTGATTAAGGCTTTGTTACGGTGGTTGTGACTAGGACTGAGAGGCCAGGATTTAAGTTAGGACTGGGGGATGATGATTGTGACTAGTCTTGGTACTGAGAAACTGTGCCTGTGAACTGTGGCTAAGAGTGTGTGACTAGGGCCATGACTAGACCTGACAGAGTGACTAGAACTAGGATTGGAGACTCTGATCAGAACTAAGACTCAGAAACTGCCTTCGAGTAGGAAGGACTAGCACTAAGAGGCTGTGACTGGGACTGAGAAACTGTGACTCTGACTGAGAGGCTGTGTCTAGGACTGTGAGATTTTGACTTTGATTAGGATCCAGACTAGGAATGACAGACTATGGGCCTCATTCCGAGTATGGCGGTAGGGGGTTAACGGTGTTAGTGACTTCAATTCAGCACTCCAACTAAGTCAATGCCTAGTCTGGGATGCCCAAGGGAAGCCCTTATTTATATATTTTTATGACAAGTTCATAGATCTGGATGATAAACCCTTGTATAACGCCCCTCTCTTTGAATCCCCCTGACCTTACTGAGCCAAGAAGTAGGTTTGTTTTGCAAATGAAAAGATTTATTTGAAAAATTAAACAATATATATATATATACATATATATATATATATATATATATATATATATATATATATATATATATATATATCACACGTTTATGAATAAATTAATATTTGATAGCACACTTATGAATATAAAGATGATCAACAATGGGTAATGTTACAATTGCACACTCTTTTCAATCAGTGAGGAGTTAGTATAGAAAGGATAAGGTAGCAGAGAATACTTTTATGGTTTCAAGGAAAAGCAATGATGGAAAGAATGCAGCACAGAAATAAACTGATATGGTTTCAACAAGAGATAATACGATCACTTTTTCTGGTGAAAATACACTCCCCCCCTATGCAATATAAAGAGATGGAAAGAAGAGCACACAGCTTTCAGGAATACAAACAAAATGCAATACAAATTCCAGTTCCCCCCTAGCTAGCTTAGAGCAACCGGTATGGTTTTAAACAGTCAAAAATAAATTTACATGTGAGCTGCAATGAAGTGAAAAATATGCTAATTCCCTATAGGTGATTCAGGGTAGGTGATAGCTACTTAAGATTGGTTCAGGTCAACACTATCAGTGATTCATGAATGATTATCAGGTTGAAAACGGAGTTCAGCAGTTGTAAGCAAAAGGACAGCTATTTTTGACAGGTGGAGAAATTGAGTCAAATTGCAATTCGCGGCACTTTTTCAGAGTGCGTCGATCGCGATTACGGAAAAACTATAAGGAATAGAAAGTTGGTTTTGTGCTTGTTGGAAAGCTTAGGTTCTGAACTTTAAAGTGAAAGCTAGGACATGCGGTTCAAAAGATACGGACGATTTAGTGGAGGTAGATTCTCAGAAATAAAGTAAGATTCAAATGACAAATGACACTTTCACAGGTTTGAAATCACAGAATGGACATACAATTTCTATGCAGTTCTAAATAGGTTGAAATGGATGGGATGATATTATTTTAGACAAAGAGATTGGTTCTGCACAGTTCTGGCTGGATACTCACACTATAAATTTGAAATAGGCCATCAAGATCTGGTCAACAGGTTTAGACTGGACTTCTAGCGGGTGGTTCTGAAGTCACAGCTATCTGGGTCAGCTCTGCTCTGCTGGTCTCAATCTCTGGTTCTGGCAAAAGTTCTTGGCACTGCACAGCGGTCTGGTCTGCTATCGGCACTGTACAGTGGTCTGGTCTGCTATCAGCGCTGCACAGCAGTCTGGTTCTGGCACAGAGTTCTAGCCAGAAGCAAAACAGCTCGCCTGGCTGTTGAGAGTCAGGTTGCAAAAGATTTTTAGGCCTGCTGAAAAAGGGTTCAGCTTGTGGTTCAGGCCCCTCTGCTTTAAGTTCTGGAGTCTTGATTCTAAGTTCTGGTCTCTAGGTATTGCCTGAATTTGAAGTCGTCCGTCAAAGTGCTTCGCAAGAAATCAGTTTGAAGTAGAAACTGAATGTCCCTATCCGGGTCTCAGTGGCTCTTTTTATGAATTTTGCAAATGGGTGGGAAGGCTAACTTTCTATGCCCAACCCTCTGAGGATCCTGATAGGTTAGAGGATTTTCTGTCACCTGACTGGAGAACTGAGCTATGAGTCAGAGTGATGCTACCATTTTACAATCTATGGAAGAAACACCCCTTTGCTTTTACTTAGAACCCAATTTTTCATAATCAAACATGTTTCCCAGATACACAAGTGGTTCATAATACATGTACACATCACAGATGAATTTAAGACAGTTCTCTGTTCAGGCCCCATGTTCCTGCGAGCTTGGGTTCAGAAACGACAACATTTTGCGCTTTTAGTGGGTTTTGCCAAGGTCGGTTCGTCATCAAATTTTACACAGACCTGCACCCCCTCCCTGAGCATATTACTATAAGTTATCATGTTTCTAGCATAAACCCAGTATCTACAATATGAATAAATCGCGGGGTTCGGTCTCAGAACATCACACAGCGTTGAGCTTAGTCTCAAATTGTGGGTACATTTTTCATATTATGATTCTCTAAATTGTACATTTGTGTCAACTTGATACAATATTTTATAAGCAATTTAATAAAACATACATTTGCCTTCCCTGCAGTACACCCATTTGGTTGTCCCCGCCCCTAGGAACTTGGTGAGTCAGAGAGATCAGATGTCTTCCTGCCAGAGCAACTGGTGACAATTACACCTCAAATCAGCATATCCTATTCAGTTGAAAGAAGCTATTGTCTCTTTCCTCCAGGCTGCAGGGAAATTCTCCTCCCCTCCTAATTTACATGTCAAGGCGATATCCTGTGCTGTTGGTGGTAAGAGCAGGTGTGAATGCTTCCCATGGACAGAGGCCTCTTGAACTTTTAATTAAATCAGACTGCCTTCTGGCATGGGGCCTAGGAAGAGTAGGTGTTAAGAATTCTCATTGACCATGATCGCTAGTGCCGGTCAGTGTCAAACACCGGTACTGCACCCATTTTTTTGGCAGCTGTCTTCAATTAATACATTTCAAAAAGGGGATTTTACTTGAAGGAATATGATCCTTGCTAACATTGTATTGATGTTGATTCTGCAGTAGAGTACTGTAGAACACCCAACCAGAAGTTGGATTTTTGTTTGGTGGTTTTGTGCCCATGATTTTAGCAATTTTTGACATCAATTAAAACAGATTTTGAACAGCACCATATTCCTTTGCACTGATTTTGCTCTGTGTGCAGCCAAAGGATAGGGTCTGGCAATGGTCTCCTGCATTGACTATCTTGCAATGTTTGAAATATGCATTTTGAGCTTGCATTCCGAGAAACAAAGGTGATTTCAAAGCGCTTTTTGAGCTAACAGGCACTGCTGTTTTTCCTTTGGCGCCACGCTAAACTCATGGCGCTTCTGGCCCATCATGTTCGCACTGGTGGGTGGCAGGTCAGCCGACCATTTTGGTGTGCGCAAAACTGCGTGCTTTTCCTGGATTCTGGCGCAAATGTGGGCTTTTCGGCCATCTTGGATTTTCTAAGCCCACAGCACCAAATGTTGCAGCATAATAAATCTAACATGGGTCAATACACCTGACAACGGCAACGGTAAGGGTGCTGGTGCTGTTAACCCCCTACTGCCATATTCCGAGGTCCCTTAGCGGGTCCCACCAGGAACGGCTGGTCTGACCAGCCGTTCTTAGCGGGACCCTTTAAGGGACCATGGAGCTAATAACGGGCCTGCAATTTGCGGGCCCGTTATTAGCTCCTTCCCCTTTCCCATTGAGCACTATGGGGGCTCAAATGGGAATGGGGAAAGGCCCTGGTGAATGGGGAATTACCGCCCTGCCAACCTTGGAATGGGGCGGTAATAGCTCTATTCACCAGGGCGGAGTCGGTAAGGATTTGGAGGCAGCCATGGCGCTTATAACACCATGGTTACCTCCAAACTCCTAATGAGGCATCTAGTCTTCATGTGACAGTCCTAATGGCAGTCTCTTATTCCTAGTCCAAGATCTAGCCATAGTTGACTGAATTTGACCAGCAGCCTGTAGAAATGAATGACAAGTTTTTGACATGGTAACTCGCTACACAGCCGACGCGCGTTTCAACCTAAGTCTTTTTCAAGGCCAATGCCATGTTTTTTTTGGAGGGGAGCGCCTGCTACCTTTTTTGACAAGGTTGCCACCAAGGATCCTGCTCGGAGGATTCATTTCCTGAGAGGTAGAAGGAGGGTTCACAAGGGCATTTCCCCTAATCATGTCCCTTGAACACTTACCCTGACAGAGCCTCACTTATTTATTAATTTATTTAATGGGACGCACAATGCTCTTTTGATCACAAAGGAATGTACTTTAGATAAGAAATCAGATTTGACAGGAAGCAGTGACCTTCTTACAGTGGTGTACATTCACCTGACATTTGGACCAGGTTGTGGAGGGGAGTAATAGGAACAGGTAATGGGCTGGTGAAAGTACTCAGCAGGGTGCAAGCTCTTTATTTTTCTGTGTTTATATATGACGGCACTGAGACATGCTAGCTGAGGAAAGCATGGATGAGCAGCAGGAATAGAGAAAAATCCTACATCATTCATTGGGCCTCATTACGCAGTAGGAGGTAACCATGGCGCTATTAGCGTCATAGCTACCCCCTTACCGCATTCCGGGTCCGTGTTCCCGGAATAGGGACTTACCGGGTCATTCCGACCTTGGAGGACCCGGTAAGTCCCCATTCCGGGAACCATTCCCCATTCCCATTCGAGCCCCCATAGGGCTCGATGGTAATGGGGATGGAGCTATTAACGGGCCCGATATTAGCGGGCCCGTTATTAGCTCTGAAGTCCCTTAACGGGTCCCTTCCATAACGCCTGGTAAAACCAGGCGTTGAGGAAGGGACCAGCTAAGGGACCTCGGAATAGGATGGTAAGGGATTACCGGCACCGGTGCCCTTACCGGTGCCCTTACCGGTAATCCCTTACCGCCTACCGCGTAATGAGGCCCATTGTGTTTTGCGCTCATTTAATAAAGCATCTACACATTGGTTGATATGCTGGAAAAAATAACAATCTGTGCTGTGGTCAATAATGCCACACACATAATATTCTTCTTCTCAACGCTCATTCCCTTCTCTGCTATCTGTAGCATTGTTTTGGGCACACAATACCACCATATGTGTCAAAATAAAAAAATAAGGACCAAGTTTATTTTGGGTGGAAATTAAATTGCAATGAATTAAACTAAATCTAGCAGGTCAATAAATAAAACTCATACATTTAAGGAATAGTCATTGCAATTGTTTTATCAGATTATTTATGAGTTCCAAAATCCCCAAAAATAAATTGTATGGCTAGAGGATGTAACTCATAGTTGGAGAAGTACAAGGAAACACGTTTGCAAAATTAGTAAGCATGGATACCACTCCATGACTCAATAATACTTACGAGAACAGGAATTTAGGATAACCACTAACTTTGTAAATAACTTCCATTTACCTATTTCTATTTAATGTATTCAAATAGGTGTTGTGGGATTCTCATGAAAAAGAGTGTAATTTGCTCAATAAGAGAGGACTTGGAGAGCCCTGATGCATAATCTGCTGCGAGGGAAGGCACTGTGTGTGACTGCGGCATGTCATCAATCTGCGTAGGAATTTAAAGAAGGGTTTGAGTGTTACATTATGTAGCCAGGTTGAGGGAGGATTTAAATAAGCGAGTCCTATAATAACATTAAGCACTTTGATTTTCACAAATTATTGTTACATGTTTAAAAAAAAATGGTTTAACGCACGCCAAAAGCAATACTTTCGGCAGTATTTCTATTCCAAGCTACTTGCGGGTTTGAATTTTTAAAGGAAGTAAATTGGTATCAATACATTAAAAATACTGAGATTAAAATGCAAAGTGTTCTCATCTAGTTCAGTTGAGTAAAGGGATTAAGTTAAGATAATATTGCTGCGTGTCATTAACTAGCATAACATTCAGATGACTTTAGAGCCCCTGAAGACTTTCTTTAATTGTATTTTCTTCTTTCTGAATTAATGAGGCCAGGCCATAACATGTTTCAGGAAAATTAAGTCTTTTGTTACTGATATGCAAATGCAGTGGCATGACATCTAAGATCCTGGAAACGTAGCCGGTGCTGATAATATTTTCATCACATTATGAATGGACATCTTAATATTTTAAGCACCCATTTTCTAATTAAATATTTAGAGTATATTGAGCCTCCTAAAATTACCTTTTCACACTAATTCTTTGGAAATGTATGTTTTAGCCTTGTTCGTAATCCACAATGTCAGGAGAAAATCCTTTGTAACACACATATGTTGCTACTGACATTTATTTTATTGTTCATTTATAACATGCTTAATACTAGCGAGTGGTTTTTGGGATTGGTATTCAAACCTGTGTTGAGCCGCGTTGTCTTGCGTCCAAGACAAACGCGTTACCCCTGAGCTATCCTTGTTCGTATTCCACTTTGTCAGTAGAAAATCCTTTGAAACACACATATGTTGCTAATGACATCACACCTGATATCTCAATTAACATCTCATATATTGCAATTAGTGATTGCATCACATTAACAAATACAATTGATATCCTGAGTATTATTCAACATAACACCATTGCTCACATCAATTATATTACAATTAAGGCAGCAATCTATTTAATCATTTTTCCCACCCGCAAGGACATTGCATACCGTCTGCCATCTGGCAATACCATGCCTCAAACAAATGTATCTTGATGACATTATGCACACTTTAACAGATTCCTTTTTCGATCCCATTGGCAAATCAATGTATCTTTAAGGGTCAACTAGTCCTTTATCAACATTAGATGACCTGCATAGGTTAGCAATGCAGCTATATGGTAAATCGATATATATATATATATATATATATATATATATATATATATATATATATATATATATATATATATATATACTCATAAATAGTGCAAGTGATCGTCTTAATAAGTGTATGGCTATAAAATATTTGTATGATGTTACATTATAAGATATCTTCCTGATGTTTTTCATTTATATACGAAATATCAATAACAGGGCATACAAATGTGTCACATTTGCACATTTGTATGCCCTGTTATTGATATTTAGGATGTACTAGCAAAAAGTGTCCGTACCCCGCACAGGTTCAGTAGACAGACATGATAACACTCATCAATCTTTGAAAATCAATGATCCTCTAAGTCGCTGCTCCAAGTCACTTACCGCTTGATGTGCTTTGAACTTTGAAGTAAACTGCACTGAGAATGAGTGTGTGTGGCCGGCTTACATACCCCAGAGCAGACATGGAGGGGAGACGAGATTTGGCATGCTGCAAAAACTGGGACCATCTCTGTACTCTCTGCACCTGTCGTTGTGTGCTCACCCCCACCTGTCATTGTGCACTCTCCCCATAGTGATGTGTTTTGCAGTGCCTTGCAGTGCAAATATCTCAGAAACTGTGTTTCCTAGGGCCTTGAACATGGTTTCCATCGAATTGTATGTCTCGTATTAGTATTCTGTGTATCTAATAACTGTCGAAGATGACTAGCTCTAGGGCTGGGCATACATTTTCCACCTGGCTGTAGAGACCCAATCACAATCCCACCCAATCGGAGCCCGCCAATCCCACCCAGTATAGAAAGTATACCAAAATGCTCCCCTTAAGCCAACCACAATGTCGCATAGTTTTTTCCAATAACTTGCAACCAGGATAGGGGGAGTTTGTTGTAAGGGGTGGCTCTGAAAATAACTTTTTCTTTTTTTTTTTAGATGCTTCTAGAGAAACACCTTTTTTCACTTTTTATTTGATTTTGTGTTTTCTTGTGTGGACATTGTTACAGTAAACTCTTCACCGCATCTTGTAAACTGGCAAACTCTGCCATTTGCTTTGAAAAATTCTGCATTTCCACAACTAATGAGGTCATTGTTGCAGAAGAACATCCCAGCAGCAGACAAAAAAAGCATACATGCTTCTGTTGATGAGACACCTTCCTACCTTCCTGCCTTTGGTTCGGAACAACTTCTAGGACCAATGTCCCTTACACTTTGTGGTGTTATAAATGAGAAAAGCACCTTGGCAGTGGGAAAAAGCATCTTCACTAGATTTAGCAACCTCTTCAGTCGACGGAACAAGCCTAAACAAGACACGTCACCCATATGCATGCCGCCATAGTGGATGACGATAACATCGGCTCTAGCAAAAGTGTCCAGGTCTTTGCAAAGTGCATGCATTTCAACGAAACTGAGCTCAGAGACATCATTCCACAATGCAACCACTCCTTCCAACCCAAAATTGTCATCAAAGTTTCTTTCCAGGGCATACTTGTGCAGATCTAGTAGAAAGGCATCACCTACAGGCAACACAATGCGTGTCGCCATGTCAGCCAGCCTCACTACGCAAAGTCTAATGACTGCCCCTTCCTGTGAACGACACCCACAGTACCTGATTGGATAATCCCGAAAGTCCCATGTCCATTGGCCAGCAAGCTAAGAAGCGTAGATTGTGGCATGTGCACTGCCCAAAGTACCATGATGGCTGCTTCCCAGTAAAGCAGGAGTAGTTCTTCTTCCCATTCCACTACATTTTTTCCAGCACAACCTCATTAGGTACCGTGGCAACACACAATTCCACCAATGCCATCCAAGACGTTACCATCTAACACTGTCAGTTCTGCACAACACTTCATAGGTACCATTACAAATTCAGCCTGCTAGTGTACTGTCACTGGACAGCACGTCCAGTTGAAAGTTCAGTAAAAGATTGCAAGATTTGTGCATCCACATTCATCCACTTGCGCACCCATCACCACAAAATGGAGGTACGGAAACATTTTCTGCACAATGTATGACTGTGTTATAAATGCTTCTGTGCACAGTATCTGCCACTGAGCGGCCATTACATTCTTTAAAAGCATACTGTTTTTTTTCCCATCCCCTACCATGAAGTGGCACTTCAGTGATATGTGCTTGCAACGTTCTCCTTTAGCCATATCATACAGTATAATATTGAAACAGGACCTCTCTGCTTTTCTTCCGATAATGTAACAAAATATTTTGCCCACTAACCCACCTCCTACATACATTGTAGAAAATGCCACCAATAGCAGCATTGCATGTATGGCTCCAAGCAAAAGCAACTTTCTAAAAGATCACTGTCTGCACAGCTATACTTCTGTCTACGCTGCACTATTGCAACCGGCTCTTTTTAAATCTGCCCCCTTCTACTCTCCGCCCTCTGGAACGCATCCAGAAGAGGAGTGCACGACTTGGGATGGTATCTCTCATGCACTGAAATGTCACCATTAGCTCCCAGTGGCTGCAAGGAATAAAGTGAGAAGACTCTAGGCCTTTTGGCCCCTGGGACCTCAATAACGTCAACTGTAGCTCCCTATATATTTGCGTGCACGGGCTCTTCCCTCGTCTGCCTCCAACTCCCTCAGGCTCAGGCACCTCTGCAAAAAACCAGTTGGTGGTAGTTGTGCTTTTTCGCCTGCGGCTTCTCTCTGCAACAGCATCCCTGGCTCCCTGACACTTGACGGGAACCATCGCCGGTTCCAGAAGCACCTCAAAGCAC
Source organism: Ambystoma mexicanum (assembly GCF_040938575.1). NCBI lineage: Eukaryota > Metazoa > Chordata > Amphibia > Caudata > Ambystomatidae > Ambystoma > Ambystoma mexicanum. The sequence goes on from NC_090935.1 coordinate 747,497,585, forward strand.
CTCAAAGCCTTTCTCTTAGTGTCTGCTGTTTCTGCTCCTCTCCCCGGCTAACTGCCTGACGTAAACTGATTCTGCACTACTTACCTGGCGACACTGTGATGTTGGGCCCATGTTACTTCCCGCTGCCTGGCGAACCCCTGCACTGGCTTTCTATCAGACCTGATCCCACATATGCTGCCCAACATAGTGACTAATAACCCTACCAACTCTCCACCAAATAATATTAGTGCCAGAGGTGAAACCTTCACCTCCCTCCCATGCACCTTACTAGACAGAAATCTTAAACTTCGCGCAAGACTCACACAACTTTATGAACCACCTAGAAGAACCTTACCACCAACCAACCTAAAAACAAATTTCCTACAAAAACCACACCAGACGGTAATAACAAATGTCACTACAATCAAAAAAGACCTCAGACACCAACTTAACTATCCTTAGCCAAGCAAACATGTACTCAAAGGAGCACTCCTTAACGTGAGATCCCTTGTCGCCCATGCCCTTGACATAGCCGACCTCATTACAGAACACAACCTGGACTTCATGGCAGTAACCGAGACCTGGCTACATAACGCAGCCGGACCATCGTTAACGCTAGCCATTCCAGAAGGCTACACCATAACAAAACAAGATAGGGATGGTACACGAGGTGGTGGAATTGCCATCATCTCCAAATTGAGCCTCTCTCTCAGAACATCCCCTCCTCAAATCTTACAATCTTGTGAAAATATCTTGGTTAAATTCCAGATAAATAATATACAAACCCTCACCATCCACTTAATTTATAGACCCCCAGGTCCTCTCGGCACCTTTGACGATGACTTGCATAGCCTAATTACCAACAACCTTAAACCCACCGACCAACTTCTATTATTAGGAGATTTTAACCTTGGCTTTAATGACGCTATGGACAAATAAGCCTCAGACATAGCCAATACCATCAGTGCATCAGGCCTATCTCAGAAAGTTAACAGACCCCTCACTCCAAAGGCAGAACACTAGACTGGATAGCAGATTATAACTGCACAGCCTCCATCACCCCCATCTCTCCTCAATCATGGACAGATCACTCTTTCGTCACCTTTAACCTATCTACAGCCAGACCCTCTCCGACGGTCCCATTGCTAGCACCACCTTGTCTAACCAGAAACAAAAAAAGCATTATAGCGGAAAAAGTCATCCCCGCCATCCTACCCACGCTAAACGCTCTATCTGACAATCTAGACCCCAGTACTCTAGTTGAAGAATATAACAAGATTATGCTCAGCACACTGGACAAAATCGCCCCGCTCAAACTTAGAAAAAGCAAACCTAAAGCACACCTTAACAAATGATTCACGCCCCAATTAAGAGATTTACGACTCCTAAAAAGAAAAAGTGAAAATTCCTGGAGACTATGTCCCTCTATCGAAAATAAAGCAAAACTATCCTCTATCTCCTCTCACTTTAAAAAAGAAGTGAACCTTGCCAAAAAGAACTCCTATGATGAACGTATCACTAACTATAATTCTAGCATGAGAGAACTCTTCGCCATACTGAAGGAACTAGAGTCACCAATAGTCACACCAGACTTAGTCACCAAGGATAAGACCTGGTGCACAGACATTAAAAATACGCTAGCAAATAAAATCAATACACTTCAAACCAAAATACAACAAAAAAAAGATATGCGCAATCTTCAGCACTCCCCTAACACCTCTACACATAGCATCTCACCAGAGGCAAACAACAAATTTCACTTTTCAAAAACCTCCCCACTAGAAGTAGAAAAAATCATTCTTTCACTCAAACCATCTAACTGCAAGGGCGATACCTGCCCAGCACAGTTAATAAAAGACGCTGCTAGAGACCTCTCACCATTTATTTCTAAATTAATCAATGCCTCCTTCACATCAGGCACTATCCCAGCCAACTTAAAACATTCCTGGGTGCTCCCACTTCTCTAAAAACAGACCTTAGACCCACTTATGCCAACCAACTATCGCCCTATTACCACTGTGCCATTCCTCCTCAAAATAATGGACAAAGCCGCCTATATTCAGATACAAAAACACCTTGACTTGTATAAGCTTCTAGGAGCAAGACAATATGGTTTCCGTCCACTTCATGGAATGGAAACCGCCTTGATTGATTTAAAGACTCAGGTCGACGAGCTGAGAGATGGAGGAGGAACAGCACTCCTGCTCCTACTTGATCTCTCAGCAGCATTCGACTTGGTCGATCACAAGGTACTCTGTAACCACCTGGATTCTGCTGCCCACTTCTCTCCTGAGGCCATCAAGTGGCTAGAATCTTTCCTAAGCGAAAGAACTATGAGAGTATTTTCCCCTTCGGCCGCAGCTGACCCTACCCCGATATCATGTGGCGTTCCCCAGGGTTCCTGTGTCTCGCCTACCCTATACAATATCTTCACCAAACCCTTGTTCGATGTCTGGACCTTCTGGGTATCACCTACACTAACTATGCACATGATACACAGATTCTCCTCCTGCTTTCTGGGGATCATAGGAAGGACTCGGAATTGGTGAACAGGGTATATCTCATTGTTCAAGCATGGATGGCCACACATGGCCTGTGCTTGAACGACGACAAGACCGAGTTGATAATCCTGGGAACACATATGAACACCAAAAAATGAAGTCAGGAATTCTCTTCCTTCAATATTGATGGAAACCTTATCAGGGTCTTCAAGGAAGTAAAAACCCTCGGTTTCTACTTGGATTCCACACTATCATTCGATAAATAACTTAAATCCTTGGCTTCCACCACCGCCTACACCTGCAAACTGATAAGAGCAGGCAAGCCTTTCCTCTCTAACAACAGTTGCATTATCTTGGCTAGAGCACTTATCCTCTCCAGGGTCGACTACTGTAATGCCCTTTACAGTGGCGCCAACAAATCAACCATCCATAAACTACAAACACTCCAAAACAATGCTTTGCCAGCCACACTGGGCATAAATAAAAGGGCACACATTTCCACCATTAGACGTCAACACAAATGGCTATCTACAAACCACAAAATTCAATTAAAAATGATCTCCTTGACACACAAAGCTCTTAACAACGCTGCCCCAAGCTACCTCATGAACAAAATACAAAAAAAACCTCCATCAGACCAATGAGCGCTACTAATACTAACTGTCTGGTAGTACCTAGATTTAAACTAACCACGGTCGGTGGGAATAGTTTCCCTGTGAAGGCGGCCAAAACCTGGAATCTATTACCTAACAATCTAAGAGCAGATCAGCCGTACCCACTATTCAGAAGGAATGCCATCCAATATATTATCTCCAACGACCACTAGACATAGGTTTGTAGTATTCTCAGACCTGACACTGGTCCCTCTCCTCTGTTTTACGACATGTCTTACGACATTTCGACCTCTCCTCTGTCTTACGACATTATGCGTACCATCCTCTATGGAACTCATCGACTTGCACAACGATGGTCCTGCACATTTGTATACTATTACTGTATCCTGTATAATTTGTATAACTTGCATAATATCTATAATATCCATTACTGTATCTTGTATAATATGTATAACTTTCACTGTATCCTGTATAGTCTGTAACAATGTAAGCTTCGCATTATCTTACCTGCTGCGCCCTTCTACCTATGGGTCTGGAGCGGATTAGAAATAAAACAAACAAACAGACGTGTGCAGATCTAGCACAAAGGTATCACCCATGATGAGCACTCCACGTTTGTCCATCTTGTCTACCTCACTGCATAGAGGTTTGGGGAAATATATCACTGCCCCTTCCTGTGAACCACAGACTCGACAACTGATTAGATAATCCTAACAGTTCCATTTGCAAAGGCACAACGCTCAGTAGGGCAGATTGTAGCATGTGCGCCTTCCCAGCTACAGCGAGGGCCACACCCAAGTAAAGCACAGGCACTCCTAATTCGATTTCCACTATTGTATATGCAACACTCCCGCATTAGGTAGTATTCAATAGTCACACACGCATGTAGCATTCACATCCAAGACCTCCGCATCGAACACTATCATTTCTGCACTACACTTAAGACATACCTTTACACACTCACAGTACAGGTCTTGTGTCATGTGAAAGCACCTCCAAGTAACAGCTCTCCAAACCGATGCATGCTTTCAGCATCCACATTCACCCAGAGCGGCACCCAGCACCACAAACTGCAGGTAGCCATAGTTTTTTTCCTACCAGCACTCCATCAGCTCCAATGATTAAATACTGCAAAGTGCAGTACAGTAGTTAGCAATCTGCGCAATGCACACTACTCAAGCACATACACTGTGCAGTTGAACCCTATGCACTGGTACACACAGACTTTGTCACCACAGCACTTAGTGGACACACTACAGAATTGTTCACTCCATAAGCTCCTGCAATGCACTGTAAAATGTACCTTGTGCGAACAATGAGCACACTCATGCAATCAACAATGCATGCACAATTCACAAACCACACACGAAACGCAACAATCTTAGCAGTAGTTGCAAGCAACCCACATAGCTGTTTGCGTAAGGTTTCCAGCCATGCATCCAAGACTCTATGCCCTCACCACACAGAGCACATCCTAGTGCACCCCATGTTGTACTCCTCATGTCATATGTATTGCATTCCCCATCTGCAATTGCGCCTGCCACCTTTACCCTGGCCACATCTTTGCATTAATGGCTCCATGATGTTGGGTTGGCTGTGCTGAACGGTGTGTGTGTGGCTCTGTACATTGTCCATATTGCAATTTTCTGATGCTGATGACTTCCTTTCATGGCGCAATGTGTTAAAACACTTCCTCATGCAAGGGTTTTGTAAAGGCCATCCCATAGCAAACGGAAATGCTAACATATGGCTCCCTAATGTGCAACACGTGCAATGACCTACACCATGTGCTCGTCAAAGCATAGCACCTCACTTTGTTTGTTCCACCAAGTCTAAAATGCTCTCCGCACCCATTAGTCAAAGGTCTCCATCCTCAGAGAGATGCAGAGGCAGCTATGCATGACTACAGTATGGTGTGCTAGCTGTCGTCAAGGAATAGGCTCTTGGGTGCATGGCCAACGGCCTACGGCCTTTACCATGTACCGAATAGTCTAGGCCTTATCCACAAGCACAACATAATGGCCTCATGAAGGGAAACATTTGCCACATACCACAATCCACAAATGTACCATAGGATGGGTGGTGCAAAGGGCAACTCATGCCAAATGCAAACAGTGCCATGTGCCTCCCTAATGTTCGAAGTTGTGGCATATTATACACCACATAGTACTGGACGCATAGCAGGTCACTTGTGCTGTTCTACCACGTCTACAAGGTCCTGCAGAACCATTTTTTGAACTTAACCACCATCGGAGCAATGCATACTTTAAACTGTATGGCTGTGTTATAGTGCCGTGCTATGGTGCAGGCCTAGGCTCTTCGGTGCCTGGCCTACAGCCTACAGCCTTTTGCCATGCACACAACATGAGAGGCCTTGGCCATACCCAGCACAACATAACAGAGACATGCAGGTGAACAAGTGGCCAGGTACATGCAGAACACCCCCAGCCACTTCTAAGCAGCCATTACTTCACCACTGCACCCACAGGACACACTAGAGGAGTCATCAATCCATCAGGTCCAGGCGTGCACTTCACAGTGTAAGAATTGCAACCAATCCCCACAACCATGAAAGCAACATTTTATGCAATGATCACAATCGGCAACAATGTGAAAACTTCTTTACCCCAGGGCACATATTCGGCGGTGCAAGGTGGCCGCCCATTCATCGAAGAGGCTACAGGGTTAGCACACGCACACACCGTACTGCAGTGTACGTTTCAAGTTTCATGTGGTCTTCATTGTACTCCACTTCTGCCATTGCTCTACTTCACTGACCGCTAGGACCTCACCACACACAGCACACCCTAGTACAAAGCACGTTTTACTTCTCATGTCATGTGTAATGCACTCCTCATCTGCAATTGTGCCTGCCAACTTTCACCCTGGGCATATCTTTACATGCATGGCTCCCTGCCGTTGTGTTGCCTGTGCTGAACGGTGTGCGAGTGGCTGTGTACATTGTCCATATTGCACCTTTCTGATGCTGATGACTTCCTTTCATGGGGCAATGTGGTCAAACACTTTCTCAAGCAAGAGTCTTATAAGGGCCTAACCATTGCTAATGTAAATGGTGACTTGTGGCTCCCTATTGTGCAACAGGGGCAATGATGAGCACCATATGCTAATGTACGCATAGCAGCTCACTTCTGCTGTTCAACCAAGTGTTCAATGTCCTCCACAACCATTGTGTGCCACTCACCAACTTCAAATGCATGCAGAGTGACAACTGCATCGCTGCATTATGTTGTGGTGGCTGTGATGAAGACATAGGCTGTTGGGTGCATGGCCTATGGCTTACAGCCTTCGGCCATGCATCCAACAGTCTAGGCCTGGACACACTCACCACAACATAACAGAGCCAAGCAGGCGACCATGTAGGCATGTGCCATAAATCACAAAGACAACAGCACTTCCACCCAAACGCTGCACCATAAAGAAGGGAGGCAAGGACATGTGTTCCACTTACCGTAATGCAGAAACATATCGCTGTGTTTGGCACTGCTACCCTCTTCCAATCACAAAGCATTATAAATATGCCAACCAAACAGGACAATCTTTACAACATTGGGCCTATTACCCAACAGTCTAATACGTACATAAAACCAATTGTGCGTAGTGCACTGCAACACTTACTAATCTACGCAATGCACACTACACAAGTACATATAAGAACCAGTTGCATCGTGACCTCTTCCATATGTACACTATTCCGTTAGTGCAGCCGGTGTACACACTGCATGACAGGTCACTGCAGCATCTCCACCCATACACCGACAACTGCAGGTTGTTCTACCAATCACCACACCCATGGAACCAACATTGTGTGCACTGCAGCCAAACCACACACAAAAAGCAACAATGTGGCACCTACTTTCACCCAGTGCACATACTTTTTTAACCAGTCGACATACTTTTCTGTGGTAGGGCTGCAGCCATGCATCGAGGGGCTATGGACTTACCTCACACAGCACACCATAGTGCATGCTATGATTAAATCCTCATGTCTCATGGAATGCACTCCCCTTCTGCAAATGTACCTGCCACCACTCATCACAGAAAGACATTGCTGTTGCACCTGGCATGGCATAACGAAGGCTGCCTGCAATGAACACACAAGACTGTTGCCTGTTGAGGTATCCACGAATTGGCGGAGCATGCACTGATAGCGCTGGCACACCACCGTCTTCTTCTAATGAGATATATCACATGAAGCACTTCTCACTCCCGCACCCTTTCCATTCCTTCTTCCCACCAGCAGATGCCATACAATATGTTTTCCAGTCCCTTTCACCGCCGCATTGTCCTCCGATGCAACATGCCGCCGTCATGGAACACTTTTGACACACATCCCGTCACCACACACTGCGTTGCAATCAACATTTTGACTGCGCGGTGAACAGGCAAATGGGACGCCGGAGCGGAGCCAGATATGACTAATTTTAGTGTGCACACTGCTACGTACAAGAGGCCCAGCCATACACACAATGGCTTAGAGCCTGCCACACACACCACAACACTATCCTCCGTTACACCATGGCATCATTTCCCAAAACTTTGATGCACAGCACTCTTCCATTGAGCCAACCATCGGCTGCGTCCAATGTTCCTGACATCACAGCCTACCGCAGGCCAATGAGACTTCGTACACAGAGCGAACAGGGAAATGGGCCTGCGGAGCGGACCCAGATATCAATAATTATTTGGGATGTGCATTTCAGTTCTTTGCAAAAAGAAGTACTGGTCCGATTTCCACCAAACACACAAAAGCATGATTTTTGACCCAAGCCCCCGCTCCTGCCGCAAATTTGGTGAAAATCATCCAGCCAATAGGCCTGTGGCCATGCACAAAGTTTTTTAGTTTAGTTCATCAGTGATGTCATCAATGACATTTGGGATGTTATTTTGGATGTCATGGGTGTTAGTCTTAGCAGTGCACGGTGGTGGCGCGAGTTATGGTTGCTTAACTTACCATAACTGGCGAATTTCTTGGGGTTTTTGATTTTACTTGTAACCATAATATCCCTTTAACACACTTTTCCACTGGTTTTGATCAGTGCAATTTAACCATAACATCCCTGTAACAATGTTTTGTCACTGAATTTGAGAGGTTTTTATTAGCACAACTTAACCATAACATCCCTTTAACAACGTTTTTTCACTGAATTTCACAGGTTTTTACCAGGATACCCTTAATTTGTGTACATGTGCCATACAATACGCTGACCTACCTGGCCCAACATGATAGTCACAGAGTCTGCGGACCATGCGACTGTCCGTGAACATCGAGCAGCATCCACACTGCCCAAAATGTCAGGGGTTATCTTACGTTTTTGTAGCGTGCAGCGAACAAACAGAAGATGTTTAAAGGGCAACACATATGTATACTACAAGCAAAAATTAAGTAAGTCTACAAACTCTGTACTTTTAAAAGACGAAGTGCAATTACGTAGGTTGTGCAACATAATGAAATGCACCAAACATAAAAATAACCTGTGCATCTAACAATATTAGATCAGTGTTGCTTTGAATACACAGTGACAAGAAACTGTCAAAAGGAAGTCCCAAATACTAAAAAGAGAACCATACAAAAAATGGTAAGTGCACTATGTTTCTTTCTGTAATAGTGGAGTTTGTTGTGTGTACATGACTAGTAAAAAGCATCATTTTTTTACACAGAAATGCAAGCACCCTGGAGTAGCTCGAGGAAAATGTCCCTCATGATGAAATAAGTGACGATAGCAACTCTAATGGTACACAGTACAATTTGTAAAGTAGGACAAGTAATGCACATTGCTACACATATAACTGAAACATGCTTCTTTTTTAACAGTACATACTGCACATGAAGTACATGGGCTGGAAGCACCAGCTAATGTGAAAGAGGATGGGCACAAACACACCGAAAGTGCAAATGTGGGAAATTAACAGAGAATCCTGTGTGAACAAATGGATCAGCTGAACACCGAATTTGCAGAGCTGAAGACATTTGTATGATAGATAATATTGAGTACCACTGCCCCACTTGTACCTGTGCCCCTTCCCCTGTCCCAGCTGACATTCCCCACAAATTCCCTTTAGTCAAAGACGCTATGATGAGACCTCAATCCCTTCCTCCCCTGATGACCAGCCTATGCACAACCCCAATTCCCCTGTATATGTTTCCCATTCCGCTACGCCTTCCCTTTCCTATTGCAATGTTTTTGGTGTGTGTAAATAACGTTCTATTTGTTCACTGTTGCTGTGTGTGTGTTTTTTTTTCTTTAAAGCCTTGTTTGGGTGTGAAGACTACTCAACTGTCCCGGCTGTCTGTAATCCAAATGGAGGTACCCCCATACAGTGTGCCTGTCCGGACATGTCTGCAAAATCATGATGCACATTTATAAAGTTCGGGGCCATGGACCTGTCCTGCCGACAATTGGGTGCATGCACATCCTATCCCCTGTGCCCTCCGAACACTGTGCATATCTGCAGATGTCCATAAAGTTGTGGCATACTTTTAATTTGTTTGGGCGTCCCACCCCTGTCCTGCAGACACCTGAGCGAATGCGCATCTCATCCCCTGTGTCCTCCGAACTCTGTGCCTGTCCGCAGATGTCTGTAAAATTGTGGCATACTTTTAATTAGTTTGAGGGTCCCGCCCCTGTCCTATGGATACCTGGGCGCATGCGTGTCTCATCCCCTGCGCCCTCCGAACACCACGCCTGTCTGCAAAAGTCTGTACATTTGTTGTGTACTTTTAATTAGTTTGTGGGTCCTGTCCCTGTCCTACGGACACCCGGGCGCATGCCCACCAGGTCCCCTGAGCCCTCTGAACACCGCGCCTGTCTGGAACTGTCTGTTGCACATGTCGCACTTTTAATTAGTTTGGGGATTCGGCACCGTCCTATAGACACCTAGTCACATGCGCACATCACATCCCACGCAATAGGTGTCCTGCGGACAGCCGTCCCATTTGCGAATGTTTGCGACATCAACAGGTGACCGGACCAACGCTGAGCATTGGTCCATATCCGTGGATGCTGTTTGTACCCCTGGATACCTAAAACGTGATTTGTTGACCAATCCAAGGTGTTTTAAGGTGAAACCTCATCCTTGCAGAGGTCCTAGACCATGCCCTGATTGATCTAGCTACTTTCTGAACTTTCTGAGCCTAGCTTGGGGTTCGTAGTGTCTGTGGAGCATGTGATTGTCTGCAGAGTGTTCCCCTGCACTCGTATAAAATGCCACACTCCACTGCTGCTCCTCATTCTGTTTCTTGCTGACTCGGACTACTGAGCACTGCTGCTATATGAGCGTAGCACATCTGCTGCTGATGCCATAGAACAATTAGCAAACAAAAATGTGAAATGTATGTCCTTAATGCCAATCCTAGCAAACTGTACACAATTCAATGAGACAATGTTAAAAAAGAAATGCAACAAATAGTGTGAATTAACCCCATGGACAAACTGGAAGTGCATGGCATGACACTGCCTAGAAAGACTAAATAGCTTAGAAAACTGTATCTCCAACACAGATGTTTTGGAGAAAATGTTAACATTGTGTTTAAACTGTAGAGTAATTCTAAAATATAACCTTGAGGTTGATCAAGTTTTAGTTAATGGAGCACTTGGTACAGTTGTTGGCTTCCAGACATATCCATCTGACAACAACATTCAGCTTGTCAACATCCACTTTGGCAAACTTTCAGAAGTTAAAAGGATATGATGCTGAACAGCACAATTCCGTCTTTTCAAAGACATGTATGTTGGCAGAGAACAGGTCTCTCTGTCTCTTGCATATGCAGTCACTATTAATAAATTACAAGGTATAACCCTAGATCAGGCATTGATAGACATTGGCAGCACAGTCTTTAAAGAAGGTATGAGTTATGTAGCATGGTCATGGCTACAAACACTTGAAGGACTATTTCTAGTCAATTTTGATAGAAACAAAATCAAGGCTGACATTCCTTGCATTGTGGAGCACAACAGACTACGTGCACTCTACACACCCCAACTCGATATGTGCCCTGTTCCTCAAAAAGGAAAACTTGCTAAAAGAAAAGAAATTCAAACAGAACTTGTAAGAGATCTCCCAACAGTACTACCAAAGAAAGTGAAAGCAGCTGCTACTCCATCAAGTAGCACAACCACAAAATGATGTAGTGAAAACGCAAGTGCACATCCAACAGTGCAAACAAATAGAAGTATGTCTTCTAAAAAAACAAGTGGAGCTCCAGCAAATGACACAGACACAGAAATCTCAGGTCCATTCAAATTTTCCAACACAACTGGTGTAAACTGCTACGCACATGTTGCAATCAATGTTCTGTTCCAATTGCCACCAATTGTTCAAAACATTTACCTGAACTGTGCAGACCAGTTGTGTTTGCAAATGCTCCTCCTTCATAGAAATGCAAAAAACAATCATGACAACACTTAAAGTGTGCCAGGAATAAGCATGAATTGTGCTACTGTGTGGGAATGGTGAGATTCACCATAAACACACTAGAAGATCCACAAGAATTTCTAATATACTTACTGTAAGTACTATAAAGCAAAATTATACCTATAAATGAAATCTTGCAGATTTCATATATGTGGAAATCTACATGCACTCTCTGCAATCCTGTTGCACAGGATCACGTCCCTAATGAGTGCTTTGTGTATATATTTATACGTAATGTGATTCCATTCCATTTCAGTGGCTGGTGCAAAATGCAAATCATGGCATATTATGTACTTTTTGCAATTCAGACAACCGTTCCACCTTACACATAAACTCACATAGCCAATACGTAATAGTAATGCTTTTAAGATACAACACTGATGGTACCAAAAACAACTGCAAGCTTACTAGCTTCACACACAGGCAAGTATTGTTTGGCAAGAAAACCTTCACAACAGTAGGCATAATCTACCACACCGGTGCCACAACCAGTGCAGGTCACGATACTGCATACATTAAAACGAAATGTGGGTGGTTTGAATGCAATGATACTTCTGTTACTCTGAAACAGTGTTTACCAGCAAATCTAACAAATGCCTACTTAATATTCCTGAAACCTAAATTTACTCACTGACCTGTAAAAGTAGCATAACCAACTGCCGGATAGACACCAACAGGTATGTAAGTGCAAAAGAAAAATACCCTTCTGACCTGTGAAACTGTAAGAACTTAGCATACACCAACTAGTCAGTGAGTACATCCATTGTGCTACAATGCTGTTTCTGAAATGGAAAATAGTTTCAATATGTCAACAGATGTTCATGATGTACAATTTTCATAATTCTATACAGTTTTCTGCACAATGCCCCAATGACTAGAGACACGGAAACAACAACTGTGGAAAACATGCACTAATATTGTTTCACCCATAGTACTTAACATGTACTGAGTGTGAGGGTCTACAAACTTTTTTCACTAACCTGTAAAACTAGCAACTGTTAGAATATGCCAACTGCTGTCTAGCTCTGCCCATACCACTGCAATGAATATGGTAACTGTCATCTAACTGCACCCATAATACTGCAATGTCACTTGCCAATTGAAATCCACCAACGGGAATGAAAGTACGTAAAAACATACCCTGAAAAACTGTGAAACTATGAACAGTTAGAATACACCAACTGGTATCTAACTGCAGCCATAATACTGCAATATTACTTTCCATTATTATGAAAGTTCAAATCCAACAGCAAAAATGAAAGTGCTTCTGAAGATGCCCTTCAAGACTCGTAAAAGATCAACAGTCAGAATACGCCAACTGGTATCTCTGTACACCCATAGAACTACAATATTACTTTCAGTAGGGAAACTGCTAAAATCCACCTTCAGGAATAAAACTGCTTGAAAACATACACTCGAGAACTGTGAAACTAGCAACAGTTTGAATGTGCCAACAGGTATCTAACTGCCCCCATAATACTGCAATATTAGTTTTCAATTGTACAGTACTTGGAATACACCAACAGGAATCAAATTGCATGAATTCATTGCGTTAAAAAGTGAAAAAGGATAAACAGTTTGAATATGCCAACTGGTATCTAACTGCATCCATACCACCACAACTTCCAAAAAGCAAAACACATATACCATTTCACTTCTTCCTACTGCAAACATGCTTGTAACAGCAAAAGCACATAGTTGTGCACCTTCAGCATTCCTGTGAGTACTGTACACTTCAATGAAACATAGTGTGACACGTAATGTCAAATAAATGTACTATGTATTTATTTTTATCCTGCATGGATTTTATTCCCTTGACGCAATGATTATGCAACCAAACACAGGAACTGTGCACATTGCCACAGTAAAGTTGTTTGAAGCATAGTATTTGTAATGTATTCATTATGATGGTCTACAAAGTACAAGAATATGTGAATTTGTGTAGAATATGACATTATGAAGTACCTTACCTAGCATACTATGCTGTTTTGTTCACAGAGAAAGAAGCAAAGATTTCTCCTGTATTACCATATGCAAGAAACAGAATGTGTGCCCGCAATGGCACATTAATCAACTTCACTGGTATTCTGTCACTGTATTCCAAAAAGTATTCAGTGCCTGGACAGTATGTATAATGAGTATACACATATTAGTGTCATCCTCCTTTCCAATCGGCAAATTGCATTTCTATACACATATTTGTGCAATGTGTGTGCCAGTATGCACATTCTTCGGTGCATAGCCATATTATGCTCTGGCCAGACCCTAGCTTCTTAGGTGCATGGCCTATGGGCTCCTGTCTCTGGCCATGCACCGAAGAGTCTAGGGCTGTCAACAACCAGCACAGCATAATATGGCCATGCACCCAAGAATCTGGCCAGTGGCCACAACCCACACACAACTATTTACCTGTATCTACCCAATTTGATCACCATCTGCACATATTGAAGTAGACCGCCAACCCTATTTTTCCCCAATGCCAATAATACCATATGATCCAGACTCCACTCCCCTACTGTAAGAAGCCCTCATGCAGTCACCAAATAAGCCAAACCATGTTTCTGCAACTGCCTACCAAACACTAGCTACTGCAATAGTTGTGGGTAAAGTCTTGGTTGAATGGCCGTATGATAGTGCTGTCGTTCTGCCAGTGCCAAGATTCTTGAGCGTATTATTAAATGCAAACATCCTCCTATCATCTGCATTCCACTCCCTGAAAGGGGCCCCTAGGGGTCCCTCGGGATATGGAAACAAGGCAATAACCATACACGAAAGGATGCGCCACACACGAGGTTCAAATTCCCAATGCTAGGGTTTATTGCAAGCAAAATAGTCCCAATTGGCCAACTGTGGTCTCACGCCCCGCGACGTGTATTTTCTAGACCTCGAGGGACGCAATAGAGCGAATTATGTACATCAGTTACATATATACAAAATGCATATCATACAATCAGCTCTGTCATGTTTAACACCCCCCTTTTATTGAGTTTCTTTGAACTCAGGATGATGGTGGACATTTCAGATGAGTATGACAATTATGACACTTTCGATGTCTATTCTAGTAACAATGTGCAATTAGAAAGTGCAGAGGCATCTTCTAGTTGTTGAACAGAACACTGTGCTTCTGTTCTTGGAAGCAAGCTTCACACGGGGGAAGAGTCACATTCCAAGCTTTGCTATCTATGAGGTGCTATTTGTGTCCTGGGAGCCGACACGCACTAAAGGGTTTTGTGAGGGAGGGGCCGTAAGAAGAGCATAATTCAAGCCTTTTAGCTGCTTTATTCTAACATATTCTACCACAGTACGAGACTGGCTGGCAGCTGTGAAATGATTAAATGCCGTGTATCTCTCCCTCAAGGCTACAGAGAGGGAGCATGGGCATTCCTTTCTGGGCTACTCATGAGGAGTTTCAACGAACTCCTCAGTCCCGCGACCTTGCCCTTTCATATTCAGTCAACAATGTTAACAGTCGAGCAGAGTAAGCAGAATTCGCAAGAATTGCAAGCTGCAAAGCAGTTTAGACAGAAAGCAATGAGCAATGGTTAACAAGCAAAATGGCGATTCTTGCTACATTTAAAATGGCCGCTTGTTGGTCAAGCATAGCAGTCTGTTTTTCTATAATTCTGTGCATAAGACGGTTGGCCTTCGGCCATCAAGATACGTCTATCATTCAAATTAAGGTTATTCACTTTTCCAGATTGACAAACCCTCCTTTTGGCCGCATGCCAAACAACTTATTCATTCATTGTATCCTCCTCTGATGAGGATAAGACTGGGGTATCTATGTCTGACCCTTTAATTCTATCATAAGCATCATCTTCATTATTAATGTCTATAGCCATGAATTGTTTTACTGTTTTTGTTTTATCAGTGTCTCTGTTATTTCGGCCATGCGTTTGTTTTCCTCTCAACACCATGTGCATACATCCCTTAGTACATCCCTCAGTTATCTCAGTGCAAACTATTGGTAGGCATTGTATGCAACAGCAACATGTTATGAATATACCAAGTACCACCATTAGTATCGAAATTAACTTACATCCCCAGGACCGCAATAATCCCCAAAACCAGGATCCTATCCACCAACCCCCTTCTTCAGTGGAGAGTGTGGAACTTAGGACATGTAATTTCTGGATTGCTTTAAATATCGTAGGGGAGTAACAATCTATAAACACACAGCATGCAGTTTTTACGAGTTTGCAAACTCCCCCACGATCAACTAATATTATATCAAGAGCCATCCTGTTTTGTAGTGCCATTAGTCCTATTCTTTTCTCATCTAACGTCATATTGAATAAAATATCCGTTGTTGAATCTATTGTATTTTTTTAATATTCTAGACAGTTTTCTTATATTACAGGAATTTTCTATTTGGGCCAAGAATGGTATAAACGATTTGGCTACATCCATTGCTATCATTCCATCTTCACTACTCCTTTGAGTTCTACCTTTTGTTCGTCTGGCTACTTCCGCTGTTTCCAAGAGGAACACGCCTGGAAACAGTAGATCTAGGTAGCATGTACCTCCCCAGTTCCTAGGTAACCATGGATATGCTTTTTCCCCACATATAAAGTAAACAGGGTTCCCTACGTACACGGTTTCTATTTTGTGCTTTAAAACCACTGTGTTCAGGCAGATGCTAAACTTTCCTACTTTATAGGAACCTTTTTTCTTTAAACATAGGGGAGCAGTTTTGGGGCTGTGATCCACTGTATAGGCAGGGGGCACAGCATCTTTATTCCATTCATCCCTCATTCGAAATGTCATTACTGATGTTTCTTCTGCTGGCGGGGTCGGTCTATTCTGCCTATGTAATCTATCTAGTCTTGTTGTCTTTCGTGTATTTTTCCTCATGGGATCTGGTGAAAACACGCGAGCTTTGTGGAATATGGAACAACCCACAGGTTTCATGATCACTTCTTCAAATTCATTCATATTGGTCTCATCTAGCTGACTCGTATTACTCTTGTTCCATTTCCCAAAGAACATTGCACTCAACGATACTTCACATGAATAAACCAATGATAATGGTTGTACATACCAGCCTATCCCTTTCCCACCGTGCTGTGGTAAATGGGCACAAACCCAGCAATCTTTTTTCTTTAAAACCGCATGGGTCATCTTCATGATGAGCAACAATGTATTGTTGCCATATCCTTCTCTATGTCTTTCTTCCATTGGGGACAAAGTACCAGTGATTACATGAACCGGGCTTTCAGTAGCTGCTTTTGGCAAAAGTGTTTCTAATGGGTCCTTGGACTCCAGGAACCATAGTGTAATAGCTATTATTGTTGGTACCACCATACTTAGAGAACACAAGACCAATGTCCAAATCAGTACCTTATTCCTTTTACCATGCTTTTTCCCTAAATTTACAGTCTCTAAAACTATCATCTTTTCAGCAGGGGTGCAGGAGGAGGCTGAAACCAGTCTTGATTTGTTCTTCATCGTCCTTCTTCTTGCTGGCAAAGTTCGTCGCAAATGTCTCTCGTTCTTGATTCCTACAAGTTCAATAAAAAAAAATGTCACAGTTCAATTCTGCCAACCCTTTCACAGCCTAGATCACTTATCCCCTCCGAACAAGATTAGTTGTTTTTTCTCCCACTGCTCAGACGATTTCTGAACAGTTCTTTATTGACAGAGTACTTATGTGCGTCCAGCTTGTCCTGCTCTGGCTCCTGACACATGTACTTTATTATAAGTGCACCGAGGAGCCGTGAGTCTTGAACTGTCTGACTTGCATAACTCCCACACTTCTCTCCTCTACGCCCCTGGCTCCTACTCCGTCCGTGAGTGGAACCAAAGGCAAAAGAAAAGCACCAAAGATCTGTGGATCGCTTTGCGTGTCGAGGCCGCAAATTATACCGTTTCACTCCTGGTATTGTATGATCCGTGAATAGTGCCGTTGCACTTCCAGTATCAGGCTCAGTGTCAGCCTGCGGCACAATGATGGGTAGCGATGAGCACCGTGGCAATGATGTATTTTCTTTGTTTGGCTCTGGTGCGTTTGCAGAAACTGGAGGGCGCCAAAGGGGTACACGCGTTGTTTCTGCTCGTGTTTGCAATGCAGAGTTTGCGTCTTTCGGCAGTGATGTTGTTTCTGCTGAGCAACGTTGGGGCACTTTTTGCCCTTTCCCCTTCCTGGCAGCCTCCTCAGGCTCTGTTTCGAGTTTCACTTCTCGCTTAGGCTTTGTTCCAACTTTCACTTCTCGCTCAGGCTGATGCTGTGGCAGTGGACTGGCAACAGTTTCTTTCGTTTCCAAGACCATTGTCTCTCTCTGGTTGTCTGGATCAGGCAAAGTTTTCAGTGAAGCTGGGAACCTTTTGGCATGGGTAGCATGAATCCAGGCCTTGCGGCCGTCCACCCATATGGCCGTCTGCGTCGCCAGCAACACTTGATAGGGGCCGCGCCACCTGGGTGCTAATGCTATCTTCCGCTCAAAGTTCTTAATCAGGACCCAGCTTCCAGGCTCCAGCGCGTGCCACGGTCCGGTGTATCGCACTGGTAACGCCTCCTGCACCTGCTGATGAATCAAATGCAACTTCTGCATTAAAAGGCCACAGTACGTGCTTAACACAGGATGCTCGAACTCACATAATCTTTTGGGCTGCAGTGCGCACCATACATTTGCCGGTCTCCCCATTATAATTTCATAGGGGGAGAGCCCAGTTTTAGCCTGCACAGACGTGCGCATGCACAATAGCGCTAGGGGTAATGCATCCACCCAACTCAACTTGCTCCCAGCACAGATTTTAGCTATCTTCGACTTTAAGATACCGTTATGTTTCTCAACAAGCCCGGCAGAACTGGGATGCCTGGAACTGTGGAATCGTTTCTCTATCTGTAGACCTGCACAGATCTGTAGTACTACTGCGCCCACAAAGTGTGGGCCGTTGTCTGACCACAGGACACGGGGCAACCCGAACCGGGAGAATTACTCCTTCAACATTACTTTTGCCGTTGACATGGCAGTACAGTCTTTTAAAGGATATGCCTCCACCCACTTGCTAAATGCACAAATCACCACTAACACATATTTGTAGTTCTGGCACCTTTCCATTTCTATGAAATCAAAATGGATCACTTGGAATGGCATAGAGGGTGGGCCAAAACTACCTACAGGAGTCACGGTTCCCTTCCCTACATTGTGTTGCAGGCACGTAATACAATTCTGCACTAGCCTTTGTGCATTCTTTTTTATGTGCTCATTTTTCCATACTGTGGATAAATGCTGTACCATTTTCTTCGCGCAAATGTGGGTAGGGCTATGCGCCATTGTAACCATTGCGGTTACGTAACAATTTGGCAACATCCAGTTCTTGGTCTCTTTGTCCACCCAACATCCTTGCAAATCTAACTCAGCAGAGCCCTCAGCCCACCCCTGAATCAATCTGCCTGCATTTCTTTGACTGTGGCAACTCCATTCTCTATCATACAAGGTACTTCCTCAGTCTGTACTGTCATCATTTTATTTCCCAAATCAGTGGCTGTTTGTTTCGCAATCCTGTCTGCAAATGCGTTTCCCTCTCCCACTTTGCATGTTACTATTTTATGCGCCTGGCATTTTACCATAGCTAAGCGTTTTGGAAACGTGAGTGCAGACAACAATCGTACAAACAAAGGGCCATGCTGAATCCTGGCCCCATGTGATGTCAAGAAGCCCCTCTCAGCCCAGAGTCGGCCAAAGTTATGAACCACGCCAAAGGCGTACTGGCTGTCAGTATAAATATTCACGTTCAAATTCTCAGAGAGTTCACAGGCTCGGGTCAGTGCTATTATTTCTGCGGCTTGTGCCGAATTGTAGGGGATTCTTCTGCTTTCTACAACACTCTCTAGGGTAGTAATTGCATATGCGGCCGTTGATGTACCATCAGGTAATTTAAAACAAGAGCCGTCACAAAACAACTCCCCTTCTGGCTCTTTCTGTGGGATGTCGCTCAAGTCAACTCTTCCCTTTCTTCTTCAGTGACCATTAAACAATCATGGGGTCGTGATTCGTTGTCATCAATTTCTGCTATGGGCAGTGGCATTCATTCTGCAGGTTTCAATGAGCTACACCTCATAATTTGGATGTGGGGTGCAAACAAGATGAGCTCATATCTTGTTAGTCTGGCAGAAGTGAGGTGTTGCGTCTGTGTTCTATTTAATAGAACGTCTATAGCATGTGGCACCATCAGAATTAAAGTGTGCCCCAATACCATTCCTTCCGTTTGTTTCACTGACGCAGCAGCCGCTGCGACAGATCGCAAACATCATGGTAGTGCACGTGCTACAGGGTCCAGCGGGGAAGAATAATAGCCGCACGGCCTATTTCTTTCACCTTGATCCTGTGTCAAAACCGCCAATGCACATCCTTCACTCTTGCTCACAAATAGTCTAAAGATCTTTTTATAGTTAGGAGTGCCTAAAACTGGCGCAGCACACAACGCAGCTTTCAATTGCTCAAACACTTTCTGACATTCCTCATCCCACTGTAAAAGCATCACTGCATCCTTTTTAGTTAATTTTATCATCAGCTTCACAATCAAAGCAAAATTACTGATCCACTGCCGACAATAAGAGGCCATGCCTATTACAGCTCTCACTCCTTTTTTGAGTTTTTGGAATAGGCATACTAGAAATACTTTCTATACGTTCTGGTGTTAATCTTCTCCCTTCTTTCGAAAGTAGGTAACCCAAATAAGACACCTCCTTTTGATTATACTGGAATTTCTTCAAACTTGCCTTGTGACCATGGGTCGCTAGGTGTGTCAATAGTAATATAGAACTTTCTTTACAGATCTCTTTTGTGTCAGCAGCTAGTAACAAATCATCTATGTACTGCAAGAGTACGCAACCTTCGGGTAATTCTAGCATGTCTAGCTGCTCTTTTAGCGCTCTGCTGTAAATACTTGGTCTTTCTGTGTATCCTTGTGGAATGCGTGTGAATGATCGACCTCCTAGAGTGAACGTGAACAGATATCTACTGCTTTTATCCATTGGAATGCTAAAGAACGCGTTCTTCAAATCAACTAAACTAAAGTATTCTGCAGTGGCCGGTATCATTGTCAGTATTGTTGTGACATCTGGGACCAAAGGGAATTGTGGGTCTACCACTTTGTTCAATGCGCGCAGATCAATTATGAAACAATATGGTACTTCATTGCCTCCTTTCTTGTAAACTGGAAGAATCGGGCTGTTGCATGTGCTACCTGCAATTTCTTCAACCACCCCCAATCTCACCAGGTCAGTAACAATACTCGTTAATCCCTTCTCACCTTCAACAGAAATTTTATACTGGGGAATTTGTGGTAATGTAGCACCTTCTTTCAAAGTTATTTTTGCTGGCTCTATTTTCAAGCATTTTACATCGTTATCATGCATTGCCCACAGACAGGTTGGTACTCTACTTAGCTCTTCTGGTAACGCTTTTGACATAAATTCCGTCACCGGTGCATCATGAGGCCAAATCGTGAGGAACACCCCATCTGCCATACAATGTATAACTGCCCCCAATTTTCTCAACAAATTTAATCCTAGCAAGTTCTCCCCACAATTTTCTGTCAGAAGAAATGGACACTGTTCCGTAAATGGTCCTATTGTAATTGGGACAGCTTCGGACACGGGGTTAATTACTGGTGTACCTGCGAACCCTACAGAAACATTATTTTGCCCCGACAGTGGGATCTCTGGAACCAAGTGGTGGTCTATCAAACACTTTTGTGCCCCTGTATCTACAAGGAAACGGTGCTCCTTATTCCTGACTCTCATTTCTACGTAGGGTCCTCTCTGATTCACGGGAATAGACACTGATTCCGACCCCTGCCGTGGGCTGTCCTATTGTGAATTAACACAACGTCCGATGTGTAGTCATCACTACTGCTGTAATACGTGTTTGGCTGTGTATCAAAAATATTCCCATTTCCCCCTCGGTGTCCTCCACTCTGATCATTTCCCTGTTGGCCCTGCCCGCCCTGATTTTGGTTCGGATCACTTTGGTTCAATGCCTGGTTCTTTTGAGCTTGGTTTTGACCATGGGATTGGTTTTGATTACCTCCATTGGTATATACCTGCTGTTGCTGCATGCTATTTCTGCCTGGGCCATTTGACCCCTGATGTCCTCTATGAGGCCTTCTCTGGCCAAACCCACCTCTATTCTGTAGGTGCGGGCATTGCGCTCGCCAGTGTCCTTCCTCTTCACAGTACGCACATTGATTTAATCCCAATGACACCCCGTGCATATTATTCAAATTTCCTCTGCCTTGTGCGTTCCCTCTACCTCTATTGTATCCAATTACCTGCTGCAGTAACACTCCTACTATCGTTCGCATCGCTTCTTTTCTCATCTCCAATGAGTACCCATTACACATCTCACTTACTTCCTCCACTGATGTTCTTTTGTTCGACATCCATCGCATTGTTTCCCCCACCCATGCCTTCAATCTTTGTTTATCACCTATTTGTCCCGGTGCCGGCAAATGCTTTGCACCACCTGGAAAAACTGTCGCCCACGATTTTTGCATATACAACCTCAACGCCTCCTTCCTACCTTTCTTAATACACTCACGACTATATTCAGGTGTAGCAAACATTTCAGCATATCTATCCTCCATTTCATTTTTCAGTTCAATGAGTTTGTACACATGTTTTCTTACATCCTCATCTCTTTGCTCACTGCGTGCTAACTTATTCAAATCTAACAATCGTTGTGGCGGTAAATTCCCAAGTATCTTTTTCCATTCTCCCACCAATAATTCCCCCATGCATTCCACCACTACCTGTCTCTCGTTGCTTCTTCGGTACCCATACAATGAGGCCAATGCTGCCGTCCCATCATTTCCTTCTATGTACCTTTCTGCCTCTTGCTGTAATTCAACCTTTCTTTCTTTGCTGATCGTGCTTCGAGTTACCCGTACAAATCCTGTTCCTTCAGCCTGCCTCTTGCCTCCCCGGTCTCAATTTCGACTTCGGGAGGGGCGGATGGTGCTGAATCTGTCTCTGGAGTGGGAGGTGCGGATGGGACAAGTGACACAGGTGGGCTCTGTGAAGGGCCTTGCTGGGTGCTGGGAAATTGTGCGTCTGCGGTCTGCGCTTATGGGAGGGCTCGAGCTGTGGGTGGGGTGTGGGCTAATGCTTGCATGAGGGGAAGTGCTTGGGCTGCGGGAGGGCGTATGAGAGCTACTGGTTGGGCCTGCGCAGTCACTACTGGCGTGTTTGGTTTCGATCCTGGTTTTGGGCCTCGACCCGTATGGGTTAGCAAATGTTCCATTAATTCGTCTGCTATGTGTAGTTCCCGCTGCGGGTATATTCCTTCTATGTTCATTTGCTCACGTCTCTCTTCCCGTCTTAGACTTGCCGTCCACTCCTCCTCCTCCTTTTCTTCTGCTACCTCAAGCTTCGATTTGTGCCTACGTGCATGCTTCTCTCTACTCCTAAATTGGAGCATTGCTTCCCTCCTCCAATCTTTGACAGTCTCAAAAGCTGCGGGTTGTGCTTTTTTCCTAATCAGCACCCTTTCTAGGTTATCTATCCTTGCAATCTCAAAGCTACCATTAATTGGCCACTGATGGTCCTGTTGCTTTCTAGTTTGCCTATACCAAATTTCACAAAATATTATCGCACCCAAACCATATTTTGCATACATGTCATAAGCCGGCGTTCCCCCAGGCGGTGCACTTTGGCCATTTTCCAAGGACTGTCTACCGCAGCGGAAAAGCCCCGCTAAAGTGGACAGTACTCCAGGCATGTTTTTAACCTTCCCCTTCGTTAACTATTCTTAACCTGGATGTTTGAATTTGCAAAATCAACACTCTACCAAAAATCAGGGTTTTGTTTGAATCGGGGAATGACTCACCTGATAAAACAAGTCACCTGTGTCCTAACGCAACCTCTCCCAACGTCGTGTCTGCGCTTCTCTGGCTTCTGCCTCGTTTCGGGATTCTCGCCTCCTTTGCCCTCTGGCCCGGTACGTCGATCAGGGATCAGATGTGTGCAGATCTCCGGAAGGAATCTCTCCTCACTTCTACAGGGCGCCCCGTACACCTCTTGATCCCGGCTCGATCGTCCGGTCCTCGCCGTTCTTACGCCTTTACTCCGTTACAACGTCTACGAAGGGGCAAGTGGGGGAGGGTCCCTATTCGGGCGCCATCTTGAAAGGGGCCCCTAGGGGTCCCTCGCGATATGGAAACAAGGCAATAACCATACACGAAAGGATGCGCCAGACAAATTCCCAATGCTAGGGTTTATTGCAAGCAAAATAGTCCCAATTGGCCAACTGTGGTCTCATGCCCCGCGACGTGTATTTTCTAGACCTCGAGGGACGCAAGAGAGCGAATTACGTACATCAGTTACATATATACAAAATGTAAATCATACAATCAGCTCTGTCATGTTTAACACCCCCCTTTTATTGAGTTTCTTTGAACTCAGGATGATGATGGACATTTCCGACGAGTATGACAATTATGACACTTTCGATGTCTATTCTAGTAACAATGTGCAATTAGAAAGTGCGGAGGCATCTTCTAGTTGTTGAACAGAACAAGGTGCTTCTGTTCTTGGAAGCAGGCTGCACACAGGGGAAGAGTCACATTCCAAGCTTTGCTATCTATGAGGTGCTATTCGTGTCCTGGGAGCCGATACACTCTAAAGGGTTTTGTGAGGGGGGGCCGTAAGAAGAGCATAATTCAAGCCTTTAAGCTGCTTTATTCTAACATATTCTACCACAGTTCAAGACTGGCTGGCAGCTGTGAAATGATTAAATGCCCTGCAGCTCTCCCTCAAGGCTACAGAGAGGGAGCATGGGCATTCCTTTCTGGGCTACTCATGAGGAGTTTCAACAAACTCCTCAGTCCCGCGACCTTGCCCTTTCATATTCAGACAACAATGTTAACAGTCGAGCAGAGTAAGCAGAATTTGCAAGAATTGCAAGCTGCAAAGCAGTTTAGACAGAAAGCAATGAGCAATGGTTAACAAGCAAAGTGGCGATTCTTGCTACGTTTAAAATGGCCGCTTGTTGGTCAAGCATAGCAGTCTGTTTTTCTATAATTCTGTGCATAAGACGGTTAGCCTTCGGCCATCAAGATACGTCTATCATTCAAATGAAGGGTATTCACTTTTCCAGATTGACATCCCCTAACCAAATAAGCCTGCCTGCAGTCACCACATAAGCTGTCCGCCCAAAGGCCTGGCCCATGGACTACTGTATTGTGAGTACAATGTATACAAATATGAGCATATCCAGGGAAAGTACAGTATTAAAAAAAACAGCAGAACTATAAGAAAATGTTGATAAGCTCACTGATTATCTTCATACATAGAAAGCATTGCTGTCATCCAAGTCTGTGTTTTCCCCTATGTATATGTTTCATATGCTGTGAGTGAACCGAAAGTGAATTACTGTAAAAACATATTTGAAGTGTAAGTCTACAAAAAAAGACCTTTTTGATTTTTTAGTTCCTGACTGTTACTGTCCTAGATATGTCAGTAAAGGAGAAAAGAGGGAGCCAGACATGTGATGTCATCAGTGATGTCATCAATGACATTTGTGATGTCATCTTTGATGTCCTGGGTGTTAGTCTTAGCAGTGCACAGTGGTGGTGCGAGTTATGGTTGCTTAGCTTACCATAACTGGCGAAATTCAGGGGTGTTTCGGTTTTACTTGGAGAACCATAACAACGTCCCTGTAACAAAGTTTTTTTCACTGAATTTCATAGGTTTTTAGTAGTGCAACTTAACCATAATGTCCCTTTAACAAAGTTTTTTTCACTGAGTTTCATAGGTTTTTAGTAGCACAACTTAACCATAACGTTCCTGTAACCAAGTTTTATCACTGAATATAGATATATAGATAATGTAAATTTGATAAATGCCCTTAGTTTATATACATATATCATATAACATACTGAACCCCCTACCTGCACTAGTGGGTCTGATGTCCGAGGACCGTGCGGCTGTTTGCGGTCGGACTCAGACAACATCAACAATATCCAAAATCTCAGGGGGTATCTTACATTTTTATGTCATCCAAAAAAATACTAAACATGGTCAAAAAGCAGCACATAAATAAATTACATTCAATAATAAATAAGAAGTGAAACTGTGTATATAAGACAGTAACGGTCCAATTACATAGCATATGCAACATAGTGGAACATACCAAAACACAATAAATATGCCTCCAACAGAATTACCTCACAGAATCCCACAGCAAAAATCAACAGGACACCTACGCAGCAGTAACAGCAAAACTTAGCAAAAAACCAGTGAGTACACTACATTTATTGTATATATTTATAAACTTTCTGTATTACGTACACTAAAACTAATATTTTTCTTTTTTACACAGAAATGACTAGTACGTTGGAATGGCTGGAAGAAAATTTTCATCGGGAGGAAATAAGTGAAGACAGGGACACTAATGGTAGCAACTGCACTTGTCTATATAAGGCAATTAATAACCATTACTTTATGTGTACTTAACAAATGTTGTTTTTAACAGACATACAGACATTAAACATAATATACCAAGAGAGATATTAGAAGATCCTCTGAAACAAACGGAGCCAAAAAATGGATCTGTAAATGAAAAATGTTATTCTTCTAAAAAACTTTGGTGGTGATTGTATAAGAGAAAAAAATAAATATCACTGTCCCAAATGTACGTGTACCCCCTCTCCATGCCCCACCCAACTATCCTTAAAAAATCCCCAGCAAGAAAAACATTACGATGAGACTTCACTCTCTTCCTCCCCTACCATCCATCGTGTCCAAACCCCTAATTCCCCTGTTTTTCTATCCTTTTCTGCTTCCCCTCTCTTACATATTTTTTTTACTTTTATATAATAATAAAATATTAAGTGTGTTGTTAGTATATTCTTCTGTGTCTTAACGAGACTGTCCGGGATGTCCTCAATTAACCAAAATGTGTGTGTGCTAAGGACACTATGGCCTTCATTCCGAGTTTGGAGGTAAGGGAAAAACGATGCCGGTAAAGGATTACCGGCATCGCTTACCGCTATGGGCTATTCTGACCAACCACACCGCTATTTACGGCATCGTACTTAACGATGCCGTAAATAGCGGTCTGGGCGCGCGTGCGACACACCATGCCTGCATTAGTGGCATGCTGTAAACCAAGTGATGCGGACATGCAAATAACGGCCTCCTGAAGGCTGAAAAAGTGCTTACCAGCATGGTGTAAATACCGGCATCGCCGACCAGGCGTTAAGAACCCTGAGCAGTGTTTCCAAGTGTCACAGGTGCACACAATCAGCACAGGTGGAGGCAATGGAGTCAGGGCCAGTACAAAAGGAGCACACCCACACACCACACCCCCTCCCACATCAAGATGATACCAATAGTAGTAGCATTACTGGAGCTGGAGGACCTGCTTACAATGCCTCAACAACAACAACACCCGCCACCACAGAGGAGACGCAGGAGGAGAAGGAGGGTGAGACAGGCTCAGCATGCCCCACCAGTGCAGCCACCGTTACCATGCCGGCAGGCCCCAATCCCTCGCATCAGAGCCACCCCCTTCAACCTAACACCTGAGCAGATCCACACCCTGTACCGGCTTGACCGTGACACCATCATCACCATAGTGGACCTGATACACAACGACATAGTGAGCCTCATAGAAATACGCACCGCCATCCCCCCTCTACTGAAGGTAGTGTCTGTGCTCCACTTCCTTGCCACAGGCACCTAACAGTACAAAATGGGGCACATGCATGGCATATCACAACCCTTATTTTCACGGATACTGAACCAAGTGCTGGATGCCCTCCTCAAGCACACAAGGGACTGCATATCCATACCACGGACACCCCAGGAGATATTCGATACAAAAGTTGCCTTGATGCACTGGCATGCATGCCAAATTGTGTAGGTGCCCTTGACTGCACCCACGTGGAGTTGGTGGTCCCGGATGGCATGGAGGTGGTGTATCGCAACTGCAAGCAATACCACTCCATCAATGTGCAGATGGTATGCAATGCCAGCAAGATCATCAAACATTGCTGTGCCCGATATCCCAGATCAACTCATGACTCTTTGGTACTGTGGAACTTCACGCTACCACGCTACATGGAGTGAGATACTGGACGACGTGCCTAGCTGCTTGGTGAGTTACCTGCCAGGGCCATGGGAGTGCATCGGGTTGTGTGGTGGGTGGCTGCATACTCCAACTGGGTGTGAATGGGGGGGTGAATACTCCACCTGGCTGGGAAGGGGGGATGCATACTCCACCTGGCTGGGAAGGGCGGGATGCATACTCCACCTGGCTGGGAAGGGGTGATGCATACTCCACCTGGCTGGGAAGGGGGGTGCATACTCCACCTTGCTGGGAATGTTGACGTCAGTGAACGATGTGCACATCACCGAACACTGTGCCGCAAAGCAACTGAAATGGTACATGACAACCAAATCCCATAGTGATGAAGTAAGGCCGACACCTATCACTACATGACTAACAGGTAACCAGCCTACATCCCACAACACATGCACCACTCATCAGTGGCCCTCACACACCATAAGGTCATCCTGGACTATGCACTGCATATGCACTATGTTGCTGTCTCCAGCATATCACCACACAGGACAGTCATCCCTGGGAGTGCATTGAACTGCGTCAACCAGGGATACCACAGTGTGTCACTGGTTCGGCACGCCCATAGGAGGGCTGAATATCACCATGGAACTGATCAGTGCAGAATGTCCAATATAGAACTTACTACAGCCAACACTCCCTACTACCAAATCCCACAGAACACAACTCATCACTGATTTTACACCAACACTGCTGTATGCATATACAATGCACGTGCAACAAGATGTCAGTGCACACCATGACCCATCTTGTAGATGCAACCCACACCATTAGTCCATTACACAGGACACATAGCGGGGCCAGAAATGGGGTCAATGCATCCAGGGACATGTGCGTGAGGGCACAAATTACCTGCTGCCATGTGAGACTAGTACTGTTGTCCAACATGAATGTGCGGACATTTACCTTAATTTCCCTCTTACGCAGGTGATGGTGGCTATCCTTTGAAGCCGTGGCTCATGACCCCTGTCCGAAACCCAGAGAACAGGCACGAGGAGGACTACAATCGTTCCCATACCCGTACCCGTGTGGTGATTGAGCAGACCTTTGGCCTGTTGAAGGCATGATTTCGCTGCCTCAGCCGGTTGGGTGTGGCACTATTCTACAGCCATGAGAAAGTGGCCAAGATCACCATGGCATGTGTAATGCTGCACAATATGTGCATCCGTCGGAACGTCCCTCTGCCCCCTGACATGGAACTGCTACCACCTGATGATGATGAAGGGGATGAGGAAGATGTGGCAGGACATCATCACGGTGCCGATGCACAGGAGGGACGTGCTGTGCGGCAGTCATTGATCTCACAATATTTCTGACACACTAGTCAGCAGAGGGTGACATAATGTTAGGACGCAGGGCACTGGGTGTTTGGATACATGTACACTATGCAGTTTGCAAGATTAAATGACACATGCGCAATGATGAATGTCCACTCATTATTTTTTTGTAACACAACTGGTGTACTAAAATTGAAAATATGAATGTAAAAAATCAAACCCTCCACCACTCTCCCCCCTCACCCTCCCCCCACAACTCCCCAACACACCCTTACCCCCCTCCACCTCCCCCACAACTCCCCAACACACCCTCAACCCTCTCCCCCTCCCACCACAGCAACCCCACACTAGTCCCATAGGGTCCACGTAGCCCACATGAGGCTGCCAGTATAGTTACTCTGCGCTCACGGAGCCAGGGGGAGGCATGTCCCATCGGCGCTGCGCACGGAGCGACTGACGGAGCTGGTTGGTCTGGGTGGAGTTGCTTGCGGATGGTGTGTCCTCATGATGTGGATGTTGGGCGGGATGAGCAACCTCCAAAGCATCTGCTATGCGGCCGAGCACCTCGCAGAGGCGGTTAGTGTTTTCAGTTATGTTCTGGCCCAGTTTCTGAAATCAACACGCCACTCTTCCCTGGCCTGGCGATTGTCCTGAATGAATTCCATTATCAGGGCAGAGAGCTGGTCAGCCCGCTGTGCACCAGCGGATGAAGCAGTGGCCCTGCTGGGAATTGGGCTGACATGTCCTGCTGGCGCTTCCTCAACGGGACTATACACGGGACTGCCATGTCCCAGTGTCTGTTCTTGGCCAGACTGCTCCAGTGTGTCGTTCTCACCAGAGTCATTGAAGGATACCTGGGGGTTTGTGAAATCTTCAGGGCTGTGCACGACTTCCACAGTGTCGTCCTCAGTTGTTCCCCAGATGTCATTGGGGCTGTCCTGAACTTGGAGGGGGGCCGTGGCTGCAACCTCCCCAGCCACACTGGTCTCCTCGGACTGTGGCAATTGGACAGGTGTCTGCAGGCAGTGCAGGGAGGGGTGGGGGTGGTGCACCCTCCACGGGCTTTGCTGGTGCTGGTGGTGTATGTCCCAGTGTTGTCTTTGTCGCTGGGACACGGCGGCCCCTGCCTTGGCCCCTGAATGTGCTGGGACGGTTGCCGTCGTGCTCCTCACTGTCATGCTCACTGCCTGTGGGGGTGGAAGAGAGGGACGGCATGAGTGATGTTTGGATAGCCAGCATTCATACATGGCTACGGTTGCACATTCAGACAATTGTGTGTAATCAGCATTGGTGTAGGGAACGGCACGTCATTCCATATATGGGTGGTAAATGCATGCATATGTCGGTGTCACTCATGTTGGCCAGGTACTGTGCTGTCTAACATGCACACTGTTTATATCAACAACCCTGTGTTCCTTATGGAATTAGCAACTTTGTGTAGTATGTGTCATGTACGTTACGGCCTTGCACCAGGCACTGGCTTGGGTCCCACTTGCTTTGGCATGATTTACAGGGGGTGTGTGTGTGGCCGACCATGGCATCACTCTTTGGCCAGACGTTAGCAGTGACTTTCATCACATTTGTCTTAGCAGTAT
Source organism: Ambystoma mexicanum (assembly GCF_040938575.1). Classification (NCBI taxonomy): domain Eukaryota; kingdom Metazoa; phylum Chordata; class Amphibia; order Caudata; family Ambystomatidae; genus Ambystoma; species Ambystoma mexicanum. Next base: position 747,528,075 of record NC_090935.1, read on the forward strand.
TAACTTTGGACACTCACATCCATCAGCGGATGATGTGGCGCCACGCTCCATTTCTCCGACCCCTTCAATGGATTCAGCCCCTATCATGGCCGCACATGTCTCCTCCCACGGCATGAGTTTTATTGACGAACCTGGTCCTCCTCTGGTCTCCAAGGCCTGGTGTCGGTTCGCAGAAAGGATGCTCCGCACCCTCAGCCGCAGGTAATCCCACCTTTTGCGGCATTCCTTTACGGTGCGAGGGGTGTTGCCCACTGCGCTCACCTTCTGGCATACTAGTGCCCAGATTTCTTTTTTTTTTCAGCACCGCCTCCCTCCGCATGTTGCTGCTAAACACAGTCCCAGCATGCTCGTGTAGGGTATCCATGAGCATTTGTAGCTCATCTGGGCTGAACCACTCCTTTTGGAGGCGGACAGCTCCCTTCTTTGGTGCTTTGGGCATTCCTGGGTGGTTGTAGAAACATTCCGGTAGGTCACCAGTGTGCCAGGGGTCCTGTGTGGTGAGGGTTACAATGGATTGTGTTTTTAAAGATGGCCACCATGCTCCTTCCCGTTCCTGTGCAATGACGCTATTTCCTGTTATGCAAGTTAACGGTGACCGTAAATAACAGTGACCGCTATTTACAGTCACCGCTAATGCTGCGTTGGTCTATGGCGGTAGTATTGTCTACGGTGCGATTCATGAAGGTACAGTTTTTTTCTGGGCCTTTTGCGGCATGGCGCTAGGTACCTTTCCCGGCATGGCGCAAAGCTTGTTCCCGTGAAATCGTAATAGTGTGCTTTTAACGGCCTACTGCCAGCTCAGACACACTATTTGCGCCATGCCGGTAAGGGACGGTACCTACCTCCAAACTCGGAATGAGGGCCTATACCTGTTCGTATTGTAGGCAATGAAAATCGAGGTTTCCTTAGGACATACAAGATGTCTGCTTGTCTGCAACTAATCAAAATGGGGGTGTCCTAAGGACACTACACCTGTTTGCACTGTCCTTAAACATAATGGAAGTGTCCTTAGAACACACAAGATGTCCACCTGTCCACAATTAACCAAAATGGGGGTGTTCTAAGGACACTATACCTGTACGCGCATGTATGGGAAACACATTCTGGATGGTTATATCTCGTAACTGTGGTTATACCCCACTCCCATCACTCCTCTTCCAAGCACCTCTTTCTAGTTTTCTTCATTGTGAGCCTTCAGGAACTTATAAAAAGCAGTACCTTTATTTATCCTTTCCTTTTTTACCATTCTTCCTCCTACACCTTTGTCCTATGTCTTGTGCTTTGTAGTCTTGTAGTCTTTTTTTATTTTAGCTTGCTATGTTTTTTGTTAACGTTTTTTGATATTATGTGGCAGAGTCCTTTTTGTGTTGTGCTCTTTTACAGTCTTAATTTTTCCTTCATGTTCTTACATTTTAAAATGACTTTGACTAGCAGCAAGATTGAGGTGGTGTAGGTGGCTTCGGTATTACCTCCATGGAAAATTAAATGAGCGCAGAAAACAATTGCTGACACTTGGCAATATTTTTGGGTGACGGATCAACACAGCAAGAAGGAGATTGAGGAAGTGATGTGCAACTGCTGTGGTAAGGTTTTGAAGAGGGGACTTTCAAACAAGTCATCGCAAAGTTTGGGAACCTCAACATTCATACAACATCTTGTGCAAGTACATTGGGGATGCATTGGATGAATCGAATAGGAAGGCTCATGTGAAAAATAAAGTCCAAGCGCATGGAGCAAAATCAGCTCAAAAGTATTTATCATCTGCACCACATTGTTCCAATAAATCACTTCTTATTTTCCACCAACTAACACCCAACCTCATCCCATCCCACCTGCACCCAATCTTTCAACCTGTTTGGTAATGTGCAAAACCTGTCACAGTTGGATCGAGGTGGGAGATGCCACCCGAGGTGGTTTGGGCAAGGCTGTTTCTGAACAACAGGTCAATTGCCAATGCTAGGAGTATTTATAAGTGGCAATTCATTTTAAACCATTCTTTAGAGATACAATACACACAGAAATGTAAGAAATATAAAATGTGGGAAAACATTCTGTTTTTTAACCTTATATTATATGTATGAATCCTAATGTTTTCCCTTCTCAGTTCCTAACTCTTATTTTCCTGTCCCCCAAAACGGTGATTTTAAGGACCAACTTTTCAGTTAAAAAAATAGATAATAAAAACGCATACTGTATAAATGGATCTAAAACCTTTAATTGATCCTTTGAATACAGTGTGTGTTAAAAAAGGACATATGTTTACATATTTTAATGTAACCACAGGTACAATGACCTCTTATACCCGATTGGTAGCCGCAGCTATGAAAGAAATGTGTAAACAAAAGATATAATGTAGACATATGTGTGAGATATACTATAAACAAGTTTTATTATAAGATACATTGAGCGTATTATGATATGGCATTTGTAACACACCTATACACAAAGTTTTTCAAGGTGCAAAATGTATTCTTTCTTACACAGTTACTATTATACTTTAAAAATGGCACAATCATTAATAATACATATAAGTGAAAATACTTTACAAACTTAAATAAGTATTAAGACAAAGTTTTTAAAAATAAGTTTATTTGGGGGGAATGTTGTTGTGTGGTTTCTTTTTATTTTACTTTGTACACATGATACCTATTTCTCATTAGCCCAATTGTCTGGATTCTTACTGTCAATTATCTATGGAACAAACAAAACCCTTGAAATTCAAGGAAAACACTTTGGTTGCAGGGACATTAAGGTGAGCAATATATTCTAAAAAAAATCTTGAACTTCAATGAAAACTTTATTTGCATGGATGTTAGTTTAGAACTTAACACACAAACCCCTGGAAATTCCGCTAAAGCCACCCTAACCCCTCGCCCCCTGTTGCGCTGCCTATGTCCATAATGATGAGATTGGTATTAAGCAATATTAAGTGACAACTAGCTATGGCCTTTTCCTTGAATTTCAAGGTTTTTTTATAGAATATATTACTCACCTTAATATCCATGAAACTAAAGTTTTTTCCTTGCATTTCAAGTTTTTATTTTACAATGTATTACCCTAATGTTCCTACAACAAAGGTTTTTTATTTGCATAACACGGTCCGCGGTAGCAGGCGTGTAGTTATGGTTAAGTTGCTAAACCCATAGGAAGACCCCTTTTTGGGCAGCTTATAATTTCGCTCCCCCCGGACGAATCTTCACCAAACTTTGCAAAAGAAAATATATGGCCCACTCTGAATATATTTGGCAAGTATGGTGAGCTTTCTTCAAGGGGGCAAAGATATAGGGGGGGTCTCAAAGTTACATTGTTTCCATAGACTGAATCAGAAAAACCTTTGCTCATATCTACAGCTCAAACCGCTGGATGAATTTTCATCACATTTGTGGCAGGATCAGCAGCTTGGTCCCGAAAGCAGGCTTTTGTAAATTTGATGAAAATCCGCCAAGTACTTTGTTTTTTAAACGGGCTAAATGCACGTAAAAAACAATTGTGATATCTGGGTCTGCTCCGCGGACTCACCTCCCTGTTCACTCCATAGACAGCCATCTGATTAGCCAATCGTGCGCCCTAACCACAGTGGACAAATGATGTACTCGATAATGACGTACTCGCTGATTGGCTTGGGGGAAGCGTGAGGTGCATCACATTTTCCGATGCAGCCACCATGTTGGATCCGCGGATGTCTGAGGATAGTGCGCCGGCGAACAGGGCCGACACCCAATTTTTGGGAGTGTGTTGGGAAGAGGAGCAGGAGAGGGGGGGAGTGAAAGATGGGACAAATGCTGAATTATGCAGGATACAAAAATCCCTTTCTACGTTTATTTGTTGTAATATGGTACAGTCTTTTTCGGTGGTCGATTGTAGTAGGAGGAATTGAAAAGGTGTATGGATTTTGGTTTGGAAGTGGTGGTACTATTGTTGCAGTTAGATAACAGTTGGCGTATTCTAATTGTTTATTTCTTGTTGCATTTTAGCAGTATTCATTAATTTGTTTGGTTGTTGATCTTTGGTAAGTACTGTGGTATTGCTCAGTAATGTTGCAGAATCTTGGGGCAGTTAGATACCTGTTGGCATATTCTAACTGTTGATAGTTTTGAAGTTGTTGAGGGTATGTTTATACGTAATAAGTGTTGCAGAGTTTCCACTGAAAAACACATATTTCATGTTTTCAAGCATGTTTCCTTTTGCTGGTCGATGTACATTTTCACTGTTAGATAGCTGTTGCTTTATTGTACCAGTTTGTAGTTTTAAAGGTTATTGAGGACATTTTGTAGACTTTCATACTCAGATTAGTGGATACATTTTGGTTTTAAGAATATTAAGTACATGTTTGCAATATTTGCTAGTAATCTCTGTTTCAGAGTAATGAAGTATCATTCAAACCATCCACATTTCTTTTTAATCTATGCAATATAGTGACCTGCATTGGTTGTGGCTTCTGTGTAGTAGATTATGCCTACTGTTGTGCAGGTTTTCTTGACAAGTGATACTTTTCCATGTGTGAATCCAGTCAGCTTGCAGTTGTTTTTGGTACCATCTGCATTGTAACACAAAATCATTACTATTACATATTTGCTATGTGACTGTCTCTGTAAGGTGGAACGATTATCAGAATTGCAAGTAGTACATACTATGTCATGGTTTGCATTTTGTATGAACTGCTGAAATGGAATGGATTCACAGTTAGGTATGGATACATACACAAAGCGCTCGTTAGGGACTTGTTTGTGCATTACATGGTTGCAGAGACTGCATGCATGTTTCCACGTGTATGAAATCTGGAAGATTTCACTTATAGGTATGTTTTTGTTTTCCAGTACTTGTAGTAAGTACATTGGAAATTCTTGTGGATCTTCTTGTGTGTTTATAGTGAATCTCACCATTCCTGCACAGTAGTCTAATTCCTGCCGTATTCCAGAAACACTGTAAGTGTTGACAGGATTATTTGTTACATTTCTGTGAAGGACTAACATTTGAAAACACAATTAATCATTTAAGTACATGTTTTCAACAATTGTTGGCATTTGGAATAGAACATTCATTGCTACATTTGCATAGAAATTTACGCCAGTTGTATTTGAAATATTTGAATGGACCCGACAGTTCTGTGTCTGAATCATTTGATGGAAGTGCAAGTAGTTTCTTTGAAGAGGTACTTGGCTTTGCTTGTGCAGTTCGGTTTACATTTTTTTTCAGTAGTTACTTCTTTGATTGTGGTAATTGATGAAGTACCAGCTGCTTTTAATTTCTTTGGAGGCACTGCTGTGAGATCATGTATTAATTGAGTCAGCACTCGTTTTCTCTTACAAAGTTTTCATTTTTGAGGAACAGGGTACATTTTGAGATGGAGTGCGTAGAGTGCATGTAGTCTATTGTACTCTACAATGCAAGGAATATATGCATTGACTTTACTTGCATCAAAACTTACTAGAAACAGTCCTTTGAGTGTACGTAGGCGTGACAGTGCTACGTAACTCATACCTTCTTTAAAACCTGTGCTGCCAATATCAATCAATGCTTCATCTAGGGTAAGTCCTTGTGATTTATGAATGGGGAATCCATATGCTAGAGACAGAGAAAATTGTTCTCTGAAAATTGAAAAGAAGGAATTGGGGTGTTGAGCATCCTATCCTTTTAACTTCTGAAGGTTTGTCAAAGTGAATTGACAAACTGAATGTTGTTGTCACGTGGGTATGGTTGTAAGCCAGCAACTGTACCAAGTGCTCCATTAACTAATCCTTGATCCACATCAAGGTTACATTTTAGCATCACTTTATAGTTTAAACACAATGTTAATATTTTCTCCAAACCAGCTGTGTTAGAGATATTGTTTTATAAGGTATTAGTTCTGCTGTGGCTTGTTGACACATGGGTAGTGTCATACCGTGCACGTCCAGTTTGTCTGTGGAGCAGGTTTGAACTATTAGTTGCATTTCTTTTGTTTCATTGAATTGTGCACAGCTTGCAAGAGTTGGCATCAAGGACATACAGTTTACAATTTTTGTGTGCTAATTGTTCCATGACTTCAGTAGCACATGTGTTATGGCCGTTGAACTCATGGATGTGTCTGCTGTTTAATATAGACTGTGTTTCTTTAGATAGTACACCAACCCGATTACTTTTCAAAATGTTGGCGTAGGTGAGGTTTGCAGTCTGATGCATGTTTTCAGTTAGTTCTTTGAATGGGGAATGTTGCCAAAGATTTACATTTCCTATGCTGCACAGTTTGTGTCATAAGATTCTAAAAATAGGTTCACCTTTCACTGGTGTTAATTGAAGAAGATCTCCAAAAACAATAATGTGTTTTCCTCCAAAGAGTTCAACAATAATGTGTTTTCCTCCAAAGAGTTCTTCGTAGTCCGTTTTGAGGACCTCTTGCAATTTGAGGTGAATCAAACCCAACATTAGGTTGGTGACCATGCTCATCTCATCTATTAGGAGCATTTTCATATGTTTCTGCTGAAAGTTTGTAGTAGTCTAATTTGTTTTGGTGTTCTACTGGAAGGAGTAGCAATTGGTGTAAAGTGACACCACCTATGTTGTAGGCAGCTAAACCTGTGGGAGCAGTTCCATCAGCATACAGTTTGTTGTTTGTCAATTGTTGGAGGAACTTTCTGATAATTTTTATTAAGAATGTTTTGCATAAACCAGCTTGACCATGTACATACAGCAGTATAGGTTTGTAGTCTTGACAAGTTCAAGTTTTAGTTTCTTGCTGCACATCATGTTCAATTTGTGTAGTTACTTCTAGGAAAATGCTATGCTGCTCATTGTTTAGTTGTGATTTGAGTATAGCAAAGTCTTCTGTAGATTGCTTATAATGACAAATGGTGTTTTCTACTACAGTCATGGCTAATTCTGCCTCATTTGTTATGAGTGGCTGTCCAAGTTGTTATTGGCTTCCTGTTAGAGAAGGTTGACTGTTGTCAGAAGTGTCTATATTTAGTTGTGCCTGAAGTTCTTCTTCTTGTTGGTGTTCACTGTTTAATATGGTTTTGTACAGCATAAAATCTATGTCTGTTAAAGTGCTTTCATTTGCATTGAAAACATATTCATAGAAGGCATGGGTATCCAATAAATCTTCTTTCCTCAATGGTTTAAAAAGTTGCAGTAGCACCATGTAATACAGTTCTTTATGTTGAAGAGTTTTTAATGATAGTTTCATATGATTAATGAGGCTGTGTTTGGTATGTTTAACCAGGCTGCCTTCACAACCTTTGACTATGTATCACCTTGTTTAATATTATTTTTGTATGTGAAGTTTTGGGTTATGCGATATAGACACATGGTTTCCAAAGCAGTACTCCTGTTTGGGTAGTATGTGTCCAGCAAGTTATTTTTCCTGCGCATTTGCGCACTAGGCATCTATTGGAAATCTATTGTTTGTAATATACAATCTTTAATTTGGCTTTGCTTTTTACATACTGATTAAGGAACTGGCATAAAGATGTGAAAGATTTTTTGTACAGGTTACACATTGATGTGCACGACCATTTGTAGATTAGACGTATTGTTTCGATCGGTGGAATGGAGAATTGATGCTATGTTTGCTGGGGATATTTTTGTGAGCAGCGTTTCTTGTTCCATAATGGTTTTGTTAACCTTTTCATACCCTCGCCCACTGCTATGTATGGCAATTGGGTTTGTTTGCTTTTGTTTGTATGTGTCTTCATTGAAATATGGCTTTGTGCTAGTGGTGTGACTCCACTCACCTGCACAGATGTTTGCAAAGCTATCTTTGTCGATATTCCGTCTGTTACAAAGTCCTTGTTGTAGTTTAGTAATTTGTTTTATTAGTGGTTTAATTCTGTTTAAAACTAATATAAATAATTTCCTTTTGAGAAGGATTGCACTGTCGATGAGAGCTTCCAGGATTAGTTTCCTGTGGAAGGTTTTAAGGGTTGAGGGTGATTTGTCCCCTGTTTTTATAAGGTTCTGAAAGTCTCTGTGGTGGAGCATTTTTAGTAAAATATTTGTTTTTGGTATGGTTACTTGTGGCAAGATTTATAGGTGCAGTGTTAGCACTAGTGGTAGTTGCAGTCTTCTTAATACATTTCTTTTTAGTTTTACCTTTTGAAAGCGGAGTCAGAGGTTCTTTCCTGAAAGCTGTTTCTGTTTGGCTTAGAGACTGTATTAGCTGTTTTGTATGAACTTTTTGTACAAATTCTGCTAGAGGCGGATGGCTATTTTCTACTCTTTTAGTTTGATCTGCTCTATTTCTCCATTGCTTTCGATGGAGTTGCTTTTTAGTAGGCATTCTTTGGTGTCTATTGGAGAAAAAAAGGAAGTGTGGGTTGGGAGGTTGTGCAATCTATTTGTGTGCACTGTGCATGAGTGCCTGAGTATGGGAGTAGGCATACATGTAGAGGTATGTGAGTGTGGAATAGGCTGTTACTTCAGGTTGGGAAGGATGTACTCGTATCTGTGTGTTACTATGCTGGTGTTCAGATGACAATACAAAGTGTGAACCTGCTGAGGTGCAATCAGTAATAGTGACTCAAATGCCGTTGGGTTGATACAATTGTGTGTCCTACAATACAAGAACACTGCAATGTCTGAGTAACAGGCAGCACACTACAACAGTATTGTACTTACTTTGTTGGATATGAAGACTAGGTTTCTTCTGGGTTCTGTTTTGTTTTGTACTTGAGACGCCACTGGCTTTGAGGAGTGTGGTCGTCACCGCAATTGCGAAAGAAGGAAGTTAGTACATATGTTTGCTAATGCACAGTAATTGTACTTGAAGAACAGATTAGTTAAATTTGTTAAAGGATTTCTTGCCAGGAAGAGGTACTGTATGTGTTAAATATGAGAGCTGTGTATATGAATGGGGATTTTGGAGCATCAGTATCATTGCTAAGGGGGTTAGTGGAGTATTTATAAGTATGTCCTATGAGGGGCACTTTTGCAAGTGTATGTGTTGCGTGGGACTATTTAGTGTGAAAATAGATTAGTGAAAGTTGTAGTAGGGCGAGAAAAAAAGGCTTGGAAAGATGTCCAGATTGAAAAGGAGAATGTTTCTGTATGTGGAATTTCATTATATTTTCTGCACATAGAAGCTTGCTACATGAGTGGAGGAAACCTTTTAGTTCTTTGATTTATTTATCCTCATTTCAAATGGCACTGTTCTCAATGTACACATGCTTTTGTTTGTTTTTGCAACAATGATACGTTCTGTTAACTGTGCAAAGTATGTACTTGCCATGGTTTGCAAACATACATGCAATTTCCCTTCTCTGTGTGCATTCTGGGCATTTTACATAGGACCTGCCACTTCAACTTGCTTTAAAAATGATTGCAATATGGTTTTCTTTTTTTCATGTCCAAATACATCAGAAAGAGTGGTGATGACATTGAAGAAATGACTTTTGAAACAATTCTGCAAGTGGGCATTAAAAGAAAAGTTTATAAGGACACACATTTGTAAGTAAGTGCCACTTGATGTTAGGAGATGGGACAAATGACAGTACAGGAATTTCATAACAGGTGTGTTAAGGGGGAAGTGGTTATAAAAATGACAGAAGGAAAGAAGAGAATAACAGGTTGCACATTACAATGAGTGATGTGGTTAAATTAAAACTTGGAAAGCACACAGCTTTGCAAGTGACACTTGATGATAGGAGATGGGAGGAATGACGATGGGAGAAATGACAGTATGTTTTTTTTGCAGGTTATGCAGGGTAAGTGGCAGGTACCCTGTTCAAATGCTTTTACAAAAGAGTTGCAAGTGTACTTTACACACAATATTCAGACTTGTAGTTTGTGTTGATGCATGTAGATGTGGAAGAATCTGGAAGCAGAAATCTTGGAGAGTTTTACAGTAGTTTTTGCTGTATGTGCTTTGCAATCACGGGAGACTTGTACACAGATTGATGAACAGTGCATCCAAAGTGCTGAACTGTGATGACAGAGTTAGATTGGGAGTTCTTGGATGTGATTGGTGGATGGTTGTGTGACTGCTTAAAAGTAGATAATGAGGGAGTGTTGCAGAGCATAAAGTGGAAAGGGAAGAAGGGATGCCCCTGCGTCCATGCCTGGACTGGAAATAAAACTGAGGGGGATTATCCAATCAAGTGTTGAGGGTATGATTCATAGGGAGAGAGGGTAATCCTTTTGTTCATTGCTGTGTGTAGTGAAGATGGCTGTGGTTGGAGAGATGAAGAAAGTTAGTGTGTATATGGTGGGAGATTGTTTTATGAGAAATCTGCCGATGTATGCAGGGATATGTGGCATTTCTGCCAATTATGGATTAGGGGGAGTGGAAGCTTTGTGGTGTGCCGTGCCAGGGAGAAATTTGCAATGTTTACTTACACTTTGTAAAAATATGACTGTTTTCAACAGTCCACATGTCCTGGTGATTAATTGTGGAAGAATGTTTTTGGGGTATGTAAGTACAATAACTTTGCAGGGCAACCTGAAGGCACTAATTTACCTTTTTCCATGTGCAAAGATCATCTTTTCCCAAATACCACATAGGGCTGCATGTATATGTCGTAGTGTCTTTAATTCTCAACAAGACATAGGAAGGCATCTTCTTAACCAAGGGATATCTTTTTTATGTGTGCTGTTGGGATGTTATTATTCAAAAATGAGAACCTTTTGGAGGATGGTGCAAGTTCTTTTTTTGTGATGGCATTACTTTTACAGATTGTGGTAATAAAATCAGAAGGTTGTTGTAAAGTCAAGCAGATTGCATTTGGTAGGTGTAGCAGAAAAAAAATGAAAAGGTCCAAACAAATAAATAAATAATTACAAATAAAATAAAAAAGGCTCTTTTCAGAGCTGCCACCAAAGAGGAAATGTGCTATCCTGGTTGCAATTTCTGTCCCCACCCTCACAAATTGCACGATATGTTTGCGGACACCGCAAAAGTCTGCAGAGCACACGTGCCACATATGGGAATTTTGAGGCTGGTAGGCATGGAAATGGGACTCTGGAAGCCAGGGGATTGGTCAATAAGTTTTACTGGGTGTGATGTGTAAGGAGAGACTTTAGCAGAAGGTCTGTTGGCTGAGAGGAGAGCAGATGGCTATGGCTGTGTCTTTCAGGGGGTAGATGAAAGAAGGACTTGGGAAAGTCATGTACATGTTTCCAAACTCCCAAGTAATTATTTCTCGTATTGCGCAGAGACAAATGCAGCGGTGCTCTTCTTCATTTGTTTCGCAAATGGAGAAAGAGAGGGGCAATGTCAACAAGGCTGTTTGCACCTTTCTGAGAGATGTAGGCATGTACTATTTCCATAATGAAAATATTATGTTTTTTAGCACAAACATTTTTTGTAGAGGTGGAGTCCGTCTTACTGATTCTGGCAACATATCCAAAATGCAATGCAGCCCTTTTTGCAAGTAGAGCAACAGTTTTTTCCCAGTAGGTGTTGGCCACTTGAACTTTTTCAAAAACAAACAAACACCACAAAAAGGCTCTTTTCAGATCCACCATTTACCCCGGAGAAGAGTGCAATGTTCTCAAAGTTCGTAGACTGTTCCCAGACTTCACAGGTTGAACAGTGGCCTGCACCAATTTATTGACACTTTTATTTTTAAACTGTGAAAGCTCTTTCTGAAAAGAGCCTTTTTTTGTTTTTTGTTGTTTTGTATTTTTTTTTGTTATTTGTACATGACACATAAGGAAAGGAAGGGAAGTAAGGGTAGGGGAGGGGCATCAACCACATGGATAAGAAATGGCAAGTGGAGAGAGGAAGATGTTGGGTGGGCCTCACTTGGGTAGGTGGCACTCTTTCTCATGCTCCCGGACTGAAGCCTCGAAAGCACTCGAAATTGTTCCCCCCTGCAGAGTACCTCGTCACAGTCCATGCACAATACAGTGACCCTCGAAAGGTAATGGTCTACTGCATCATGTAAGGCCTGCGAGGCTAGTTCAGGGATGCGCTTCACCACAGGAGTGTCTCTTGTGCTGGCAGGAGCAGATACAGAGGATGTTGTAGAGGAACTCAACCTACTACTTTGTTCAAAGGGGGCAACCCTCTGAACTGCCGAATTGTGGTACAACCTCAGGTGTCGCCGCATGGAAGTGGTCTGTAGCTGTACAGACCCAGTTTGCCATGGCTGAGCACCATGTCGCATTCATTTCAGCGCACCTTGTCTGCATGTGCCTTAGGTTCCCTTCAACGGTGGTAAGGAGCCTCCACACCAAAGACTCAAATTGGCTGGCAGTAGTAAGGATTTCCACTACCTCATCCTCGTCTTACTCCTCATCCCTCTCTACATCTCAACACCTATTCCCTGAGGCAGAGACAGCTGCAGTGGAAGAAGCCATGGTTGCCATCTGGAATAGTTCTCCAAAAGAAAAGTATCACTGCACAGCACAGCAGGCACAGCTAAGCAACAAATCCAATGTAGGACACCAGTAATGTGGAGCAATGCTCTCTCTGGTAGCCAAAAACAGAATGAGGAGCAGCTCTAGGGTGTGGGCTTTTATTGGGGTGCTAGGGCACGCTCTGCGGACAGCCGTGTGCTCCGCAGACACTTTGAACATTAAAGAGAGCTCAAAAAGCTCCAGAAAGTGTCTAGATCGCCAGGGGCATGGTCTGGGACCTGTGCAAGGGTGACATTTTACAGTGAAACACCTTGGATTGCTCAGAGAAGTACTTTTTCATTGTCCGGGGACCCGGACACTGCCCGTGGACAAGGTCCTACGCTCAGCATGGGTGCGGTCACATGATGACATCGTGGACACGTTTGCGAATAGGACGGCTGTCCGTAAGACACCTATTGCACAGGAGCGGTTGTATGCTTGTGCATAGGTGTTCTACAGAGAGGGTTTGGGTCCCCAAACTAATTATAAGTGCTACACACGTGTGGCAGACAATTCCGGACAGGTGCGATGTTCGTAGGGCCCCAAGTGTGGGATGCGCATGCGCACAGATGTCCGCCAGAAAAGGCAAGGGTCCTCAAACTAAATAAATGTACGTCACAACTTTGCAGATATGCAGATAGGGTTGGTGTTCTATGGACACCTCCATTTTGATTGCGGACAGTCTGGACAGGTTAAGTGTCTGCAGAGCACACCCATTTTGATTAATTACAGGCATTCCTGACAGTCACGCTGTCCACAGACTCCAAATGGGACTTTAAAAAAATTAAACACAGACACATACAGCAACAGTATACATATAACTTTATTTACACACGAAAATATACAAATTACGAAAGAGAGGGGAAGCAGAAATTGAGACATAAACAGGGGAATTGGGGTTTTCTAGAGGTAGGGTGTTAGGGGAGGAAGGGATTGAGGTCTCATCGAAAAAATGTTGGTGACGGGGACTTTGAGGGGATGGTTGGCTGGGACAGGGAGAAGGTGTACATGTGCAGGTTGGGCAGTGATATTTAATTGTCTCCATGATATGTCTTTGTACAAAGTCTTTCAAATCAAGAAAAGTGTTCAATAATTGATCATTTTCTTCTTCCAAGTGCACTAGATGGTTTTCCACAGTGTCACTTTGTTGTTCCACATGCTGTTGGAGTTCTAAATGATGTACTGTTTTGGGGCATTTTTGTTATTTTCTGTATGTACTGTTAAAGAAAAATAATGGTGTCAGGTACCTGTGAAATAATGTGCATTAATTGGCTTACTTTGGAAAATGCAGTGTGTACCAGTAATATCATGGTCTTCACTCATTTCATCACTGGGAACCTTTTCTTCAAGTCACTCCAGGGTGCTAGCCATTTCTGTGTAAAAAAAGAGAAATTATGTTTTAGTGTACCATACTAAACAAAGTGTGTTGCTATAGGAATTCATGTAGTGTACTTACCAGTTTGTTTTTCAGTTTTGCTGTTAGTGCTTTGTAGGTGTGCTGTTGACATTTGGTTTGCAGTTTCTGTATAAAGCAGCAGTGAGGTAATTCTGCTGGAGGCATAGGTTATTTTTGTTTTTGGTATGTCCATTACGTTGCATATCCTATGGTATTGCACTGTTGGTTTCTCAAGTGTACAGTCCGTAGTTCTAGTTTATTTTTTGTTTGTAATTCATGTATGTGTAGCTCTTTGAACATGTTCAGTGTCTTTGTTGTACGCTACAGCAATATAAGATACCCCCTGAGCTTTTGGACAGTGTGGATATTGCCTAGGTCTGTGGACAATCGCATAGTAGGCGGACACTGCAGCAATTAGCATGGGCCATGGGGTTTAGTATGTTGTATGGCATATCTATATGAAGTATCCTGGTAAAAACCTATGAAATTCAGTGAAAAGACTTTGTTAAAGGGACGTTACGGTTACGTTGCACTAGTAAAAACCTATAAAATTCAGAGAAAAATCTTTGTTAAAGGGACATTATGGTTAAGTTGCACTAGTAAAAACCTATCAAATTCAGAGAAAAAACTTTTTTAAAGGCACAGTACAGTTATTTTGTAATAATAACAACCTAACCATGTTATGGTTACAAGTAAAGCCGTAAAACCCCAGAAATTCGGCAGTTATGGTAAGCTAAGCAACCATAACTTGCGCCGACCAGCATGCACTGCTAAAACTTGCACCCATGACATCAAAGATGACATCACAAATGTTTTTTTTGCAACCTTTGAGAGTACACTAAACTGATTCATTACTAAAGAATATTGTAACCAAGTCTCCTGTAAAAATACGATATCAGAATTGCAGTATTCTCATAAAAGTCACCTGAATGGAAACTATTAAAGCCCCTAGAATTCCAACTAAAAAAGCAAACATTTCCCAAATTAAAATCTTTGGTTAAGGATGCATATAACTGGAAGCACTGGAGAAGTCACGCCCAATCTTATGTTCACTCCAATCTGTGTTGAGTGACACTTGTCTGCGCCCCGGTGTCATCTACCGCACAGCTCAACTTTTGAAGGCGTTTGTGGAAGTCTTTGAACCATACATCTCCCCACTCAACTCCTCGGGCACCATAAATAACTGGGGGGATTGCCGTGATTAAATCATAGTGACATTTTTAGCAACACAGTGTTTGCAATTAAATATCACATTCGTATTGAAGTGTATCAATACTTTGCTTAACTGGATGTCGTCAACAAACTCAGCCATTTTAATATCAGATGAGGTGATATTCGATAGTGATTTCAATGTTTTGAAACTTGCTAAAACTCTTGCATGATTCAAAAGGAACATGTTTTCATCATTTAAGAGGGCTTACAGCATCACACATAACATATTGTCATCGCATGACTTAGTGGGCACTTCTTCATATTTCCTTCATGAATCCTGATCTATTGTGGGGACCCTTAATAACAGCTTTGAGGTGCACAGATGACAGGTTTCATCCATCTGTAGACTATGTGGGTGTGTGTGTAAGACTAAAATATTTTTATCTAAATATCCCCCTCTAGACACCTACGTTCCTCTGGCACCAACTCCTTATGTGAAAAGAGGTTTGCTAAACAAAGAGCAGATGGTCGATCGCTTTCCTCAGTGAGCTCCCTTCTTTGGAACAGCCTACCTCGTCATCTTGAGCAGGACCTCCTTAAGTTAAAAGCCTTGAGACCTTCCTCTTACCTCTTCCTTCCCTCCCTCTCTCCCCTGCTAATTGCACAGTGGTTTGATTGGTGTGCGAGTCCGTTATGCATTCCTGGGGTCCTGACCTCCCACATCTTATCATACTGGCTGCTGTCTATCCTATACACTTGCCTCGGCTCACCCTGCCCCACTGGATGTTGCACTTACCTTTCTTCATAGCACTTCACCTGCTGCTCTCCATGAGCACCATAGCACCTATCCCATGCCCCTTCCCCTCTACACTTACACGTTCTGAACACTCACAAGACATAGTAGGTTCATCTTCCCCTCCCCTTTGTCTCTTCTTATATTGTCATATTTAATGATTTAACATTGTTGTAATTGCATTGTCTATCATCCACTGTCCCATCCATGTGGCCCTGTGGGCGCGTTGAAACCATATGTGCTTCCTGTATAAGTCTAACAAGTGAACAATAAATAAATAGATATCTAACTGCAAATAAGATAAGAGAAGACCAATAGTCACAGGTAAAATATAAACAACAGTTTACTTGCTTCAAGTGGATCCAGGTTCATCTACAACAAAGTGCAGTCGTAGTGAAGTGGGAAATTTCCAACATCATCTTGTCGCCTCTTCAGTTGTCATTTCCTAGACAGTTTATGGTTTCCTGAAATATACAGAATTTTCTGCAAAATCATACATAAGCATACATTAATCATCAGTATTGCATTTGTATACTTTAAACTTCTCAGAGTTCAGGCTGTTCCAAGCAGCAGGACACATTGCCAATCATCTAATCTATGTTTGTTTGACCAAAGGTCACTGTGCATCTGTAGTTTATTTAGGATACCCCTTTACTGGCATGCACAGAACATCTCCTGCATTTTTAATCATTGCCACATATATCTTGTGACCCATGCACTTAGCATCGAGGGACGGGAAGGCATATATTATCTCACTGGGACCTGGCTGCTCAAGGTCCAAGGCTGAGCAAGCCGCTGACATATTTCTTTTAAGCAGAGAAAATAGGAGACCCAAAATGGAGTTTGTCTGTTGACAAAATGAAGGGCTTAGACTAACTTAAAATGGATGTAGTTTCACATGTGACAGAAAGCTTAGATGTCCTTTGACAAGTTGTGTATATATCAATATGTTTAATGTTTTTAAGAAAAAGTTGAGCAGACATTGAATTGTTCACAACCTGATTCAGTGCCTGAGACAACTGCCCTTTATTTGTTATCAATTGAGCATATCCTAGAGCATATGGATCATCGCTGCCTTTACTTTTAGAATTACTTGGGGATATCACCGACAAAATATGGTCTACTGTGTAAGCTGTGTTTGTCACTGCTTGACATTCCTGAGACTTTTTAACCATGTAATGATGAATATTCTTGCCAGAGACCTCCACCTGAGGAAGAAGAAGCAGCTGCTGGGCCACTTATAAGATGATTGAGATGTAGCTGGATTCATCCTTGCATTACTGTCATAGGGCAGTGGAATCAACTCCTTCCTATTCATTCTATTGTGATGTTTCATTTTCACTCCTCGCACTCGTGCAAGCTTTGCCCTGGTTCAAACTTTGCTCTGGTCTAAAAATGCAGTGAACAAGTTTCTTTTCTGCACTAGGAAATTGTTCGCTCTGGTGCAAAATGCCAAACTGGACTGCTCATGGTGTAATGCTTCTCTAGTATGTCCCAGTGTTTTTAGAAACAGGGCCACTGATGCACTCGTGCTAATACCATACAACATTGCACTTGCACCAAAAGTGTTGTGTATTTCTTTTGTAAGTGCTGTACAATTATCACAACAAAGAACAATGAAAAGCAATGCGAATTCCTGAAGTCAAGACTGGAGAAGATGGTCCTTAAGAGCAGAACGAAAGAATGAGTGAGTAAGAAGACAGAGAGCAAAGAGAAAGAGAAAGGGTGTTCCAATGTAAAGAAGCAAGTAAAAAAGAAAAAGAACAAAAAAATCGAGACTGAGCCAAAGGAGGGCGAGTAACAGTCAAAAGAAAAACAGATTGAGAACAAACAGGTAGCAAGGGGACACAAAAAGATACCAAGGATGAAAGATAAGGAGGAGCAAGACTAAAAAACAGATTTGAAAACCATACAAAGGAAAAGAAATGTAAGACAAGAATGAAACAACAGCCATACAAGTGACAATATTGACAAGGAGATGGAATCACGAGATGAGATAAAACATAGAAAAGATAGATTTAAGGGGAGTCAGTCGCAAGGGGGGGAAGACCAAAAGGGGTACAGGAACGATAGAACAGGTGAGAAAATATAAGAGATTAAATTAAGAGCTCAGCTTCCCCTAAAAGTGAGAAATCGCCGTGCCTTGCAAATGTTGAAATAGGAGAAACCTACATGATAGTCAGAGTAACGAAATATGGTGAGAGAAAGAAAGTTCAGTGTAAGATAACGACCCAAATTATGGACCAAAGGAGAAATAAAAAGCAAGGAAGAGGGGGGGAGGGGAGTTGAAACAGGTGGAGTGGGGGAATTAGCCAAAAGACAGGATCTCTGAGTATCCTAAATTGAAGGAGTAAATGAAGAGAAAGAAAGACATATCTGAAAGTCATCAGGCATTAAAATGGTGAGACATTCTGAATAAAGAAATAATAGAAGTAAGAGGAGTGGTATAAAGAGAAAAAAGATAGGGCCCCATGACAGAACTGTGGGGAACCCCATGTAAAAGAGAAACAGTGTCTGAAGACTTACCAGCCCAAGATACCGAATAAGTACAGTTAGACAAGTAAGAAAGGAACCAGGATAGAACAGAGCCAGAAAATCCCACAAATTAAAGAGATGACAGAATTAAAGCATGATCCACAGTGTCAAATGCAGCAGATAAATCAAGCAACAGTAAAAGAGAAAAGTGTTTCAAGAAATGGGCTGAAAGAAACGAGTCACAGACTGAAGGAATAACAGTTTCAGTAGAGTGCAATGGACTGAACCAGATTGAAAACGAGGAAGAATAGAATTGTCAGAAATAAAGGAAAAAACTTGAGAATAGACTAAGAGGCCGATTCATGGAATAATTAGCGCGGCGCAAGTGGGCAAAAACGTGCGAATCGCAGTGGAATAGCGAAAATCGCAGTGCAAGTGCGAAAATCGCACGAAAAGCAGCGCACGTCGATTCATGGAAGGCCGTGCGCGAGAAAACCAGCGGATGTGCGATAAAAAAGTGCGCGGCGCACGTTGGCGCACGTTGGCGCACAGGCCATCTAACAGCGTGCGCCAGGTCACAGCGAAAATCGCACAGGCCACAGCGAAATTCGCACATAGCGCGGCGCACGCAATAAAAGTAGGCGGAACACGGGCGTAACACTCGGAATGGGGAACAACTTGCCAAAACGTGGGCGTCACGGGGGAAGTACAGGGCACAAGTGCGCGGAACGCCCACACGCTCGCCTACAACACGTATTCATGGAATAGAATAGGGGAAAAAAGCGCACGCTCAAACCAGCGCACAGGCACAAACACGACCGCCACAAGAAAGGAGGCGGTAGCGTCTCTGCGGCTGTAAGAAATGTGCGCCAAAAGGTGCGCCAACAAATAGCACCTATATACTGCCATGATGAATGTCCCATACTGTGGGCCTCCAGGAAAAATGACGTGCAAAGGGGTACCCACAAACACGGACACCCGCTGACAAAAAATACGTGTGCATGTATACCGGGGTGCGCGGGAAGTGTCACACGCGATTTGCAGGGTACGTGCATCACAGGGGTTCGCGTGAAGTCATTCACGCGATCGGGCCTGGGGGAGCGGGCTACGTGTATTACAGGGGTTCGCGTGAAGTTCCTCACGCGATCGGGCCTGGGGGAGCGGTCTACGTGTATTACAGGGGTTCGCGTGAAGTTCCTCACGCGATCGAGCCTGGGGGAGCGGGCTACGTGTATTACAGGGGTTCGCGTGAAGTTCCACACGCGATCGGGCCTGGGGGAGCGGGCTACGTGTATTACAGGGGTTCGCGTGAAGTTTCACACGCGAATAGCCTGGGCGCGTGAATTTGAGGGGTGCGCGGGAAGTTCCACACGCGATCGGGCCTGGGGGAGCGGGCTACGTGTATTACAGGGGTTCGCGGGAAGTTCCACACGCGAATAGCCTGGGCGCGTGTATTTCAGGGGTTCGCGGGAAGTTCCACACGCGAATAGCCTGGGCGCGTGTATTTCAGGGGTGCGCGGGAAGTTCCACACACGAATAGCCTGGGCGCGTGAATTTGAGGGGTGCGCGGGAAGTTCCACACGCGATCGGGCCTGGGGGAGCGGGCTACGTGTATTACAGGGGTTCGCGGGAAGTTCCTCACGCGATCGGGCCTGGGGGAGCGTGCTACGTGTATTTCAGGGGTTCGCGTGAAGTTTCACACGCGAATAGCCTGGGCGCGTGAATTTGAGGGGTGCGCGGGAAGTTCCTCACGCGATCGGGCCTGGGGGAGCGGGCTACGTGTATTACAGGGGTTCGCGGGAAGTTCCACACGCGAATAGCCTGGGCGCGTGTATTTCAGGGGTTCGCGGGAAGTTCCACACGCGAATAGCCTGGGCGCGTGTATTTCAGGGGTGCGCGGGAAGTTCCACACACGAATAGCCTGGGCGCGTGTATTTCAGGGGTGCGCGGGAAGTTCCACACGCGAATAGCCTGGGCGCGTGAATTTGAGGGGTGCGCGGGAAGTTCCACACGCGATCGGGCCTGGGGGAGCGGGCTACGTGTATTACAGGGGTTCGCGGGAAGTTCCACACGCGAATAGCCTGGCCGCGTGAATTTGAGGGGTGCGCGGGAAGTTCCACACGCGAATAGCCTGGGCGCGTGTATTTCAGGGGTGCGCGGGTAGTTCCACACGCGAATAGCCTGGGCGCGTGAATTTGAGGGGTGCGCGGGAAGTTCCTCACGCGATCGGGCCTGGGGGAGCGGGCTACGTGTATTACAGGGGTTCGCGGGAAGTTCCACACGCGAATAGCCTGGGCGCGTGAATTTGAGGGGTGCGCGGGAAGTTCCACACGCGATCGGGCCTGGGGGAGCGGGCTACGTGTATTACAGGGGTTCGCGGGAAGTTCCACACGCGAATAGCCTGGGCGCGTGTATTTCAGGGGTTCGCGGGAAGTTCCACACGCGAATAGCCTGGGCGCGTGTATTTCAGGGGTGCGCGGGAAGTTCCACACACGAATAGCCTGGGCGCGTGAATTTGAGGGGTGCGCGGGAAGTTCCACACGCGATCGGGCCTGGGGGAGCGGGCTACGTGTATTACAGGGGTTCGCGGGAAGTTCCTCACGCGATCGGGCCTGGGGGAGCGTGCTACGTGTATTTCAGGGGTTCGCGTGAAGTTTCACACGCGAATAGCCTGGGCGCGTGAATTTGAGGGGTTCGCGGGAAGTTCCTCACGCGATCGGGCCTGGGGGAGCGTGCTACGTGTATTTCAGGGGTTCGCGTGAAGTTTCACACGCGAATAGCCTGGGCGCGTGAATTTGAGGGGTGCGCGGGAAGTTCCACACGCGAATAGCCTGGGCGCGTGTATTTCAGGGGTGCGCGGGTAGTTCCACACGCGAATAGCCTGGGCGCGTGTATTTCAGGGGTGCGCGGGAAGTTCCACACGCGAATAGCCTGGGCGCGTGTATTTCAGGGGTGCGCGGGGAGTTCCACACGCGAATAGCCTGGGCCCGTGTATTTCAGGGGTGCGCGGGAAGGTCCACACGCGAATAGCCTGGGCGCGTGTATTTCAGGGGTGCGCGGGAAGTTTTACACGCGAATAGCCTGGGCGCGTGTATTTCAGGGGTGCACGGGAAGTTTTACACGCGAATAGCCTGGGCGCGTGTATTTCAGCGGTGCGCGGGAAGTTTTACACGCGATTTCTGCACGGTACGTGTATTTCAGGGGTGCCGGGGAGTCCCACATGTGATTTGACAGTGTGGGTCCTCCCAGGTGTACCCTGTACACCCTCCACGGCCCCTGCAGGCAGCACACACCACAGGGGACTACCCTGCATCCCTGGTCATGTCCCGCAGGCAGCCCACCCAACATGGGCATGCCCCCCAGCAAAGGCACATGTCTCCTTGAACTAATGAACACCAACACATGTCCCCTTGCACCCCCACCCCCCAGCACTGTGGGGCACATGCCAGCAGTCCCCCACCCATGTCCAACTCATGTCTCCCACCACCCCCACCCGCCAGCACTGTGGGGCACCTGCCAGCAGGCCCCCACCCATGTCCAACTCATGTCACCCACCACCCCCACCCCCCAGCACTGTGGGGCACCTGCCAGTAGGCCCCCACCCATGTCCAACTCATGTCTCCCACCACCCCCACCCCCCAGCCACCAGGGTCACCCTCCACCAGGGCCCCACTCATGTCTCCCACCACCCCCACCCCCCAGCACTGTGGGGCACCTGCCAGCAGGCCCCCACCCATGTCCAACTCATGTCTCCCACCACCCCCACCCCCCAGCCGTGCAGGGGCAGCCTCCACCAGGCCCCCACTCATGTCCCCTATCACCCCCACCCCCCCGCCACCAGGGGCACCCTCCACCAGTCCCCCACTCATGTCTCCCACCACCCCCACCCCCCAGCAGTGCAGGGGCAGCCTCCACCAGGCCCCCACTCATGTCACCCACCACCCCCACCCCCCAGCCACCAGGGGCACCCTCCACCAGGCCCCCACTCATGTCTCCCACCACCCCCACCCCCCAGCAGTGCAGGGGCAGCCTCCACCAGGCCCCCACTCATGTCACCCACCACCCCCACCCCCCTGCCACCATGTGCAGCCCCCACCATGTCCTCACAATCCCCAATCATGTGCGTAATGGTCAGCCTCCACAGCCAAAAAGACCTACCAAGTAACCCATTCACCCACATGGAAATGGAAATCACATGTTACACCCCCAATGTACATGAAGCAAATGAACCCATGTCCGTCACACACATATTTTCAAATTGAATGGGAAAACACACAACATGACATGCATGAAACCAATGAGATGAAACCACACAGTGAACAATGGAAAAAAAAATGTATTGAAAAAAATACAAATGCCAAAGAAAGAAAACTAACTACAATGTAAATGTTAAAAAATAAGCTGCATGTCCGCATAAAAACACAAAACTAGAAAATCAAATCAAAAAAATCATGTCCAAAGTGAAATGTAAAAACTCTCCATGCAACAAAGAACTATGTACAAAAATAACAAGGGTCCATCAACACAACTGAACTAAGGAAACCTCCTAAAAAACCTACCTAAATATCAACTATATACAAAAAGTGGAGCAGTGTCCGTCGACTCCAAATAATAATAAGAACGAAAGGAAACCTAAAACTAAAGAACTATATACAAAGGCGGCGGGCAAGTCCAGCAGCTCACTCTGTGGTGTTCCGGGCCAGGGCATCATCGAACTCCTGTTCGATGTCCCGGAGGCGGTCCAGTTCCATGGCCCCGAGGGTCCGCAGGGACGACGCCGTGTCCTCCTCCAACCCCCTGCGGATTGCCTCGAGGCACTCGGCCCGCCTCAGGGCCCTCCGCATGGAGTTCTCCGCCCTGACCATTGTGAGCCGCGCCTCTTCCGCCCGCCGCCGCTCCGCACCTATGGCGTGGCCCAACCGCTGCCACACGGAAGACACTCTCTGTCCTGGGTCCTCCTGCCCTCCGGCCGATGCCTGCCCCTCCGATGTCGAAGGCCCCGAGCCTTCATGGCTCCCACCATCTTGCTGCTGCTGCTGCTCTGCCTCTGCCCGTGCACTGCCTCCTGCTGCCTGCACATCCTCCGCCGGCTGGGGTGCACCTGTTGATGTGGCCACCCCTGCTGGACGTCCGACTCCCGACTGTGGCAGGGATGCCTCCTCCACCAGCCTGGCCGCACTGTCAGAGGCAGCTCCACAGGGCACCCAGGTGACTGATGGGTGGGAAGATGGCACAGAGGACGACTGGCGCGTAGGGGGTCCAGTTGAGGAGGGGGTCGGAGCAAGCCCCATCAGACAGCGGAATCCGGCCTGGGTGACCTGTCCCAGCAGGCTGACGTGGTCAACGAGCCATTCGAGATGACGTGCAGTCTCTCCATGAAAAGACTGCAGGTCACCTCGCATGGCCCGTTGACGCAATGCCACACCAGCCAGGACAGGCTCAACCCGGTCCTGGATGGCCACGTCCGCAGGCAGAGGAAGGCCAGTTGACGTCAGCTCATCCCCTGCCTGAAAACGGGTCTGGACGTAGGCATCCCTGCTGGTGCAAGATGATGCAGGGACAGGATCGGGGACAGGATTGCACACAGGCACCTCCGCGGCCGCCTGTGCTGCCTCCTGTCCCTGGTCCTGCACTGCACCACTAGGACCAGTGGGATCCCCACCTCCAGACCCTGTCTCTGGTGCTTGCGCGGCCCCCTCCTCCACCAAACCCCCCACCAACCTGGATGACTCTGTGCCATCTTCCCCTGTTGGGCCCTGTGGGGTCCCAGCTGCCCCTTCTGCTGCCGAGGAGTCCAACTGCAACCTCCGCCTCTTGGACCTCCCCCCGGCAGCTGCGGCCTGGGACGCGGCACCGGACTCCTCACTCCCCGACGAGATGACAACACGGGAGGGGAGCCGGGCCTTGCGTCTCCGGCTGGCGGTCGGATCCCCGCCGCTGTGCTCCACAGCACCTTCTCCGCCCTCTTCATCAGTTGACGCTGCAGACAGGGAGAAACAAAACACAGGCATCAGGGCACTGTACAATGGACACATACACGCATGACAGTTGCACATGAGTGGCATTGGCAAACCTCAGACATGTCATCACAATCCCCAACACACATGTCATTGCAACTGGCACACATGAGCCATACCACAGCCATATCGCAACTGCCACCACCATCCCTACACATACAACAGCATCAGCAGCCAAAGGGGAGCCATACATCACATGCAACACAGGAAGTGCACCACACATGTACACACACCACCACACTTGCATGCATGTCTACACCTCTGCCAAGTGTCGCACTGTTCAGACGGGCATCCATGTCACATCTGCCAATCATGCTTCCACATACCGCTGTCACATGCATCCATGTAGCATCACTGTTGCACCTTTGACAAATACACACACATGCACATGTACACAGTGCTCATACATGCAGCCGAAAACAACATACATGCCTGACATCACGGACATGTCTACTTACATACACATTCATCCAAACATGTGTGCACGCACAACTGCATTTGCCATGCAAGCCCACACACACAAGCACCATCCATGTCTCACACATTACAGCCCTCGCATGTGTCAGCCCCACGGCCCTGTACACCCCCACCCATACTCCACCCCATACAAACAGATGTGCAACCGGCACAATGGGGAATGATCACCACACGCCCTGCTCACAACCAGGATGCATGTACACTCACCGCTCGACTCCAGACGGCTCTGCTTCTCTAGGACCTGGACGTGGAGCGCTGGGGATATGCGTTCCAGGACCCCCATCTGTTCTTCCGACAAGTGGCCCCGGCGCCCCTTGGCATCCGCTGCCTTCAAGAGGCGCCGGGCCTTGTTCAGGGTCCTGGACCTGAAGTCCTCCCAGCGCTTCCTGACATGTTGTAAGTCCCGGACTGCCACCCCCTCCGCGTTGATGGCAGTCACGATGTCAGTCCAGATCCGAGTCCGTCCTTCCTTGTCGGCGCGGGAACTTCCAAAGAGGGCATCATACTGCCCCAGGACTTGCTCCACCAGGACACCAACTTCGGTGGCACCAACTTTCGCGCCAGTCGTCCTCTGTGCCATCTTCCCACCCATCAGTCACCTGGGTGCCCTGTGGAGCTGCCTCTGACAGTGCGGCCAGGCTGGTGGAGGAGGCATCCCTGCCACAGTCGGGAGTCGGACGTCCAGCAGGGGTGGCCACATCAACAGGTGCACCCCAGCCGGCGGAGGATGTGCAGGCAGCAGGAGGCAGTGCACGGGCAGAGGCAGAGCAGCAGCAGCAGCAAGATGGTGGGAGCCATGAAGGCTCGGGGCCTTCGACATCGGAGGGGCAGGCATCGGCCGGAGGGCAGGAGGACCCAGGACAGAGAGTGTCTTCCGTGTGGCAGCGGTTGGGCCACGCCATAGGTGCGGAGCGGCGGCGGGCGGAAGAGGCGCGGCTCACAATGGTCAGGGCGGAGAACTCCATGCGGAGGGCCCTGAGGCGGGCCGAGTGCCTCGAGGCTATCCGCAGGGGGTTGGAGGAGGACACGGCGTCGTCCCTGCGGACCCTCAGGGCCATGGAACTGGACCGCCTCCGGGACATCGAACAGGAGTTCGATGATGCCCTGGCCCGGAACACCACAGAGTGAGCCGCTGGACTTGCCCGCCGCCTTTGTATATAGTTCTTTAGTTTTAGGTTTCCTTTGGTTTTTCTTATGATTTGGAGTCGACGGACACTGCTCCACTTTTTGTATATAGTTGATATTTAGGTAGGTTTTTTAGGAGGTTTCCTTAGTTCTGTTGTGATGATGGACCCTTGTTATTTTTGTACATAGTTCTTTGTTGCACGGAGAGTTTTGACATTTGACTTTGGACAAAATTTTTTGGATTAGATTTTCTAGTTTTGTGTTTTTATGCGGACATGCAGCTTCTTTTTTCACATTTACATTGTAGTTAGTTTTCTTTCTTTAGCATTCGTATTTTTTTCTAATACATTTTTTTTAACATTGTTTACTGTGTGGTTTCATCTCATTGGTTTCATGCATGTCATGTTGTGTGTTTTCCCATTCAATTGGAAAATATGTGTGTGACGGACATGGGTTCATTTGCTTCATGAACATTGGGGGTGTAACATGTGATTTCCATTTCCATGTGGGTGAATGGGTTACTTGGTAGGGCTTTTTGGCTGTGGAGGCTGACCATTACGCACATTGTGAGGACCTGGTGGGGGCTGCACATGGTGGCAGGGGGGT
This sequence comes from Ambystoma mexicanum, assembly GCF_040938575.1. NCBI lineage: Eukaryota > Metazoa > Chordata > Amphibia > Caudata > Ambystomatidae > Ambystoma > Ambystoma mexicanum. Next base: position 747,554,431 of record NC_090935.1, read on the forward strand.
GGGGGTGGTGGGAGACATGAGTGGGGGCCTGGTGGAGGGTGACCCTGCACTGCTGGGGTGTGGGGGTGGTGGGAGACATGAGTGGGGGCCTGGTGGAGGGTGACCCTGGTGGCTGGGGGGTGGGGGTGGTGGGAGACATGAGTGGGGGCCTGGTGGAGGCTGCCCCTGCACTGCTGGGGGGTGGGGGTGGTGGGAGACATGAGTGGGGGCCTGGTGGAGGGTGACCCTGCACTGCTGGGGTGTGGGGGTGGTGGGAGACATGAGTGGGGGCCTGGTGGAGGGTGACCCTGGTGGCTGGGGGGTGGGGGTGGTGGGAGACATGAGTGGGGGCCTGGTGGAGGGTGACCCTGGTGGCTGGGGGGTGGGGGTGGTGGGAGACATGAGTGGGGGCCTGGTGGAGGGTGACCCTGGTGGCTGGGGGGTGGGGGTGGTGGGAGACATGAGTGGGGGCCTGGTGGAGGGTGACCCTGGTGGCTGGGGGGTGGGGGTCGTGGGAGACATGAGTGGGGGCCTGGTGGAGGCTGCCCCTGCACTGCTGGGGGGTGGGGGTGGTGGGAGACATGAGTGGGGGCCTGGTGGAGGGTGACCCTGGTGGCTGGGGGGTGGGGGTGGTGGGAGACATGAGTGGGGGCCTGGTGGAGGGTGACCCTGGTGGCTGGGGGGTGGGGGTGGTGGGAGACATGAGTGGGGGCCTGGTGGAGGCTGCCCCTGCACTGCTGGGGGGTGGGGGTGGTGGGAGACATGAGTGGGGGCCTGGTGGAGGGTGACCCTGGTGGCTGGGGGGTGGGGGTGGTGGGTGACCTGAGCGGGGGCCTGGTGGAGGGTGACCCTGGTGGCTGGGGGGTGGGGGTGGTGGGAGACATGAGTGGGGGCCTGGTGGAGGCTGCCCCTGCACTGCTGGGGGGTGGGGGTGGTGGGTGACATGAGTGGGGGCCTGGTGGAGGGTGACCCTGGTGGCTGGGGGGTGGGGGTGGTGGGTGACATGAGTGGGGGCCTGGTGGAGGCTGCCCCTGCACTGCTGGGGGGTGGGGGTGGTGGGAGACATGAGTGGGGGCCTGGTGGAGGGTGACCCTGCACTGCTGGGGTGTGGGGGTGGTGGGAGACATGAGTGGGGGCCTGGTGGAGGGTGACCCTGGTGGCTGGGGGGTGGGGGTGGTGGGAGACATGAGTGGGGGCCTGGTGGAGGGTGACCCTGGTGGCTGGGGGGTGGGGGTGGTGGGAGACATGAGTGGGGGCCTGGTGGAGGGTGACCCTGCACTGCTGGGGGGTGGGGGTGGTGGGAGACATGAGTGGGGGCCTGGTGGAGTGTGACCCTGCACTGCTGGGGTGTGGGGGTGGTGGGAGACATGAGTGGGGGCCTGGTGGAGGGTGACCCTGGTGGCTGGGGGGTGGGGGTGGTGGGAGACATGAGTGGGGGCCTGGTGGAGGGTGACCCTGGTGGCTGGGGGGTGGGGGTGGTGGGAGACATGAGTAGGGGCCTGGTGGAGGCTGCCCCTGCACTGCTGGGGGGTGGGGGTGGTGGGAGACATGAGTGGGGGCCTGGTGGAGGGTGACCCTGGTGGCTGGGGGGTGGGGGTGGTGGGAGACATGAGTGGGGGCCTGGTGGAGGGTGACCCTGGTGGCTGGGGGGTGGGGGTGGTGGGTGACCTGAGCGGGGGCCTGGTGGAGGGTGACCCTGGTGGCTGGGGGGTGGGGGTGGTGGGAGACATGAGTGGGGGCCTGGTGGAGGGTGCCCCTGGTGGCGGGGGGGTGGGGGTGGTGGGAGACATGAGTGGGGGCCTGGTGGAGGCTGCCCCTGGTGGCTGGGGGGTGGGGGTGGTGGGTGACATGAGTGGGGGCCTGGTGGAGGGTGACCCTGGTGGCTGGGGGGTGGGGGTGGTGGGTGACATGAGTGGGGGCCTGGTGGAGGCTGCCCCTGCACTGCTGGGGGGTGGGGGTGGTGGGAGACATGAGTGGGGGCCTGGTGGAGGGTGACCCTGGTGGCTGGGGGGTGGGGGTGGTGGGAGACATGAGTGGGGGCCTGGTGGAGGGTGACCCTGGTGGCTGGGGGGTGGGGGTGGTGGGTGACCTGAGCGGGGGCCTGGTGGAGGGTGACCCTGGTGGCTGGGGGGTGGGGGTGGTGGGAGACATGAGTGGGGGCCTGGTGGAGGGTGCCCCTGGTGGCGGGGGGGTGGGGGTGGTGGGAGACATGAGTGGGGGCCTGGTGGAGGCTGCCCCTGGTGGCTGGGGGGTGGGGGTGGTGGGTGACATGAGTGGGGGCCTGGTGGAGGGTGACCCTGGTGGCTGGGGGGTGGGGGTGGTGGGTGACATGAGTGGGGGCCTGGTGGAGGCTGCCCCTGCACTGCTGGGGGGTGGGGGGGGTGGGAGACATGAGTGGGGGCCTGGTGGAGGGTGACCCTGGTGGCTGGGGGGTGGGGGTGGTGGGTGACATGAGTGGGGGCCTGGTGGAGGGTGACCCTGGTGGCTGGGGGGTGGGGGTGCAGGGGGACATGAGCAGGTGTGCAGGGTAGTCCCCTGTTTTGTGGGCTGCCTGCAGGGGCTGTGGAGGGTGTACAGGGAACACCTGTGAGGACCCACCCAGCCTAATTGCGTGTGATAATTCCCGCACACCCCTGTAATACACGTACCTGGCCAAATCGCATGTGAGAATTCCCGCGCACCCCTGTAATACACGTACCCAGCCGAATCGCGTGTAGAACTTCCCGTGTACCCCTGTAATACACGTACCCAGCCAAATCGCGTGTGATCATTCCCACATACCCCTGTAATACACGTACCCTGGCCAATCGCGTGTAGAACTTCCCACGCACCCCTGTAATACACGTACCAAGCCAAATCGCGTGTGATAATTCCCACGCACCCCTGTAATACACGTACCTGGCCAAATCGCATGTGAGAATTCCCGCGCACCCCTGTAATACACGTACCCAGCCGAATCGCTTGTAGAACTTCCCGTGTACCCCTGTAATACACGTACCCAGCCAAATCGCGTGTGATAATTCCCACATACCCCTGTAATACACGTACCCTGGCCAATCGCGTGTACAACTTCCCACGCACCCCTGTAATACACGTACCAAGCCAAATCGCGTGTGATAATTCCCACGCACCCCTGTAATACACGTACCTGGCCAAATCGCATGTGAGAATTCCCGCGCACCCCTGTAATACACGTACCCAGCCGAATCGCGTGTAGAACTTCCCGTGTACCCCTGTAATACACCTACCCAGCCAAATCGCGTGTGATAATTCCTGCGTACCCCTGTGATACACGTGCCCTGGCTAATCGCGTGTAAAACTTCACGCGTACCCCTGATATGCACGTTACCCGCTTTGCGTTCCTTGTTTGGCAGCCCTGTGGACTGGTCCAGGGTTAGCGCTGCCCTTTGCGATGATTTAGCGATTTTGATGGCTTTTCCTTGCGCGAGGGCGTTCTTGGCGGCGTTACTGGCGCTGCTGCAGGGTCGCTGCGATACTCTGCGCCACGGCTGGTTTGGGAGCCTGAAATCCATGAATACGCTGTGCGCGGAAATCGGTTTTAGCGCACGTGCCTGGCGCAGTCAATCGCACGCGGACACTCTGCGCCAGCCGCTTGCGACACTTTTCTGCGAAATTCTATGAATTACCCTGTAAACGTTCAAGAAGTTTAGAAAAATAAGATAAAAGAAGTATAGTGCTAAAATTAAAAGGGAGAGAAGAATCAAGAGAAGGCTTTTTCAAGATAGGGAGAGTAGTAGCATGCTTAAATGAAGAAGGATAGGTAGAAGAGAGAAGAGAAATATTGAAAAGAGAAATAAGATAGGACACCAGAGAAGGATAAACCTTAGGTATACTTGGAGAGGGATTGGATTGGAAAGCACAGCTGTAGGTTGCGCACATGCTAGAAAAGCATTGTATCAAAAGTAGAAATCATGCACAATGTTAAGATGCCAACCCCACCCCACTTTCTCCACCCTTGAACCGACCATCCCCCCACCCTCTCCAAAAACACGCTGACCCACCCAACCCCCACTCTCTCTAACCCCACGCTAGTCCACTCGCTCAACCCTTAAAGCCCAACCCTCACTTTATACCCCAGACACCAACTCTACCTCCACTCTTTCTACTCCAACCTACCTCCACTCTTTCTACTCCCACCCACCCTAACGACATTCTCCCTACCCAAACCCACCCAACCACCCAGGCTCTACTCTCTGTACCCTCACCTACCCTACCTCCATTCTCTCTACCCCGACCCACTCTAACACCTCACACCCAACCTAATGCCACTATCTCTACCCCCAATAAATCGCCCACCCTACTGCCACTCTCTCTACCCCATAATGTCACTTTCTCTAGCCCAACCCACCTACCCTATCTCCACTCTCTCTAACGCCACCCACCCTACCTCCACTCTCCTCCCCCACCCAACCACCCACCCCACTCTCTACCACCACCCACCCTACCCCAGTCTCTCTTTCATCAATAGCCCACCCTACCCACACTTTCTCTACCACATCCACCCTACCTCCATTCTCGCTACCCGCACTCTCACTACCCTCACCCGCCCTATCACCGCTCTCCCCACCGAAACCCACCCACATTATTCCTTCTTTCTCTATCCCCACCCACTCACCTTACCACCACTCTTACCACCACTCTCTCTACCCACACCCGCCCGCACTACCCTCCCTCTTGCTACCAACACCCACGCTAACCCCACTCACACTACACTCTTGCTACCCCGATCCACCCTACCTCCACTCTGGCTACCATCAACTACTGTACCACACTCTCATTACCTACACCCACCTACCCTACCCCCACTCTCTCTACCCTTACCCAACCTCCCCCACTCTCTCTACCCCTACCCAACCTCTCTCACGCTCTCTACCCCACCCACTCAACTCTCTCTACAACCCACCCACCACACCTACACTCTCTACCCTATCTCATCCTCCCTTTACACTTTTGCTTTATGTCTTACCCTTTCACTCTCAACCATTCCATTATCACATTTCCCCTTGCTCATCATCGATGGCACCCTCTCTCAATCTTCGCCTCCCTTGCTCTATTATACTTTCTTCTCATTCCTTTACACACCTGCAACCCTTATCGCATCCTCCTTTAAAACTTTGCCCTTTCCTCCTTACGCCCTAATGCCTCTAAATGCAAAATGCAAAATGCAAAGAACAGCAGAAAATACCAACACTATTGGCTTTGCCAATGCTTGTCTTAATAGTCACCTCACGTCCACACCCTTCTGATTTTTTTCTCTGGTTGTGTCCATTCCTGGCTTGAACATGCATTCTATTTGACAACAATCTATTTCTCAATGGTGCGTTCGAATTGTATGGATTCTCAAAAGAAACTCCTAACAGGTGATTATACACTGATTCTACAAAAACATTGCATGATTGCAAACGAAATGGAAATATAGTAATTAAACATGAAGATACTTATGTTGAGAATCTCCAAGGAAGTATTGAGGGAATATGTGAGAGAGAGGATGCATGAGGGAAGCATAGTTAGAAAGGCAGGCATCAAAATGGAAGACAATAGGCAACAACACGAAACCTCTCCCGCATCACGTAGTTTGGAGAATGACAATAACCCGAATGCTGTTTGAATTGTTTCCATTTTTGACAAGCACGTTTTGTTTCATTAGAGTAATTATACATATTATCAAAGTGGACCCTTGGGTTGCTTTTCCATGCCCACAACTAATCTAACACTGAATTTTGTTTTCTAAAAAAGCTCAAGATGAACTTTAACAATTTACTCGACTAATTGTTCAGCCTAGCACATGTGCCATTATCAACCTTTTGCTTGTAGAAGTTGATTTTATCAGCCCCAAGCTGAATACTAACCTTGGTATTTAAAATCCCTTATAGCAAACGTATTCTAATTAAGGCTTGTAATGACATGCCAGGCCAGGCCATTGCTGTGGGCTGTGAATTGTGCACGGAGAACAGGAAGAGGCACTGGTATCTTCAGGCTCACAAAGCCCTAATAAAGCCCCACGAAAATAATGTGATCAGTCAACAGGAAACCTAATGTAATCTGTATCAAAAGAAGACTTGCTAGATGGGATTTATTTAGCAGATTCTCTTCAAAGCCTATTTGTTCAGCCTTTCAAACATGGCTTCCTTCTGTGTCCTTAAAGTACAGTTTGTGTGTATTGGACTACTGGTGGAAAGGAATGCCACGGGTCACAACAATGCAATCTGTTCCAGCTTCACTTAATGATGTGCAATGATGTGTCAATGATTGAAATAATGATGTGTTATTTATATAGCCATTACACTTAACTGTTTTACATAGAACATATATGCATGCATTATTACTCAAACCGAGTTTGAACTCATTTATAGACCTCGGAAGGATGAAAGGCTGAGTTGGCCCTGGCAGGATTTGAATCTACAGATCACACACCAAGCACACTCAACCCGCTGAGCTATCTTACTGACTTATATTTGTGTATGATAACGTCTTTAATTATATTGCCATGGATATAGCAAAATAGATGTTAATGTAGCTCTGCAATCAGACAATGGTGTTCTATTTTTGAGATAAACACCTCTTCTCTATCTTTAAAATGGGGAACTTACATAGCAATATATATATATAAAAACAATTAAAATGAACATTTAGACAGATGTGTGTAAACAGCTCCTCTGAATAGATGGAAGAGTGCACCGTCCCCCTTCTTCATGGTGGGGTTCTTTGCCAACAGACCCCTGCAAATGTCAATGGCCCTCATTACAAGTTGTAAATAATGAAAATTGACCAATAGATAAATAATAACAGGATGCCGTGTATGTATAGTCAAAACATTTTACCAATACAAAATATTCATTTAATTTAATTAAACAATTCAAATAGTTCATCAAAAAAAGAAATTTCATCAGAATAAAGTTCATCAAAAAAAGATTGCAGTCCCAATTTCATAATTCTTTTATATTCAATACATTCATATGGGTGTCTATTCTAACCATTGTGGGATGTTCTGACCCACTAGTCTATGCCCTACAACATCAATGTGTGTTGCTTTCATCAAAAACAACAGAATGGCCGCCGAAAAGCCTTATGTGCGCTAAAAATCTTTGAGAAGTGCACAGGGAAACCTGAAAAATAGGCTGCCAAATCTATTTTTGCCTATGTCAGTGGTAAAACAGGAGACCACACTGCCAAAACCTATCATTGGGCTGCCCACAGAGTAAAATAGAACTGCTTGAAAAGGCAGTGCTACATCCCAAGGAAAACCCAGAACTGCCTAAAATCAGTTTTTCCTTGGCTGTTAAATTTGCAAAATAATGATTCTCAAACAGCAGAGAAGATCCAACATCCTTGTGGGTTGTTCACCATCACATTATTTAAGGAAACCCCATAAGCATAATGTCAGGAGAAAGACTTTCATCATAAAAAAGTCCACATTCAAAAGGTGCTTGCATGGGAAAAATATGTCATAAATGGGCGAAGTACCGCCACTCGTCTGTGTCAGAAGCTCTCATGACTTCTACTGTCAGTTTAAAACTTGTGTCTTAAAACAAATTGTAGAAAAGAAGAGACTTGCCATCAAAAGCAATATGGTTTGCTACTATTCAATTTCTATGTTTTAAAAAGACTGGAATGAAGAGATTTGTGTGTATATTTGTAGAGAATGTAAATTGTAAACTTGTGTCTTAAATCAAATTGTAGAAAAGAAGAGACTTGCCATCAAAAGCAATATGGGTTACTACAATTCAATTTCTATGTTTTAAAAATACTTGAATTAAGAGATTTGTGTGGATATTTGTAGAGATTTAAATTGTATTTTAAAAAAGCCCATTTTAAAGTGTTTTTAAGTGAACAAAAGTCAGCTACACTGGACTTCAAAGACATTCCACAGCTTCTCCCCAAACAAAGGATTTTTCCTCCTGCTCTCTGCTCAGGAACTGGCATTGAGTTGTTAAGGGAAGTGGGAGGAGATGTTGGCCTGTTGCTCTTAGGGACAAAAGGCTCCCTTGAATGAAAGGAAATGCAAATTTGGGCGTCAATAGAAACCAACTAAGGAAGAGAGGCTCAGGTTGCTCTGGTCCAGCCAAACCTTAGAGGCGGAGCTAGACTGATATGTGTATCTGAAACTTCAAGGAAATATGTTTTTGGAAAAAGAATCATAGAAAACTGTGAACAATTTAGAAAAATCTGTGTTTTATAGGTTGTTAATATGAAAATGCCGCTCACAGTTTGAAACTACTCTGAACCCTGTGCGATATTCAGAGACCGGACTACTAAAATGTTTATAATTGTAGCAATTGTGATAATGCGAGGAATATGAAAATGTACAGGATTATGCCCAGAGGTCATGTGCATGTATGTGGAAAAATGGGTAGAGATCTGACACTGGGTAACCAACCAAAAGCGCGAAAAACTTTCGGTATTGAACCAAAACTCCCAAGAAGAACTGGGACTCGGACGGAGATGTGCTTTATTAAATATGTGATATGGATATGTATTATTAGCAAGTTGCTGATATTATAGATATGCTTTCTATGAAAAATAGGTTTTCTGTGTAGAAACAAAGGGGAGGTTTTTCTCTGGATTGTAAATTGCAGCATCACTATGACACTAGATTTCCTTCTCGAATCAGGAAAGGAGAAATACTTTGACCAATCGGATCCCTAGAGGGTGGGCTTAGTATAATCAGCCTACCCACCCCTTTCGAAAATATATAAATAGGGACTGTTGAGGACTTAGACACACACATTCACCCATCAACTGATTTACTGGCGAAGCGCTCTGCAGGAGAACCCAGATCCAAGACTCCAGAACTCTGAAAGCAGAAGGCCCAATTTCAAAGCTGAACCCTTCTCAGCTGGCCTTTAAAATCTTGCAACCTGATTTTAACCCCAGACCTCCAAGGGGCACATAACAAAATTGAACAGCCTGGCTGTGCTGTTTTCTGCTTCTTGCCACAACTCTGGCTAGAACCCAGAGATCCATACCAGTAGAGCAGAGCTGTAACCCAGAACCAACCCGTCAGATCCAGTCAAGAGTGCCCTGCAGAGACCTGAGTGCCGTGCTGAGTGCGCAACCGGGTGCCTGAAACCTATCCCGTGGGCTAGCAGATTCCAGTCCAAAACCTTTGACCAGATCTTTGACGGGCCTATTCCAAAACCATAGTTGTGAGTATCTAGCATAGAATTGTCCATAGCAATCTCCTAGCCTTAAGTAATCCAATCCAAAACCATTTTAGCATATCCATACTGCATTCTAGAATCTCTTTTGTCTTTTCTGAACCTTTCCCTCATCCAAATTTTCCTTTGTTAATTGTAGTGATAAATTCATCTTTGCGCTAATATATTTGCTGAAGAAAGACAAGTGTCTTGGCGGGCAAAAGTCAGAGTGGAGGCGCCGCTGTTCTGGTGGCTGTCTGTTGGGTATCTTGCATCTTCACAGCCTCCCGTATCTTGCATCTTCATAGCCTCCCTTAGTGTAAAGAAAATGCTTGTTTGTAATTCAAAAGCGCATCTTTCATTTGAAAATCTTGACTCGTTTTGAGAAAAATCGACTTCTACTAAAGCCTCTGTAACTTTTGAACCGTGCATGCTAGAAACAAAATTTAAATGTCAGATTGAAGCTAACATCCTCACCTCTCCTCATAGATTTTCTGTAATGGTGTTCCTCGCGCGCTGACAAGTTTGCCGCAAATCTGCATTTGGCTCAATTTCAACACAGGTAAAATAGCTATTTCTTGCATTCAACCTCTGAATTCAGTTTCCTATCTGATAGTCATTAAATCATCATTGCTAGTCTTTACCTGAACTATCCAAAGCGGCTCCCACTAGTTTGGAATCCAATTTAGAGAATTAAATACATTTTTTGTGTTTTTCCCATTTATTACAAAACCACATTCAAAAGCCTTTGACATGTTTGAAATCATTCCTGTTTCTCCCTGCTTGCTGGGGAAATTGGGATTGAAACTGCAATTATTGACCCGTTTATTCCTAAAACCTGTTTTTTCTCCTTCCATCTTTATATAGCATATTAGGGGGATTGAGTAGTATCAGGGGGAAAGAGTGATCACATTGCATTTGATTGAACACATAAAAGTATGATTTCTGTGCTGCATTAATTTCCTATCATTGCATTTCATTGAACACACACAAAGTTTTATTCTATGATACATTATTCTTCTCACCCATACTCCTATTGATTAAAGAGATTGTTGATTGTAATATCACCCAATGCTGATCATTGTATAAATATTAATAGTGTGATATCTAGATAGTGTTCAAAGTCATAAAAGTGTGATATATATATATATATATATATATATATATATATATATATATATATATATATATATATATATATATATATATATATATATATATATATATATATATATATATTGTTCAAATCCATCAAATAAATCTTTAACTTTGCAAAACAACCTACTTCTTGGCTCAGTGAGACTGGGGGGATTCAAAGAGAGGGGCGTGATATAAGGGTACATCATTCAGAAATAAAATAACTTTAGACATAAAAATATATAATTAAGGGTTCCAGCTGGGCATCTCACGCTAGGCATTGACTTAGGTGGAGTGCTAGGTTGAAACCACTTACACCTTAACCAAGATTTATGACACATTTTCTAAATTTCAGCTTATGTATTTTACAGATGTATCCCTCTATCTCTATATAAGGGGGTGACTGTTTTGTCGACACGTGTTTCGGTTGTATTCTAATGGGTACAGATCATCTTTCCCTGATTATTCAGCCAACCTTCCTCAGGATGGAATACAACGAATAAGTGTTGTTTCCTCTATGATGGAATGGAATGGGCCTTGTGATCAACAAATATAATAATAAACTAATTACAATTTTTGGCATCCATGTCACCTCGAATTCATATACAGTTAATGTGAGCAATACGGTAATCAATCAAATTATTACCTATTCTGGCTCACCCAGGATGCAATTTTCAATGGTGATGGAATAGATAAGGACTATGCCCTCCAACAGGTTGTATCACGTGATCGGGGTACAATGTACTAACTCCAACACAATAGGAAGAAACAAACAAACACAGTGTCCTGTTTTTAGCTATTTGGTTGTGTATTCAATTGTCCATATTTGTAAGAAGAAGGCTACTTACTAATTCAGACTGATTCACTGTATTTGGATATTAGATATTTGGTCCCAGCTCACAGAGTCTGGGTCATATTTCTTCTTCACGCAGCCAATATCCCGTTCCACTTTTGTGGAGCATGGTTGTGGTATTAGTATCCCATCCTGGTAAGATAGGAAAACCTGCATAAATGCATAGTCATAACTGATTTGTGTTACATTGTATATCTCTAGGTGGCCTCAGCCAAACTTACATCGTTGGGGTTCACAAGTTGTATTTCGTGAACTGTAAAGGGAGCGGTCTCCTCAGCAAACCGTGTTGGTTTCTGTTCAATTTCCGTGAGGACGCTGCTCTTAGCAAACCATCCCTAAAATGACATATAGGGCCGGTTACACCGTTATATATTCCCATATCCGGTATTACTGTCAGTAACATGACAAGGTATACAGTGGTAATACCCTGCCAGCTCATAGCATAATAGTTTATCAGACTTGTCACTGTGTGTTTCCTGAAATCACGCGTCTATGTCAGACATTTCTCCCCTTGTCAACATTTGCTGGTTACATTGCGGACCTCTATTGTAAACGCTATTGAAATATCACTTATCGTCTTTTTTGGAGTAGTTATTCGCCTCAGTTTAGTTCCTGCTTCCTGCTAACAACTATCCCGTTGGAATCATGTATGTAGAAAGAGGACAGGATCCTAACGTTCTCTTCCAGTTGCCGTGTGTCAAAGACAATAATCGTTGTCTACTTATGCCGCATTCTATACAAGGTGTGGAGAAACTGTTCAACGTCTTACTTACCTGATAAGGTTATCTTGGTTTACAGTGATTTTTCAAACAATTTAATCCACATACCGCAGGGCATTGTGAGAGATCTAGTGTAAAAACATCCACACTTGTTTCCAGCGGTTGTCAGGTTCTGGAATATATTCTACATTATGCCGTCTTGGTTGCCAAGGCAATACGGGCAATATTTTGTTAGGGAGTGGCTTTTTTGCATTTCCACTGAGGGCCATAATGATATTGTTGTGCATATTTCCCCCACTTATTTGGTCACTAGGGCATTCCACTCAACAGATATATTTAAGCTCTGCCGGACTGTGTTTAGAGAATAAATCCAGGGCTGCTCAAGTTTATGTGTGCCATGGCCATGTCGCCACCTCTGCTTCTGTGTTTAAAGGTTTGTAAAACAAACCATTTGAGATCTGTATGTTTATGACCTTTTTTCTTGAAATGTTCAATCAAAGGCTTGTCACTCACCTTATTGTGTATACATGATCGATGTTCACTTATCCTCACTCTGATCTCCCGAGTTGTTTTGCCAATGTATAACAAATTACATGGGCATGAAATAATATCTATAACATTCTTTGTCAAGTAATTTGTATGGTTTTTAATTCCCATTTTATGTTTCCATGTTCAAACACATATTTTTTTTCAGTTAGCGGGCATACTACGCAATTGCCACATTTGTGGTGTCCAGTTATAGGGGGTAGTCCCCATTGATTGAGGATCGATTGTTCTTTTGATCAGTCTCAGTATGTGTGAACAAGTCTTTGGCACAGATTACTGTTGCGTTTAAACACGAACATTGGCCTTTTTGCTAGGCTCCCAGGATTTTGTATGAGACTCCAGTTCCGATTAATGATTTTCTTAATGTCTTTACTGATGGGATTATAGGTGGTCACACATACCAGTCTGTCATTCTGTCTTCTTTCTTTTGTAGTTAGGCTTATGTCTCTGTTAGTCTTTGCCGCTCTCAGATTTTCTTTTATCATTTGGGAATATTTTGCGCAATAGAGGTGGCTCTCACTCTAGGATTCCTATATTCAGGCCTTCAGTTAATGTTCTGAACAAGGGACAAGAGGGAGTCAAAGGTGGCCTGTCTGCAATATGCCAAGTGAGAGACCTACTCCAAATCACACATACATGTAGCATGTGCTATTTTATGTTGCTTTCTTGGTCTTTCGCTGTGCTTTGGCCGTGGTGGCTAAGGGCAAGCTTGAGGAGCACTAGCCCTTGGAGGAATTGTTCAGCACTTGCTATCAAGCCCGCAGTGGATCCATGAAGTTAGAGCTGCCTAAATCTGGAAAGGAGTAAAAGACAAGTTATCACAGTCTTTATTCACACCACCAAGTGAAGTCTTTAGTCACAACACCAAGTTAGCAACAACACTATTACCCCGCCCTCAATACACTGAAGTAAGGAATGTGGTAGGAGGAGTCACGTAAATAGCAGGCTTTAAACCACTGTCCCTTTTGCAGACAGACTACTGAGTAACTATCCCAATTACCCAATTAGCTTTTCGTGGCCAGTTGAATGTAGTTGGAAAGTTCACTTCTGCAACAAAAATTCTCTGATCTACAAGATTAAAAGAAAGAGGCGGTTTTCAGCAACAACAAACAACATACGAGAAACATAAGAGCCGTCAGATCTGTAGACACATGCTCAGAATCAGCAGGGACGTCTTTAGGAGGTCGTCAGGGGTCACACTAAACACTTAAAAAAAATGTGAAGCTCTTGGGCTGTTGCCAGTGCCGGGGCCAGAGGTGAGGCTGCTCCCTGAGCTCGCCATTTTAAAGCCGCTCTTGTTGCTTTTATTATTGTGAACATTCTTTTGTTTTAACACTGTGAATATCTTATTCTTTGAAGTGTGGAGAGTGATTGGATTACGGAGCTTAACTGCTCCTGTGATATTTTATCTCGGAAAGAGAAGAAATACTGGGCCATGAGGCACATCAAAGCATATGGGCACTGGTGAACGATTCAGCATCCATCAAGCAGACCAGCTGAGACCTGCATTCCAGCAAGGAGGAAAACATCGCCATCAGACAATCTGGTCAACTGTGTTGAAAGTCAGAGAGAGAGCCAACAACACTAGGAGACAGGCCTCCCTGATTTCCATCGCATGCATGGCATGACAGCCTGTCCGATAGCACAGCGAGTAGAGTGCTCCCTTTGACATCTGTGCAGAGCCTGCTGAGGAAGGATCAAATCCCGGCAGGGCCAAACTCAGCCTTTCATCCGAGATCGATAAATGAGCAACCCCACACCATGGGTAATAGGCAGCGCTCAGATACCTGAGGGTTCGTAGCGCTATATAAATGCTAAATTAGTATCATCTGTAGACTGAAGGGCCCCTGTCTCAGTGGCACAAACGTTCAAAAGAGAGGATACAACCACTGAATGTGATGGTAACTATCTATTTCATGGTTTTCCTCATGAAGGGCAGAGCCATAATGGGATGTGACAGTGCCAACCAATCAGTGTCTGAAGAATGCTGCTTAATGAAAGGGTTACTATGCCGAGTCTTTATATCCTAGGGGAAGGAACCCTGAAAGAGAACAGCTAATCTAAATTCAACTGATATTTGTTGAGGCTGGAAAATAGGACCTTGCAAATGTATATGAGGAGTGATCAGCCTCATGAAACGTTGGCTAATTTTAGACCTTGACTACAGACCCTGGGTCAAAATGAGATCAGGTCTATACATTCCAGCAACATAGATGGAATAGACAATGCACAGACATCAACATTTTATTGACGATTGGACACTAGGAGACTGCAACGATCAATCAAGATGCAGGGAAAGAGGGCATTATCCGTTTGCACAAGCCTAAATGCACCCCCTCCAATTACATCTTCCTGTCTTACACCTTGCAGTGTCGTAGGGCAATAAGGGATGGTTTAAAAACATTCCTACATTCAAGCACCTCTGTCCTCTCTTCTGTTAAAGAGACCATTCTATCCTCATTGAGTTAAACATTATATTAGCAATAATGGCCCTTCCCTCAGGCAATTACCAGGTGGTAACACCCTTCAGCCACTGTTAAAACCGTCATTTTGCTCAGGTCAATTAATATGGGCCAGGGGCTGCTCCCACCGGTTAATGGCTCTTGAATTGTGTCATGTGACTAATTTCTTAAATTCAGTATTCCAGAGAAGTATCAACGAATGCAGCTAAACCAGAACGTCTATACTTTTTCTGTAAATAAATATGATCTTGGTTTTGTTGGATGAAAAATGTATCTGAGAGAGATAAAACCATATCTGCTGCAAAAATGCCATTATTCTAATTAGAATGAGTTTGTTTTAAAAGGTTACATAGCTCTATTTTGTTTACACTGTGCCTCTGTTTATTTATAGACTAGAAATGGGCAAGCATAAAGTTATTAACTCAAATTCTTGTTTGAAACTTGTAATAAAAGGTGTGGATCAAATTGAGCCATTTCAGCCTGCATAGACGTAGCTTGTGAGTCGAATAGTGCAGGGCCAGTAAATGTCAGATTTGGCTCGAATTTGAGCCATAGTTCACTATGGCTGAATTGAGGTATTTTGTTCCTCTTCTTCTATAACTTTATTTCGGCACAGAGCCATTCACGTTTACAGGCAAAAAAATCAAATAATATACGTATGTAAACACCACCGATACATTTCCCAGATACTCAATCAGATTAGAAAACGTCTTTAAATTAGGGATGGTCTAAATAATACTCAATAATGGCTCATAAATGACAGTGTTCATCCCAGAACAACTTGAGATAGGACACAACAATAACTTGGTGATTTTAATGGAGAGTAAACCTTGAATTTCTGGGCCTGAGAGCCTCACTCTAACACCTGTTCCCCAACGGGACACCATTTGCTCCTGAGAGTGCAATCTATTGTGACATGTTTCACAGGCCTGGAGACAAAGTTATATTACAGAGTTTAATCAGGGTTGGCATCTCTTATTAAAGTTCAATAGGTGCTTAGCCAAACCATGATTGCTGAAATCAATTCTAATAGAGTCATGTACATTATCTCCCAGTCCACGGATCCTGGTACATCGTGTAATATGCTCCTTTGTGATGAATAGACAGCCCCTTACTACCCAAATCCAGTGGATGCACTTGTTTAGGAGAGCGGCAATATCTTGTGGTGGGTCAGGGCCAGCTTGGGGACCTTATGGAGGAAGAGTGACCCCCTGCCCATGATGCCATGGGCCTTCTGCTGTCAGCAGATAACATGTACCCTTACTACCTTAGGGCCCAGGAGGTACATCAGCAGGGTGGGGGGCAAAGCAATAGGTATTCATACTGTGGTCATGGTTATTTGAATCTGTCTTGGGCAATTCCTTGTTACCTGCTGGAATGATTATGGGAAGGATGATTGATTCAGGATTATTAATCAGACCACTGCCACCCTGGGTAGCACTAATGTTGCTTGGACCCATTTCAAATAACAGATGAACCAGCTTCCTCTATTTTGCTCGGGTCCCTTCCCTCATGCCCCTGATCAACCACTTACCCCTCATTACACATGCTCCTATCCCTACGAACCATTTCGATGAAATGGGTAACTCATTTTTTTAGAATCAAAATTTCTGCCAGCACACTACATTATACATGATTAATAGTTTAGCCTTTTTGCTTTTTAGTTTACTTCTTAAATCTGAATACATGTTGTTTTATCAGTACTATTCCTACTGTGTTTGTGTGATCAAATGGCTAGCTCACAATAACTCCTAGCCTCCTGTAGGTCTTTTTGCACCTCCAGTGCGTCAAAGGGAGGGCTAGCTTGACTCTCTGTTCTTTCTTTCCATTATTCACTCATCCTCTGGAGTCAGGACCCCCGTTAACAAAAAAGAGGGTTTCTGCCCTATTTTCTTTACCAGCACACTACATTGGCAAGTGCTGAGCGATGTCTCCCCACACCACCCACAGGAGTGATTTGGTGTAACCCTAACCACTTGCTCATGGGGGAGGACAAAGCCTAGCAGATCTTTGTCTGGCATATGAGATCACTAGTTGCCCCTGCTAATGCAACATGTTTCCGCACTTCTGACACCCCTCTGCCCCTAATTGCAAGGGTTTCTTTGCCTAGAGGTAGCCCATTGGAAATCACCTGCGAGCACGGTGTGAACTTGATACATTTGTGTGACAGGTGGGCTCCTCAGGGGTGGGCATCTTGGACTGTAATGTGTTCCCCCCACTGGGGGCTGTAGAGTTACAGGAGGGGTCAGATTACAGTTACTCTCCCACCAGTAGTAGCTAAGAACCCCTCAGAGGACATAGACATGGTACATCTGGTGAGGATAGAAGTCCCGGGATCAGAATCAGTGACTCCCCCTGTGATCATCCTTGTTAGAACGACCGTAGTGTAGTCGTTGACAGAAGCACGGTTCCTATAGTTTACAAGCCTGCACTGTCTAAAGAAGAACATCTGGAATTTTCGAGTGTGTTGAGAGCAGTCATTTCTTGATCAGCAGTCGTCCCCCTGCTCCCCCAAGGATCAAAATTGAGAGGAGCACCAAATTAGCCCAAAGCATTGTTAATTCCAATGATGAGGGAGTGGGCATTTTGCAAGGGTCTTATAGAGTTAACTGAATTGGACTAAGTAGGACGTGCAGTTGTCAATGAATCTGTCACAGGGATTGCCACTGGAATTGTCCTCTTTACTTATAGGATTTTCCTTTGTGGTATGGGTACACGCATTGGTGCAAGTTTCGCTGGCATGTCAACAATATCAAGAGCCTCAGGGGTTAGCAAGGCCATTCCCACTGAGGTCTGACGGGTCAGGTAACACAGCCTAGCAAAGTAAAGGGGTTGGCTTTTATTGGCTCTCACCTGTTTTCTGTTTATCCTTGCTCAGATTCCAAAGCTCTGTATCACAAATTCCAGAGGCAGCAGCATAATCCTGTTGCTCCTGACCCTCTCCCTTTTATGATTAATGGTGATTATGAACTCTAAAAAGAAAATGGATTCAGATGAAAACCCAGTGCCTAAGAAACCAAAATCTTCTTCAGGGATGGAGGAGACACCTAGCACACAGGATATATATTCCTTGCTGCTGAAGATGGCCCAGGATCTTGGGAAAGTTGTTCAGGATGTGAGTGATGTCAAGTCCACTATGGAGGATGTTTCCTTGAAGGTGTCACAGTTGGATTGCCGGGTGTCAGCCTTGGAAAGTGGGTCTGCATCAATTTGCTGTGAAATGGCTGGTAGTTTCAGAGCTTATAATAGCCTGAAGGATGAGGTTCAGAAAGGAAGGAAAAGACAAAAATCTTGAGCTGGATTTGAAAATCAGAGCCAGGAGCCTGAGGCTGGTTGATGTTGAGGAGGATGTCTCAGAGGATTTGATGAAACTGGACTTGGACATTTTAAAAACTTCCTTTCACTAGGATCAGGCTGTACTGGGAGATCTGGATAATGCTTATAGGGTTGGCAGAAAGGATGGACCTAAATCCAGAGAGATACTCATTTCCTTCACTTACACTAGGATCAAGGAGGACGTGCTCAGGTTGGCAAGGATGAAGGGTAAAGCCTACTATAAAGGGAAACAGATTTTTCTCTATCCTGATTTCCCCAAAGAGTCTCTGGCCATACAGAAATCATTTAAGGATGCTAAAGAGATAGCTAGGATTGCTGGGGTGAAGGCTTTTCTTAATAGGAACAATGTATTGACACATGTCCTGCCTGGTGGAGATAAATCCACTTCAGACCACAAGGAGGCAGTAGGTTGGTTGGAGCCACTGCCGAACAGGGACATTTAGTGTGACTTTAGTGCTTAATATTGGTATTTTTAATTTGTTTTGGTTTTGACAATATGGTGCCTCATGCTTAATACAGTTGAATGTTTTCGTTTTTAAAATAAATGACCTCACTCTGCTCGTGAATCTCTAGCTGCTCATCGGCTCGCCCACAGACTCTTGCTGGTGCCAATTCAAGAAAAGGACCCTGCTAAACAACATAATCACGTGATACGATGCACGCTGCGTGTGACGTCAGATGGATCTTTGTAATGCTGCACTCCAATTCGTGTTACGACGGCGGATGATTGTGGTGTTCCGGACATGCCTCGGTTTTCCTTGCTTGCTTGACAAAAGGTGATCGGGGAGGTGCACGCTGGTGGGGAAGGACCATCAGAGAGTAAGTGCCTTGTTGGTGTTTTTTATGGTGTTACGCACTAGGGTGGTCACCCGTACTTCTCCCGTGTTACCTCTATGATCCGCCGGATGCTCTTCCTCCAGCCTATCCCTGGCTCCAAAAGCCGACTGTCCACCACAGTGTATGCTTTAGAGACAATACAAAATGTTATTTGCAGTCAGCTGTGTCTAGTTGGTGCCGTTTACTTTACTAATTAAATAGTGACGAGCAACCGGCTACTGTTCGTTTGCGGGTCTATGTACAAGACGCACTGATATTCCCGTATACCTGCCTAGCTCAGAACTCCTGTTCTGTTAGCCCAAGCACGAATGGTGTTGAAAATTATTCCATATTATCGCTTGGGTCAGCGATTCCCATGCCATGCTACATGCATTCTAAAGGCATAGAGATGGTGTGGAAAGCCATCAAGTTTATAAGCGAGTTGGCACATGTCAGTGTGGAGGCAATACGGGTCCAAGTGGTTGATGGAGATTCCATCTTTTGTCAGCCCTGTTCTGCTGATTCGCAGTAGTGCATTGGTTGCAGGGCATGACAGTGGTGGCAGACGTGACTCGTGATGCTCATTTGATCATTGAAATGACTTGTTCGTCGATGCGTCTCCGCTTCAGATTTATCTGGTCTGCCACCGGGTGTTTCAAGGACATTCTGGAGGAGGAAAGACTCATGGAACTATGGCCTGGCATGATCAATTTGTGGAGATGTTGTTAGCTCCATTGCCCAGCCCTTGCTTGGAATTTTGTATTCTGTGGAAGGTCTCCATTTGAATTTTTGCCATTTTTGGGATTGCCTTGTATCTGGCTCGAGGACTTTCCACATATGGGAGCCGGCTGTCCTGGTGCACTCTTTGTTTCCCTGTTACATATGTTCTGCTTTGGCTCAGGGGCATCTGGGTGCCTCCGGGATGGCCTACTTGCTTGTATAGATTAAACATGCCTCAACAAACATGGCGACAGACCAGTAATATGTGGCTGAAATGTTGGTTTTATGTGACAATGGAGGGTTTTATTGTTCTAATTCTTTCACTTGTGTGGGTTTGGGCATGTGGTTTTCATGTGTCTCTTGCATTGCCTTTGCTATTTCAATTCTGAAAGTTCTGGTTTTTAGGTGTGGCTGCGAGACGTGTGCATCCAGGGTGGATTATTAGTTTTGATGGGTCCTTGATGATCTGTCAGTATTCATTAAGGCCAGCTAATGTTTGGGGTTGTCTCTGGTGTGTGGATGGAGGAGAGCTGTTTATTGGATTTTCATGTGTGACGGTTAGATGTCTATTCATTACAACTGAGGATCTTTTAGTGATCCAGATGTAGGTGTCCTTTATCGTCCAGTGTACAGTGTTTGGGGGAGAGGGGGCTGATTGGTGATGTGGTGGAGTTGTTCTTATGTTGTGCTGAAAAGTTGGAATATTTATGTTTGGGTATTTTGTATTGGAATTGATCCTCTGTGTAATTTGTGGTGTATTATTGCAATGGGGGTGTGGCTGGGTGGAGAATTATGGGGATTGTGCTCATATGGTGGAGCTTGGGTTCCTGTTTGATGGGGAGGGGGTCGGGACTTAGGGGCTTTAGTATGTGTTTTGTGTATTATTACTTGGATTTGTGGTTGTTGCTAGCAGACTGCATCTGTTTCAGCGGGGGGGTTGGGTACTCTGGGTTTGGGTGTGTGTATTTTGCCTTGTTCTCTTCAGCTGTTTGTGGTGGCTATGATTGTTAGGTGGGAAAATCATATGGTGACCATGGTGGGTGAGTAGTTGAGGTTGGTGACTTGGAATGTTAATGGATTGAATAATGCCAAGAAGAGAATGAAGATATTGTGATTCTTGGATGAGCTCAAGGGCGATGCGTGTCTCCTGCAGGAGACTCATTTGGCTAAAAATGAAATTGAGAAATTGAAGAAAGGTTGGGTGGGGCGGGTCTATGGTGCCTCATTTAATACAATATCGAGGGGTGTGGTGGTTCTGTTCAGGAAAAACGTTCCAGTCAATGTTCTGAGAGAAGTGTCTGACAAGGAGGGGAGGATAATTGCTCTGCTGCTTGATTTGCAGGGCTTTGAGGTGTCCTTGTATAACATTTATGCGCCCTCGGTAGATGACGGATCCTTCTTCAGAAAGGTGGCACAAATGTTGCAGGATTTGGGATCCAGGAACATTGTGTTGGGTGGTGATTTTAATATTGTTTTGGATGAGTCAGTGGATAGGAGTGGGAGTCATTCGAGAGGTCGTGCGGACCGGCAACATTTGGCCCTGGTGGATTTGCTGTTGGAACATAACTTGCAAGATTGTTGGAGGATGGCGCATCCCTTGAATAGAGAGTACATTTTTTACTTGGGTGCACATTCAATTTATTCTAGGATAGAAATGTTTTTGACTGCTGGTCGATTGACGGAGTGTTGTGAAGCATGTGAGATTGGTAACATTCTTTTAACTGATCATACGCATGTGGTTTTGCAGTTACGGCTGAGATATGCCTTGAATGTACATACATTTTGGAGGATGAATGTTTCATTGCTGCAGAAGGATGATGTGTTGGAAGCCCTGAGGAAGGAAGTGGATTGTTTTGTGGAGTGTAATCATGCTGGTGAGGTGTGTCCTACTGTTGTTTGGGAGGCTTTGAAATGTACGATGCGGTTGGAGTCTAAACTTACCGAATTGTCGAGGAAAGCGATGGGGGATCCCGTTTGTGCAGAAGCTGTGGGCGAACTTAAAAGGGTGAGGAGAGAGTTGAATACACTCATTCAAGAATGTAATGATCGGAATAACTTTAATTTGAAAAGCGCCTATTTTGAGAAAGGTGAATAATGCGACAGGTGGTTGGCCTTATAGACTGAGGAGACAGGAGTCTGAGCGGTCTATTCCTTCGATTCGGACTCAAGACGGCAGTATAAGTTATCATCCAGTTGAGATAAACAACATTTTCGAAGACTTTTATGCGGAACTTCACAGGAATGAATTGGGGGTGTCAGGTGTAGGTGCAGAATCTTTGGGGAAGCTAGGCCTGTCTAGGATTAATGAGAATGATTCGGAGTTGTTGGAGGAGGATTTTTCATTGGATGAGTTTAGGGAGGCGATTGGTAAGCTGAATGCTGGGAAGGCCCCTGGGCCGGATAGGTTTCCGGCGGAGTTTTATAAGGTGCTACCTATTCGGATCTCCAATTAATGCTGGATATGTATGTGGAGTCGTTGAGCACCGGATTGCTTACTGATACTACTAGGCATGCTCTTTTATCTGTCTTCTTGAAAGGAGGGAGAGACAAGACTCTGCCTTCAAGTTATAGACCTATTAGTCTTGTTAATGTTGATAATAAGATTCTGACGAAAATGCTGGCTTGCAGGTTGGAGCGTCTGCTTCCGTCCGTGATACATGTGGACCAATCTGGTTTTGTGGATGTTAGTAAAACCTCTAGTAACATTAGGAAGATTTTGAATATTGTATCGAAAGCAAGTGGTCAGGAAGGGGATATTGCTGGTTTATCTTTGGATGCGGAGAAAGCGTTTGATAGGGTGAATTGGGACTTGCTCTACGCGGTGTTGCACAAAATGGGTTTTGGTATGATGTTTATTTCCTGGATCAGGCTGTTATATAGCGAGCCGACTGCAGAGGTTGTCACCAATGGTATGAGATTGGGGAGGATTAGATTGGAGAGAGGAACGAGGCAGGGGTGTCCCCTGTCTCCTCTTTTGTTTGTGTTGGCTCTGGAACCATTGGCCGAGTTTATCAGGAAGGCCGATGATGTGGTTGGTCATTCGTGCTGGGGGATAGCGCAGAAGATTTGGCTGTTTGCGGATGACAAGCTCTTAGTCCTTAGTGACCTTAAGAGATCTGTACCGGCACTGATGGACGTTATGGCGGAGTTCCATCTTTGTTCTGGATACAATATTAATTGGATGAAATCAGAGATTATGCCTTTGACACATTCTGTTGATAGGAAGTTTGTGATGGACTTAGGCTTCAGGTGGTGTCCGGATAAATTGCTGTACTTGGGAGTTTGGCTAACTCTAGAGATTGGTGACATGGTTAAGGAAAATGTACGGGACATATGTAGTGGTTTGCGGATGGATCTTGAGAGGTGGAGTCTTTTGAATCTTTCTTTGTTGGGAAGGGTGAATGCCTTAAAGATGATATCTGCCCCAAGGATTAATTATGTTTTAAGTATGGTCCCTTGGATGTTCCCTACGACATTTTGGAGAGATTTGGACAGGATGCTGTAGGAGTTCTTGTGGGATAGGAAGCCCCCAAGGTTGAAATTGTGGAAATTACAGTTGCTGTTACATAGGGGTGGTCTTGGAGTGCCAAATTTCAGGGCATATCACTTGGCTTACTTTTCAGAATTTTTGGTTCCTTTTGTGGAAGAATTGCAGGATGTTTGGGTGGAGGCGGAAACTAGTTTTAATGGGCCGCTTACTTCGAGAGCTGTGTTGACTTCGGTCTCAAGACAAGGTTGTGGAAGTGATTTATTGATGGATAGCATGAGGAGCGCCTGGAAGGGTTTGTGTCAGTATTTGGATGTGGATGCTTTCAGGGAGGTCGGTGCTTCGGTGTGGCTGATTCCTGCTATCAAAATAGATGGCAAGGTGGTCTTTTGGGCAGATTGGTTTCTGAGTGGGGTGCGGTGGGTTGCTCATCTGTTTACAAATGGTCGTTGGATGAACGCAGGCGAATTGCAGCAACGGTTTATAATTTAAAACTTCAGGGCTTCTGATTTTGTGAAGCTTAAACGTGTGATTGGTGTTGTGGATTTGGAGAAGAGAATTGCATTGTATCTGTTTGCAAGGAATTCGGTGGGATTGGGTGGGGTCTGGCCAGTCGCCTGTATAAAGTGTTTGTGTCTTGCTTTCAAGGAAATTATTCTTTAAGGGAGGAGTGGGGCAGAAGACTCGGTTTGGATGTCACAGAGGACTTGTGGGAAAACATGTGTATGAATGTAAAGTTGTGCTCACTGGGACTCACAGAGAGATTGCGACAGATACAAATTCTTAATCGAATTTATTGGGCACCTGAGAGAATGTGTAAAAGAGGGATGTTGGCGAGTGCAGAATGTTGGAGATGTTCATATGAGATCGGTACACTGGAACATCTGCTATGGGATTGTAGGCTGGTGAGATTGTTCTGGGATGAGATAGGATGGGTGTGTGATGAAGTGATTGTTGGTCTCCCTGTCTTGGACTTTAGTGTGGTCATATTGGGGAGTGATGAGTCAGAGTGAGAAGAAGTGGTTATTCAGAGGGGCGATGATTGGTAAAAAAAATCATCTTGAAGAACTGAAAGAATGCTTTGACATTGAATATTGAGACGTGGTTGTCTGAGATGCATGATTTGGCAAATATGGAGATAGTGGTGTTTAGGAGACTTGGCAAATTGGGTTTGTTTGAGAAAATATGGGGTAGATTTTTGAGACTATTTTAACTTGGCATTGATTTGTTAGGTGTGGGGGTAGTTGGGAGAGGTATTTGATTTGTTGGGGGTTTAGTGTATTATATCTCACTCTGTAAATAGTGCTGTGTAAAATGTGGTGATTTTCTTCTGTTAATTGTAATGCTTTATTTGTTATATGTTGATTTTCCTGTGATTTGTAATAGATGTTGTGTAAATAAAGATTTAAAAAAAAAATCCACTGGGGATTCCATCAGGAATCAGGAGTGAGGGTGCAGGTATCAGGTACCGGCAAACAGCCCTTGTAGAAAGAGCTGCTCCTAACAGCAGACACGCCATCACGGGTAGCTTCCAGTACTTCAGGTGCCGCATTAGCAGAATGCGAAGACCTAAGCAGGCGCAAACACCTGCGCCCATCCCCCCACGAGCCCGGTGGGCTCCACCAGTTCTTATCCTGGGGGGGGCCTCACAGGCAGCAACAGCAAGGATAGCAATGGCAGACTGGCAGGGCACCCAAGCAGGTGCATACACTGTGCCCCCTGCCCCAGTGGGAAAATCCATGTGGATTTCAAGAAAGGATAGGCTAGATTCTGAAAACGTTTTGGTGTATAAACTATGAGTGATTGTGCATCTCCTTGCTTGTACCGAAAAAAAACGTGTTACTCTATTCTCAAGTTGCATATATTCAGATGCTCATTTTGATCCCCTTTGCACATTTCAGCCAAAAGTGGGTGGCTCTGTACATTGCAAATCACACCTGAAATCCACAAATGGAATGCTCATTGAAACGCCCAGAAAAAAAGACACATACCCATGTGCCTATTTTGGAATAGACGTAATGGGATGTGAAATGCATGACAGGGTCACAGCTGACCGGTGATGGTATGAAACACAGCTACCTCATTTGCTTATCTAGCAGAGACAGAAATGCTAATTTTCCTTTTTAACATTTCACAATGACATGCATTTTAAGGGCCCATCACTGTGAAATGCTCTTTCAGCACCCATGCTGGTCGCTGGGGGCCTGTTCCAGGAGTGCGTTCCCCACACTAATGTATGCAAGGGGCCTGCCATTTCTAAAATGGGCATGTCACCTTTTTGAATAAGATGACCTTTTTGGCACAAGTGATATGTTGTGCTTGCCCATCTCAACACTTAAGCCATATTCTCAAGGGTGTCTGCCTGTGCGTATCACATTCATTTGCCCTTTTTCACCCTATGATAATTTTTGTAAAGAAGGGAGTGTTTCTGTCCATTTGAAAGCACATCCCGAATCATAACATGGAGTGCTCTTTGAAATGTGAAAAACATGGTCACATTCCCCTGAACCTTTTTGGAATAGGTGCAAGGTGATGCACAGTCAATGACAGGGCCTTGGCCAACCGTCTCATGTATTTTCTTTTAAATGGAATAGAAGTAGTGTAAACTAATTCAGTCCTACGTGCATGTGAACAGAGGATAGCACTGGGGTAACGCGCTGGGCTCGGAAGCAAGATCATGCAAAGCCAGTGGCGTAACACAAAATGTGGGGGCCCCCCTGCGAGCCATGCTGAGGGGGCCCCCCTCAAACTCGGCAACAAATCACGGGTCGTGCCACACTCTGGCCGGCCTAGATTATCACGCTTGCACAATACGCAAGAATGTGCTGCTGAAGTGGTATGCCACACACTGTACTAGGAGAAAGATATAAATATGTGTTTTAATGCAATATTCAGCACACTTTCTGAGAAAAATTGGCTAAAAAGCCAGAGTGTTTGCAATTGTTTTGTAGGGTAACACCAATCCAATACACGCAAGTCCCCAACAGTGCACAGGAACACTAATGCGTTGCTATTAAAAATGACATGCCACATTGAAAACATGTCCCACTGGCTGCACAATGTAGACTAGTGTAGACACGTTATAACATTACAGTAAAACATGCCAGGCCACATTTAGACATACCTAGACTGGTTGCACCAAAATACCAGTTGAAGCAATAACACTCATCAAGACGAGAGCATACATTGAAGCCCGGGTCTCTGCTGCCTCTAACAACATGGCCAAACTCTTTAAAATCTGCACGGAACTGGTCAATCCTGTTGCGGTCTCCACCTCTCCTGTTCCTTCCCAGGCCCGCTGTATGGCTCTGGCCTCTCACTTCTCTGCTAAAACTCAGGACATCCTGTCCACTATCTCCTCTTCCTCTCCCTTGTCCTCTTCGGCCCCCCTTTGGCCATCTCTACCTCTCCTCCTCCTTTCTCCTCTTTCTCTCTGACCATACCTGACAAGGTTTCTAGACAAGTCTGATTCATGAAAGTCTCGTCCAAACAGGTGCCCCCCTGCTGCTCCAGAAACATCAAGGACTGTATTGACACCCTCGCTGCACCTTGGCCAATTTCTGTAATCATTCTTTCACCACTGGAACGTTGCCCTCTCCCCTTAAGTGCTCCCTTGTGCACCCACTCCTCATGAAGCCGTCTGCCGATCCTATCTGTCGGGCAAACTATTGCCCAATCTCTATCACCCCATTCCTGGGCAAACTCTTGGAAAAGAGCTGGCCATCTCCCAGTTTACTCTCCACATTGAATCTGTTGGTTGTCTCCATGACCATCAGTCTGGCTTCAGAGCTGCAAGTGGCACCGAAACTTTTCTCCTGAACACCAGTGAAGATCTGCTCTCTAACCTTGATTCCAGCATTCCTTCTGTCATAATCCTCCTTGATCTTTCCTCTACTTTTGACACAGTCAACCACGGCATCCTGATCAATCGACTACATGAGAACCTGGGCATCACGGATCAGGCCCTGGAGTGGCTGACCTCCTTCCTCTTCGACTGCCCCTCCCAGTTCCAACCTGGTCCCTTTCTCTCCACCACATCTCCCTCTACCTGTGGCATTCCCAAGGGCTCTTCTCTCACCCTGGTTTTTCAACCTCTACTTGGCCCTTTGCCCCACCTGATCTCTACCTTCTCCTCTAACTTTCAGTATTATGGGGATGGCACTTGGCTTTCCTTCAGGCTCCTCTCATTTTTTGCTCATTCCTGACTGTCTATCTGTGATTCAGGATTGGTGCACCTCCAACAATATCTACCTTAGTGTCATTAAGATGGAGATCCTTCTCATTGGGAACCCAGCCCCTGCTTTCCCTCTCTCACTCAGTCTGGCCACCCACCTTGGGCCCTCTTCTTTCGCCTTCCTGTGAGGGAAAAAACCTTTTGTGTCATCTTTGACTCAACTCTCTCTTTCTCTCCATGCATCTCGGCCGTTGCCAAGAAGTCCCACTACCTACCAGCTGCTCCTCCTCAAAGGGACTCTTCCCTTTTTCACTTACCCCCAGAAGCGCACTGTCTCCAGAGCCCTCTTTCTCTCTAGGATGGACTACTGCAACAGCCTCTTTCTCAAGCTGCCTTCCTCTACTCTCCGCCCTCTGCAACTAATCCAGAACAGGACAGAAAGACTTATCCTTGGCCACAAGCCCAAGGATCATATCTCTAAAGCCCTGAAATCTCTCCACTGGCTCCCGGTGGTTGCAAGAATCAAGTTCAAGACCCTTTGCATTGTCCACAGGCTTTCTGGGGTCGGGCCCACACTGCATCCAACGCTCTCTTCCAAAATACCTTTTTTCTCGAGCCCTTCCCCCGGCTACCTCCAACTCTCTAAGGGCTAGACGCCTCTTCAGGCAGAGAGTGGGGGGTAGATCTCTCTCCTCTGCAGATGCCCCCCTTTGAAAGGGCCTCCCTGCCCCTCTCAAACTTTAGCGGACCACCTGATGTTCCGGAAGCAGTGCAAAACTTTCCTCTTCTCCTCTGCTTTCGCTCTGTCCCTCCACTGCTGACCTACCTGGCATACCTGTCTGCTGTACCGACTGGTTGCTTGGCTACCCTCAGTCTCACTGAGTCCAGGCTCTTTCTTGATCAGTCACCCTTGCACTGCCTGTGGGGCTACATCACACTTAGGGGCTACAACTGTAACCCTACAGTCCCTTGTTCTCCTTGCACTACCGAGAGCTGCACTGTCCTGGCTGCACTTACTCAGCGCATTACAGTCCTGTTTTCCCATCCCTTCTTCCTTGCACTTCCCCCTTCCTTCTCCCTTTCCCCTTGCATTTCTCATTCTCGCACTTGCACGATTTGAATGACACAAGGCCTAGTAAGATCATTTGTCTTGTCCACCCTCTATCTTCACTCCATTGCTTGTCAAGCCAAGAAACGCTTGTGTACAGGCGTGTTATAATAGAATTATATCATATCATTTTATCACAGATGGTAAAAAAATATACAATGCTGCAGTAAGAAATGGCTAGACTGGCAGCACCCAAATGCCAATCTAGCCAGGTAATTACACTTAGCAGGACTGCTTTATCAGTAATGCGCAGTTAAAAAAAGTCATATCAAACTGAAGAATAACTAGACTGGGTGCACCAAAATGCCTCTCTAGCCACTAATACCACATATCATGCCTCCTTAGCCTGGACATGGACAACCATTATGATTTATCACACAATCCCACCGCCCACACATCCCCTCTCCCTCCCATGCTCTACCTCAACCTCCAAAATCAGCTCCTTGGCCCAGAATTACCTTCACATTCCTCTTCCTTGTCTCAGAGCTTACGTTTGAGGCTTCATGCCTCATAGGTAAGTACTGGGATGAGGATGAGTGGGACTAGGAGTAATGAAGATTACAGGTAGCTAAGTCCAACATTACCTTCATGTACCTCTACCTCATCCTAGTACTTGTGTATGAGGCATACTGTCTCATACACAAGTACAGGGACAAGGAAGTATAGGGCTAGGAGTAATGACGATTACCAATAAGTAATTAAGGCATTAAACACAAGTAGGGGCTTAACAATATTCAGTTGACTGGGCTGCAGCACTCACCCCCAGAAACTTTGGGCTATGTTGACTCAACCTGGCTGACCTTCAGAGCAGTTACCGGACAGAACAGGACACAGCTGTTAAATGTCACCTGGGTTTCGCTCTTAACAAGGGCCCATAAGTGGGTGCTTTCACACTAAAAGGAGAGCGTTAACTGCTTGTAACATTGAAGCTGCACTAGAATAGTCTCATCAAAATGCGTAAAGAAGATAGATGTCCCCACACAAATAAGTGTGGCTCCCCTACCACCCATGAAGTTAGTGCCTCTCCCAACATTTGAAGGATCAGCCACCTGAAATGTAGGTTTTGTAGTGCCCCTGAATACAAGCACAAACACTATTCACCATATACATGCATGCATGCCCAGCCATTCTTACATTTAAGTGTGCACCCTTTCACCATACAGGCACACCCAAGCAGCCACCCATGCATTTAAGTGTGCACCCTTTCACTTTACAGGCACACATGCACACCCAGTCACCCATATATTTGTATGTACCCTTTCAACATACACAGGCAGCCACCTCCACATTTAAGTGTACATACACTCACCCACGCACACGTCATTGGGTTGAGGTGAGCCCTATTAGTTCAAAAAGAATTTTGGCCTCAGTATAATTTTGCTGGTCCGGTAATAATGGTACCGGTAAGCTTGCCTGTACCGTTGTTACCAGACCAGCAAACTACGAGCTCTGCTCATGGGTGCCTTCCCGCCCGCCAGGTCTGACATGGCGGGCGTACCGGCACCCGCGAGCAGAGCATGTCGGATACATCAGCACCATTCTGAATGGTGCCGGTGCATCCAAGCTCCCCATTCTCATTGAAACCTATGGGGATCAAATGAGAATGGGGAGCATTTTTTTCCGGTCTGGCGGGCCTTAATGACCCGGTAATTGCCCATTTGCGGGTGCCGGAAAAAAGCGCAAGTTTAGCGGCAGCCTGCCGGTTTTACCGGCAAGGCTACCGCCAAACTTGTAATGAGGCTGATCGTTTCTTTTTGAAATCACTCTGACTTCATAAAGAAATGATTTCTGTTAAGGACCAAACCATAACGGAAATCATTTCTTTATGAAGGCAGAGTGACTTTAACAATAAACTATTTCTTTTTGAAGTCATAGGGCTCCCCCACCCCATGACATGGAGGCCTCCAACCTGGGGTCTTCCATGCCATGGGGTGGAGGGAGCCCTCGAACTTTAAAAAGAAAGTTTCTTTTTGTAGTCACTATGTCTTTATAATTTCTTTATGAAGGCAAAGTGATTTCAAAAAGAAACAAAAAAAAGAAAAAAATAGAAAAAATATTTTTTTCATTTTTTTTCCAAGTGGGGCCCCCTCCCAGGACATGTGGTAGCGGGGTCCCCCTCACCGCAGGGGCTGTGGGGACCCCTGTTACGTCAGTGCGCAAAGCAACAGAGGTTCGAGTCGCTGGCATGGTAGCTTTCCAGGAGTAAGACTTAAGAACAGAACAGTCACAGGACAAAAGCTATTGGCATCTCACCATGATGTGGCAGTCACAAAGAAGACACTAAGTCATCTATTTCACAAGCATCAATAATCAAGTCCACTCCACCTTGCACTGTGTGATTTGAAGGGCACAATACGTTGCCATCATAGTGCTGGCATTTAGGCTAAGACTAAGAGACATGCAATTCATTCATGTGCTGGTTCATTTTAATGAATATAAATTGCTGAACAAGGGTTACTTTAAGACTTGTCCTGTAGTCATATACCATAAACCCGACAGCGTTAAAGAGTTGTTGGCACTGTACACAAAAAGGGCAGCATTTAGGGATTCTCTCAAAGGTTGCTGCCCACTTACTCAACCAGTAGTCCAATTGATAATTATCTTCTCTTGTATGACATGCATGAAGTATATACACATCCACCACCTGAGCTGCTGAAGGTACGCTGTGTGTTCCTGTAGACCCATCCACAGTGAGGAGCGCAACATAAACGGAGAGCCTTGTTTATGTGTACAGGTCACCCACGGCACAGCCAATGGGGGAAGCACATTAGGGGGACTTTAGGTAAATCAGAATGAAGATTAGGTAGATTCAAATGGATGGGGAGGGTGATTTCCTGGAAAAAAGGAATTATGAAGCATTCATCTCTAACTATTACGGGGTTAGTTAATAGTACAGCAAAACAGCCTTTCACCTTCTGTCACACATAGAACATTCAGAAGCTCACTCACACAACATTCCATCCACAAAATACTAATTATGTCATACATGAAAGCAAACATCCTTAACAGCATGCCAAAGAGATATGAGAAGCGGAAAACACAACATCATCTTTCAGAACCTTACAGAGGCTAAACTATATGTGAACCGCCTTTAATACTGTCACAGGGCTCTACCTGGGATCAGGAAGGATGCCAAGTCCATATGTCAGAGTTCGCTATTATTATTAGGGATTTGGTACAAAAAGGGCAACTTAAATAAAAGTGGCATCTTCCCAAACAAGCAAAGGTTATGATGGTTCCTCTTTTCAGTGGGGATGGTGATCTTTCTTCACAGAAACCTACCCTTGCTAAATGTCTCTTCTGCAGGATGCAAGTAATTAGGCCTTACTGCCTCAGAATCAAGTGTCACACCTTCCACAGTTTGAAGGGGTTTGTCCAACCCCTCTCTAGCATGCTTTATGGTGGTCTGGTCCCTTCTTCTTCTTCTTGACCTGAACTAGATGCAGGCTTTCTAGGATTCTGTATCCTATAACTCACTCTTTGAAAAACGCTTTTGAGCAAGTGGGTCATTGGACACAGCCAGCAAGAAGAGCTAGGGGTCTGCCTGTGCTTCCTCTTGGTTTCTCTCCTCTCTCTTTCTCCAACCCTCGAATGTTTCTGCAATGTTCCTGACCGCAGCCCATACCTCATCACAATACCCAAGGACGAATGGGCCCACCAGAACCTGCCTGCTCTTAATAACTAAGTCTTGCCGTTCTCTCTCCTCCTCTCTCCTTTTCTTTCCACCTGATGTTCTTGTCTGAGCTTTCCAGCCCGATTCTGATGTTATTCCTACACTCGCTCAGTACCACCGTTTTGAATGTTCTTGTCCCTATTCCATTGGGTTTCACCACCTGCTCCTGCACCCTCATTTTTACCATCTCCTCCTGTCTTCCACTTTCATGTGCTGATGATAGCCTCACCTTCTGTGACCATCCTTCTCTGGATGATATTCCCTCCTGTATAACTACCTCAACTCTCACCACCTCCTCATCCTCCCCCTCTGTTATGTATACCTACGCATTCAATAGCACCTCCTCCTTTTAACTCTGACCCTGTCATGTTATCACCTCTGCCTTGACCCTCTTAGCTCTCATCAGTTCCTCCTGCTCTGCAGTACTGCCAACTATCCACGCGCCTCCATCTCTCCAATCTCCAGCATTCTCCAAACATGACCCTCCTTCTCCTACAAATCCACACAGCAAAAATGGAGTTCTGGGTATTTTTATAGTGTGCTCCATCATTCACCTTTGTGTGCCTTCCAGGGAGGGTCCGCACTGGATTGTAATTTGGTGAGGGATGTAATTGGCTGCCCCCGAATACACCTGATGCTGCTTTCAGCGCAAAGACCTGGACCTGGTCTATTACTTGCCTAAACTCCATCTTGGTTTCTTATTTGCCCTCCCGGGGGCTGCTTGTGCTGTGCCAAGCATCTTGGTGTGTCTGGCATGTGATTTGCAGGCTGGAAGCACACTGGGAAGTTTCCAAAACACTTATATTCATAGAGTACGAGGCAACATATTAACATTGTATCCGAGGGGAGAGAATTCCTTTCTGGAGATTAATGCATCTCACACTTTAATTCCCAAGTTTAACTGTCAATGTTCAGGAGGTTGCAAAATGGCATCACTGATCCATGGAACTGCAGAGTTCAATGTGAATCGTGCAAGCTTTGTAAACCCGTAATGTTGAGCATCGAGGAAAGCGTTCTTTTATGGGTCTGGAATTCTGTGTCTGCTCAGGGAGAGTGTCATGCTCTCTCTTGGTGTTGGAGAGGGTGCAACTGTGTTGAATGATAGGTTTCAAAAATCGTGTTTCTGAAGATTCAAAGCTTATAGCGCTGGTCTACTGTACTGAGCTAGTGGTTGGGGATGTCTCGGTCCGCATGTGTTGCCTGTGGTTCTGTATAGTCATTGTGGTGCAACTATTGATCACCCAATGTTTTGCACCCATATTTCTGGCCAGAGTTTTCTTTGTTTTATGTCAGTACTATAAGAACCACAACATAATATGGTAATAATGCAAGAGCCCAGTGGACTGCTGAAGGAGGCCGATGACCCTGAAACAGCTGCTGACACTCTGTCTCCTATCAAACCAAGACAAGAGAAACATTACTCAGCACAGCTCGGAGCGAGTGGATCACTGAACCAACAGCAAAGACAAATAACAGATACTGTGTGAAATCCCACATAGATAAAGGGTGTGGGGCTAAGAGTAGTCTATATAGATGTGCACTGAGATCCAACCCTGTGGGGAAAGAACTGTTTCAGATTGGTCCTCAAAGTCAGGTTGGATGCAGACTCATTTGAGGAGTGAGGAAAAGTCAGAAACAGGAGTTAACAGGTATAAATGACCCATGTGAGCATGACAGAGTGAAAGGTGCTTGTGTGAGGTCAACAGGTGCAGTGATGGACCAAGAGATCATGCTGAGGACGGAAGGTAGAGAGGAGTACTGAATCTGAGTCTGTGGAGGACTTGGATGAAGGGTGCAGGTGAAGTATTGCATGTGACATAGAGTGGTGCCATTTGGTAAGAATACATCTGTGATTGTGACAGTGTATGTGAGAGTGAGTGGTACTGGAGCAGGGTGTAAGAGGTAGTACAGGGGTAGGGGGCAAATGTAGAGGGTGAAGGAGATACTCAGGGGAAGAGAGAGAGAGGGGAGAACAACATAGAATGGAGTACTTGTGTGGGGGAGGGTAGTAGTAGAGATAGAAAGGGGG
Source organism: Ambystoma mexicanum (assembly GCF_040938575.1). Taxonomy (NCBI): domain Eukaryota; kingdom Metazoa; phylum Chordata; class Amphibia; order Caudata; family Ambystomatidae; genus Ambystoma; species Ambystoma mexicanum. The sequence goes on from NC_090935.1 coordinate 747,588,628, forward strand.
AACGTAAGAAGACCAGAGAGACAGAATAGGTGGGATGAGAGGGATAGAGAAAGTGAGAAGTGAGGAGGGAAGAGAGAGAAAGAGAGAGGAGAGGAAGTGAGAAGACCGTAGGGAGGAGGAGGAGATGAGAGGAAAAGGAGAGAGAGAATGAGGTTGAGATGGCATAGATGGTAGGATGAGAAGGGAGTATGGAGGTGTAAGATCAGGGGGAGGAGTCAAAGGGAATTAGAGAGAGATAGTGGACAGGAGGGTGTCTAAGCGAATACGACACCAGCAAAACATCATTGATATATTCTTGTGGGAACACAATAGTTTGCAACCCCTTAGGAAGTCCTGAAGTTAGTAAGGTAGAAAAGACCTTGGCCTTTATGTCCTTCCTTTGTAGGCAGGTTAGATTAGACAGGAGGGGCAAGCAATCTCTTGACGTTCCACTAACTTTGGCTGATAGAAAAGCCTGGGGGTTAGGATAGATGGAACCCACAGGAGGTTGAGGGACAAGTCATTGAAACCCATTATTTGGATTTATTTGCAGTCTTAAAGACCTCGAAAAGTCAATTGTAATGTGTTATCAATACAAATCCATGAAACATCTATCAGACTCTTTAGTTTCTTAAAACCATCTGTCACAGTCACCACATTCCCTGTCCCCGGAAACAGACAGGGGGCTTCATCCAATATTTATAGGAATACAATCAGAATACACATCCACCTATACTTAACATCACTAACTATAATTTTGCCTATGGCTAAAATTCTACTGAACTTAGGCCATATACTGACTCCAAATTTGAGTTACGCTTTTTTGTCAGCATAGAAGAACTGACATCCATTGTTAATGAAACATCATCCCAGTTTCGATCACGGCTTCTCCAATGCTACTGTTGATCAGCAAAGCACCTGAAGCGCTGCTTTTCAGGGAATTCCTAGGTGTGATTTCGGCTCTACTCTCCCCAGGTTACCATCGCTCAAGGATTGTCTTGTACATTTATACTGATGTTGTTCTCTCTGATACATGCACAGTGCTCTGTTGCTTCTGAGCTATGTGTGTGCTTTATAAAACACAAATACAAAGACATATATAGATAATGAGACTTGTTGACCATAAGTCTTTCGATCAGAAATGATTTACAATAACACATTTACAGATGGTAGAAGCATTCCCAAGAAGGGTGCCTTTACAATAGCATAAAGATGAATATACGTAGACAGAAAGTTTATGAGGGTGTACACAATTAATTCAGACATATACCAGGGTCAAAACAAAACAAACAGAAACAATATGTATATCAATCAATCAATCAATCAATCAATCAATCAATCAATCAAACCACATTTATTTGGCAACTATGCCATCAAAGTGCACACAGATTATACAACACACTTTATCACTACACTCAGAACAAAGAACTATAAACATATTTAAAATACAATACAAGTTTGGCATCACCAACAATAGTTTATTGATAATACTTGAGAACAGACATTCACATAGCACAAGTACAAAGTAGTCAAGACAGTTCATACATACAGTTTTCTGGTAATATTGACCAAACAGTTACCCATCTCTAGACTCCTCAATAATAAAAACAATGACCTGACTACTATGGTACGAGAATAAATAAGTTAATATATGCATAGATTCATTATTATTGTCCCCCCAACAACACTCGAACTAAAAAAAAAGTATATGAAGATAGGCACATGAATACCTTTCTAATGTGGAGTGCATCCTTGATGAACATGCCAAGAGCCCAAGAGACTACTATGTCTTCTAGCATAAAACAATATAATAAAGCTGGCTTGAATTGGCTAATCCCTCTACTTATGAAGATTGGTTTGAATGGCCTCTGTCGAAGAGGAGTATAGCCTCTGCAGAAGGATAAAAAGTGCTTCCTAGTTTCAAATGTATCCAAACAAAATGGACACATCAATGACTCTGTTTTCATTCCTTCCTAATTTCCCTTTAAACTATCCAATTTGAGTCATTTAAAGCTAAAGAGTATTAGATTAAAGTTCTCTCATCTTCTAGAGCCCCATTCAAGGTTGGGCTGTGGTATAGTCAGAGTTGAAACTAGCATATGGGCTCTGTTAGAGGGTTTCTCACACGCAGCCATCATGTGTATATCTTCATAGGACTTCAGTAGCATTCCTTTTTTCTATGGATTATGGCTGATGAAACTAGTGGCTCACGTTTATAGAGGCCAAGGTAGAACTAACATTGTCTAGCCATCTGATATTTCTCCAACTGTGACATCCCATTAAGTCCCTAATGCTCTGCCTTGACAATGAGGCACCAGGATTCGCCCATGTGGAAAGTGACATCAAAGCTGGTGCTAAGATGTGACTATCCTCAATATACCTCATCCCCAGTTCTGCATCATCTGAAAAGATTGGTGCTCCCTGAGGAAGAGACAAAACAGGTTCGGACAAAGCTAATTCTCAATACATTGCAATATAACTACTGATTCTGTTCCCCAGATCTTATCTCCATAAAGCCCAATAGCTATCTTTGACAATGTACACTTTTTTTATGATATATACTGGTTGTATTCCTATACCCTTTGCAAACGGGGAAATGTCCCATTACTGTCATTCAAACATATTTCTTCAGCATGTGTTCTTTACCCTGACTTGATCTAGAAAAACGGACACCTAAATAACTAAAGTACCAGAGTCTTTCCAAATTAATTCTCTTAACTAGGAAACGTAAGGTGCTCTACGGACCTTTCACCATGACTGATGACTGTGTTCCATTAACTTTCAGTTTCCTGTTAGACATAACGTTAGCACAGCAGTCTAATAGCCTGATTAATGTTTACAAGTAGGGTGAAATATTCATTTAGCACTTTGTCTTTTGTACAGTATATTGTACAATGTGTATGTATATTTGTTAATACTTTTTGTTATGTTACCTGTTGCATAATAAATGAATTGTATGTGATTTGATGATATTATTACACTGTCACTGTTATTCGCTCCACATTTTTCCTTGTAGATTGATGTTTAAATGTGCTATACATCTTTAAAATTATATTGCATTTTTTTCAGTCCTAGGACGTTAACATTTGCCCTAGAAAATGCTATTCCAGTTTCAAATGTGCCATGGCAATCTTAGTTGTAGCAAGCACATGTTCTTGCGGATTTCTACAATGCCCCCATACATTGAATTATGTGATGGTGTGATACTGCTCCAAACATTTATAATACCGCTGTTAATGATGACATGGTTAAGTATATTGCATTACTAATGTCCACACTGCCCAGTGAAAGTGACTAAGACATGACTAAGCAGTGCTGCATCATATGTGTCCCATTTAAGTGTATTGTAGTGCTAGTTTGTTAATTGCCTACCCATTCACCCTGACAGCTTTAGGTTTATCCACGAAAACAACTGTGCCACTATCAAATTTCAACTTTCACAAAGTGCATGCCACTGTCACATGGCCTCCAAACAATGTTCACTTGGAAATATCACATGACTCATAGGCCATTGCCCATGCCAATGTGGCTCTCTGGGCGCATCCAGCACACTAATCTCCATTCATCGACTTACAGGAAGTGCACCCCTGGGTTCATCCTCATAGGCAGCCAAAAGTTAAAGGTGTTCAGCCAGCTTCACTTCAACTGTGTGCACATTTCCTATGAATGCATTCTGCATACACCTGAGGCACTCGCAATCCATTAATTAGCCTATTTTACGCACACACCTCCATGTGTATAGTGTTGTAAAGCCTACACATTGCCATGTGTGTCTAGGTGAGCATTGTACCATATCAGATAGGAAAATTGTGTATTTTGTTTGTGCCTAACCATAGACAATGCCATAATTTCCTTGAATGTTGATATCTGCCTCAGACTAAAATGGTGATGCAGAGAGGTAACTTGGCTTTAACAGCAGCCACTGCTTCTGTTATGCTGGACAGTCTGCCCTGTTCTTTCCAACTCTCTCATGAGCCCGTCATCGGAGAGCAGCCTCGGTTCAGAATATGGGACTGATTTACAAAACGTTTTTAATAGGATTGTGCCATTTTAAAACACTTATGTAATTCAGGCCCCACATGTTTCTGACAGGAAACCATGTCCTTTTCATCTGTGGATTATGGCGAAAATTTGGAGATGACATGTTCGGATGAAAAGGAACAATTTGAATGCCATAACACAGCGAATGAGATACCAAATCCAGAACGCATACCAGATTTGAACATTCTTTGTAGGTTGACAAGTATAAGGCAAGAAACTGAAAGCGTCATTTCAAAATATGCACTGAAATGTGACCTCATCCTTAACCTCACAGAAAGACACGAACCAGACACTATCCAACCATCAAAAGAAACGCCCTCCCATTAATATGTTCACTAATTAATGCTAGGTAAATTCCTGCACATGCCCTTGATATCCACAATCTCATTACTACCTTTAATCTTGATATATTAGCAATTACGGAAACCTGCTTACATATAGCCGCCGGCCCTCCGGATCCGTTGTCCTTCCATCAGGAGACACTATTTTCCACACAGACAGAGAGAATGCCAGAGGGGGACGGGGGGTGGCACACATCACAGGGGACACTCTACCCATTAAACAACTGAATTCCTCCCTTTCTTACAAAAGTGACATCCTCTCAGCGAAATTGGAGTTGTCTGACTCAGTCACCATCACTCTCCACACCAATTACTGCCCCCCTGGTCCATCCTTGACCTTTGAAGAGAACTTCCTTCACTCCCTGGATGCCCACATCACTATGACCTCCAAAGCAATCCTCCTGGGAGAATTCAACCTAGGCATTATTGATCCAGATGATCCAGCAGCCCTTCTGCTATCAAATTCGCTTAGCGCCCTTGCCTTCCAACACTGGGTCAACACTCCCCCACACAATAAAGGTCGGACCCTTGACTGGTTCACTGATCTGAACTCTCAAGTATCTGTCCTCTCCAACGACCCCCGCCCAAGGTCAGGCCACAACATTGTCCAATTCTCCATCTCGCCTGTCATCCACTCTACGCCCACCCCCATCCCACTGTCCCCCACCTTGGCCCGCAGCTCCAAAAACCTCACAATGAAACACTTAGCCGCCCTGCTTAGCTCACTCCTACTTAATCCCCCTTTCTCCAATGAGCCTAACACTCTCAAACCAATACACGAATATACTAACTGCAGCCATCAACACCATAGCCCCACTTAAGCCCCATAAACTTAAACCATCTGCTAATAGAAACTCATGGTTTACCCCTGGACTCCAAACATGTCACACCAACAAGTGGATAGCGGAAGCCAGCTAGAAGAAACCTCCATCTCAGCCCAGTTAGTTACTGTACACAGCAGCCTCAAAACTCTAAAAAAAAGCTAGAATCACTGCCAAATTCACCACGCACTATGACACCAAATCTAACACCCATGAGATTTTCACCATTCTCTGGGAATTAAAAACTCTCTCCATTCTTACCAGCACCTTAACCAAAGATGTCACGTGATGCTCCAATGTCCAAAACGCTATGCTCACCAAAACGGACACCCTACAAAAGAAGATTGACACCAAACAAGCTCTGATCCAACCCTCACAAAGACCTTGGAAAGCCCCCACCTCTTCTACTGACCTCCTTCATGACCCTTCCATGTTTCACTTTTCTAATGTCTCAGAAGAAGAAGTCAAAGCTATCTGTAAGAGCCTCAAACCTTGCTGCAATGTCGACTGTTGTCCAGCGAGCCTCATAAAATATTGCATATACATTCTAGCGCTCTCATTACCTCCTTTATCAACACATCCTTCTCCACTAGCATAGTCCCTTCTAGCCTTAAAGAAGCTTGTGTTCTCCCTCTTATCAAAAGACCCACTCTAGACACTACAATCCCTACCAGATACCGTCCAATGACAACTGTCCATTTCCTACTTAAAATTCTCGACAGAATAGCAATACCCTAAAGCCAACCAAATCTTGGGTATGTGCCAATCAGGATTCCACCCGGGCCATGGAACTGAATTGTATCTTATTGAATTGTATCCAGATTGATGAAATTAGGGATGAAGACAAGCCTGCCCTGCTACTATTCCTAGATCTCTCAGCTGCCTGGTTGACCACAAAATCCTATGTTAGCACCTATCCACCTCTGCCAATTTCACACCAGAGGCCTCAGCCTGGATTGCATCCTTCCGAGGGAACAGATCCATGAGGGTATTTGCAGAGACTGCCAGCTCACCACCAGCACCCATTTCCTGTGGCCTACCGCGAGGATCTTGTATGTCACTAACTTTGTATAACATATTCACAAAACCATTTGTCAGTCTCTAGGACTCCATTGCCATATAGGATACAAATTATGCAGATGATACACAGATTTTACTCCCCCTCTCTGGAAACTACTAGGAAGATTTCTCCTCTATCAACTTGATCTACATGACCAGGCAATCATGGATGACCATGCACCGGTAATGCTTAAATGATGGGAAAACATAGCTTTGTATAGTGGGCACCCACTTGGAAATAAACAAGCTAAGCCCCCAATACTCATCCTTCAACATTGACAGGATAGTAATCCCAGTCTACCCCCTGGTGAAAACTCTTGGCATATATCTAGATGCTTCACTATCGCTATAACGCCAAGCGAGTGCCATTTCCTCCAGTGCCACCTATGCGACCAAGCTAATCAACGCCTCCATAACGTTCCTCTCACCAGACAGTTGCTTGACCACAGCTCTATCCACCATAGAATCTAGACTCGATCACTTCACTGCCCTCTTTGCAGGTACTACCAATGTCAATATACGGAAAATTCAGGTTACTCAGAATAACATACTCAGAGCAGAGCTCAAAATCCCCAAAGCTGATCACATCACTGCAGCGAGAAAACTTTCCCCCACATAATGGGGGGGTTAGGGAATCTCTGTGGCTTCCGATTCGTGAGCGAGTCATTTTGAAAATTCTTACCATCAAGATGCCTATACAAAGTTGCCTCTCCCTAATTTTCGCCAACAATCACCAAAGCATCCTATATCACACTGAAAGTGCTAAAAACTCTGCTGTTCACCGAACTCTGACTAACACTGTTCCTTTCATTCTGAGAGTATGTCAACAAAGAATGTTCATTGATCTGTAAATTCATGGCAGGAATTTTTTCAGTCCACAATATTTCTCACATGTGTAACTGATTTATTTAATACTGCCTTGATACCCAAGGGCTTAGCATGCTCTATAAATGTAAAAATAAATATTGAGAAAAGCTCCAAAGGTACTCTTTCAGAACATATGCAGTGGTTCAACACTGTCAAATCCAAAACGTACAGCTGCTGAACAATATTTACTGTATTATCATGAATATGCTTGATATATGTTTGATAATCTAACATTACTAAATTCAATATTTGCATATCAATAGCATCAGGCCACCACAGAGCAGATTTAAGACGGTTTGGGGTAGAATATACATTTAGATTTACTGGTTTGCCTCCTTGAAGGTGTTTTCTAGTTGGGTGTTGCATGTTAGTTAATTTGACGTTGGCAAAATCATTGAGCAATCTTCTGGGGCAGTGGAGACCATAAGAGAACCAAAACTATTTTGAAAAAATCTCAAGATATTCTTTGCAATAAAGCTTTATGCTGAGATCATACAAATAAAGGGTTTCCACACTCTCAATGAAGGATAGGGCCCTGGCCACATGTCTGGTCATACATTTACCACCCTGCCCCTAAAATCCCATCTGCACCCTCTCAGCAACGCAGCCACTTAAAAGAGATATATATCTGGATCTAAGTGCAACTTCAAGGACAAACAAGAAGTGGAGGAGACACATTGGACACGCCACACCACCTACAATTAGTCGATTCAGCACACTAAAGCATTCATGAAATAGCAAATAGCATTCTGCATATTATAAAAACCTGTAAATATATAAAAACAGAATGAAGTAAAGATATGCCACAACCATGGTCATGTCCTAAAGTTATGTCTAAATTGTAAATGACCATTTCCGGCATGCTCTAAGGTAGTCTTAGATCTACTTTCACTCACTCATTGGCCACTTAAATCTAGAATTCTCACCACTTCTGTGAGACGATAAAACCTTCTAGCATTAGACCTTCAGACCTCTTCAGGACCGCCCACCATATAGGGGAAGGTGATTTCCATCAACGGCGACCAGCAGGCGTCCTTCCAGTAATGGTTGAAGAATACCTTCCAGAGCAGGATCCCTTGAAGCTTGGAGGCTGAAAATTGGCAAGACGATTGACTTACACTATCTGGCCACTACTGAGGTTTGGTGATGAACACAGAATAGCAACATTGTATGGAGGCGCCCCACTGGAGAGCTGGTCAGTGTACCGGGTGGTCCAGGCACACTTTCAAATGCTCTGGATGGCTGAATCCTCGAGAACATATTGAGACTATTTTGTCCCACCAATCCAAGGGTTTCAACACTGCTTAGGTCCTTTGCAGATCTGGTAGTCCAGCAGGACTTCAACTGGCAAAAAGAAAGAAAAGATGTTGGGCCTCTTTGGGATTGGGCCACAGATCTTCAGTCAGATGATCTTCTACAAACAATAATTTTCTCCAGAACTGATCTGAAGAAATGGCTACAAGCATCCTCTTCTTATCCAAGATTCTGCCTGGAACCAGGTATATGTCCACCAATGGTAAGGATCTACACCATTCAAACAGCCAGCAGTGGTCAAATCAGGGGTTTCACTTTTGTCCAACTCTCAGACTTTCAGGCACCACAAATGTGGAGTGGGAATAGACACTCCCACCCCCTTCCTGTGCCAGACACACACAAATGCAACAATAGCCCACAAAAGCAGCAGCTATCCCGAGGAAGCGCATGACTAGATATGGGATTTCCTGACCTGGCAAGGCATGAAGAAGGCCAAACAACACTATGGCCAAAGAACAAGTGAAGATCTTTGGGCCTGGCCATTTTAGGGCACTAGCCATGTTCTGTAGCCATAAGCAGTATACGCAAATGTGCACACAGAAATAACACAAATATTGTAAAACAAATATGTTGCCTGCCACCAGCTTTTCTTTAGGCACACATAAAAGCAACCCAAAATCACAAGTGTAAAACACTAGGGTGATACACAAGTATCCCTACTGCACTGCACTGTAAGATGTTATGTGCATTGTTAAAAAGTTAGAAAAACCTTGCTTGGTAGTCTGAAGGACTGATCAGTTTCCCCATAAAAAAATAAGCAAAAGGCTCCTGTGAAAAGTCAGGACAGGTTCAAAAGCAAGAGCAAAATGTTTGGGTGTCCGCAGAAATACGGTGGGAAAGTTGCTAAAAGAGAAATCTTTCCTAACCCCATGAGTTACAGAGAAATTAAATTTAATCAAATCAAAACGCGCTCTACTCCAAGCAAGTGCCACTTATTTCAACTTCCAACATTATAGAGCTTCCTTTTAATAGAAGTCATTTTTTTGAGTGCCTAGGCATATTTCTCCATGTCTCTCTGACGTTTTACACATCATATCATACATGAAATTGTTCAAACATGTACACATGTGTACACAGTAAATATGCCAAAGCATTGCTTGCATTTTTAGTGGTGTTCGTCTACTGCACGTATTCATCATGTGCTGCTTTCTTGTGACTGTGTGGATATATTCATAGATTGTATGTCTGCTTTCTTACATGCACATTACAAGCTTGCAGAGGGACATATTACCCTCCAGTATTTAGCTGACATTTAGTGTTTGCCCTGGAGCCTGGTCTTTCTTTTACTAAGTGCTATTACTTTCATGCAGTCCATTTTCATTGCATTTAGACCCATTTTAGTAATAATGCTTGCATGATTTACCAGCTGAATGCAATCTTTGCCCTGAAAGGCACAATGCAAGAGAAAATGGAAGCTGTTAAGAGGCTGAATATAAAAAAGTATTATTGACCTATGCTGGCAGTCATGTGTTTCAATTATTTTCAAGAATCCATTTGTCAAATAAGTGAAGCGATGTGGGACGTCAAGTTCAAGCTGGGGTTAGTGCCTTTCTGCATCTGATATGATGTATCTTCTGCAGTCGTTTAATTGAATTACCCGATTTATTTTTCAGGCAACAATGCTTTACCAAGCACCATGACATTAAACAATTATAGATGCGTTTAAAATGTAGGCATTTTGTGTAGTTCATCATATTGCGTAGCTTAAAAAAGCCTGGAGCCGGCAGAATTTTGGATACAGTAGAATGCAGGCAACGGGGAAGCACAAGACCTTTTACTTAACGTGTAAAGTATTCAAATACTCTGTCCATAAAATAGACATTTTGTCTAAATCCTATTGGTCTCAATGTTACATTTCGAGGCATCTCTCATAGGCATCTGTAAAGAAGGCATTACATCTGTAATGAAAATTCTTAGAGATGCAGGTTTTTTCAATTTCCTTTTTAGAACGAGGTACACAATTCAGACATCTTTAGCAGGTTGTCATGGCCGAGCTAACCACTGCTCTCGCGTAAATATGCAGAATTACTGATAAGGCTGAGAGAGCTTCCTACTTGCCAACCTCATGGGTTGTACTGGATCCCAATGAGGGCATCTGGCAGACCTGCCAGATCTACAAAACAGTCTTGAACAACAGGGCACATGAGCATACCCGGTGGCTAGACACCACACCTCCCTTAGCAAATCCATCAACAGGGCACATGAGCGTACCCGGTGGCTAGACACCACACCTCCCTTAGCAAATCCATCAACAGGGCACATGAGCGTACCCGGTGGCTAGACACCACACCTCCCTTAGCAAATCCATCAACAGGGCACATGAGCGTACCTGGTGGCTAGACACCACACCTCCCGTAGCAAATCCATCAAATCATTTTAATCAAATCTGATCCACAAGTAGAATACCCACAAATGGCCCTTCTGTTGCCACGCCTGACCCTCTAGAACTCAATCCCCCCGCTGCAGGTCCAGAACATCCTCCATGGCTTGTCCATCATTACCTGTCCACTAGATCCAGGTTTTTCTTCCCATTCACCAACAGTACTGTGCTACTGTCCAAAGGCCCCAGGCCCAACGCTGGCTTCCACACACTGTGAAGCACATTTTGCTCTATAGCTAGGTTTATGCTATAGACAAGAAAATAAAACAAATAACTCAAGATCCAGCAGCAAGCTGAAATCTCATGAGAAATTGTGTGAGTTTGGCAGGTAGGCTGGAATCCTCGAGTCTGGTAACCCTTCTTGTAATTCAGGTTCTGATCATACATGGGTCACTATGTTCATGAACGAGACAGCCTGTGTGGGTTCTAGCATACATGCCAACATTCTGAGGCACTTGGGAGGGAGATTTCATCCGAGAACTCGGGACACATAAAGTTTCCCATAGGAATTAATTTGGGCTAGAATTATTTTAGATGGGAGAATGTGAACAACAGCAACATTTTTCACTAAAAAATCGTGAGTCTCCCTCCTAAATTGGGAGGGTTGACATGTATGTTCTATTGTAGAATGACTGTAAACGTCATCCATTCCTAGAGTTCTGTAAAAGAAGAAAAAAATGAAGAATGTGGTGCTTGTAATTATTAACCATCACATGTGTATAATTCCCAGATGCATTAATCTGTGGAGTCATTCATGTGTTATCTGTTATGCTAGCTATCTGTGTCCTAATATATGTGTATTGTTGTGGAAACTTGGCTTGACTCAATAATTTTGCTTTGTGTTTAGAGTCTGCTCTCTCTCTCTAGTTTTCTTTCCCTGAGTGTCAATTGTGGAGTTTCTAGAAATGTCGGATACTGGTATAGTCGCATAATGGGGGGGTTAAGGAATCTCTGTGGCGCTGTCTCTCACATCGCTGTTTCCCCCTTATGCATAGAAGACTGGTATGGTCCTGCTTTACAGAAATGCCTCTAGTTTGAACTAAGAGACTCTATGGAGACTGGTGGTGAGAAGGCAGATGTTTGAGCCCTTAGTGAGGTTGACAGCTTAACGCAGGACAGTTCAGGCTTGCCAGTATCTTGCTCCCTCAGGGAGCCGCTGATTAGAGTGAACGCAAAGAGAAGCTGAGGTCATTACGACTTAAGCAGTACATTGCATTACAACCTGGCAGGCGTGCACACTTGCCAGTGGCGGTAACATTAATTTCTCCTTGCGGAGTTACCGAAGAAACCTGACCCAAACTCGGAATTACAGCCGATAATTAGTAGATTTACCATTACCATTGTGTCCCTCCACGGAATTTCTATCCCCAGATTTCCTTCATCTGAATTTCCACCAACAGAATCTTTTTTGGATGAAAGTACGGTGCGGCCTATAAACGAAGCACTGCCATGGCCATGTTGGAAATCACAATCCATCAAATATTGTCAAAACGGAGTGCCATCCAGGAGTACTGACAAGTGGAATTATGTCAGGTGGAAAGGGGAAATAAAGGGTACCGGATCTGAGAAAGCAGAAACCTAAATTCATCGAGCAGGAGCTCATTGTATTTGCTAAGCAGATGGTGGCTCACTTGGATTAGTTGTATGGAGATCAACACCGGCAGATCCCCCAGAAATGCAAAAACACAATATGGGCAGACATCCGGGACAAGGTGGTGGCCATCGGAAATCTCCAACGCGATGAGATGGACATGAAAACGCAATGACATATCACCATTGGCATGCAATCCCGAAGGCCCAATGCACACCCACAGCACACAGTATAACCCCCCTGGCACAAGGTGACCACCCATGCAAATGCAACACACACATCATGCAAACCTATGACAATAGCATGTGCATGAATGTCAGACACACAACCCATCAGTAGCAACATGCAATGGAGGCAGTCATTGCACACTCCATGCCCGTCATCACGTCCACCTGACTTATACATAAATCAATGCAGTGCAATCATCTCACTGTACCGCAATCAAAGCCTCAACAGTCCTGCCACCCATCTGAACAGGACACCCTGTTGGTCAACCCATGCCAGGGTTGCACATCCATAGTAAACAGTGCACCCCATACCTGTCACCTGGTCAAACCTACACAATACATGGTCAAAACACCTTGGCAGACACATGATGCATGCCCCCCCCCCGGAGGTATAATGCACAAAAATGACATTGTACAAATAAAAACCAATGTCGTATCACCATGCACCTCAGCAACAATGTTTTCATGGACATATGAATTATACCCCAGCAGGCACTCAAGACAGCCAGGAACAGGATGATGTTGACAGACACTCAAGGACACCAGCACCAACTAGGGCCAGGAAGCGCACATTGCCAGTCTTGTGTCACAGTGCCACCCAAAAAAGGCACTTTGTGAGTGTGCAATCCACAGTCCCAACAAGCGTTGGAAACAACATAGCCATGGTGCATCCACTGAAGACCATCACGAAAACAGCGCCACAGTGCAACACACAACCACAGCTGGAGCGACTGTGGCCTCTCATGTGAGACCTAGTTTCGATGACAGCACACAATCCCAGCCGGCCTCAGCTGGCAGAGCAGATGTGATGTCAGACCTGCATCCCCCACTTCAAGTCCACCACATTCCTCTGCCTGCCAGTTCTCCCCAGAATAATCTCCCCTGCGTAGCCTTTCCCCATTGCACACCCTGCCTTCCAATCAGGAATCACGCTGTGCACTCCAGTACCATCAAGATTCCTCCTCCGATGGCCAGGCTGAGGCAAGTTTCCATTCACCCCCTCCACTGCAGCAGGCCAACCATGGCAGTGGCCATTCACCCCAGTCATTGCTTGGCCCCAAAATGCAGGCCATCTGGGACTGTCTTAACAGGATGCAACAGAGGCAGGCTGAGATGCACTCCATGGCTCAGGAACAATTGGGTCATTCTCAGGCCAAGTGGGACGGTATCCAGGGGGCCGGCAGACAGCTGTCAAAATCCCTGGATAATCTGTGCAGGAGCAGGGAGTGCAGCAATGCAAGCTAGTGGCTGATGAGCCAGAGGGTGCATGAATTGGCTAAACAGTTGTCTTCCTCCCATGAGGCCAGGTCATCCACCTCACTGTGTACAATGTCCTTGCAGCCACACAGGGGAGTTCACAATTCACTACTCCTACTGAGGGTTCATTAGCAAGCACCCCATCCAGGTGCTTACAGCGCCATGCAGCACATGCCACAATGGCTGCTGACAAGGGGGACAAGAGGTTGTGCTAGTGGGTTCATGTCCAGGGGCTAGGTTGAGGGCTAGGAGCTTGTGTTGGGGATAAGCATGTGGGGTGGGATCTTGTTTTGGGGATCAGCATGTGGGGTGGGTGGTGGAGTTGAGGATCAGCGTGTGGCTTGGGTAGTGGAGTTGGGGATCAGGGTATGTCAAGTTCCGAATAAATCACTGTTTGAAGTTAGTGTTCGTGTAAGGTAAATATTTTATGGTTGAGTAAGTTGTGTATTCAGTGCCTCATCGATGCCCTCACTGTTGCATAGGTGTACAGTGAAGGTCAAGTGCCCATGAGTTCCTTGCAGGCCATCAGGCATTCCGTCACATCCCAATGTATGCCATGTGCTGACCTATTAACACATTCAGAAACATCCCCATCAGAGCTAGGGTGTGGTTGGGTCTCATCTGGTGGAATGTTAATTTGACTTCAAGTGCACAAGTAGTGCATCTTTGCAGTGAAGTGATGAATACTATCTTGCCTACTTCACCCGGTTTGTAAATGAAGGCACCACCTATGGAGCGTAGGCACCTGAATCTGGCTTACACAAATCCAAATGTGCACTCAGTACATGGGCGTATCCTCCTCTGCGCATCACTGTAGGCCTCCTACTGTGGTTTGCCATGGTTCCTCACATGCGTCCTCAGCCATGGTGACTGTGGATGGCCAGCTTCCCATGCAAGACATACATGCACTGTGTGAGGTTGATGTGACTCTTCAAACATGGTACAATTGTATTCAGTCATATTGCAGGATTCAGCAGTAATCAAGGATTAGTCAGTGTCATGTCATCTGCAAATCACTTTTCAGTTATGGTGCTGCAGTACATTTTCAGTATGGTTGTGTCGGGTGGCCTGAAAGTGTTTTGCTGCCTGCATGTTTTGCCATGGTTCCTGACATGTGTCCTCAGCTATGGTGACTGTTGATGGCCAGCTTCCCATCCAAGACATACATGGACTGTGTGAGGCTGATGGGACTCTTCACACATGTTACAATTGTAGTTATTCACATTGCAGGATTCAGCAGTAATCAAGGATTAGTCAGTGTCATGTCATCTGTAAATCACTTTTCAGTTATGGTGTTGCAGTACATTTTTAGTATGGTTGTGACAGGTGGCCTGATTGTGTTGTGCTGCCTTGCATGGCAGGATACCATGTGTCATTACATGAGTACTGTCTGTGTACCAGAGTGGGCCAGTCAGTGTACTAGATCTGTGCTGTGCATTTTTTGTTGTGTTGTTGCATCATGTGACTTGTAGTAGTTACACTTTGCTGAACAACGAGCCAGGTTAGCTGACCTCTGTGTCCTTGCATGAACGGAAGCAGGGTGTTTTTCCTCAGTATCATGTCATCATGTGTGGCCCCAGTGTATTGTGTGCAGCAGTGGGTGATTGTGAGGTCAGTTTCACATGGCATTTGCACATTAATTGAGTGCTACTGTTTCCTGTTCCTTTATGCCTGCTCAGTTGCTTCCGAGGGTTACCAATGCCACATGTGTGCAATCCACTGCAGCTATGGTATTGGGCAAATGGGTATTGTAGTTAAAACATGACTTTGCTGAATGTACCTGCGCCTGGGTGATGTGCATGCCTCATTAGCACATCCATGCGCTGGTTCAGATGTGGTCTGTGACATCCCATGCAGTTTTCCTAGGGTGTGCTGGGAGTTACAAATATGTAGGACCGACACCAACTTCAGCAGGGGGAAGTGGCACTTCTGATTCCAATGGCACTCTGGAGGTCGGCCTGGATCGGGGTGAGCAGGTCTGTGATGGCCGGGCAGTCCAAACGGTAGAGGGTCACTGATTGACTAACCATTGCTGTCCATGGGGGTGGGTGGCCACGTGGTATGGGTGACCCTCATGCCAATGCGTCTCCTGTGCCTTTGTGGTACCTGTCTGCTGTAGTTGCATGTGGAGTAGGCGTTAGTGGTGCCTATAATGAACCTCTGCTTGTGGCTGCATGTGTGTTGGGGGAGGGTGTGGCCCTTATCCTAAGGTGATCTGATGCACCTGCGCCTTGATGTTAATGACTGCATTTACCGCCACCATTTGGGTGGGGGTATATCCTCTGCGTTTTTGCCTGTGAGTCCGGCAATTCCCAATTTACAAGTTGGTGGAAATAGGTTGCTTTTTTGGGCGGTAGTTCCACAAACGGCTAGTTCCGCCGATTGTTGGATGATTCACCACTGGAACTAATTCTGCAGGAGGAATATCCGCCGGTGGTATTAACGCCAATTGGCGTAATTGTAATGTTGGCGGTAGCAGTAACGGAAATCCCTCCAATATTACCGCTTACTGACAAACTTGTAATGAGGTCCGTAGAGACATTTGTTCCCCTACCAAAGTATATATCATCTTTGTTGGTGTTCTGCTTTGATATACAAGAAAGGGAAATAAAGACGGACAAGCTCGCTGGTGTTAAGGCGTTCAATGTCCTGTATAGAAACATAACGGTATTGAAAGCGCACAAGGACACAGTGGTTTTAGTGCCTTTAAATACGTATTTCTGTCCAGAGGAGTTTGGTGTTGCATGCTGGTGTAAGCATCTCTCTCAGAGGCCAGTCAAGTGTGAGGGGCAGAATAAATAAGAAGGGAAAAGATATATAACCTACCAAAAGGAGAAACTCCAGTTAAGCCTTCCACCAGAAACCCAATGTCTCCAGAGCTCTTCAACACGAAGATGGATCTCTTCGTGTTGAAGTTCCTGTCCACCTCTGTGGTCTGTTTTGTTCTGTAAAGCATTTAAGCAAATTAAGAGCAGCAGTAAACCAATCGCCCAATTTTCCTTTTTGAACTCTGACAGGACACAGGCTGTGGTTGTTTGTTTACTCACCTGACCAGTTTCATCTGCATAATGTGTTACAAAGACAACTCTGGGGAATGTGGCGATGCTTAGCAGTGATTTACAGTTTGATTTTCCCAGTTATATGGTCGTTGGCAAGTTTTCACTAGCGAAAAATAAATCCACTTTTTGGATTGTTTTTGGATTACTTTAGTCAAGGTTTGTATTTTCTAGGGCTTTATTTATCATTTATTTTGAATTTATTACTAGCAGGGATTGTTTTCACTTAAGTTGGAAGATTGTGGATTATTAACGTCTGGTTTCCCTGGTAAATGCCATGCAGTAACAAACATTACCAGCCATGGATTGTTACTGCATTTATTTTGGATTTTGTTACAAGGTTTTTTTGTCTTAAGTTGGAAGATTCATTGTGGATTTTTAACAACTTGTTTCTCGCTAATAAGAATCCAGTAACACATTTTTACTGGATTTATTTGGATTTAAATGTTGGGGAAACAATGTCAAAATATAATTTCAACGCTAAAAAGAATCCTGTAACACTAATTGCCAGCCATACATTTTTACTGGATTTATTTGGATTTAAATGTTGGGGAAACAATGTCAAAATATAATTTCAACATTTATGTTGGATGTATTTAAGGTTTTAATGTTGAGAACAAATGTGCTGAAGTTTGGTTGGATTTGTTTTAGATTGTATTGGTATTTACCCAGTGTGCTAAAACAAACCAGACAATCTCAGAAATGCAGGTATTGTAGAATAGCATTTCGCTAAACCCCTATTATGCTAACATCATTGAAGGCTGATTTTCATGTCACTGCTTTCCATAAAACACCAGGAATTACTTCTCTGCGGTTTTCTGCAAGTCATCTTGACAGGACAATCCTTCCTTGTATGGCGCACTGAGATGACATTTTGGGAAATGCTGGTCACTTTTATGGCCTCCTGGGATATTCATCTGTATTTGCTGTATGCATTTTCCTTTCCGCAAATTGCATGGTACTAAACTGACCCTGTAGCAACTATGGAAACCATGCGTAGTTCTGTTCTTGTTATAACATAGTTTTTAAAGGCCTCAAATGAAATAGAGACTAAATTAAGAACATCATTTAGAATGATTTTTCTTTTTAACTTATGTCAACGTTTTTGTAATGATAAAAAATATTCAAACAAGAAACTTTGATTAATTTATAACTTTCACTTACAGAGCAATCCTGGAGCTAGGTGAAGGCCACACTGTTCCTATGGCTCAACTAGAGGTTGCCAGCACAACCCTCCATGTGGCAAATCTGTACCCAAAATCACAAGCTTTATCCACACCCAACTCTTGGCCCTGTATTATATTCTTAATACCTATAATCAAACCCCCACTAGGTCAGCCAACCTGTGACTTAGTGGCCAGTCTATTAAACTGCACATATCCATCTAGAACGAATGTGGAAGTAAGCCACGTTTCCTGTAACATCAAAATATCAGTCGCAATCAGATTGGTCTGACCAGCTTTCATATGTATAAAATGCGAATGACCCTTAGTAGTCCAGGAAATTAGTGGGAGTGGACTTGTTTCACTCTGATTTGATATATAATTGTTGACCTTAATATTTTGTTAGTAGGGTCGCCATTCCCACTCACCTGCTGTGGGACACCCCTCAGAACATCGGGTACCCATGTCCATGCATCTAAAAAACGTTGCCACAGCAGCTGTACCAACTTCCTTGTTTTCCAATGTTTCTACAATGTGAGCAATAAAAGGGGACTCCAGCTCAAAGGCATATCCCACTTTTAAGACACAAGGAGCCATTGACATAATAAAATCACTGATGATTTTGCTATACAAATATAAACAGGACCAGTTTAAGTCTGAGTGTCAGATTGGGATGACCACTCTTGCAATATCTTTTGACGTGATCACCCTCAACTGTCAAAAAATATGCAACAGCTTCAGAAGTTCCGGCCTATTTAGAAACAAGCCTTTGTACATCGCAAATAAATCTGTGACAGTTCTCTTCAAGTGGTCCAGATCAGGAGAGGTCTTATTTTTTGGCCGTGAAGGGGATGCAGACATTGTTGTCATGTCTTTGGAAGCCTCAGATTTTTGTGAGATCATACAAACAATTGCAATTTCCGCCCACACTTCAGCTGGCACAGTAGGGCTTGGCTCAGAGATCTCCCATATACTCAGGGGATCAGAGTCCTCTACCTGAGAATCCTCCTTCTCCACCAAGACTGCAGGGTTCACTCACGCCCAGTTATCTAAAGTTCCACCCACTTTGCCTACTTTTGGGTTCTGCTGTTTCTTTCTCCCCTTTTCTTGCGTATTTAACATCCATTAAATCGTATTGGCTTTCCGTTGGGACACATGTATACTGCAGGGCTACAGTTTCCAACAAGGCACCCAAGTTCTTCCTGTAGGAAGCCTGTCTTTGGAGCTTCTTTATTTCCCCGGCAGCAAACTCTCACTGCCTTTTTCCTTGAAGAGGAAGGCCTTGAGTTATTTCCTGAACTGTAGAAGTAAGTGGGTGAGTCGGATGTTGATGGGAAGGAGGTTTCAGAGTCTTGGGGCATAGACAGAGAAGGCATGTCTTCAGGTTCTTTCCTTGCTGCACCAGCGTAGTTCAAGTCTGCACATGGCCACATAAAAATCACAACCACATCAGAATTGCATCCCATCCATCTATCACTTTGCTGAGGAGTTCAATTAAGTTGAGTGATGGGTTTGTTTATTCTCGTTCATATTAGTTGAGTTTTTGGTTGTCTATGTGGTCTTTTATCCAGTCTCTGGTTATGTAGGGGGTGTGGATGTTGTAGCTTAGCTCTGAATCATGTTGGGGGTTTCTGAAAAAATGTCTTTGGCGTTGATGGGTTCTGTGTGTCGTAGTGTGCGCTTTGATAGTTTGGTGGGGTCCACTCTATGATTCACTGGATCCTTAGTTGTGGGTTGTATGTTTTCTGTTGTGGTAGGATTGTAGGTTGAGAGGTAGCAGGAGATGAATTCTGTTATTGTTGTTTTCTTGGTCTGTATCTTTAGTCTGCTTAGTCATGGTTGGTTCCAGTTCAACAGGGGTGCAATGTAATTCCTCTTTCTTATTCTGTTTTTCATTCTTGCTCATTTGTCCTTCTTGTCTTGTGGCATGTTTGTGTTCTTCATGTGTTGGGCTGTTCTGACCAGGTGTTGTATGGCAGGCTTAGGTGTGTGATTACGTTGTTTTTGGTGTTAGGCTTCCTGCTTGTGCAGTTTTCTAATGTTGCTTGATTCGCTGTTAGTTTTGATCCGATTAGACGAGTCGTAGTGCTAGATGGTTTTTGGTTGGCAAGATTGATGGGGGTTTAGATGAAATGGTGGGTGCCTCCCTGCTGTTCTAGGGTTGCGGCTGCTTGCTTTGTCCCTGGTGTTGCAGATGTGTCCTTTGTTCTGGATGCAATGTCCTCCTGGGACAACTTCTTTCTTTGTCTCAGTGGTAGGTTGATGTGCTGTAACCCACAGTGGCATCGGCCTCGCTGTGGGTTGTAGGATTGTAGTGGCTTACTTTCTCACCTTGGTCTTCGGGATTTTGATATATTCTAGGGGAGGGTGCTCTCCTGGGTTGATGAAGTTCGTGGTCTCAGGGGTCAGTCGACGTGCTGCAACACACAGTAGTGTCTGCCTCGCTGTGGTTGTGGGATTTTGGTGGCTTGTTTCTCTTTATGGTCTTGTATCGAATTTGTATATTTTGGTTTGGTTTTGATTGATTGGGTGCTGAGATGTGCAGCATTTTGGGGTTAACCCTGGTGGAAGCCTCCTTCTGGAAACTGTCACATGGTTGGAACAGTGGAGTGATAACAGAACCGAACATCTACGTTTGGGACACTAAATGCAAACAGTGCCAAAATACAAACAGTGGTGAGATATCAAGGCAGCAAAGTCTCCTTTTGGGAGTCTCTGCGGGCTGAATGGAAGCAGCACTAGAATACAAACAGTGGCGTGATAACAGGGCTGCAAAATCTACTTTTCGGACACTCTGCAGGCTAAATGCAATGTGTGCCAAAATGCTAACAGTGGTGAGAAATGAAGACAACAAATTCTACTTTTGGGACACTCTGGGGCTAAATCGAAGTAGTGGCACTACATAAACAGTATTGTGATAACAAGGCATCAAAATCTACTTTTAGGGCACTATCTGGGCTAAATGCAAGTAGTGATAAAATACAGTGGAAAGATATCAAGGCAGCAAAATCTACTTTTAGGCTATAGGGGCTAAATGCAAGTAGTGGCACTACACAAACAGTGGCGTTATAACAAAGCAGTAAAATATACTTTTGGGACACTCTGGGGACTAAATGCAAGTAGTGGCACTACACAAACAGTGGAATGATAACAAAGCTGCAAACTGTACAGCAACTAGATCAGAACAATTCTACTGTGGCTAACTTCAAAAACAGCGTTAACCAATTCATTACAATTTTAGTGTGGCTAAAGTTATTTATTTTATATATTTATCAGATATTTGTAAGGCCCCTATACAACAAGTGGTGTTTCAAGATGCCACAAGACAAAAAGGGGGTTGGGGACAAGGGAGAAAGATATAATAATGGTCCTACTAGGCCTTGTGAAATTCAGGTGGTGCAAGTGCAAAACAAGAAGTGCAAGGGGGAGGGAGGAGTGGCAGTCTGTGCAAAAACAAAGTTCTAAGTTGGGAAGGGAAGGGTGAAGGGGTGAAGTGCAAGTACTAAGGATAGGCCAGAGTTTGGACTGGGTGGGGCGCCCTGCGGCCCTGTAGTACTCAAGAGGAAACCAGGCAGCCAGTCACTGAGGCACAATAAGGTGTTAGCAGGGGAGGGAGAGAGTGAAGAAGGAGGCACAAATTGGGGTCTTGAGGAGCTTCCAGAACTTAAGGAGATCCGGCTCAAGCCTGAGAGGGGTGGGTGGTCCATTCCAGAGACAGGCTCCTGTGTAGGAGAGACATCCACACCCCACTCTTAGATGCCTGATTCACAGAGGGTTGGAGCTAGCAGACCGAAGGGCTCTAGCAGGGAGGTATTTATGGAGAGAGAGTTTGATATAGCGGGGTCCCAGGCCCCAGAAAATCTTGTGGATGATGCAGAGGGTCCTGAATATGATCCTAGCAGCAACGGAGAGCCAGCGGAGCTATATTAGGGCTGGAGAGATGCAGTCCCTGGGCTTGGGACAAGAACAAGTCTTTCAGTCCTATTCTGGATTAGTTGAAGGGGATGAAGGGAGGAGGATGGAAGATTGAGGAAGAGACTGTTACAGTAGTCAAGTCTAGAGAGGACCAGAGTGCTGGAAACATTGAGGTTCTGGGGGAAGGTGAAGAAAGGGAGAATACCTCTGAGTAGGTGCAGCTGATAGAGGGCCTTCTTGGCAATGTCCACGATTTAGAAGAGAAGGAGAGAGAGGAATCAAAAGTGACACCAAGGTTTTTTTGCCTCACAAGAGGATGAGGGGAGGGCACCCATAAGGAGCAGCCAGAGGGAGGGAGGGAAGGTGGGAGCTGGGGTCCCAATGGTATGATATGATATGATATGGCATTCATAACGCGCCTATACACAAGTGTTTCAAGGCGCGATGAGGCAAGGGACGGGGAACAGAGGGAAGACAGAGACAATGATCCTACTACGCCAGTGTCATTCAGATCGCGCAAGTGCATGGGTAGGGGTAAGGGGAAAAGTGCTGGGGGAAAGGGAGGGGACAGTACAGCATATGGGATACATAGAACAAATAAAACAAAAATAAAAAATACGGCCAGCTGGTGACAAGTGCAAAGGATAAGTGCAAACATCAGGTGTCAAGTGCTGAAAGGAGGACTGTAGGTTATACAGAAAAAACAGTCCCCAAGTGCAGGGGTTGTCAGGGAGGCAGTGCAGGTGTACAACCGGCAGGGGAGGTGACCTGGGCCCGAGATCAGAGGGTGGCCAGGTAACGAGTGCACTTTCAGTTTCAGCCAGAAATTCAGCAGAGGAGATGAGGAAAGAAAGCAGAAGCAAAGAGGAAGGTTTTGAGATGCTTCCATAAACGGAGATGGTGCTACTCAAGTTTCAGGGTTGCAGGAAGGCTGTTCAGAGGGAGGCCCCAGCCGAAGAAAGAGATCTACCACCAACTCATTGCTTGGAGAAGCGACTGGCCCTGAGGGAGTTGGAGGCAGATGAGCGAAGAGCTTGAGAAGGAAGATATTTAGGAAGAGAGATATTGAGGCCCCAGGCTCCAGAAGGCCTTGTGGACACTGCAGAGGGTCTTGAACTTAATCCTTGCAGCCACTGGGAGCCAGTGCACAGATCTCAGTCCTGGAGAGATAATATCCCTTGTCTTGAGGCCAAGGACAAGTCTTGCAGTCCTGATCTGGATGATTGGCAGAGGGCAGAGAGTAGAAGCAGGCAGATTTAGAAGGAGGCGCTGTCACGATGCCCGCTCCTTGGGTGCACTTACCTGATGCAGACCATGCTGCAGAACCCCGGCCTCCTTGAGGCCTGAAAGGAACTACTTTACCTGTGGGACTCATTTACCACCCGGGCGTGGTCGGGGAAGGATACATACCTGATTGGAGGAAGGACACATTCTAGAAACTTCTTCCAAGGCTATTTAAACCACACCCGATCAGCCACACGTGCTTCGCGTTGTTCTGCATCTAGCAGCTGGACGCTCACCGTGTCTGCTCCTGCATCTTGACTTCTGCCACACCTGCCAGCATCCTGAATCACCTGCAAAGGAAGGGAACAAGAGAACAGAAGAAGGAAAAGGCCTCACCTGCTAAATCTGCATCCCAGAGACATTTCGCCGACAATCCTGAAAAGGAAGACATTTATTTTTAAAAGCACATTGCATCGATCGCTGCAGCGCCGCATTCTACTCACCTTTACAGGGCGCCTCCATGTTCAGCAGCGACCATCCGGATTCGCAGTCGCGCCCCCGCGCCTAGGGAGAAAAAGACAAGAACAAAGGTGAGAGAAAGAAGGGAAAAGGGAAGCTAAAACTCCATGTCAAGGCTTACCTGTTGGGTCATTCCCTTTTCATTTCGGGTCCGCGCCGCATCCAGGCATTTTCGGACCCCGGCCCCTAAGGGGAAAAAGACATCAGCGTTAATGAGTGAATGAAAAGACATTACCAAAACACTCATTAAAGACTTACCTGATTTCCACAAGGATTTCACCGCTCACCTCGGGTCGGTGCCTGTTCCCCGGCATTCCGTACCCCGGCCCCTATGGGGAAAAAGACACTAGCATTAGAACATTAATGCATGGACACAAGGGGAACCACATATAGAAAAACTTACCTGGAAGCCAAGCAAGTTTGGTTCTCACCCATCCGAAAATCCAGTGACGTAACTGGATACCAACGCGCCCCTGCATCAGAAGCAGGATGGAGAGCTCCTTCCTTCCAGACCCTAAGGTGAGATGCTACGGGGAAGCACAGGAGGGTGAGAGGGGTAAGTGGGAGGCCGATTGCATTACCCCGCAGACAGTTAACCCCCTATTCTCACCTACAGAAGGATACTTCTGCGAGTCAGACAAGCCAGATCTGGGGCCCGGTCCAGTCCGTCTTCCGAACCCTGCGCATCACCTTAGACGAGGTCACAGCAGCGCGAACCAGGCCAGCGCCCCCGTGGGAGTCAGGTGAGCGTTACAGGCTGTTGCAATAGTCCAGCCTAGAGAGAACCAGAGCTCTGGAGACCTTGAGCTTCTGTGGGAAGGAGACGAAAGGGAGAATACCTCTGAGGAGGTGCAGCTGGTAGTGTGGCTTCTTGGAAACGCCAGAGATATGAGGAGAGAAGGAAAGTGTGGAGTCGAAGATGACCCTGAGGTTTTTAGCCTCACAGGTGGGAGCAGGAAGAGGGCCAAGAGGGGCTGGCCAGAGAGTGACAGGAAAGGAGGGAGCAGGAGTGCCGATGAGGAGAATCTCAGCCTTACTGGCATTAAGGCAGAGATCATTGGCGGCACACCACTCCTGGATAGCAGACAGACAGTCAGAGATGAGTGAAGGAGAAGGGGTGGCTGAAGGTAGCCTGAAAATGAGTTGAGTGTAATCCGCATAGCATTGGAAGTTGGGGCAGAGAGCGGCATGGGCAAGAAGTGCCAGGTAATGGTTCAACAAACAGGGAGAGAGGTTAGTACCCCTGTGGAACACCACAGATAGATATAGAGATAGAGGAGAGGAAGAACCCAAGTTGGACCTGGGAGGGTTGATCAGAGTAGAAAGAAGTCAGCCACACCAGGGCCTGACTGGTGATGCCCATGTTATCACAGAGACGGTTGAGCAGGATGGCATGGTTGACCGTGTCAAATGCAGAAGAGAGATCAAGTAAGATGAGGACACAGGGTGTGTTGAAATCAAGGTTGGAGAGCAGGTCTTCACGGATGTTCAGGAGAGCAGTTTCCGTGCTTCTGACAGTGAAAGAACAAAGAAATATTGGGGCTGAGTACCACAAAGGAAATACACCAATCATGGGCTAAAAAGATTCACAGATCTTTTATTACTGTACAGTTTACAAATAAACAGATAGCTATCTGGCTTCCTACACCCTGCAATGTGTGCAAGCCCGACAGAGAGAGGTGAGAGAGTGCTGGAGATTGAAACATTTGTGCTTTTATACTATTCTGTGTAATAGTGTCCAGCCTCTCTACATGTTAATAATTCGTTGTCTAGAGTTTGTGCCTAGTTCACATACAGATTAAACAATATTATGCAAAGGATTACATAGATTTGCATTTCCATGAAGACACAATGGTGAGGTATGTTCTCGGATCCTGTGGTAAGCCTTGTTCTACATTTCTACACAATGCAGTTATGCCTGAGTCTACACTCAAGGTTTTTTCTTTATTGTCCCAACGTTTATACAAGGATTGGGCTTATATGCGCAGACAATACTTAGATGACAGTTCGTATGGAGCGCAAGTCCTCTTTACCTAGTCTAAACAGTCGGCACTCGGACAGCCTAAACATTAACAGAACTCAAAGGTCGGAGGCTTGGTTGCAAGTTGAAAACATAGTCCACCATTTTAGAATGAAGAACACACGAGTAGAAATCCAAATGGTGGACAAATCTTAAAATTAACCCAAAAATCAGAACTTTGCAACACAGTTTTCTGTGTAAGGTGATTGGGCTTAGGCCAATATAAATATAAGGAGGCACTATATAATTACCGTTTAACAGCAGCTCTGAAGCCAGACTGATGGTCATGAAGGCAACCGACAGATTCAGTGAAGATGGAGCTGGGAGATGTCCAGCTTTTCCAGGAGTATGCCCAGGAAAGAAGTGATGGAGATTGGGTGATAGAAGCTGGGCAGGAGGGGTCGGCAGATAGTTTCTTAAGAAGAGGGTGGAAAAAGGAGTGCTTCAGGGGGGATGGGAAAATCGGTCAGAGCAGGAGCCATGGAGTCAATGTGGTTCTTGATGGTTTTGGACGAACAGGGATGAACCTGTTTTGATGAGACATTCATAGATTGTACTTGTCTAAAATTGTCTGGGGAGAACAGGGGAAAGGCAGAGAAGGAGGGAGGAGAGGTAGGCAAAGAAGGGCCAGAGGAAGAGCAGGGGGTAGAGGTAGGAGGAGAAGAGGAAGAGAGAGAGGACAGGATATCCTGAGTTTTAGAGATGAAATGAGAAGCCGAGGGCCTGGGACGGGACAGGAAAGGCAGAGACAGCGGCAGGATTGGCCAGTTCCTTCCATATTTTAAAGAGTTCAGCCGAGTTGTTAGATGCCACAGAAATGTGGGCTTGGTTGTGAATTCTCTTCTTGGGGCGGATAGAGAGTCGGTGTTGCCTTTGGAGCAGGCGGCAGGCCAGTTTGTCAGAGGATGTACATGAAGCACACCATTTCCTCTCAGCCACCATGCACTTACGTTTATAGGTGATGAGGTCTGAGTCGTACCAGGAGTTGTACTTGGCTTTGGGCTTCAGGTGGATCCTCATGACAGTAGTAAGAACATCGAGAGTATCATATATAGCAGAATGGAGCATGGAACGGGCTGTGTCAGGGTGTAAGTCAGCCAAAGTGTGGTGGGAGTGAGAAAGTGGCGGCGAAAGCCTCAACTGACACCAGTTCATGGGTCGATGACTGAGAATGTGGTTGGTAGTGATGGAGTTGGCTTGGCCTGAGGGATAGAGAGGATGAGATGGGAGGAATGGAGAAAGTGATCACCCCAGAAGAGAGGAGTGGTGATCGGGATAGAAAGGGCAAGGTCTGAGGAAATCAGAACATCCCGAGTATGCCCTGCAGAGTGAGTCGGGCCAGAGTGGAGAATAGAGAGTTTGAGAGAATTGCAAAGGTCGCAAAAGAGTCCAAAGTAAGGACAGAAAGCATCCAGGTGGATATTGAAGTCTCCAAGAAGGAGGAGCTGAGTGGTCAAGACCAGGAGGGAAGAGGAGAGGTGCGCCCACTCAGAGAGGAAGGAGGAGATCTGACCAGGTGCCCGATAGATAGTCGCCACAGTAAGGGAATGGCTAGGAGAGAGAGCGAGCATGCAGAGGAGGCATTTGAAAGAGGAGTAGGCCTGCATAGGAATGACAGAGGCAGCAATCCACTCAGGGAAGATCAGGGCTACACCCCCTCTGGAACGGTTGGACCTGGGCGCAGAGAGGATCTTGTATCCGTCAGGGAGGAGAGTGTCATAGCTAGGTACAGAGCAGCTGGCCATGAATCATATCTCAGTGAGACTGAGGACATCAAGGTCAAGTTCCTCCAGAAGGCGGCAGATGTTGGAGGAGTGTTTGACAGCTGAGCAAGAGTTAAGAGTGGCAATATGGAGAAGGCTACCATCCTTGAAAGACTTCCAGGGAGTGGTACAAATCAGAGGTACACCCTGCGGAGGAGTAGAAAAAGCGTGAGGGGGAGCAGAAAGGGAAGGAGGAGAGGGCAAGGTCATCGTGGACAGGGGAGAGGGGAGAGCAGGAGAAGAAAGGAAACTGATGAGGTGCAGGAAGCATCTATCGAAGAGCAGAATGTTGGCCTGAGAGCTTTGGACCAAGATGGTACCATTCACATAAATATTAATGATGACCTTAGAGGAGTGGAAGTAGGCCAGGAGGGCCTCCCACAGGGTGCCACCATTATTGGGGGAAGAAGAGTAAGGAGAGAGCAAAGAGACCATATGATATGATATGGCATTTGTAATGTGCCTAAACACAAGTGTTTCAAGGAGGGACGAGGCAATGGAGACAAACAAAGGGATGCCAAACAATGGTCCTACTAGGCCAGGTGTCATTCAGATCACGCAAGTGCTTAAATTATATCTGTCTTACTGTCATTAAGGCAGAGGTCATTGGCAGCACACCATGACTGAATGGAAATCAGAGAGTCAGAGATGAGAGAGGATAGAGAAGGAAAGGGAGGGACGCTTGAAGGAGAGCTGCATGTCATCTTAATGGCACTGAAAGTGAGGGGAGAAGGAGGAGATCAAGTGGGCAAAGTAGATGTTGAAAATCCATGGCGTGAGGATAGAGCCTTGGGGGACGCCGCAGGTGGACAGTGTGATAGTGGAGAGAAAAGGGCCCAGTTGAAATTGGGAAGGTCGGTTGGAGAGGAGGAAGGTCAACCAGTACAGTGCAGGCCCTTGTTGCCAAGGGTGTCACAGAGCTGATTTATCTGGGTGCCATGATTAACCATGTTGAATGCTGAGGAAAGATCCAGGATGATAAGAACGGAAGGTGAGTTAGAGTCAGGATTAGAGAGCAAGTCATCACAGGTGTTCAGTAGAGCAGTTTTTGTGCCTCTGGCAGCTCTGAAGCCAGACTGGTGGTTGTGGAGACAGCCGACATATTCAGTATGTTGGGTCAGTTGGGGGTTGGCAGCTTCTCCAGGAGTTTGCCCAGGAAGGGGTTAATGGGGATAGGGCAATAGTTAGCAGGGCAGGAGACATCAGAAGAGGGCTCTTTAAGGAGGGGATGCACAAGGGAGTCCTTGAGGGGTTGAAAGAATTAGCCGGTGACAAATAAGTTGTTACAGAAATCAACCAGGGAAGGTGCAAGGGAGGCCATGCTATCCTTGATAGTTCTAGTGGAGCACACGTTTGGATTACATATTCATAGAGAGGATTAGTCTACAGACCTCATCTAGTGCTTTGGTAGAGAAGGAGGAGATAAGTAGGGGAGGGGAGAGGGGAATCAAGGGGTGCATGACAGCTGGGAGGAAGGAGGGAGGAGGTAGAGGAGAGGGAGGACAAAATGTTGTTGGTTTTGGAAAGGACGTGGGAGACCAGAGATGTGCAGAGGGTCAGGGATGGCAGGGAAGATGTGGAGACTGCAGAAGAATTGGCGAGATCCTTGCAGGGAGGAGATCAAGTTGGCAAAGTAGATTTTGAAAAGCCACGGCGAGAAGATAGAGCCTTGGGGGGACGCCACAGGTGGAGAGTGTGATAGGGGAGAGTAAAGGGCTCAATAGAAATTGGGAAGGTTGGTTGGATTGGAGGGAGATCAACCAGTACAGTGCAGGCCCTTGCTGCAAAGGGTGTCACAGATCCAATTTATCTGGGTGGCACGATTAACCATGTTGAATGCTGAGGAAAGATCCAGGAGGATAAGAACAGAAGGTGAGTTACTGGAGAGATGCAGTCCCTGGGTTTGAGGCCAAGAATACGTCTTTCAGTTCTATTCTGGATTAGTTGAAGGGGACGAAGGGAGGCGGATGGAAGATTGAGGAAGAGGCTGTTACAGTGGTCAAGTCTAGAGAGGACCAAAGCTCTGGAGACATTGAGTTTCTGGGGGAAGGTGAAGAAAGGGAGAATACCTCTGAGTAGGTGCAGCTGATAGAGGGCCATCTTGGCAAGGTCCAAGATGTTAGAAGAGAATACGAGAGCGGAACGAAAGGTGACACCAAGGTTTTTTTGCCTCACAAGAGGATGAGGGGAGGGGAACCATAAAGGGCTGCCAGAGGGAGGGAGGCAAGATGGGAGCTGGGGTCCCAATGAAAATTATATCTATCTTACTGTCATTAAGGCAGAGGTCATTAGCAGCACACCATGACTGAATGGAAATCAGAGAGTAAGAGATGAGAGAGGATAGAGAAGGAAAGGGAGGGACACTTGAAGGAGAGCTGCATGTCATCTTCATAGCACTGAAAGTGAGGGGAGAAGGAGGAGATCAAGTGGGCAAAGTAGATGTTGAAAAGCCACGGCATGAGGATAGAGCCTTGGGGGACGCCGCAGGTGGAGAGTGTGATAGTGGAGAGATAAGGGCCCAGTTGAAATTGGGAAGGTCGGTTGGAGAGGAGGAAGGGCAACCAGTACAGTTCAGGCCCTTGTTGCCAAGGGTGTCACAGAGCCGATTTATCTGGGTGGCATGATTAACTGTGTTGAATGCTGAGGAAAGATCCAGGATGATAAGAACGGAAGGTGAGTTAGGGTCAGGATTAGAGAGCAAGTCATCACAGGAGTTCAGTAGAGCAGTTTTTGTGCCTCTGGCAGCTCTGAAGCAAGACTCGTGGTTATGGAGACAGCCGACAGATTCTGTATGTTGGGTCAGTTGGGGGTTGGCAGCTTCTCCAGGAGTTTACCCAGGAAGGGGTTAATGGGGTTAGGGCAATAGTTAGAAGGGCAGGAGACATCAGAAGAGGGATCTTTAAGGAGGGGATGCACAAGGGCGTCCTTGAGGGGTTGAAGGAAGTAGCCGGTGGCAAATAAGTTGTTACAGAAATCAACCAGGGAAGGTGCAAGGGAAGCCATGCTATCCTTGATAGTTCTAGTGGAGCTCATGTTTGGATTACATATTCATAGATAGGATTAGTCTACAGACCTCATCTGGTGATTTGGGAGAGAAGGAGGAGAGAAGTAATGGAGGGGAGTCAAGGGAGGAAGGAGGGAGGAGGTAGAGGAGAGGGAGGACAGCATGTTGTTGGTTTTGGAAAGGAAGTGGGAGACCAGAGAGGTGCAGAGGCTCAGGGATGGCAGGTAAGATGTGGAGACTGCAGAAGAATTGGCAAGATTGGCAGGCTGTAAGTTAGTATAGTTCTAGTGTGGCTACATTCAAAATCAATGTTAATGAACTCACAAAGCAGTGAAATTCTAATATGGTGTTACCCAGCAGCAACAATCAGATGTGGTTCAACCCTAGCTGTGTCAACATTCAAATGTGGTGCACTACATTTGGGTAACTCTGGAGGCAAAAAAGTAGGTAATGGAAATAGAGACAGTGACAAACATTACACACTTTACAAACTTTAAAGCAGCAATCTAACTGGCAAGACTAGTTCCACAAATTGAAAGTGTGGCAAAATGCAACAAGTGGCAATATTTAATGTAACCATCCCCCAATTGGACCACCTTGGGAACCACTATACATGAATGGCAAAATACAGTATTTGTAAGATTCACTGAAGACGTCCTTCACCTGGAAGTAGCTGTAGAAAGGGAGCGTGGTGTCCTGCAGGGCTGGGGTGCCAGACAAATAGACAAATAGGGATAGTAGTCACATTAAGGAGGCACCGCTAGACTGTGCCCTTCAACGGCTGCCTGGGATGTGCTACCTTGGGAGCTATGAAGAGGTTTTGGAAAGTAGGAGGAGAGAGGAAAAAGGACAGAAACAAACAAAGGACTAGACCACAAAGGCAGTGTCCTCTATGATCAGTCCAGTACAAAAAATACGGATTGGAAATCAAACTAAAAGCACAGCTAAATCCATCAAAAAAGACACCAAACAGGCTACAAACTTCTTACTAGGTGCTTGCTGTACAGGATGTCTATACATTACTCCATAGATATTTTTCACTGCCCTATAGTTAAGATGATTGTCATGATCCATAGGAAATACAAAAATGCTATTGCTAATAACTTTTGACTTGCAGGACAGATTTGGCTGATATTTCCCAAAACAAAATGCTCATCATGCCCCCCGCAACTCCAGACTGGACATATCAGGAAAGCGTCATTAAAATGCTATTTTCTGCCTACTCTCATTTCTTTTTCCATAATGAAAAAGTCATAATTTTGTTAAGCCAAAGCTCATAAACTGCTTGACGGAATTGAACAAATATCGAAACAACTTGGTCATGAAGAATTGACTGAAAGTCTGGTATAGTTTTGGGGTAAATTGATCCTGTAATTTGATCCTGTAATTTTAAAAATATTAAAGGGGAAAAGGGTTTCCCCCTGCTCCCCAAAAATTGCTATATTCCCCATAGAGCTTTGCAGCGGATAGGCTGAGAGGCTTTTCAGAAATGAAAAAGCAGCCATCTGTTCCCAAAAATTCTATTGCTAATAGCATATGACTTGCTGGATGGATTTGGATGACATTTAACAAACACAACGTTTTTTTACCCCTCCCAACTCCAGACTGCAAACTTTGGGAGCAATAGATTATAAAAAAGTTATTAAGAAAACAAAACATCACAGTTTTCAGGCCATTCATTTTCCCTTAGATAGTTTTTGAACATCTGTAGATTGAAAGCCCCTTGGCAGATTTGCACCAAATAAAAAAACAATTTGAACATTAAACGCTGATTAAAATTGCTTGACTGGTTTGGGGTAAATTTATCCACTAGTATGTAAAATATTTGACCTTTATATCAGTTGTGGTGCTTTGAATCAGAGAAGCTGAATGAGGCTAATAACCTTTGACTTGCTGGATGGAGTTTGGTGAAATTTTCCAAACAAAAATGTTTGTTAAGGCACTCTCCTGCCACACTGGTCAATTTGAGAACAATAAGAAAACATAAAAATACACTTTTCAGCCTGCTCCAATTTATTTTCCCATAGAGAAAACTTGAAGTTTTTGGCAGCTATATTGCAAAAACCACAGGGCAGATTTGGACCAAACAAGAAACAATTACGTCACTAAACATTGACTTAATTTCCTTGACTGGGTTGGGTAAATCAATCCTGCAGTTTTTAAAACAATCAACAGAGACATGAGGGTCCCCTTGTTTCTTAAATCTTTTAAATATGTTGGCCTTAGTGCTTTGCAGCAGAGAGTCTGAGTATTTTTTGGAAAAAAAATGGCACAATTTATTTTGCTCGATGTGAGCAATTCCTGTGACATTACCAGGAGAAGCCACAAATGAAAGAACTCAAAATGCTTTTTGGTGGAGTTAAACGGAAGTCATCAAACTTTGGAATGAAATCCCCCACCACCTTACAGTCTAATGATGTTCTCAACATCAGAAAGAGACTTACAACTCTTCATTGTATGTAATGACTCCTAGAGGAAACACCCATTTTTTGAATGACAGCGTTTAGATGGCCTGGCCATAGGTGCTATATCAATACCAATACCAATTGCAATAGTAATAACATAGGGCTGGAGGTCGGGAGTGGAAAAGAAGGCAGCATGTGATGTTGGAGATTTGGGGGTGGGTTGGGGAGCCAGTTACAGGTAGATAATGTATCGTTTGTCAGGGGAAGACCGCATCTCATGATTTAAGATGAGTTCAGAAAAAAAAATGTGCATCACACAAAGTGATGAGTGATATGGGGTAATGGCAGAGGGTTAGGGAGTGCAAAAGCAATTGAGTGGAGTGAGGGGCCCTGGGGGAACATGTTGAGTGCCTGTGAGGACGTGGAAGACTTTATCTTTTTGAAATATTATTCCCATTATCGCGGGAATCAGTGAACCGCCACTCTATCACAGGAATTTCTTTTATTGGAAATTATTATTGCTAAATGATTGCAAAGAATAAGGGGTTAGAAAAAAAGGTTTAACATCTGCACTGCCTGCATCTACTGGGCAGGGGGCAATGGGTTTTTGTTAATACATTAATGGTGTGACATAGCCAGTGCCCATGACTAGTGGGCACAATAGAAAGATATGGGTGCAACACGTTCATAGGACACGGCCAAAGGCCACAGCTATTGAGACCTCAAGAAACTATGCAACATATTCGGCCACAGACACTGGCCATGGCTGAAGGTCTTGTCTAATGGGCCCAAAAGAAACCTATTGGTTAAACATTTATAGTGGCCACGGGAGATGGTCATGGGTAGTGGGCTGTGTGGAAACTAGGGTATATCAATATCCTTGTCATTCAGTGAAAAACCATTTGTTAATAGACTGTTAAGGTGATCAGATCTAATACAACAAAACCCCTGAAATAAAGCACTTGCATTTCAAGCAAGTCCACCTCGGAGAAAAAATAGTGTCACACAAACCAATCACGAATAGAGGGTAACGGCCAGGACTGGGACAGGGAGGAAAAAAGCAAT
The DNA here is from genome assembly GCF_040938575.1 of Ambystoma mexicanum. NCBI lineage: Eukaryota > Metazoa > Chordata > Amphibia > Caudata > Ambystomatidae > Ambystoma > Ambystoma mexicanum. The sequence continues at coordinate 747,622,639 of NC_090935.1, forward strand.
TCAAGGTAGTGTGGGAGCATGGAAAGAGAGGGGGTGGCACTTGGTGAGTGCCTGTGAGGATTTTCAAGCATTATTAGGGGAATAACGGGGAATCCAGTGGGTATGGGTAGTTCAATGCTGCTGTATGTGTAGTTTGTTGCCATTATCAGGGGAATGTCAGGGGAATCCCACAGGAATGGGGCGAGAGTGAAACAAAAGTAATTTCACACCTGCAGTGATCACATCTCCTAGGCAGGCCGTAATGGATCTATGTGCCGATGATCATGGCTAGTGGACCCCAAAGAAACCTGTTAGTGCAACATGTAAAGAGGCCATGGGCAAAAGACATGGGTAGAGGGCCTCAAAAAGAAGCCTAGTGGTGCAACATATACAGGGGCAGGGCCAAGGGCCATGGCTAGAGGGCAACAAAGAAACCGATTGGTGCAACATGTACAGTGTCTACAGTCAAAGGCCATGTGCTCAAAGAAGCCTATATTTTTATGTATTTGTTTTATTTATTTCTAAAGTGCTGGAACAGGGCCCTCAGGCATAGAATCGCTGGTACAGAAAAAACATAAAAGTAGATTCAGAAAACTAGAAAATCAGCAAGCCAGGATAGAGAAAAGTCATTCGAAAAGAGTGCCCTTCAGCCTAGGCTTAAAAGTGGCCAGAGAAGGGCAGAATCTCAGGTCAGATGGCAATGCATTCCAAAGGCACAGGACTATCGGTGCAACATGTACAGGGGCCATGGTCAAAGACCGTTGACAATGGCCATGGCTGAAGGGCCCAAAAGAAACCTATTGGTGAAACATGTTCGGCCATGGCAACTGACCATGGCCAAAGGCCATGGTTCGTGGACCCCGAAGAAACTGTAGTATAACAAACCCCTTACATTTCAGTGAAAAAACTTTAGTAATCAGATTAAATGTGTAAAATACATAGCAAAAAAACCTTTGAAATTCAGTGATAAAACCTTGGTTGAGAGAGAGTTAAGGTGATCAGATTTAATGCAACAAAGCCCCTGAAATTCAGCAATCGGATTTCGAGCAAGTCCACCTTAACTATGCACCACCTGTTGTGCAGCATATGACCACAATGATGACATCACAGATGACATCACTGGTGAATTCCTACATGATGCAACTGATGATGTACCTGATGGTGTCACTAATTACATCATGCATGACATCACCGATGTCACTGGTTTGATTAATTACATTATGAAACAACTGTTTTTTAATATAACATATATGTACATATTTCAAAACGTACATAGTACAATATATTCTGCTCATGTTGCTTATAATGTAACACGCTGTATACAATTATTTAGCAGAAGTTACAGATTGTATATTAATCAAACTTCAAATTCTTAGATTATATATTATCACAATTCACAAGGACACATACTTTCTTTTGTATATGATTATTTTTTATAAAACGTGGCATTTTGAAAATAATGTGTTCATGTAATATTATTACAGAAAGGAGAATTGTAAAATTAAATGTGAAACTTTGACTATTTTAGAGCACTTACTATTAAACATGTTTTAACTTCTATGTATTCTTATTTTTTTTAACTACTACATATACTTATTGTAATATGTTTGAAATACCTGAAATTGATTTACCAGAATCAGGTACTTTCCACACAAGTATTGTAATTGTTTACGAATACAAGAAATTCAAACCATTTGTATAACGTTACATATTTTAATCTTTAAATTTATAAATTGATAAATACTACAAATTAATAATCCACACATAATCATATCATACTTCTGTATTAGTGTATTGGTCCATGTCCATGTCATGTTGTTATTATTGTTAAGTGTAATAAAATAAAATATGTATGAAGAGGTCAAAAAATATATTCATATTCTAACTTACTTAAACAGTAAAGTCACATTTGATGTAATTATTAATCTCATCAGTGATATTATGTTATGTATGATGTAATTAGTGATGTCATCAGTGATGTCATCAATTATGTCATCAGTGATGCCATCATTGTGGTGATATGCTGTGCAACAAGAGGTGCATAGTTGTGACATCTCAAACACGTTACCTGGAAGGCAGTGGCACAGAGGTGATTTTGGCCGGCAGATACTGGCATGCAGATTGTGGACCATGGGCTCTCTCACCTTGTGATGGAAATTCTTATAGGGTTCCTTCACATTGTGCCAATGGACCTGGACGAGGTGTTGAATAAAAGTAGAAGTTCCCAAGCTCAGTTTTATTGACGGTTGTCTCCGCAAAACCTTCCCACAGAAAACACAATGTACTTCCTCAACCTCCTGGTTACTGTGTTGCTCCTTCACACAAAAATACTGCCAGCTATCAGCAACATTTTTCTGGGCACTCTGCTTCTTCTGTGGAGGTAAGACAGTACATACCCACAGCACCTCTTCGTCATTGCTAGTCACAGACATACTTAACATTTGGGACCAGGAAGGAACAACACTAAAAGGACTCTGCCACTTAAACAAGAATATATACATGTATATAACAAGCTAAAAAATAAAATAAACACCAACAGCAAAAGACTGGACAAAGGAGAAAGGGATAGGAAAACGAGTGGCAAAAAAGGAATGGAAAAAGGTGGATACTGCTCTTTAAAAGTATCTGAAGGCTCACAAGCAAATTCATCCACCAAGACACAGAAAGCTACATCTACAAAAACAGCCATCAGAGCATGACTTGCAATACATGTGGCTGCGCCCAGACCCAATGACGTGGTTGTGCCTAAACCCTCGACCAATCATACCCTGTGCCCGATTACTCGCCTATTCCTACTCGTAGCTTCATCAACGAGAGGGCCCAATCAGACAGCATGATTAGTTAACATGGCTATGCATGTTTGGGCCAATCGGACTGTGTGCACTGCTTAGCCGTGTCAATGAGAGGGCCCAATCAGGTGGTGTGGTTCATTAACACGGCTACACGCATTTTCGCCTTCCACACTAACCAATTTGATTGCGTGCAGAGTTTATCCGCATCAACAAGAGGGCCCGATCAGGCACCACAGTTCTTTAACATGGCTACATGCATTTGTGCCTCCCATGCTGACAAATCAGATTGTGTACACTCATTAGCCATGTCAACAAGAGGGACCAATCAGGCGGCGCGGTTTGTTAATGCAGCTATGCACATTTGCGCATTCCACACCAACCAATCGGATTGTGCGCAGTTTTAGCCACATCATTGAAAGGGCCCAATCAGACGGCATCATTCGCTAATGCTGTTAAGCGCATTTTTTACTAAACCATCAACCGTGCAGATTTCGCTCTCCACTTACATGCCTACACATGACCCATAACCACGTCAACGAGATGGCTCATCAAGGTGGCACAGTTTGTTAACGCGGGCTACATGCAGCAACCCGTAAAGCATTGATCAATCAGATTTCACGCCCCACTTATGCACCTACACATGACTTGTAGCCACGTCTAAAGCATCAACCAATTATGTATTGAGTTTGTAGGCACGGCTTTGATGATAACCTCTGCATGAGGATTTGACTAATCAGAGCATGTGCACTGGTAACACAGTGACGCATGACTCAAAGCCACATGTACAAGCCATGCCGCTTGATTCATTGCTGGGTGTAGCTGAAAATATACACTACACCCAAAGACAACTCCTTTACTGTTATTAATTTCTTTTTTTTCTGACTAATGAACAACTTATCTGTGAAGTTTAAGAAGGTTTTAAGCAAACTCCTAATTTTTTCCCATACTTCTTTGCCCTCCTTTGTCCATTTACCTCCTTCCTTTTTCCTGACATTTGTTCTGTTTGCATGTCTGGGCAGCAGCAGCGATGAGGTAATTTGGGTGCTGAATCCATTCCCTCCCCACAAAAAATTATGCAAGTTGAATAAAACTGCAGACAGGTATAGATACTTTACTGCTGAGCAGCACCACTCACTAAAAGTGACCGAACAGGTACAGTGCAGGGTCTGCAAGAAAAAGCTATGCCATAGACCATCTAACGTATTGTCACAGAGCTTGAGGACATCCATTGTCATTCAACACTTAGTTCGATTCAACTGGGAGGATGTTGATGAGGACTACTGAAACGCCAATGAGAAACACAAAGTACAAGAACATGAGCTGAACTCTGTGCGTCGTCGAACTGCTGCCATGCCATCACCTGCTACAGCAGCAACCCACAAGGCAACCTCTGCACCATCCACCTCCACCACTGTACCTACCATGACCTACACTTGGCCCTAACCTCCCCCACTGCTGCCCACACAAGACCTGAATGACTGCAATGTTTTGTGCAGACGATGCCACCATTGGGTCATGGTTGGAGATGACACCGTAGATGGCTGAGAACGGGCCATTGCAGAACCACAGGTTCACTGCCACTAGGACTATATTGTTTTTTAAGTGGCAATTGTTTCCCCCATATTTTCTAAAAAGATAAAAAACCCAAAAAACTAAAAAATTAAATAATTCCCACAAAATTAAATGTTCCAATTTTTACCCTTTATTATGTGTGAATCCTAATGTTCTTCACTTCTCAGTTCCACACTCCTCCATCCCTCTCCCACAAAATGGCCCTTTTCAGGACCACTTTCTAAGTTATAGAACTAAAAAAAATAAAACACAAACTGCACTAAAAGATCATCAATGTCTTTGGTGATATTTTATGCAGTTTGTGTTGCTGAAATGCATTTTTCACAATGTTTTCTTTCTAGCCATGGGTATAGAGTTCAATAACTTGTGTTTATAGATGTGGCTACCAAAGGCCCCGGTGCGGCATGACAAAAATATTTACATATCTATACATGTATGTATTCAGTAGTAATTGTAAGTAACATTTTGATATGGGGTATGTAAAGTGTAGGAGATGATGGGAATAGGGTGCAGAAGCATGAATAGATTCAGTAGCGGTCTGGTGGGTAGGTAGGGGTCAAGAAGGTGAGTTTAGGTTAAGTGAATGTAGATAAGGTGGGTACAGTAGGTGTGCAGAAGTACAGACACTACCCATGGCCACAACAATAGTGATTATAATGAATATGAACATTGTACATAGAATAATGTTGTTATGTGGCTTACAATTTGCAAAACGCATCACGCATAGGCATGGTGAGTAGGGTAAAATGTATACTTTTCTGTCTGTAAAAAAATACAATAGAATTTGTTAGAGAACATACTTTATGAAATACAATTAATTACAGTTGTACACATATGTTTAATTTGTTTGGCCCTCATATATAGTGCATCATATGTACCATTTCTGCGTACTACACTGTTGTTATCTTCACATATAATTATCCTTGGTTCATTGGGAAAAAATCCGAAGTGTTTTAAAAAAGAACATGCACATCGATAAGGTGTATGGGTGGGAGAATAATGGGTGGGGATACACTGAGTGGGTACGGGTGCAAACGGTACAGTAGGGTGGATGAAAGTAAAGAGGCTGGAAGTATGGTAGGTGGGGGAATTAAAACTAGGGTATGGTGGGTAAGCTTAGAAGTGAGGGACTAGGGTGGGTTGGATATAAAGAGTGAGGATATGGTGCACAGAGTTATAGTGGGTGGGAGTACAATACATGGGCAAGGATAGAGGGGGTGGGTGGCTGAACAAAGCATGTGGTAGCGTAAGTAAGAGGATGAAAAAAGGATGGGGAAGGCAGCGTGGAGTAAGGTGGTTGGGGTTAAGAGAGTCAAGCTAGCACAGGTGGTGAAAGAGAGAATGGGGGTAGGGTGGCTGGACCAACATTTTGCAAGGCCCATGGGCAACACAAAATAAACTCACATGAGCCTAACTCTGTATGGTATTTAACAGCTGCCGTGACATCAACCTCTGCACCAACAATCACCATGGCAACCTCTGCATTCAGACATTGTCCACCTTGTCTCACCACTTCAGTAGCAGCAACAATGTCATCTGAGTCACGACACCATCCCCCATAAACTGCCTAAGATTTACATGCAAAAGTGAGATCAAAAAAGTTGCAGTGCAAGTTCTGCAACAAGGTGCTACACCATGGACGTTAAAATGTGCAATCACAGACCTTGCGAATATCCGTCCTCAATCAACAATTAATCCAGCTCCACTGGGACAACATTCATGTGGTCTTATTCTATTGTAGACATGTTTAGGAGAAATGTAAGCAAATACACTTTTAACCTCACAGGAAATCGTCAATTCATTATTTCAGTTAGTTATTTTCTTTTCTTTTTAAATATGTTTTTATTTTCAATGGCATAGTGCTAGTTCTCAAATCTTTTTCAATTTGTGTTTGATTTTCCTCTCCGGACATCTGACAGCTGGAGATACTTCATGGTGAAGGAGCATCATTCCCAAAAGATATCAATGGTGTAGTGCAAGTTCCCCAAAAAGGGCTACACCATAAACCATCCAATGTGCCATTGCAGAGCTTGGGGTCATTCATGACCATACAAGACTTAGACCAACTCCACTCAGAGTGTAAACTGTTCATTAAAAATGCTCTCGATTTTTTATTGAAAAGTAACTTGCGTAGAAAAAAAGGAAATAGTTGAATATGAATGCAGACAGCTGGAGGTACTTCATGGTGGAGGTGAGATAATACTTTAGGACAAGTGCACGCAAATAAACCTTTACCCTCGATAACCTGCATAGAAAAAGCGAAATAGTTGAATATGAATGCTGTTCTTTTAAACATTTATTTCATTAGCAGCATTTTAGCAGGAGTTTAAACAATGCATTGGTGAATTAGGAGCCCCATTTGTACCTTATTAATTAAGGACAAAGCAATTGAGCATTTCTACAATACTGCTAGGAGAAACTTAGTGAGTGCAGGTGTACTATGTTGGCACTACATGTAATTATAACTATTCTTTTATAACACACTTAATACTAGCAAGTGTTTTTTAAGCGCTGGATCCGGATTCAAACCTGTGTTGTGCTGCATTGTCTTTCTTCCAAGAGAAACGCCTTGCCACTGAGCTATCCTTCGTCACCTAATCTGATAGCAGTGCTTATAAAATAGTGTGGCTTTATGTAGAGAGAAACCTGCTACATTTTAGGGGTAGTTATTTTAAGAGCATCAGAATAAAACACTGTTAATGCATATGTGTATGAAGAGGGATGGCTATATTTATTTTTCAAATTATTAAATGAGACAAGTTGTGGTCTATGAGAATGATATTATTATTGCACAGAAATGTATGGCTTAATACCTGTGGCTAATCACATAGCCGAGGGAGCAACACCAACCAATCAACTAACTTGATATATTAATGTGCCTATGTACGCATTACTGCATGGTGTATACCCGCGGGTATACTAACACTATATGATGGTGGTTTTGTAGCTGCGGCTATATCAAAAAAAGGCCAGAAAATGCTTTCCTGCACTTCCAAACCCTCACCAAGTGCCCGCAACATCTCTGCCAGATCCCCCCACTCCACTGATAGCCTCCTCACCACCCCTGCCATCTCCCATTCCCTCATAACACTTGTCATATGTATTTATTATTATTGATTGACCTAAAGAAGATTAGGAAACAACAAGAGACTTATAAATCTAATCTCACAGCACCACAACAAGCCACCATGGAACGCTTGAGTATGATGACGGATCTTATTATTAAACCATCAGATAAATGTACGAAGATTGTCCTCATGAATCGGGTAGACTATGTCAAAGAGGCACATAGACAATTGTTAAATAAGGACTGTTACGCTATCTTGCCTGGTGATCCATCAGAAAACATGAGCAACACATTAGGTCATCTTTTACAAACTTGGAAGGAGAAGGATTTATTAGACGAGGATATTTGTCTATACTTATATCCTAAATTCCCAGTGATACCGACAATTTATTTTTTGCCAAAAATCTACAAGAGTCTTATTAGGCCTCCTGGTAGACCTATTGTCACACTATGTGGGGCCTTTTTAGAACATACCTCTAGGTTTATAGACAAGACTCTGGCATTATTTGTTACCTCTTTGCCCTCCTATGTGAAGGATACCAAAGACTTCTTGAGTCGTATAGATGGCATTCCATGGGAATCTACCTTCCTACTTACAACACTTGACGTGGTTTCTCTATACACGTCTATAAGACATAGTGATGGCCTGAAGGCGTGCAAATATTTCTTACATACACGCTCTCTCAATTACCTTCAACATTCCCAGATGATTCTTGAGATGATTGACTTGTGTCTAACCAATAATTGTTTCCTCTTTGACAAACAGTTCTATATGCAACTTCAGGGGACTGCGATGGGTTCCACCTTTGCGCCCTCTTATGCCAATTTGCTGATGGGTTGGTGGGAGAAATTTGTAGTTTGGAATCCTAGTAACAGTAACTTCACATCTAAAGTTGCCCTTTGGCTTAGATATATTGATGATCTGTTTATAATCTGGGAGGGTACCAGTGCTGACTGGCTAAATTTGTTGATGCACTTAACATTAATGATCTGAATTTACAGTTCGCCGAGAGCCACAGCAAGACTGCTATCACGTTTCTTGATATTCTTGTAACTGTGGCCCAGGGTGAACTTATCACTAGCCTATACAGAAAGCCCACCAGTTCAAATATTCCACTACATGCTTTGAGTAATCACCCCACCGCCCTCAAATGGAGTATCCCCTATGGCGAGTTCATTCGTATACGCAGAAATTGTACAAAGATTGAAACCTTTGATTACGAATGCGCTCTCATAGCTAATAGTTTCAAACAACGTGGTTATCCCAAAAAAATTCTGGAGAGATGAAAGCGAGAAGTATGGATCGCTCACAACTATTGTTGCAGGAAAACACTGAACATATTACCACTGATTTGAATCAGACACGTCTCATTTTAACATTTGGAGCCAAATCACATAGTATACGTAAAGTCATGCAACGCCATTGGCACATTCTGAAATCTGATGAACATTTAAAAACCATCTTGGGCGATCATATTAATATTACTTTTCGACGGTCGACCTCAGTCAAAGACACCTTAGTTCCTATTTTTATGAAGCCCATTGAGAATGTTACAACCAATGCCTGGCTTAACACTAAATCTTGCGGCTTTTACAAGTGCTCCAAATGTAAAGCATGTACATACGCTGCTAACAAGACCCATTATACCCATCCCATTTTGAGTACAAACATTAAGATCGCATCCAGAATTACTTGCGATACTGATCATGTGGTATATGTTCTTAACCCTTTAAGTGCCAAGGACGAGGTATCTCGTCCTTGGAAGTGCATACGCAGTGCCAAGGACGAGATAGCTTGTCCTTTTTGGCACCTTGTTTTGAGTGATCCCTGTAAAGCAGGGATCGCTCAAAACTGTAATCCAACCCCCGGGCTATGTGAGGGGGAGGTCCCCCCTCACTGCCAGGGGGCTGGATTACCTTCAGTTTCACGTCGGCGTGCGTAACGCACGTCGGCGTGAAACTGAAAGTAAATTCCCCGCAGCAGCCATTTTCGGCTGCTGCGGGGAAGAGAGAAGGTAAGAGACCTTCTTTGTCCGCCTCGATCTCCGGCTGTATTTCAAGCCGGAGATCGAGGCGGGTATCGTTGGAAAGGGGAGATTCTCCCCTTTCCAACGATACCCATTGTGTGGCATTGCCGCCCGCGGATCGAGCGCAGGGCGCGCGATCCGTGGGCAGCAATGCCACCGGATCAATACAGATCCGTTTGTGACGCAGGGGGAGGAGGGGGCTGCTTACTAGGTAAGCACCCCCTCCCCCATGGCCCCAAGGCATGGGGCCACAGCGGCAGAGACCCCTGGGGGCAGATGATCACTGCCCCCAGGGGTGAAATAAAAAAAAAAAAAAAAATCGAGGGATGGAGGGAGGTGGGAGGGGGTTTGGGGCCCTGGGGCCCACTAGACCACCAGGGATTTTGTAAAAAATGGTGTCCTTGGAAAGGGGGGGTTCCCCCCTTTCCAAGGTCACCACATATATGAGGCATTGCTGGTCACGGATCGGCGCAGAGCGCTCGATCCGTGACCAGCAACCCACTAGACCACCATGGATCCGTTTGTGAGGGAGGGAGAGGGGGCTGCCTCAAGTAAGCAGCCCTCTCCCCCTCCCGGCCCCCAAAGCATGGGGGCACATGCATGAGAACCCTGGGGCAGATGGCTGACCATCTGCCCCAGGGGAATGAAAAAGAAAAAAATTGAAAGTATGTGGAAAGGGGGTGGGGGGCCACTAGCCACCATGGATTTTTTATTGAATGAAAGGGGGGGGGAGGGATGCCCCCCCCACCGAAGTAGAAAAGGACACCCCTTGTAACCCTCCCTGGGGGCAGCTATCTGCTCCTAGGAAGGGGAAACTGACCCCAGGGAGGGATGCATGAGGTGGGGCCCCCCTATCTGCCCCCAGGGTGGGTTGCATGAGGTGGGGCCCTCCATTTGGGGGGGGGTTGAGGGCCACCCCCCGTTGCGGTACATCATGCGCTGCCAATTTAGGGTGGCCCTCAGCCCCCCCTAAAAAGCAGCCTGTGAATTTGTATTTTGTTTTTTGTTTACCCTACTTTGCTTGGTGCAGATGGCCACATTAGTGTGGCTATCTGGCCCCAGGGTGCCCAAACCCTACTGCCCCATCTATTGGGGGTCCTGCCCCACCTTTTGGGGTGGCCCTCTCCCCCCTCACCCCAAATGGAGGTGGGGTGTACCTCACGCAGCCGTTTGGAGGAGGCCCAGGGAGGCCTGCATGAGGTGTGTCCCCCAGCCATTGGGGTGGGGTGGGGGGCACCCCAAAAGGTGGGGCAGGACCCCCAATAGATGGGGCAGTAGGGTTTTGAGATTTCCCTCTGAAAACAGACTTGGGGTTACTTGTGTTTTAGGCTTTCCCCTTGGCGGCCAGGTAGGTGCACCCACACATGTGAGGTACAGTTTTCATCGGGACACCTGTGGGAACGCGTGACAGTAGGCCATGTGTTGTTGGGGGCGTGTTTCGATGGGTGAGCCGAGCGAAATGTGCGGAAATTGCGTATTTTTTCCCACATTTCGGACTTTGCAGGGGTGTCTGGGTAATAAATTCTGGGGCAATTTGGGCATATCATACCTCTGCGGATTCCCACGGGTGTCCTCTTTTTGGAAATGCATGGGGTTCCCTGTTTTCCTCGGTGGCTTGGACACCCGAGGCCCATATCTGTACGTTGTGCCGGTTGGCAGAATGTCTGCGATTTCCCTCTGAAAATAGACTTGGGGTTTGTTGTGTTTTAGGCTTTCCCCTTTGCGGCCAGGTAGGTGCACCCACACATGTGAGGTACCGTTTTCATCGGGACACCTATGGGAACGCGTGACGGTAGGCCATGTGTTGTTGGGGGCGTGTTTCGATGGGTGAGCCGAGCGAAATGTGCGGAAATTGTGTATTTTTTCCCACATTTCGGACTTTGCGGGGGTGTCTGGGTAATAAAATCTGGGGCAATTTGGGCATATCATACCTTTGCGGATTCCCACGGGTGTCCTCTTTTCGGAAATGGATGGGGTTCCCTGTTTTCCTCGGTGGCTTGGACACCCGAGGCCCATATCTGAATGATGTGAGAGTGTGACATTTCCGGTGTGAAAACAGACTTGGGGTTACTTGTGTTTTAGGTTTTCCCCTTGGCGGCCAGGTAGGTGCACCCACACATGTGAGGTACCGTTTCCATCGGGACACCTGTGGGAACGCGTGACGGTAGGCCATGTGTTGTTGGGGGCGTGTTTCGATGGGTGAGCCGAGCGAAATGTGCGAAATTGTGTATTTTTTCCCACATTTCGGACTTTGCGGGGGTGTCTGGGTAATACAATCTGGGGCAATTTGGGCATATCATACCTCTGCGGATTCCCACGGGTGTCTTCTTTTCGGAAATGCATGGGGTTCCCTGTTTTCCTCGGTGGCTTGGACACCCGAGGCCCATATCTGTATGATGTGAGAGTGTGACATTTCCGGTGTGAAAACAGACTTGGGGTTACTTGTGTTTTAGGCTTTCCCCTTGGCGGCCAGGTATGTGCACCCACACATGTGAGGTACCGTTTTCATTGGGACACCTGTGGGAACGCGTGACAGTAGGCCATGTGTTGTTGGGGGCGTGTTTCGATGGGTGAGCCGAGCGAAATGTGCGGAAATTGCATATTTTTTCCCACATTTCGGACTTTGCAGGGGTGTCTGGGTAATAAATTCTCGGGCAATTTGGGCATATCATACCTCTGCGGATTCCCACGGGTGTCCTCTTTTTGGAAATGCATGGGGTTCCCTGTTTTCCTCGGTGTCTTGGACACCCGAGGCCCATATCTGTACGTTGTGCCGGTTGGCAGAATGTCTGAGATTTCCCTCTGAAAACAGACTTGGGGTTACTTGTGTTTTAGGCTTTCCCCTTGGCGGCCAGGTAGGTGCACCCACACATGTGAGGTACCGTTTTCATCGGGACACCTGTGGGAACGCGGGACAGTAGGCCATGTGTTGTTGGGGGCGTGTTTCGATGGGTGAGTCGAGCGAAATGTGCGGAAAATGCGTATTTTTTCCCACATTTCGGACTTTGCGGGGGTGTCTGGGTAATAAATTCTCGGGCGATTTGGGCATATCATACCACTGCCAATTCCCACGGGTGTTCTCTTTTCGGAAATGCATGGGGTTCCCTGTTTTCCTTGGTGGTTTGGACACCCGAGGCCCATATCTGTATGATGTGAGAGTGTGGCATTTCCGGTGTGAAAACAGACTTGGGGTTACTTGAGTGTTAGGCTTTCCCCTTGGCGGCCAGGTAGGTGCACCCACACATGTGAGGTACTGTTTCCATCGGGACACCTGTGGGAACGCGTGACGGTAGGCCATGTGTTGTTGGGGGCGTGTTTCGATGGGTGAGCCGAGCGAAATGTGCGAAATTGTGTATTTTTTCCCACATTTCGGACTTTGCGGGGGTGTCTGGGTAATACAATCTGGGGCAATTTGGGCATATCATACCTCTGCGGATTCCCACGGGTGTCCTCTTTTCGGAAATGCATGGGGTTCCCTGTTTTCCTCGGTGGCTTGGACACCCGAGGCCCATATCTGTATGATGTGAGAGTGTGACATTTCCGGTGTGAAAACAGACTTGGGGTTACTTGTGTTTTAGGCTTTCCCCTTGGCGGCCAGGTATGTGCACCCACACATGTGAGGTACCGTTTTCATTGGGACACCTGTGGGAACGCGTGACAGTAGGCCATGTGTTGTTGGGGGCGTGTTTCGATGGGTGAGCCGAGCGAAATGTGCGGAAATTGCATATTTTTTCCCACATTTCGGACTTTGCAGGGGTGTCTGGGTAATAAATTCTCGGGCAATTTGGGCATATCATACCTCTGCGGATTCCCACGGGTGTCCTCTTTTTGGAAATGCATGGGGTTCCCTGTTTTCCTCGGTGTCTTGGACACCCGAGGCCCATATCTGTACGTTGTGCCGGTTGGCAGAATGTCTGAGATTTCCCTCTGAAAACAGACTTGGGGTTACTTGTGTTTTAGGATTTCCCCTTGGCGGCCAGGTAGGTGCACCCACACATGTGAGGTACCGTTTTCATCGGGACACCTGTGGGAACGCGGGACAGTAGGCCATGTGTTGTTGGGGGCGTGTTTCGATGGGTGAGTCGAGCGAAATGTGCGGAAAATGCGTATTTTTTCCCACATTTCGGACTTTGCGGGGGTGTCTGGGTAATAAATTCTCGGGCGATTTGGGCATATCATACCACTGCCAATTCCCACGGGTGTTCTCTTTTCGGAAATGCATGGGGTTCCCTGTTTTCCTTGGTGGTTTGGACACCCGAGGCCCATATCTGTATGATGTGAGAGTGTGGCATTTCCGGTGTGAAAACAGACTTGGGGTTACTTGAGTGTTAGGCTTTCCCCTTGGCGGCCAGGTAGGTGCACCCACACATGTGAGGTACCATTTTCCTCGGGACACCTGTGGGAACGCGTGACGGTAGGCCATGTGTTGTTGGGGGCGTGTTTCGATGGGTGCGTCGAGCGAAATGTGCGGAAAAAGCGTTTTTTTCCCCACATTTCGTACTTTGCAGGGTTGTCTGGGTAAAAAAATCTGGGGCGATGTGCGCAAATCATACCTCTGCAGATTCCCACGGATGTCCTCTTTTCGGAAATGCATGGGGTTCCCCATTTTCTTCGGTGGCTTGGACACCCGAGGCCCATATCTGTACGTTGTGCCGGTCGGCAGAATGTCTGAGATTTCACTCTGAAAACAGACTTGGGGTTACTTGTGTTTTAGGCTTTCCCCTTGCCGGCCAGGTAGGTGCACCAACACATGTGGGGTACTGTTTTCATCGGGACACCTGTGGGAACGCTGGACGGTAGGCCATGTGTTGTGTTTGTGTGTTTTTCATAACGTTTTGACCCATTTGCTGGAGCCCTTTGTCTCACAACCCTTTCTTTTCCCAAATGTGACCTACATTTAGTCGCTGCTTTAGCCACCATACACTTTTGTTACCTGCACAAGTCACCTACCCTTGAAAAGGTCTGCCTGTGCTCTTTCAAAAAATGTATGGCTGCCGTTCCTCACCACATTGGTTTTCCCAATTTACACATGCTAAGTGCGTCTGGTCAGGCCGTGAGCGTAAAACTCCTGTGTACCATGGCTCTGTGTTTGGCTTGTGGTATTGCGTGTTTTGTACAAACACTAAAAAAATGGTATGCTCTCCTAACTGCAAGAGTCAGGGGAATGTAGCGGAGCATTGCTTTTCTCAAAATTCATAGAAGCCATTGCCGTACCAAGCCAACCATGTCCAACACATACCTTTTTTTTCAGTCATTTTCCCGCTTTTCCCCCATTCGATGGCAGTTTCCCCTACCTAGTTGTTGCCTGACCTATGCAAATCACCCCTTCCTAAACTTGGAATTTTGTCTACTTTTCAGAAATATATGCCTTTCTGTCCTCCAATTTGGCTTTCCTGCCCTTTTCTTCCATTCCGTCCATGCATGTCCAATTGGCAAAAATGGCAAAAATCGCCTACCTCTCACAAGACGTTTGATAACCCCATCAAAATAATTGTTTTCCATTTCCACTCAACCTTTTCCTGAAAGCCACCACATTGCGGAACTCAGCACAGCAAACCATTTGTTCCTAGCTCTTACAAGGAAAAAACCAGAGGCTTCTTTGTACATCATTTTATTGGCATTTTTTGAAAAAACCCAAAATTTGTGCACATTTTCCTTATTTACTCTCACCCCCCTACAGCAACCTGTGATTCCTGGGTGGCCTTACGACCGCCTACATGTGGGAAAAAAAGGAGCCAAATTTGGCCGAGATATCTCATGTAACGAAAAAGTTACAAGCCATTGAATGGCCACATACCAAAATCACCAAAAAAAGGCTCTGGCACTGGGGAGAAATACCCATGGCACTTAAAGGGTTAACTGTCCTTGCAACAAGTGGTATGTGGGCAGTACCAAATGTAAACTGAAACTTAGGATACTTCAGCATATTCGGGCCATCAGAAATACTGACTCCAATTATCCGATGGCTCTGCATTTTCAGTCCCAACATGACAGTAAACTTGAGGGTTTTTCCTTCTTTGGGATCATCACAGTGCCCAAGTCACCAAGAGGAGGCAATCGAGAATTATTGCTAAGGCAACTGGAGACTAAATCTATTTTGGACCTTGAGACCATGAAACCCAGGGGTCACAACCTAGATGAAGAATTATATACTTTTCTGGGAACCTAAGAGCACATATTGTGATGTATTATTTTTTGCATGTACTCTTGCTCCTTTTCTGGGTTCCTAGATACAATATTCTCCCTTTGCCCTATTTTAATACACAGTGTTTTTTGGACTCTTTTAGACACAGTCTACTCATATTGCATTTGCCTCATATTTTGAAATCATCTGTTTAGGGTACAATGGATAAAATAGGTACACTGCATTTTCATGAGTAAACAGGCCTATATAATATGTGTGCACTTTTTAGGTGATTTTTAAGGAATATTAGGAATCTGTGTGCCCCTTAAGTTGGCGCATTTTTATAGTCTATGCACTTTGCACTTTACTGTGGATCTATATATGTTTTTATCATTCTTTAGCTGTCCATGGCTGCACGTCCTTCTGCCACCCTCCTTGTTTTTCATGGGAGGCCAGGCTGGTTTTTAAATACTGTGACTACACGAACCGTACACCCATGGACGTAGAGCACTATGCTCATCATGTTTGCTATATAGAATGAAACTTTGATCCCCATGTATTTCCCCTTCTTTCCTCCCTTTCTCCCTTCCCTGTACCCTGTGTACCTTTACCTTCCAGATTATTGCTGCTATGTACTTTGCACTTTGCACTTTATCTTTAGCACTTTGCACTTCGCACTATTGTGCATGCACTAAGCACTTTATCCATGGTTTAATATTGCTATACATCAGCGGCAATATTTAAATTTGTAAATCACCATTCATAGCGCAGCATTTATCTAATGGTTTTATTTCAGACTATTAAGGTCAGTATGAGGTAGCACTTGGTCACTACAATATGGCCGATTGTTTTTTCTCTACATTTGAGCTATGTGGTGTATGAGACACTCTATACATTGTAACCAGAGAGTTTGTATTGTGTTTATATGAGTCCATTTTCTGTGTTTACCCTACTATCGTGAACAAGCGGTCAGTTGATCGCGAAACGCGTCGATGAAACCCTTTTCTCCCTTGCTATGCACCTTTCATGAATAAAGAACATTTGGTGCCACCTGACTCTTGCCGTGCAGCCCTTTATTGCCAAGTACTGGATTTTCTGGACCTGGCTGCTCTTGGGAGTGCATTCCACAGATTTGGCCCTCTTTTGGGCTTAATTTTCGTTTGAAAATATATATATGTACATATATATATGTGCATTCAGTAGTCCTTATTAGTTATATTTTGAGATATATACAGCATATGAGATAAGAGGAGAAATGTGCAGAAGCATGAATAGATTCTGTATCGGTAGAGTGGGTGGGCAGTGGTCAAGAGCAAGGGGCTAGGCCAAGTAAGGGTAATTAGGTTGTTTATAAAGTGTATGGATGGGGAAATACATGGTGGGGATACAATTGTGGTACAAAATATGTAAGCAGGGTAGTAGGTGGGGGAGTCAACATTAGATACAATAGGAGAGCATAAAGAGGGAGTGAGTATGGTGGGTGTTTGGGGTCCAGAGGGTGGGGTAGGTTGAGTGAATGTAGAGATGGTGGGATACAGTAGGCACAGACATAGAGGCACTAGAAAGGGCTGCAGTGATATATGCACAGTGATTATGTCATAATGTGCATTTTTCAGTCTAAAAAAAATAAATCAGTAATTAGTTAAAGACTAAAATCCCAATGCGAGACAAGTGCTTGTGATCTTGTGGGTAAGCATCTGCACTGGGAGCATGAAAACCTGGGTAAAACCCTGATAGCCAAAAACTTGGGCGAGCTTGCCATCCTAAAAAAAAGTGGTTGTGTCCACCCATGTGGCACATGCAAAGAACTTTTTTTGGGGGGGGGTAATATTAACAAACAACATTGGTTTTGATTTTTTGCTTTTATGTACAGTTGTACTGTACACACTACATCTTCCCTTACAATTTTCTTACAGGAACTTTTTCAATGCATTCCTAATATTGTAAAGGAAAATTGCATTTCTGATATCTGTGAAATTAACTCCATCATCACTGAAACAATGCACACTATCGACATTATATTGTCATTCTCAAAAGATGGCATTCCTGTAGCAAATAAAAAAGCAGATACTGCTTTATTGACAAGCTGCCTTGATTCTTCCATTTGTGGACTAAAAATGTTTGTTGGACATCTGCATGTTTGCCTCTGATTTATTTCAGAAACAATAATCTTGGCAGCAGGAAACTGTTCCATTCGGCTTTTAAAGACATCCTTCAGGCAACCTGCAAATATACTGAAGTCACAAACCCCAAACTGTCTCCTACACAATGCACAATTACACTCTTTGGACATTTAAGGTGAGCCATATGCTCACAGAATGAAAACAAATTTGCCCAGTTTAAGCCACAAACTACATGCCACAAAACTTCCACTTCTGCCAATCCAATATTTCTAAAGATGCTATGATTTTCGCCATACACCTTCAATGACTGAATTGAAGAGACCCCCAAAATCCACACAGTCTGCCTTCTCAAACACATAGCCATTGCCACTTTCAGTGTTCTCACAACTCCTGCAAACATAACTCCTGCTACCCTAAACATAACTCCTGCTACCCTCTATTCCTGTACACCACACCCAGCAAACCGGATTGGCTAATCCCCACAGTCCCCTTTCCATGACAGGCATCCTCAAAAGATCTGGATGTGGCAGGTGCCATCTGTGGACTACTGCTGTGTCCGTGTACCCCATAACACAGGGGCAGCCATTCTAACCTTTACAATTTCATGTTCTCACCACACCCTCATTGGCTGCTTTCAGAGAGTCACACATCCATCCAGCAATCACAACCAAAACCTCTACACCTAATCCTGTCATCTTAGGTCAACACTTCAGATGAACACGTTAACTCTCAGAGTACATATCTCCTGTTAATGAAAGGCATCTGCATCAAAAACTACTGTGCAACTGTCCGCGATTTCTATTTCCAGTTTAACAATCTGCATCTAACAAAACATAGTACTAGTATGTTTATATTTAAAATAATGTTTTCTTCAACTCTTTCACGAATATATGTATACTCAGTAAAAACAAACATTGTTAAAGGGACGTTATGCTTAAGTTGTGCTACTAAAAACCTATGAAATTCAGTTAAAAATCTTTGTTAAAGGGACGTTATGGTTCAAAGTAAAACCGAAAAACCCCTGCAACTCGCTAGTTATGGTAAGCTAAGCAACCATAACTCACGCCACCAACGTGCATTGCTAAGACTAACATCCAGGACATCAAAGATGACATCACAAATGTCATTGGTGACATCACTGATGACATCACATATCTGGCTGCCTCTTTATTCCTGTAGTAATATATCTTAGCCAGTAATACTTAGGAACAAAGAAATTGAAAAGTACTATATTTGTAGACTTACACTTCAAATATGTTCTTAGAGTAATTCATTTGGGGTGCACTCACAGCATATGAAACATATACATAGGGAGGATACACACTTCAAAGATACCAATGTTTTCTGTGTATGAAGACAATCAGTAAGGTTATGAACACTTTCTCATTGTTCTGCTGTTTCTTTATTACTGTACTTTCTCTGGATATGCTCATATTTCTATTCACATTCATTTCTTTACGGTGCAGTCACATCATGTGATAAGTATACATAGGGAAGTAATAGGTTTGAAACAGAACAATCATTTCTGTGCATAAAGATAGTCAGGTAGGTTATGAACAATATCTGGTTCTACTGCTGCTTTTTTGCATACTTCACTTTCTCTGTATATACTCATATTTGTATGTGTTGTTGTGTTTCTGTGTTTTGTATGTAATAATGAAATTATATATGAAGTGGGTTACATTAGCTACTTATAACATGTTGCACAGTACACAAAACTCTAATAAGAAAGCCTTTAGCATTTCACTATTTAACATGGGAAGATTATGAATATTGCACCTCCATCATGTATGCTGCACACAATGCTTATGTTTATACATGAGTACATTATTATACTGTAAAGAACTTCATGATAGAATGCTATTTATATCAATGCTTTGCTTAAAGCACTACAAAGCTCATGACATATATTCCAATGATCTTTGACACTTTTTTTGTCAACATTATAATAAGAATCCCTTGTACAGACTTTTCATGAAAAGTACATGCACATGTGATGTCATCAGATGGACATGGACAAATTAAACACTAGCCAAAAACTTAGGGGGTATCTTAGATTATTCTATCATGCTATATAAACACTGAACAAGTTCAAAAAGCAGCATATAAACATATTATATGTAATAATAAATAAGAAGTGAAACCTATATATGTAACACATGAACCATCCATTTAAATACCACATGTACTAAAATGGAATATACCAAAACAGAAAAGATATGCTTCCAACATAATTACCTCACAGAAACCGCACAGCTAGGAGCAACAGCAGACCTACACAACAGTAAGAACACAATTTACCAGAAACTAGTAAGCAAACTTAATTTTTCTTACATATTTCTAAACTTTCTGTATTAGGTACACTAAAATTAATATATCTTTTTTACACAGAAATGTCCAGTACATTGTAATGGCTTGAGGAAAATTTCCCACGTGAAGAAATGTCTGAAGACAGTGATACTAACGGTAGACACTTCTCTTTATAAGCAAATTAATAATCATTACTTTATGTGCACTTAACATATATATTTTTTTAACAGACCATACAAACATTGAAAATAACACACCAAAAGAGACATTACAAAATACTCTGCCGCGCATGGAACAAAAAATTGACATGCTTATTGAAAATTTTAATGTTTTGAAACATTTTGTGGAGGACAACATAAAAGAAAAAAATAAATATCATTGTCCCACATGCACCTGTTCCCCCTCTCCGTGTCCCAGTCAACTATCCCCAAACCCTCAACACCAAGGAAAAAACATTTTGATGAGACTTCCATCCCTTCATCCCCTCCCATCCATCCTCTCCAAACTCCTGATTCCCCTATATTTGTGTCAGTTTCTGCTTCCCCCTCTCTTTCATGAATTTTGTATTTGTATATAATAAAAAAAAACTTATGTGTGTTTTAATTCAGTCCTTTGAGTCTTATTTTTTTTTTTAAAAAAGCAGTTGGGGTGTCCGCGGACAGCGCTGGTGTCCGGGATGTCCGTAATTAACCAAAATGGAGATGTCCTAAGGACACTATACCTGTCCGTACTGCACGCAACCAAGATGGAACTGTTCTTAGAACACACCCGGTGTCTGGGATGTCTGTAATTAAACAAAATGGAGGTGTCCTAAGGACACTATACCTGTTCATACTGTACGCAAGCAAAATGGAACTGTACTTAGAACACGCGCGGTGTCCGGGATGTCCATAAATAGACAAAATGCAGGTATCCTAAGGACACTATATCTGTCTATACTGAACGCAAGCAAAATGGAACTGTTCTTAGAACACACCCAGTGTCCGGAATGTTCGCAATTAACCCAAATGAGTGTGCTCTAAGGACACTATACCTGTCCTTACAGTCTGTAGAACATCTACGCACATGTGCACCACACCCATAAATCCTACGAACATTGCGCCTGTCCGTAACTGTCCGTCTCACTTGTGTCGCACTTTTAATTAGTTTGAGGACCGAACACCATCTGTAGAACACTCGCGTGCATGTGCAAAAACCATACCTGTGCATTTGGTGTCCTGTGGACACCCGTTCCCTTCGCGGACATGTTCGCGACATCATCATGTGACACTGTCCGGGTCCCCGAACAACTTAAAAGTACTTTTTCAGACAATCCAAAGTATTTTACAGTAAAAGTTCACCATTGCACATGCCCCAGACAATGACCCTGGCTTTCTACATATTTTTTGGAACTTTTTGAGCCTTTTTGGGGTGTTTGATCTGTCTGCGGACAGCGCGGCTATCCACAAAGCGTGCACCAGCACCCTTATAAAAGGCCACACCTCAGAGCTGATCTTCATTGTGCTTCTGGATATTGCAGATTGACTTTTGCTGCCTTTGCTGCTCTTGCTGAGATTATCTCATAAACCCTGATGGCATCCATGGGAGCTGCTGCTCCAGCTGGTGCAACATCTGCCTCAGCCCCACCCCTCACCCCTCCACCACCACCACCTCCCCACGGGCCTGAGGAGGGGAACAGGCATGAGGATGTAGAGGATGAGGATGAAGAGGATGAAGAGGATGAGGTAGTGGAAGTCCCTACTACCAGCCCTCACCGTGAGTCTTGGGTGTGGCGGTTATTTACCATTCATGGTGATGTACCAGAAGCATGTGCAAACAAGGTCACCTGCAACCAGTGCAAAATGGTGCTGAGTCATGGGAGGCATGGTTCATACAACCTTGGTACGACATCCATGAAGTGACACCTAAGGTCGTTCCACGGTGGGGCCATTCACAAGGTTGTACCTTGTGATCAACGTAGTAGGTTGAGTTCCTCTACCACATCCTCTGTTTCCGCTCCTCTCACCACAATAGACACTCCTGTGGGAGAGTGCATCCCTCCAGCTGCCACACAGGCCATTCACAAAGCTGTTTACCCTTATCTTTCGAGGGTCACAATGTTGTGTATGTACTGCGACGCAGTACTCTGCAGGGGGGAGAATCTTCAGAGTGCTTTCGAGACTGTGGTCAAGGAGCACCAGAAGGTCTGCCCACTACCTGAATAAGGCCCTCCCTACATCTTCCTCTCTCCACCTGCCCGTTCTTATCCCCGTGGTTGATGTCCCTTCCTTACCCTCCTTTTCCCTCCTCTGCTAGTGTGTCGTGTGTAAAAAACCTAAAAATATATAAAACAACAAAAATCCCCCCCCCCAAAAAGGCTCTTTTTAGAGACGCCTTTCACAGTTTAAAAATAGAAGTGGCAAATAAATGGTGCAGGGCCCTGTGCATTTTTTAGAAGTCCGCGGACATCTAAAATTTTAGGGTGCTGCCCTATCAAAACCATTGCACTTTTCTCTGGGAGGAAGTGGTGGCTCTGAAAAGAGCCTTTTCGTGGTATTTTTGTGTGTTTGAAAAACTTCAAATGGTCAACATCCACTGTAAAATAGATGGCTGTAATTCCAAAAAAGGTTGCAATGCATTTTGTACATTTCTCAGAAAAATCTGAGTGCCAGCATAAGTAAGATGGACTCCTTCTCTGCGAAAAATGTATGTGCTATGAAACATAATATTTTCATTGTGAAAAGAGGACATGCCAACATCTCTTAGAAAGGTACAAACAGCCTTATTGCCATTGTGCCTCGCTTTCTCCATTTGTGGACCAAATGAAGAAGAACGCAACCATATTTGTCTCTGCGCAATACGAGAAAAAATGACTTGGGAATTTGGAAACATGTCCATGACCTTCCCAGATCCTTCTTTCATTGTAAATTGCAATGAAATTCCAGACACATGTCCTAAACTGTTCCCTCCACAATGAATTACAATTATGCCTGGATGATGCTCTGTCTCCAAAATAGCACAGGGAGCTACCAAGTCCAGCCACTTCATTCCACGCACTCCATGCCAGTGCACTTCCACATATTGGAATCCAAGATCTGCAGCTACTCCACAGCGTTCTGCATGCACCTCCAAACAATGTATCCATGAGTCTCCCAAAATCCAGATAATCTGTTTTCTGAAACACACAGCCATAGCTATCTGTTCTTCTCTCAGGAAAAAGACTTTCTGACACACTCTCTCCTTACGCAACACACCTAGTAAACTTTACAGACCAATCCCTTGCTCTGCTCATTCTCATTCGCATGCCTCTCCACCCCAATATCCCCGTATTTAATACGCGCTGTCCGCAGACTACCACCATGTCCGCGGACATATCAAAAATCTGAACATGGTGAATGTATATTTAAATAGTGTGCCCCATTTCCCCTTTGAGGTTGGCTCTGAAAAGAGCTGTTTTATTAAATATTTTTGCAGATGCTTGACAGACACCTGTTATTTTGTATTTTTTTCTTTTTATTTTTCTTACTTTACTCCTAAAATCTTCACATAACCTTCCTCAAAGCAACCCTTACATTACAAAACAGAATGGCATTTCCCATAAAAGATGAGGAAAGGCCATCTTCTTTAAAATAAACAGCATTACTGGAATCAATATTCTCATTATTACAGAAGAACATACCAGCTCCAAGCTTGAAAGCACACATGCCTCGGTAGATTGCACACCTCGCAATGTTTTGCTAAGGACAAAAATAGAACTATTATCCCATATTGCTCTAGGTACTAATCCAGAAAAAATGACTTTCGCATTTGGAAGGATGTTCATTACTGCTTGAACCACGTCTTCCAAATCTGCCAACAAAGTAGGGGCACTGACATAGCCCAAATGGAAAGCACCATAGTGCAAAACTACCACATGGGGATTGTTCATTCTACCCATATCTTCACACACTTGTACAATTCTCTGTACATTGCAATCAGGCACAGTGCTCCACACCACCTCCACTCCTTTAACATCAAAATTGTTTGCCACATGCCTGCATTGAGCATACTGCTGTAAACCATGCACAAACATATCTACAAGCACCAACACCCTGACTTTCTCCACCTCTGCTATCCTCACTACACACACTCTCATTCAACACAAATCCACAACCTCAACATCTGATTGGCTGATCCCTACAGTCCCCTTTCCATGCTGGATTTGCTGGAAAACCCTGAATGTGGCATGCCCTGTCTAAGGACTGCCGCAGTGTCCGCAGAGAGCGCAACTGTTAGACAGCCCTTCTACCATTTCCATTTCACTCTCTGTGCCATTCTCTCATTGGATACAGCTAAGCAGTCACACAACCATCCACCAATCACATCCAAGACCTCTACATCTAACTCTATCATCAGAGTTCAGCACTTCAAATGTACTGTTGATCACTCTGAGTACAAGTCTCATATCAATGGAAAGCACCTACTACAAAAACCTATCTACACGTCTCCAAGATTTCTACTTGCAGCTGCATGCATATCCACATGCATGAATACAAACTACAGTTATGCATATTTTCTGCACAGTACATGCACAACTTTTATGAATGCATATAAACAGAATATCTGCCACTTAACCTGTATAACCGACAAAAGGAACTAACTGTCATGTTTCCCATCTGCTATAATCAACTGTCACTTCCTAACCTCTCTGCTATCTACATTTATTTTTTTACACACACAGCTATCTAAAAAATTATAGTATTAGAAGATGGGAGAAATAACAGTATAATTGTAGAAAAACACTTAGTAGTGTATTATAAAATTACACACAGCCAGGATAAGGTCATGCATCTTCATACACTCGCACAGATAGACACTATCATTAAAAAGCTCCCAGCTGCAATAACACCACTGCCTGTAAATTACATCCTTCTGATTTATTACCCACACCTTCGCAAATGCATACATACCATGCTTTTCTATACAGTATCTGCCATTTACCTTATAAAAATTGCAAAATAAGTATATCATTATTTCTTCTTCCGCCTAACATTCAATAACACAGCCTTAAAAAACCAAGTGAGTTTCATACACTTAGTATTCTACTCATTTGCAAAGCATGTTGAACTAACATATTGTAAGTAAAATATAAAGGCTGCACATAGTCAAAGGAAACTGCATGCACACACTATGTTCAGATATCAAACAAGAATACTACTACAAAAACATAAAAATCAACATCTAAATTAACATCCGTGCTATAAACACACAAAATTACTAACTTCTTTCTTTTACAATTGCAGTGAAGACCACTCTCCTGAAAAGCTGCAGCATCTGAAGTACAAACAATAACTCAGAAGAAACCTACTCATTCTACACAAAAAGAGTAAGTACAATACTACCATAATATTCTTACAGTTACTCAAACACACTGTGGGATTTATACATGGAATTTGTGCACCGAAAAACAGAGATTTGTGCACCATTCTGCCCACAAATCCCCATTTGTTAAACAGGGATTAGCAGGCAGAATGCCGCACAAATCCCCGTTTTTCAGCACACAAATGACATAACTAAGCCCCTAGAATGTTACAGAACAAAGAACTGTTTTAATTATATACCATTAGATTTAGTATTAGTGCTTCAACTCACCACTAGCTTACTTTCTACTGTCATCTGAACCCCTGTATAGTAAAACAGAAATGGAAGAATAGCCTTCCCAACTAGTTGTAACTAATGCACAATCACACACCACCATATACATCCTTACCATCATACAAACACACACATGCACACAGCACACATACATTGCGGAACAGCCCAACCCATACCTTCTTTTTTTTCAACAGACTCCAAAGAATGCCTACCAAAAAGCAAGTCCGTAGAAAGCAACGCAGAAGTAGAGCAAATTAAAATAAAATTATCCAAAATAAGCACCCATCTCTAGCAGAATTTATACAAAAAGTTCAAGCAAAACAACGAATACAGTCATTAAGCGAAGCAAAACATGCTTCCAGTACAGAAACTTTGCCTCATCTATCGAAATGTAAAACCCACAATAAAAAAATAAATTTTTTTTAAAAAATCGACCCTTTTTTTTGGTCATTTTACTGTCGAAAAAAAGGCATTCAAGCCTTTTGTTTCCGAACTTTTAACCTAGAACCAATGATATCAACACATCATTCAACTATAAGAAATCTAGTCTATAAAATGTACTATGCTAAAAGTCCTGTTTTAGCACTAGCCAATTTAAATAACAATATTCTACATGGTACAGCCAAAGACCTACTCAAAGAAATAGAGCATATCCAGAGAAAATATTTTGGAAGTGAAAGCCACTTACAAAATGCAATAGCTTTACAACAGACTAGCAACAATTGTACAGATGGCAATCTTCTGCTACACACATACAAAAAGAAATACTAAAATTTAAAAGTACTGCTGAAGTACCAAACAAAGTGTGTGTGTGTTGCTGCAGAACCTTTTATAAAAGTAACACAAAAACTATAGACGTAACGTACAAAATAGAAGACAATCAAGATTCCAAATTGTTTGAATTAGCTCTCGACTTTATAGCAGAAAACAAATACGAAATAACTGACCCCTTAATACTTTGCAGTTACTGCACTACAAAACTTGACAACCAACAACCAAACTCCTTCACATGCTATCACAAATAACCCCTGAAACAACTCAATTTACATGAGAGCATCATAATTCAAACAGTGCACCCATTTCAATCAATAATACACCTCCAACCAAAAACAGCAAAATTACCTCCCTCTGAATTAGTGAAAGGCATTTGTGGCAAAGTAGTTTATTTACCATTAGATCTAAAAGACAATGTGCACACTCTGGGAGTGCAATGTCCAATAGAGCAATCTTTAATTGTCTTAGTAAATGGTGTACCTACAAAAGACAAAAAAAATTGGCAACAACTCGTAGACTTATATAAAGTTAGACAAGCCTTGCAATGTCTAAAAGACAATAATGGTTACTACAAAGAAATTAATATTGAAGAAAACTTAAGGGAAACAACTGAAATAATTCAAGAGTCACCAGAAACTGGTCAATTTGAACTTCTAGATCCTTTTACAGTTTCCAATATTTTAGACCATTATACAATGTATCCATTATACTCTAATGACACCATAGATGATGCACTAGAAACAAACCAAATGTGACAAACCAAAGGATCACCAATCAGCATATGGGAAAAAAGTATAGAAGCATGTGCTTTTCCTCTACTCTTTCCTACTTGGAAAGGAGGAAGATACGTTGATAGACCCATTCAGATAACAGCATCACAATACCGCTCATTACGAATGTATTCTGAAGATCACAGATTTAGACAAAATGTGGAATATATATTCCACCAACTCTTTGAAAGTGAACTGGCAACTTTATGTTATGGAGTTGCACACACATTGAAATCAGGAACCCACTTTCAAAATTTGTCAGCTACGCAATTACTACAAAAAGTGCAAGAAAAAGAAAAGGTTTTACAATCAAGCATTACAAATCTATTAGCAAACATGCGTGGTACTAAAGAGTACTGGTTCCGACGTCACAGAGATGTACGTTGTATGATAAGAAACCTTGGCCCACCCAATTGATTTGTTACAGTAATTTGTGCAGAATATGCATGGGAAGATTTACATGATTTCCTACGCATATCAAACAAAAACAAAACAAACATAGATATACTAACACCTGGAGAACTTTGCTCTCTAGATCCCGTTAATGTTTCAAGATATTTCCATCATCGCTTCATTGCTGTGCTACACTTTATTTGTAATTAAACTGTTCCTCCCCTCAGAGAAGTGCAACACTTCTTTTGGAGAAAAGAATACCAAGCCAGAGGAGCACCACATATCCACATGCTTTTATGGATTAAAGATGCTCCTAAATTTGGTCAAGACAGTGATGCAAGTGTTTTACAGTTTATCAAAACATATGTCACTTGTGAAATTCCATCAGTAGCATCAAATAGTGATCTTCATGCACAAAGTTTACAATTTCAAAGACACAAATGTGGGAAATATTGTCGTCGCAAATACAAAAACAAAGGGAAATACTAGGCCAAATGCCACTTTGGTTTCCCTAGACCAGTTACAGAAACAGGTGAATTAAACAACTTCATGTCTTCAGTTAGACATAGTGTTAAAGGTAAATCACCTAGGAACACATATTACATACAAAGAACAGAAGAAGAACAATATATCAATGATTACAATACAATCATTGCCCTCTTATGGAATGAAAACATAGATGTGCAGTACACTGCAGACAATTCCACTGCAGTTGCACGATACGTTACAGCCTACTTAACCAAAGCAGAAAAAACAGAGCTTCAAGACCTCTGAAATGACCTATTATCGGACAAAACACTGTCTCAGAAATTGTAGAGCTTAGGCATAAAAATGCTCTCTCATAGAGAATGTGGCTGCTATGAAGCTTCAGATCATTTAACCGGTACTGATTTGTACGGAAAATCAGAAAATATAGAATGGCTAATTCTTGGTCCTGCTAAATCTAGAAAAAGAGTTCTCAAATCATACAACGACATAGAAACAATAGCCAAAAATGATCCCACCAGACATTTTGAAAAACAATTTACTGGACACATACTACCCAAACATGTGTACCACTTTGGAAACCATGTGTCGATACCACATAGCCCAAAACTTCACATACAAAAATAATATACAACCCGATGAAAAAAAAGGTAGATAAAGAGTGACAAATTGTGAATACAGCTCAGTGAAACTTACCAAACGAAGCTTAATTAATCATATCAAATTGTCATTAAAAACTCCTCAACATAAAAAACTATATTAAATGTCCCTGCTACAACTTTTTAAACCATGGAGAAAAAGAAGAAGAGATACTAGATATCTAAGACTCCTAGGAAGACGCTTTCAAATCAATTGAAAGCACTATAACCGATGTAAACTTTAAACATTACAAAACAATGTTGCACGATGAACAGCAACACGAAGAAGAACTCCAGGCCCAACTAGATAAAGACACTCCCGACAGTAGTCAACCTTCTGTAACAGGAAGCCAAGAACCACTGGGGCAGCCACTAATAGCAAATGAGGCAGAATTAGCTATGACAGAAGTAGAAAACACAATGTGTCACTATGAAAAAGATATAGAAGACTTAACTGTACTACAATCAAAACTGAACAACGAGCAGCGTACCATTTTTCAAAAAGTAACAAAAGAAATTGCAGATGGTGTACAACATGAAAATAAAGAATGTACCTGCCAAATTCACAAACCAATACTACTATACGTCAGTGGTGAAGCTGGTTCAGGCAAAACATTCTTAATCAAAATATTCAGCAAGTTCCATCAACAATTGACAAACAACAAACTGTCAGCTGTTGTAACTGCCCCACAGGTTTATCTGCCTACAACATAGGTGGTGTCACTTTACACCGATTACTACTCCTTCTAGTAGAATACCAAAACAAATTAGAATATTAAAAACTTAATACAGACGCTGCAATGGAACTATGCAGAGTGTTAAAACAAATGAAAATGCTACTAATAGATAAAGTGAGCATGGTCTCCAACCTAATGTTGGCTTTGATTCACCTCAGATTACAAGAAATACTCAAATCAAATCACAAAGAGCTCTTAGGAGGAAAACACTTTATTGTTTTCGGAGATCTTCTTCATTTGACACCAGTGAAAGGTGAACCTATTTTTAAAACGTTAGACCACAAACTCTGCCGTAAAACTGTTGGCAGCATAGGAAATGTTAACCTTTAGCAACATTTCCAATATAGAGAATTAACAGAAAACATGCATCAGTCTGCAGACCTGACATACTCCAACATTTTAAAAAGTATTACAGTTGGTGTACTATCTGAAGAAGCACAAGGAATATTAAAAAGCCGGCACAGCCATGCACTCTATGGCCATAACTCATGTGCTACTGATTTCATGGAACAATTAGCACACAAAAATGTCAATTGTATGTCCTTGATGCCATCTCTTGCAAGCTGTTCCAAATTCAATGAAACAATGTTGAAAAAATAAATGCACCCAATAATTGAAATTTGCTCCACAGACAAACTGGACGTACATGGTATGACACCTTCGGCCATGCACCCAAGATTCTAGACCCTGGCCACAACCACTGCAGCATGACAAACCCATAGAATCAAACATTTTAACTGTGCTATAAGGGCTACTGCAATGCATTTTTTATGTCTGCAGACAGCCGCGGTGACCGCGGAAATGACAAACAAATATGTACAGGTTCCTGTCCTTACCCTGTAAGAAGCTTCTCAATAGCATATTCTCTTTTTAAACCACTCTAGCAAATGCCATGCATTGCAGCATTCATCACCTGCTCACATGAAGCAGCACATAATTAGTATGAACTGTTTGAAAATGTTTCTTTTTACAAACATTTTGATGAAAGTTAAAACACTGTGGGCCTCAATAGGACCCTGGCGCTAAGTGTTTAATGGCGTCGTAAAAGGCTGCGGCACCGTCAAACACTTACTACGAGGCCCCTTTGCAGGACCTGACCTGAACGGCTGGTCTAAAAAGTTAAAAGTTAAAAAGTTAAGCCGTTAAAGTATGGACCCGCAAAGGGACCTTGGTGCTAAGTACGGTACCGCAATTTACGGTACCGTACTTAGCGCCTTCCCCATTCCCATAGAGCCCTATGGGGGAAAATGGGAATGGGGAAGGGCCATGGTTCAATGGGGAATTAGAGCCCCGCCAAACTTGGAATGGGGTCATAATTCCCCATTGAACCATGGCAGACCCGTTACAACACCGGCACCAACCATGGTGCTAATAGTGCCATGGTTTAGCGCCGGTGTTGTAATGAGGGTCACACTTTTTCATAAAAGAAAGAAAAATAAGATCAAATCGATCTGGAGAACATTTTAAAGTGGCACTTAGTGTCTGCCAGTTTAATATGTTGGCAGCACATGCATACATCCCAACATCACCCAATCAAATATATAGGTGCTTATTAAGTCTTTATTTTTTCCTTTTCATTCTGTCACTTCCAATTCAACTTCTCACATTATAAAACTCCAACTCCAAGTCCTAGAATGCAAAGACGAAAACATAACTGTACTTCAAGATTCAAAACTGTGACATGTATATCAAATAAACATTTAAAAGCATTTTGAAGAAAGTTAAAGGAGGCATATCTGCATTTATAGCAGCACTCTGTCACTTTTTCATAAAAGAAAGTAAAGGCAGATAAAATAGATTTGAACACCATTTTTAATTGGCAATCAGTGTGTGCCAGTTTAATGTATTGACAGCACATGTACACTTCTTAACATAACCCATTCCAATATTTACTGCTTATGCAGTCCTTATTTTTTCTCTACAATCTGGGATTTGTACTCCAACTTTTGTAATGGGAAAAATGAAACTACAAGTCCCAGAATGCAAAGGAAAATCTAGTACTACATAAACACCTACAGATTAGAATGCATCATGTTGGCAAGTATGCATATACTCTTAACATATTAATCTTCCACACACCAACTGCCATTTGAAAGTGTACTACAAATCTTTTCTTCTCTTTTACAAAATGTTACAGAGCTTCTATAAATGCACACACGCATTTCTTAACTTTCATGAAAATGCTCATAAAAGAAAACATTTTTAACGTCCACCAATGTTGTTAACTGTTTTTCCCCACCACTATATAAATAACAACCTTGCTTACTAAAAGTACTTCATCATTACCACACATCTCCACTAACTCTCTTTTGCAATTAATGGAAAGAGGCACATTACCAAAGATAAAACCCGAATAAAGAATACCCTTCACATCCAACATTAATATACCATGTATATGTATGTAATTACAGCAGCAGTGTTCCACTATATATTACCCTAGAGTACTTTTTTCAAACCAACATTTCTTTAAGTCTAAGCTATTATATTCCACCATTCACAATGTTCCTATTTCCATTTAGACACCACCATTGCAGCACCACACTCTGTTCCTCAAAACAACACAATGTCCCTGCAGATGCCATCACACCACCACGCCCCTACTCACTAACCCACCACCATCACACCTCTGCAGACTCGTACTCTCACAACCTTCCCAACTGCATCAAATGTACCACCTCACAATCAAAATCACTCTATTCATCTCTATAATCACACCCACAAACCCATGCACCATACATGCATATACATTGCACAACTTTCCAACCCAAACTTTCTCTTTTCCCAACAGACACAACAAAATGCCTAACAAAAAACAACTGCCAGAAAGGAAAGTACAAATAGAGCAGATAAGAATAAAACTGCATCATGTAGTCACCCACCTCTAAAACAATTTATAGAAAACATTAAAACAAAAGAGATATTGCAAAAAATAAAAGTAAAAGAAAATATACAAATGAAAGCAAACCTACTAATGAACCTAACACTGTATCTACCAGTGTTAAGATAGTCACGGTAAAGCAATCCAAAAAATGTATGTTACAGAAAATGTTCCACCGTAGAGTTCTTCACAATCTTTTAAAAACAGCTGCAGGAGACCAATCCTGCAACCTCTGATTGACAGCACTTTTCTACTAAAGAGAAAGTTTTTAGATTGAATTTAAACAGAATGAAACCACTAACTAAATTAATCAACAAATTACAAAAGGTACTTCTAATCGTGCACAGTGTCAATATACAGACCTTTTCAAACTTCTGGGATGGTGAATGGATTCACACAAGCAGCACAGAAATATATTTCAATGAAGAAGTTTATAAACAAGAACTACAAAGAACAATTGCCATAGACAATAATGGTCGAGGGTATACAATGATAGAAGACACCATTATGGCAAATGAAAACCTTATAGAAAAACAGTCCCCAACAAACTTTGAACTAAATGCTCCTTTTACCCAAACAAATGGTCCAGGGTACAAATGGACATGCAGCTCAATGTGTAATATACGCCAACAATCTTTGAAATATTTACAACTATTATACTCTCTTGTCCTGTGCAGAGCCACACTGGATTTCAAGGACATTAATTAGCCTGCATTTTAGGAACTGCTTGCAAAAGCACCTACCACATCGTCAACATATTAGCAACACACCATTCTGCTATACAGAACCTTGTGCATTGACCATACTAGACAAGATAGAGAAAATGCCTGATGAGGCGGCATTGCCTTCATTGCTAAAACCAAACTAGGATTAAGAGTCCTCCCACATCTCAGTTTCTCCTCACAGGAGTTACTGACAATCAAATTTCCCCTCACAACATCACACACCATAACTATGCACCTTATCTACAGACTACATGGCCCCATTTTAACTTTTGAGGAAGACATCATGACATTGTTCACTATAAATACTAAACCTACCTCTCAAATCATAGTACTAGATGACTTTAATCTAGGTCTCAATGACCCAAAAGACGACAATGCTGCAGCTCTAGCTAACACTATCAATGAACTAGGCTTCACCCACCGCATCAACTCTCCAACGCATACTAAAGGTAGAACATTAGAGTTTCTAGCCGACCTTAATTGCAATATTAAAATCATATACCATGAACCTTGTGCTTGGACCGAGCATCACCTTGTGCTTGGATCAAGAATCACCTTATCTCATTCACCTTACAAGATAGCCCTCTACCCTATCTGGCAAACCCAGTGGCTCCCCCAGCATTTACTAGAAACAAGTGCAATATAACAGTGGAGAACCTTTTACCACTACTCCAACCTATCACCAATTTCACATCTACTAGCTCAGACCTCACTGCTCTTGTAGAACTCACGTGCGTAACCACACGCTCAATCAAACCATGGATAAAAACACACCCTTAAAACTGCGCAAAGGTAAGCCTTGTGCACACCTAAATTCCTAAAGTACTACACAGCGATAGAAGAAGCTCAGAATCCTCCTGTAAAAACAATCCCACAGTGGAGAACAAGGAACAACTCTGCAAAATCTCCACTAGATATAAATCAGAGATCCTTCAAACTGAAAGAGATACTTATAACGATAGAATTAATAAAGCCAACTCAAACACAAGAGAAGTCCTGGTGTACAAATATTCAAGAGGCACTCTCCAATAAAATTGATCTCCTACAAAACAACATTGAAAATAAAAAACTCAATCTCTCTGGAGACACCCTCTCGCTGAAGTCGCAGCCGACTTTGACAAAACCTTGTCACCGCCTAAATTCACCCCAGTCACCATTCATGATGTTGAGGACATAATAGCCTCCCTCAAACCATCCAAATGCCAGGGGGACACTTGCCTGGCACCAATAATTAATGAGGCAGCTAGGGAACTAGTAACTTTCATCACAACACTAATAACCGACCAATTTAAAAGACGTATGGGTCCTCCCACTATTAAAAAAAACAAACCTTGACCCCACTATCCCAACTAACTACAGACCAATAACGACAGTCCCTTTTCTGTTGAAAATACTAGACAGGGAAGCCTTTCTACAGATACAGGCTTACCTTGAAGCCAACAACCTTCTTGGCCTGCGTCCGTCAGGCTTTAGACCTAAACATGGAACAGAAACAGCCTTATTTGACTTTAAAAACCAAATGGACGACATAAGGGACAAAGGAAAGCTTGTCCTCCTTCTCCTCTTGTATCTCTCAGCTGCATTTGATTTAATGGATCACAAAGTCTTATGAAATCACCTAAAACCAGCTGCCCACTTTTCCACCAAAGCCACTGCCTGGATACAATCCTTCTTGGATAATCGTACCACTAGAGTCTTCTCCCCAACCGCATCAGCTGAGCCCGCTCCTATCACCTGCAGAGTACCACAGGGCTCATGTGTCTCCCCTATGATGTACAATATCTTTACCAAGCCTCTCTTTGATGCCCTTGACAATCTGAGTGTCACCTACATCAACTATGCTGATGACACCCAGATGCTCATCCTTCTCACTGGTGATCATGTAACTGGCTTAACTCTGCTTAACAAAATCTATCTCATTATCCAAGCATGGATGGCCAACCACGGCCTCTGTCTTAACAATGAAAATACTGAGCTCTTGCTCATTGGCTCTAAAGCAAGACTAAATAAACCAAGTAGCCAATTCAAATAATTTTACATCGACAGTAACAACATCAAAGTATCCAAGGAGGTAAACATTCTAGAATTCTATCACATCTCAGACTTAAACTTAAATAGACAAGTCAATGCCACAGCCTCTTCCATGGCATACACGTGCAAGTTAAACAATGCATGTAAACCATTCCTCTCTGCATCAAGATGCACTACTCTGGAAAGGGCACTAATTCTGAACAACATAGAGTACTGTAACACCTTACACCTAGGGTCAAGTAAACACAACAAACTGCAAATCTTGCAAAACAATGCCTTAAGAACTGTGTTAAATATTCCTAGAATGCAGCACATCTCTGAAGTCAGATGCAATACTAAATGGCTATCTGTGAAAGAAAGAATTAATTTTAAATCACTAACCCTCACCCACAAATGCCTCGCCAACTCATCCCCGAAATACCTACCCGACAAATTTGCCAAAATCACATCTGATCAAACTACCGGAACCTCACACTCTCATTACCTCAGGGTTCCTAGATATAAGCTTAAGAAAGCAGGGGGTAGCAGCGTCCCTGTACTGGCAGCCAAATTGTGGAATTCCATGCCTTTAGCCTTAAAATCAGCACTGTCTGTCCGTGCACAGTTTTAGAAAAAACATTAAAACATGGCTTGTCTCTCATGATGTTTAACCTTGTATTACCATACCCTACTTGTAAATATCCTTAATGTAATATATAATGCGCAATGCTCATCATAATCCGGTAATGTAAATATTTGCCTTGTATCTGTCTCACCTGTATGTTTGTGCCTTGCTTATATGTAACCTTGTAAAGGCACCCAGATACCTCCTGGTTAGGTACGCTATATAAATAAATAAACAAACAAACAAAGAAACATATTAAACAGCATTCTCCTACATGGAACTGCTTCAAGAAATAGAGCACATCCAACATAAATACTTAGGGACTGAAGTTGACTTAGAACATTCTATACTTTCAGAAAACATTACCGAACACCTCCTGAACATCAACATACTAATAAAGACTTACAAATAAGTAATAGATACGTTTCAAAACACATGTGCTGAAATACAAGACCAAATATGTGTCTGTTGTCAAAGAAAGTTTTATAGAAAGAGTACAAAAATAGTAGATATAGCCTACAAAATTGTAGACAATGAAGAATCACAATGGTTCTAATTAGCTTTATATCTAACAGCAGAAACTAAATACAAAATAACTGACCCCTCAACAGTGTGCACGTACTGCAACACAAATCTTGTCAATAACCAAATTCCATCACGTGCTATCACTAATAACAGAAATAATTCCCAATTCCAAAAGCTCTCCAAAAATGTAACTTGTATGTGAGCATTATAATCCAAACCAAACAGTGCACCCATTTCAAACTATAATACGCCGTCAACCGAAATCAGTCAAATTACCTATCTCTGCGTTACTAAAGGGCATCCATGCCAAGGTAGTATATTTGCCATTAGATCTGAAAGAAAACGTAGAAACTCTGGGAGTACAATGATCAATAGATCAATCTTTGATTGTACTAGTTAATTTTGTGCCAACAATAGATAAACAAATTTGGCAACAACTAGTAGAATTAAAGAAAGTTATACAAACCCTACAATATCTAAAAGGAAACAACAAATACTACAAAGTTACAGACATAGAGGAAAACTTAAGAGAAACCTCCCAAACAATTCAAGACTCACCAGTAATTTGCCAATTTGAACGTGTAGATCCTATTAGTGCAGCCAACATTTTACACCAGTATACAATTCACCCACTATATTCCAAAGAGACCATTGACGATGCATTAGAAACACATGAATGTACCAAGCCGAAGGATCCCCAATGAACAGATGGGAAAAAAAGTTTAGAAGCACATTCTTTTTCTCTCCTCTTTCTTACAGGAAAGGGAGGAAGATATGATGAAAGGTCCACACAAATGAGTGCATCAGAATATCGCTCTTTAAAAATGTATACTGAAGACCCCAGATTCAGACAAAATGTTGAATACATTTTCCAGACAACATGTTGAATACATTTTCCACCTCCTCCTTGGATGTAAACTAGCAACTCTATTTTAAAGAGTTACACACACATTAAAAACAGACTCTAACTTTTTAAACATTTCCACTAACCAACTACTTCAAAAGATAAAAGACAAAGATGAAGTTATGCATTCAAATGTCACAAATCTTTTGGCAAACTTGCATGGTACAAAAGAATACTGGATCTGACATCACACAGATGTATGTTGTGTGCTATGGAACCTAGGTCCACCCACATGGTGTGTTACTTTAAGTTGTGCAGAGTACACATGGGATGACGTACATGACTTAATATGCATTAGAAACCAAAATAAAGATGGAATAGATATGTAAACACCAGGAGAACTCTGTTCTCTTGACCCTATCAATGTATCAAGGTACTTTCACCATCGCTTCATTGCTTTGCTGCACTTTATCAGCAATAAAACTACCCCTCAGCTCTGA
The DNA here is from genome assembly GCF_040938575.1 of Ambystoma mexicanum. Classification (NCBI taxonomy): domain Eukaryota; kingdom Metazoa; phylum Chordata; class Amphibia; order Caudata; family Ambystomatidae; genus Ambystoma; species Ambystoma mexicanum. Next base: position 747,660,151 of record NC_090935.1, read on the forward strand.
GAAGTCCAAGACTTATTTTGGAGAAAAGAATATCAATCCAGAGGAGCACCAAACATCCATATGCTTTTGTGGATAAAAGACACACTTAAATTTGGCCATGATAGTGACTCCACTCTTTTACAGTTTATTGAAAAATACATTCCCTGCGACATCCGTTCAGAAACCACAGATAGTGACATACATACACAAATCTTACGCTTCCAAAAATATAAGTGTGGCACATACAGCTGATGTAGATACAAAAACAAAGGGAAATGCTACACCAAATGTCACTTTGGCTTCCCTAAACCCGTTTTCAAAAACGGAAAAGTGAATAACTTGGTGTCTTCTGTTAGACACAGTGTAAAAGGCAAATCCCCTAAAAATACATACAACATTAAAAGAGACGAAGCATCCAAATACACCAATGATTACAATGCAATCATTGCCCTCTTGTGGAATACAATCATAGACATACAGTACATTACAGAACATTCCACTGCAGTTTCAATATATGTCACAGCCTATCTAACCAAAGATGAGCAAACAGAAATAAAAGACCTATGGGATGACATATCATCTGACAAAACACTATCACAAAAATTGTACAGCTTCGGTGTAAAAATGCTCCTCCATAGAGAATGCGGGACTTACAAATCTGCAGACCGTGTAACAGGTATAATCTTATATGGGAAATCTGAACACATTGGGCCTCATTACGACCCTGATGGTGATGGTATGAACGTTCATACCATCCTGCCGCATTACGAGTTATGCTTACAGATGCCTGACAGCCCGTCAGGACTTACCTGGCAGGCTGTGAGTCACCCACGAACATAACTCATAATTGTGCCAGCACCGTTATTAACAGTGCCGGTACATCTGTTGGGTATTTTGTGTAGATTTTGGGCCTGGCGGTATTTTCTTACAGCCGAAAAATAATTTAGCAACAATCACTCCTTGTATTCAGATTGGGTTATGTATAATAATAATACAGTGGATATGCATTATTTCAGTACACAGACATGCGTGGTTGGTATGCGTGGTTGGTGGTATTTTTGGTGAGCATAATTCCTTTGTTTTATTTGTGGCCCCAATATCCAGAACCCCTTATTCTTGTTTAGATTTTTCGTGTAATCACTAGAGAGACCTCAGGCTTGCATTTCAGGAACACCACATTTTCATTTTTAGTGTGCCACCATGGGCAATTTCTCGCTGTCTTATCCACGGCAGCGAGCTATCATGCGGTATTTATCACCAACTTATTTACGTCTGGTGAGCTATGTCCAGGGCCTCCCTTTCTGCCGACTCATAGACCTCCGGCAGACTACAACACACACAGTTAGTTATAATTGCTCATACTGAATGACATTGTGCACACAGCTGCAGCCAAATCTTATTTTTAGCTACCTTAAAAATGACAATTGCACTGTCTAAACATCTCCCCACATCATCAGCACTGTATTGGTAAATGCACAAAGGAAAGAGAAAATAAAACACACCACCCGTCTGCTTTCAGATACTTTTGTGTATTATAAAAGTTGCATTTAAACACGATCTCACTCTTTTTACAGAAATAAATGAAATAGCACAGTAACAGTATTATTTGTGATACACTGAGAAGAGAGTGGCGGGGAACAAGAATTCAATTTGCAGCATTAAACACATGGGTAATGCACAGGAATCTCCTTTCCTACACTGACTGAATATTTTCACACACACTCAGCCCCCACACTTCAGCGAGATAATTACCAGGCTTAATCAGCATGTAACTTCTTTGGCTGTTCGCCTTCTGGAGGGGTTCACCCAGCAAGGACAAGCATTTGCTGTCACTCAAACTGGGACTTGTTGACTGGAAATCCCAGTCTCTGCAACCAAGTTGAATCTGCATTAGTAATCAGGCATCCCCAGCTATCAACCCAGTCCTTCTTCGAGCTGTGTCAAGATGTCTCTCCCTAGCTTCTTCCTCGAGATTATACAAGAAAACTCTGGTTACCTCCTACCAAAGGATCCTAGCCAATAAAATTCTATCATGCCCTAACCACCCTCTGCACACAATGGATTGGCTTATACAGTTGCAACTGTAACCAAACTGATTTCCTGCTTATTCGAGGTCTTTGCTTCCTGCAGTTACTATGGACAGAACAGCAGAGCAAAAAGAAAAAAAAAACTGAAAGTGCATTTAAATAATGACTTTCAGAGCCTGTCATTTTCCATTCATGTTGCACTGGAGAACACATTATTATTAGTGGGTTATGATCAGGTTAGTTGTTAATGAGGTTAGTTTATTAATTTTCAAATGTGTCTCTTGCAACATAGGCATTTCAGGTGAAAAATAGTGCGCATTTTGAATGTACAAATGTGTGTTTTTAACTGTGAAAAAAATTATTTGCATTTTATATGTAAAAATCGTTTTTGACTGAATAACCTGCCCTCACTTATATGTCCATGTTACACTGGCAACACATAGCTTGAAACAATTGCATCATAGCAATGCACCAAACCCATGCAGTGGTACTGCAGAAAAAAAGAAAAAAAAACATGCTACACATTGATCCTGTGCAGTAGTGCTGTACTCTGTGCTGTACTCTGTGTCTGTGCTGTACTCTGTGTTGTAACACGCTAAATAACCTTACATACCCTCCTTTTGTTTTTAGAACCTGGCTACGATCCAAGCCAATTTTTAAAAAAACAAGTTTGCCCCCCATCCTTCTTTTAAAATGCATGTGTATTGGGATATCTTTCTCTTCCTGAGTAGCTACCAAAATCAGCAACATTTTCATTTTTACTGATAGCACAATCAACCAACCACCCATGATTAGCACCAGGACAGCCAAACCCACTATTGAGCGTTCCCCCCAGGTTCCCCAATTAAATCTTTCCACTTCTATTATCCCCAGATTACTAACTGTAATATTGTTTTTCCTCAGATTCATTTTTATAACATGTTTTTCTTTGTGATTCAATAAAAACTCCACATCCGGATCTATTGGAAAAGTGTCCCTTTGAAGAAAATCGATATTTTCCACTTGGCTTTCCCAAATATCGTTTGTTACATGAAACAATGTTAACCCTCCAATTGACACAATTGTATCCTTTGGAATCTGTAAATAAAAAACATTATATTTCACCTGTTTAACCACGTATGTTCCATGGTTCAAATGTACTACTGTCATGTTCTTTAAGCAGGTGCTGACCAACCATTTACCTCTGACCATCTTAGCCTGTGCCAGTTCTTCACTCCCCATATTGCTAATAATCACCTCACATCCTTCTGATATACTTGGGTCAGATTTCAAACCACAAATAGCATCTGTGGCATCAGGAACAAACGGTTTACCTTGACACATATAATTTTGTTCTTTAAATTTGACACATGTTTCCAAATTTGGTATTAAATAAACTTCAGGCTCCCATGACTGAAATGCCACCACTTCTGGAGTCTTAATCTTAATAAATTTGTCCTCTTGCCAAAATCCTACGTTGTGTACCCACTTCGTTTGATAAATAAGTTCAAGAGCTACATATGGTATGCATAGTAGAAATCCAATTTCTAACCTTTCCAGGTCCACATATAATGGCATCGCATTACCCATTTCAAATGCAATATTTACCTGTACTACATCAATTTCCCTCCTGGTCAATCTTTCTATCATTTGATGAACAATATCCTGCGAAACAAAATACAAGGGGATATGTCCTTGAATCAATTGTGAAACTGCAGTTTGAACTTCTCTCATATAATTCGTCAGCAGGACTCATTATGTTCAATGTTTCATTTAAAGTTCTGTCATGCTTAATAATTAGCTTCGTTGCCCGTTGCATCACATCCGCTTGTTCATTTAGAATGATTGCAGTTTCATTTATGAATCTTACTTGTTCATCCAATCCCCCTCTAATCCCATCTAATGTTTTTTGTATTATTTCTAGGTCAATACTCAGTTGTTGCGCTTTAGTACTCAGTGTTCCTACCGAAATAGCATTGGCTGTTGATATTGTGGTACCTATTATGGCTCCAACTAAAGACATTACAAATGATATCGCGAGCATCACCGCACGTCTCTTTCCTCTCCTCTTCTTAATGTCTGCTGAATTCACAAATGTTTTCTCCAATTGCATCAATATATCTCTTATCGACTGCTTAGTGTCCACTTTTCTTATTTCCAGCCACTCTTTAGTCTGTTCAATTTTAATGCCGGTATTGTTCAAATGTTTTTCAATCAAAATCTCAGGATTCAATGGTATGTAGATATTTTGGAAAATCATCCTTCTATCACTCATGATGAATCCTGGTGCCTTTTCCACCGCAATACCAGATGCTGGTCCAGGTTCAATGACAACCTGTGCTTCTGAATTCTTGAAGATCCCTCCAAATATCATCATCATTAAACATATTGTTGGTGTCATCTTCAATGCTGAACGCTTTGCAGCCTTGGTCTTCGCCCCCCTTCGGGGCTTTCCCGGAATCCGTCCACGTGGGCTCCAGGACTCCATCGTCTCCCGTGACCTCCGGTATAAATAGTTAATGTTCTAAATCAAAATAGAAAAGAAACAGATTAAGTATATAGCACAATACTAACTTCACCCTTTTGCCAAAAATAAAACATTTTTTTTTTCTGAAATTAAAACACAGGTTAAAAAGAAAATAAGCATACATGAAACAACATTTTAAATTCAATGCATTTTCATTCTGCATACCAATCCCATAAGCTTCCATTATATATTTTTGTTTATTTATTTATTTATTTATTTTACATTTTATATATATACACATATATTACAGTGTTTATGTGCCATTATAATAATCAACTTAAGCTTCCATTATATATTTTTGTTTATTTATTTATTTATTTTACATTTTATATATATACACATATATTACAGTGTTTATGTGCCATTATAATAATCAACTTTTTAACTTCTCTGTCACTGCCTCCTGACTGTACCCATTTATTTTATCTTTTTGTGTTCAAGGGACTTTCTGTTGTATTGTGTGCATCAGTGGGCAGTAGCTCCAGGGCTTTCTGTTTCTACATGCTCAAGCTGCCTGATCTTGAGTCTGGGATGGCATGGCTTGATCTGATTTACATGGACAAACTGCTCTATCGCTGTTTCACCTTCATTCTTCAAAATGTTATAAACTACAGGAGAGATCTCATCTATAATTCGAAATGGCCCCTGCCAGGCTGCTAGAAATTTAGAATTTTTCTGTTTACTTTTTCCAAAATGAAACTTGTACACCTGACTCCCTACACTGTATTCTCTCACTGATGTCTTTTATCATAGTATGTCTTAGCACTGTCAGCAGCCCTTTCCAGATTTCTCTGCACAAAAGCAAATGCATGTTGCAAATGCCTCCTCAGTTCATTAATGTACTCATGACCTGTGGATGCACTCACAAGTGTCTGCTCATGTGTTCTGTATAACAGGTGTTGTGGTAACACCATTTTCCTACCTGTCAAGACCTCATGGGGGCTAACACCTGTTGCTTTGGCAGGAGTTGATCTGATTGCCATCAAAACCAACGGTAAACGTAAATCCCAGCTGGAACCTGCTTCTGCCACAAATTTCTTTAAAATATCCACAACAGACCTATTGCTCCGTTCAACTCCACCTGAAGAGGCTGCCCGATATGCGATATGTAATTTCCTTTTCACACCCAGTATTTGCCATACCTTACTCATTAGAGTACTTGTGAAATGACTTCCTCTGTCTGACTCAATTCTTTGTGGCAACCCAAACCTTGATAACACATGGTTCATCAGCAATGTGGCTGCTGTTTGCGCACTACAATCTGGTGCAGGAATACATTCAATCCACTTCGACATCAAACATATCACACTTAAAATGTAACGGTGTCCTCTGCTCGACCTTTTTAAAGGGCCTACATAGTCTATTTGCAAATCTGACCATGGGAGAGTTAGGCCTCTTTTTGCATCAATGGGGCTCTATGCATTGGTGAAGCAGGTTTAAATTGGGTGCATACTAGACACCCTCTAGTATATAATTCCACATCTTGGGACATATGTGGCCAGTAAGCATAATCTTTTAGTATTTCCAATGTTTTTTGTGAACCTCTGTGGCCTGCAGTTATTGCATCATGTGCATGTTGTAGCATTAGCTCTCTGAATGAAAGGGGTACCACCCACTGTATTTGTCCTATTATGGACTCTCTAATCATGAGTCCATCCTGCAGTCTAACTCGTTTTGTATTCTTTAATAGCACCCTCAACTCTCCTTTTCCCATACAATCATTTTCTGTTAAAGGGTTTTGTTCAGGATCTATCAAATGGTTATAATAGATTCCCAAAATTCGATCATTCTTTTGTGCCTCAATCAAATCTTGGTCTGGCATATCATAACCCCACTGTACCACTGGCTGCTCTGTCTCCTTTGGTGTTTTAGAACGTGTTACTGCATCAATTTGTATTTTACCCAGTAAATCATCTATAGGTAGCAATTCTCCCATCACAGCCCCAATTTTAGCAAGGTGGTCTGCCTTATCATTTCCCTCCTTATCCTCTCCGGGTGTTTTTAAATGCCCACAAATTTTTCTCCAGTATATTGTCAAATCATTTTCTGACACCAATTTGTCTATGGCTTGTATCATTTTTCCATGTTTACGTGGCTTTTTGTTGTATGTAACCATGCCTCTCACTTTCCAGCCAGGTAAATACTCCACAAAGCTATTTCGTGCATAGTCAGAATCAGTCACCAGGACAATTTCACTGAATTTATTATCAACTGCAGTAGCAATTCCTTTATAAATGGCTGCCAATTCCGCCACTTGACTGCTTCTAGCTCCAATCCTCATCCCTACACTGGGGACGCCTTCACATTTCAACCAGACATTCCCTATTCCTGACACTAATTGTTTATTACTGTCATTTTCAATGTGAAAAGCACAACCATCCACATATACAGTTGGTAGATCCTTGCATGTTTTTTCATCAAAAGCTTTGTGTGGTGATTGTTCAAATTCCTGCAAACTAGGTTCCACTTCCAGTTCGTTTGATACTTGTTCAGCTGCACAGTCATGTAAATCAGCTAACCCTTGAGCAATTGGGCTCTTTTTATTTTGTCCATATCTCACTTCTACAGGAAAACCTTGTAATGCCAGCGTCCATGAAGTGATTCTGGACTGCGCTAGATTACCTGACCTAATTCTTTTACTCTCTAAAAACTGCAAAGGTTGATGATTTGTTTCAATAATCACCTTTTCTCCCTGAACAATAGGGCGGAAATGTTGTAGCGCCCACACAGTGGTTAATAGGGCCTTTTCACATTCATTGAATTTCATTTCAACTTGGGAAAATGCTTTACTTGCATATGCAATAGTTTTGTGATTCACATCATGTTTTTGTGATAACACTGCTGACATACAATGTTCAGAGAACCCTATTTCTACAAAGAAATCCCTACCCTTTATGGGATATGCTAAACATGGTGCCTTTACAAGACATTCCTTCAATTTAGCTACTGCCTCAGACTGCTCTTTTTCCCATTTCCAGGGTGTATTCAGTTTAAGCAGTTTAGTCAATGGTTGAGTAATTTCAGCATACTTTTCAATGAAGTTTCTGTTATAGCCTGTCATCCCTAATAAACGTTTTACCTCTTTCACATTTTTAGGGTCCTTTAATTTTTGTATGGCCTCTATTTTTTTCTTTTGTGGATTTAGCCCATGTTCAGTCATTTCATGGCCTAGAAAGTTCACTTTTTTCTTGCACCATTGTGCTTTTTGTAAAGACACTTTGGCGCCTGCTTTCTGCAATTGGCCAAGCACATGTCTTTTTTCATCAAAATGGCTTTTCAGGCTTTCATTTTTTATCAGGACATCATCCACATAAACTATGGTTCCTCTTTCCGCTGCATCTGGCATGGCCTTTCTCAAAAATATGCCAAATTCACTTCCACTATTGATGTACCCGAACGGAGCTCTAAGCCAGGCGTATTGAGTCCTGTCAAATGTAAAGGAAAATAAATTCTGTATCTCCTCTGCCAATGGCACGCACCAATATCCAGAGGTGAGATCTAATGTGGTAAACCTTTTTGAACCATGTACCTGAGCTAGGCCCTGATCAATGAATGGCAGTGGCCATCTGGATACTGGCACTCTTTTATTTAACTCCCTCAAGTCTGCACATAGCCGCCACTGACCATTTGGCTTTAACACATCTAAAATAGGTGTATTGAATGTGCTATGAATGGGCCTGATGATTCCCCGAGCTTCCAAATTCTTTATAATCTCTGCTAATGATTCTAAACATGCCAGCGATAGTCTATACGGACGTACAAATACTGGACTTCTGCTACACCCTTCTGGTAGTGTGGCCACATGTAAATCAGTTAAACCGCAATCATAAGCATCTTTTGCAAATACCTCCTTAAACTCCATAAATATCTCCCTCAGATTGTTTCTATCCCCATCGCTGTCACACGCATCCGCTAAGGAGATCTGTTCTTCTACCATTTTGGAAAATTCTGGAAAATCTTCTGGTAAGGGAATCTCGGCGCTTTCCTCTAACTGTGTGGCTGTGTCTTTTTGTAAAGCTGCCACTTTTAAATATTTTGGCATATCAGCTTCCACTTCAATGGGCTGATTTTCTGTTTCATTTTCATTTAAATTAAATGTTATGCAATCCTCTTGATGGCAGCACACTGTCTCATTTGAATCATAAGGATACACAGAATGAATTTTAAATATTCCTTTGGGCTGAGAGTCCAGGTGTTCTGGCAACTCACCCTTGGCATCTACATACTTTTCAGGGATATTTACAATCACCATGTTATTTAAATCTGCCGTATAATGTGATTTTTGTATGGCCATTCCTAATGGGGAGTCTAAATGAATATCCTGACAACCCTTATTATTTACCATAAAGTTTACAGATCCTTCACCAATATCTACCAATGGAATGTATTCATAATCCAGGCCTTGCTGTTTTATGGATTCATTCAGGCATACAAATGCATCAGAGTCTTTCATCTGCTGTCCATTTTTGCATTTCAGTGTTATTGCAAACTGTTTTGTAAATGCAGGAATAATAGTATCTTTCCTCATTTGTAATTCGATTGCATAAGGAACCAGTTGTGCACAATGATAAGCCCTTCTTTTGTCTTCAAATTCAGGTGCCGGGCCACCTAGGCGTGACCATATTTTTTGATTAAGGAAATCTAACACCATACACATTCTGTGCATGATGTCATTGCCCATGTAAAAGTCATTTTGTGCTCCACTCACTATCCATACATTATGGTAAATTGTTTTCTGCCCAATGCTAATTTTAAGCATGCATCTGCCTGCAATTCGGTTTTCAAAGTCTGGACTGTCCAACCCAGAAACATATTGGTTTTTAATCCTAAATTTCGGGATTTTCTCCCTCTCCATTATTTTTTGCAATAATTTCTCATTAATGAAGCTCCTCTCCTGTTCAAGCGCTAAAGTGGCTTTTATTGTTTTAAAACAGTCATTTATACCAACATGAACACATGGTTGCTCATCTTCCATGTGTATTTCAGCAAGAGTGGTAATGTGTTTTTCTGAATCTGTTTTAGGAGCAATATTCTGTTTGATTGTTTTCTATTTTAAATAAAAACGTAATGTGTGCTCATCTATGGCAGTCTGCCAATTTTTCCTTGGGTCCAAGTATATTTGTACAGGTAGTCTCTCATTGTCGCTCTGCATTTTGTCTTGACACATTAATATAACAGTGACACTAGGAATGCAACTATTCTGGAGATATACCTCCACAGCATCATTTGTTTTGGCAACGGTGTGACATTCATTTATGTTGCTGTTTTGTGATTTTAGTTTCTTAGGTCTCAATGGTTTCTTGGCTAATGACCACAGCACTCCATTCACCCCATCTATGAGAGGAGACAATATTTTCAGGCAATCTGTCCCCATCAGAAATGGAATTTCACAAATAGATGTGATCAATACCTCTTGTTTCATTCTGTGCTTTCCTATTTTTATGTCAACCTCAGTTACACCTATGATGGGCACCTCCTCCCCATTAAAGTTATGCACTGGACCTTGATTTTCCTTCACTGTGATCTGATTCTGTGGGGGTCTCCCTTCATTGAGACTCTTTACCAGCTCCTTGGACATAATTGTGGCCTGTGCGCCAGTGTAAATCATAGCAAATGTTTGGCATTTTTCTTCTACAGTGATGGGTGCATAATATCTGTCCTCAACTTCCTCTAATACACATAAGAAGTGTGAATTCTTACTGATTTCAGGGCTCACCTTTCTCAGGCCTTTTTCACTATTGGCTAAGCACATTGGTAAATGGAAAGACATTTTTCCCTCCTTTTTACCCATTTCTGTGCGAGAGACTTTATTCATTTCTCCATGATCAGAGGTTTTTTGGAGTGTGGCCACTGTTCACCCATCCATCTGGGTAACATCAGGGACCACATTACAACCTTCCAACTGAACATGTGTAACAACATCATTCATCAATTTGTCATTGTTTAATTCTGTGCATTTGTGATCATTTAGTGTGATACCATCCCTTTCAGCCTCTTCAAAAATATGTGGCTCAAAGAATTCTTCAGGTGATTGACCTGTACCCTCCTTTTGAGTATTTCCTTTTTCTGCCTGTGTTTGATCATTGTTTTGCTTGCCCAGGGAAGGAGCTATAGCATCCCCACTTACTCCCTGTTCACTGGTATTCCCCATGCATGAGTCATTTTTCTTAAATCTGTCTCTTTGTTCTTTTGGAATTTCCAGTGTTTCTTTTTTATTTGCACAAATCTTCAATGTTTGATTTAGTTCTAGGTTAAACCATACCTCTTTTTTAGAAGTATTTGCATTTTCTGTTACATGTTCATTTATTGGTGCTTTCACTTTTAAATCATTAGGCATCTCAGAGTCATTATGCAAAATTACATCAGGGCAATCTCTCTTTTTGGCACTGCAGGTGTCATAAGTATTTAGTCACTTCTCAGAAGCCCCCCAGTCATTGCTATGGCCATCAGCCCCCTCTTTAGATGGTTGTTTTTGCGCTGTATAGAGCTTTCCTATTTGCTCAGCTAACATTTTCACTTGGGCCTCAAGGCACTGGAACCTTTCCATCCCTCTAGAATCCTCTTTCTGTGGCCTAGGTCGATATTGGTTGTTTTCCCCCTGATTGGATCTATTCTGATACCTCTCAGGTGATTGATGCCTGTTGGGATGGTTTCTGAACTCTTGATTCATTTGTGGAGGGGAGCGGGGTGCACCCATCCTTTGATTATAGTCCCCTGGTGGGGAATCATTGTACTGACGTGGATTGTAGTTCATGTTCTGCCTCATGTCCTGTCTTTCAGATTGTGGGTACTGGCCCCTATGTTGATTCCCATTATCAGTAAATCGATCCACATATCGGGGTCTATCCTGATTACCATATAACATGGTGTTGGGATCAAATCTGCTCTGTGTCCCCAATGTCTGGTAGGGACCATCATTTCTTTGATCTTGATTTTGTCTCTGGTTATTGTTCATACCTGACATATCAGGCAGATATCCTGCCCGGGGTCTGTCCCCTAAATACCTAGGGCTGATGTAGCTCTCCCTATTACTAGGATCATGTGATTGGAACATTGGTACAGGAAAGGGCAATCTTTGTTGATTACCCCTTTGTTCAGGTGTCACATTATTTTTACCTGGGCTTTGAGCAGACTCAAGGGACATTTTGGCTGACCTGATTCCCATTACTGCGGCTGAGGGTTCTTTAGATTTAGGTCTAGTATCTTTCATTTTATCACTTTCTCTACCCTGACAATAAAGTACCTCATATAGTTTTGTGCTTTGATGTACAATCCATTCAAGGGACTGTTGAATTCACGGACCAATTGGGATATGATGTCTTTCGGTAGCCCATAGAAGTATGCAGTAGTTTTAAACTCATTGGAATTTGGGTCAAAAGATACATCAAAGCGAGAAAATGCTCTTTTAAAGTCTTGTAAAAATTGGCGAGGGGATGTATTAGGCCCAGCAGTGATTGTGTAAGCAACTTTCTTTGCCTCCTGCAATGACTGAAAAGGAGAAAAATGACGCCTAATTTCTTTTTCAAACTCCACCCATGTCATATTCTGCAGTTCATTTAATCCCCTTATGATGCTGGCCGTCTGGGCATCTAAAGTTAAATGAAAATATTGTCTGTACTGTTCCTTAGGTATCTGGAGTGCTTTAAAAATGTCATGAACCGCTTCTAAGTGATCCTCAAGCAGCATTCACCTCCCTTTTTAAATGGTTTGATCAGGGCTTTAATGGATTTCATTATTTTTATGGGGCTACTTGTTGCAATGCATGGAGTTGCACTACTTTGTGATTCAATCCTGGTTTCAGGTGTATGGGATTGGTGGCTGCCCCCAATGGGAGTATCAAATCCCCCAAGGGCGCTGCAACCAAGTTCAGTCACCGGCCCAGTCACTGGAGCACTAGCTCTTTGGGCAGAACTAGAATTCACCTCCACTCCATTGAATGTAGTACCCTGCCGCCTCTCCTGGGACCTGGGAATGCACAATTGTTGTTCTAAGTCATTGCACTTTTTAAGGAGCCTGCGTGCTTCATTTTGCAGATAGTTGTTTTCATCACTCATTTTATTTATTACCTCCTGCATGTCGCACATTTGCATTTGACATTCATTGAATTCTTTGTTTCTCTTGTCTTTTTCTTGAATCATTTTAACCATTTCTTGCTCTGCACCTTGGAGATCACTTTCTTTTTCAAAATGTTCTTTTTGTAAAATCTGCATTTCTGAAACAATCTCATCTTTATCCTGTCTAATGTGGTCCACTAAGGCTTTTAAGTGTACCAATTCTTGCTCACTATCCTCAAATTGTTTCTTGCTTTTGGATAACTGAGCTCAAAGTCTCTGCATTTTAATTGCATGTCTTTTTGGCATACATCCAATTCTGCTCTTAACATTTCCTGATTTTTACTTGCCCCATCTAATTCAGTCTTTAACCTGTTAATTAGCTGGGTATCATCTTCCTGCATTCGCAGGGAACTATTCAAAATAAACCATATTTTGGCGCATAGCCGTATTAAACAGTCTTTCTCTGCACTTTTATCGGCTGCATTCAATAATCTTGTAAGGCAGACCTGAATTATGCTGCCTTCTGCAAAAATATTGTCTAGTTTTTCTTTCTGCACCTCACCCTGAATGTGGTCATGCCATTCTAAGGTACTGTTTGACGACCACGTCCCATGTGCAAACAACTTTGCCTCTAAATATTGCACTAGGTCTGAGAATGTGCTTTCCCTTTGTGACATTCTGAAATTAGTTTTTAGTAACACACTGCTATTATGAAATGGGTTCCCTTTAATGTACAGATGGCAGTGTGAAACACACTTGCCACGCCCAGTAGGTGCTCTGTGATCACTTTCCCGGCCTGCAACGCACCATAAATATGTTGGGTATTTTGTGTAGATTTGGGGCCTGGCGGTATTTTCTTACCGCCGAAAAATAATTTAGCAACAATCACTCCTTGTATTCAGATTGGGTTATGCATAATAATAATACAGTGGATATGCATTATTTCAGTACACAGACATGCATGGTTGGTATGCATGCTTGGTATGCGTGGTTGGTGGTATTTTTGGTGAGCATAATTCCTTTGTTTTATTTGTGGCCCCAATATCCAGAACCCCTTATTCTTGTTTAGATTTTTCGTGTAATCACTAGAGAGACCTCAGGCTTGCATTTCAGGAACACCACATTTTCATTTTTGTGTGCCACCATGGGCAATTTCTCGCTGTCTTATCTACGGCAGCGAGCTATCATGCGGTATTTATCGCAAACTTATTTACGTCTGGTGAGCTATGTCCAGGGCCTCCCTTTCTGCCGACTCATAGACCTCCGGCAGACTACAACACACACAGTTAGTTATAATTGCTCATACTGAATGACATTGTGCACACAGCTGCAGCCAAATCTTATTTTTAGCTACCTTAAAAATGACAATTGCACTGTCTAAACATCTCCCCACATCATCAGCATTGTATTGGTAAATGCACAAAGGAAAGAGAAAATAAAACACACCACCCGTCTGCTTTTAGATACTTTTGTGTATTATAAAAGTTGCATTTAAACACGATCTCACTCTTTTTACAGAAATAAATGAAATAGCACAGTAACAGTATTATTTGTGATACACTGAGAAGAGAGTGGCGGGGAACAAGAATTCAATTTGCAACATTAAACACGTGGCTAAAGCACAGGAATCGCCTTTCCTACACTGACTGAATATTTTCGCACACACTCAGCCCCCACACTTCAGCGAGATAATTACCAGGCTTATTCAGCATGTAACTTCTTTGGCTGTTCGCCTTCTGGAGGGGTTCACCCAGCAAGGACAAGCATTTGCTGTCAATCAAACTGGGACTTGTTGACTGTAAATCCCAGTCTCTGCAACCAAGTTGAATCTGCTTTAGGAATCAGGCATCCCCAGCTATCAACCCAGTCCTTCTTTGAGCTGTGTCAAGATGTCTCTCCCTAGCTTCTTCCTCGAGATTATACAAGAAAACTCTGGTTACCCCCTACCAAAGGATCCTAACCAATAAAATTCTATCATGACCCAACCACCCTCTGCACACAATGGCTTGGCTTATACAGTAGCAACTGTAACCAAACTGATTTCCTGCTTATTCGAGGTCTTTGCTTCCTGCAGTTACTATGGACAGAACAGCAGAGCAAAAAGAAAAAAAAAAACTGAATGTGCATTTAAATAATGACTTTCAGAGTCTGTCATTTTCCATTCATGTTGCACTGGAGAACACATTATTATTAGTGGGTTATGATCAGGTTAGTTGTTAATAAGATTAGTTTATTAATTTTCAAATGTGTCTCTTGCAACATAGGCATTTCAGGTGAAAAATAGTGCGCATTTTGAATGTACAAATGTGTGCTTTTAACTGTGAAAAAAATGATTTGCATTTTATATGTAAAAATCGTTTTTGACTGAATAACCTCCCCTCACTTATATGTCCATGTTACACTGGCAACACATAGCTTGAAACAATTGCATCATAGCAATGCACCAAACCCATGCAGTGGTACTGCAGAAAAAAAAAAAACTAAACATGCTACACATTGATCCTGTGCAGTAGTGCTGTACTCTGTGCTGTACTCTGTGTTGTAACACGCTAAATAACCTTACAATCCATGCTCCCCACCCTTGGGCAGAATGGGGATCGGGACCCCGGCAATACTGCCACCCGCGAATGGGCAATTTCCTGCCCATTCAACTCGTAATGGGCGGGTTATTGCCCAATCGCGGGAGGCGGTGCCGGTAGCGAGCATGACGGTAGCTGTGCCTCCCATACAGGTACGGCTACCGCCATGCTCGTAATATAGGCCATTGTCTGGCTGAAACTTGGTCCAGCTTCATCCCGAAAAAGAGTAATAAAATTCTATTAAGAGATAGAAACCATAGCCATAAATGTTCCCACCACCAAGAACATTTAAAAAAAAAACATTTCATTGACACATAATACCCAAACAGAAGTACTGCTTTGGAAAACATGTGTATGACATTGCCCAAAACTACACTAATTTAACACCAAATGAGACAACTGGGAAATGTTCAGTCTCAACTTGTGAAGGAAGCTTAGTTAAACTCACCAAACCCAGTCTAATTAATCACATGACGTTATCATTTAAATCTCCACAAAAAGAGAACTTTATTACATAACCCAACTTTTGAAACCTTGGAGAAAAGAAGAAGTGTTAGGTAACCATGACTCATTTGAAGCTGCATGCAAAACAAATGAAAGCAGTATAACAAAGGACAATGTCAAACAATAAAAAGAAATGTTGGATAATGAACACCAGCAAGAAGAAGAAATTGAACTAAACTAAACAAAGACACTCCTGAAGGCAATCAATCTTCCCTTACAGGAAGCCAAGAACCACTTGGAGAACCACTCATTCTAAATAAAGCAGAAAAAGCCATGACTGAAGTGTAAAATACCATGTACTAATATAAACAATCTGAGGAAGACTTGTCAGTGCTTGAATCACAGTTAAATGATGGAAAAACTCATTTATCTAGAAGTCAATCAAGAAATTGAAGATGGTTTAAACCTGAAACTAAAACCTGTAGCTGTAAAAATGATAAACCTCTGCTTCTGTATGTAATTGGAGAAGCTGGTTTGGGTAAAATATTCTTAAATAAATAATCTGCAAATTTTTATGAAAACTTAACAAACAACCTTTTCGCTGTATTAACAGCCCCTACAGGTTTAGCTGCTTGCAACATAGGAGGTGTAACTTTACATTGATTACTGCTGCTCCCTGTAAAACACCAAATCAAATTAGAATACTACAAATTATCAGCAGAAGCTGCTACTGAATTATGCAGAATTCTGAAACAAAAGAAAGTTCTCATGATAGATGAAGAAAGCAAGATTTCCAGCCTAATGTTGCCTTTAATTAATCTCAGAATGCAAGAAGTCATAAAAACCAACTACAAAGAACTGTTTGGAGGAAAACATGTTCTTTTTTAGACCTCCTACAGTTAACACCATCAAAGGTGAACCTATTTTCAAAACATTTGGACACAAACAATGCTGCAATAGCATAAGCAGTATTTCAAATGTAAATCTATGGCAACATGTTCACTACAAATAACTAACTCAAAAGATGTGTCAGTCTACAGACCTCACCTATGCTAACATTCTGAAAAGCATTAGAACTGGTCTGCTTATGAAAGATGCAAAATCCATCTTAAATAATAGACTTGTCCAAGAGCTATATGGACAAAACCTATCTGCTCCTGGAACAATTAACTAAAAAAATCTAAAATGCATGTCCTTAATGCCAACCCTTGCAAGCTGTAGTCAATTCAAGCAGACAATTTTGAACAAGAAATGCAACCCATACTGAATTTCAGCTCCACAAACCAACTAAATGTACACTGCATGACAGTTCCTATGTATCAACAAGCAACAGCATGACTAAATAGCTTACAAAAATGTATCACAGCTGGATTGGAGAACATATTGACTTTGTGTCTAAACTGTAAAGTAATTTTAAAACTTAACCTTAATGTAGACCAAGGTTTAGTCAATTGAGCAATTGGTACAGTTGTTGGCTTCCAAACATATCCACATGACAACAACTTTCAGTTTGTCAATATCTACTTTGACAAACTTGCAGAAGTTAAAAGAAATGTCCAGGAAAAACATGTTCCCTTCTTTTCAAAGACATGTACGTACGCAGAGAACATGTTTCTCTATCTCTTGCAAGAAGGTAGGAGTTACATAGCACTTTCACATCTGTGTACACTCAATGATCTCTTCCTAGTTAACTTTGATGCAAAGGCAAAGCTGACATTCCTTACATCCTGGAATATAACAGGATATGGACACTATACACCCACTATCTAGCTATGTTGTACCCTGTACCTCAAAAAAAGAAATCTTTAAAAAGACAAGTAATACAAACCAATTGTTACACGACCAAAACATCTTTTAACCTCTAATGTAGTTAGAATACACCAACAGGTATCTAACTATTTCAAGCATTCTCTTAATCACAACATACTTCAAACAGACATACTATCACACTTACACCCACATAATTGTAATCAGTTTTTTTTTAAATCCAGCATGGATTTGATTCCCAATGACCATATGATTATTTAATGTCAACAGCAGTGTGTCGTACACTAATGTTGACCCAACCATAGTAATGTTTATGAGGGTCTAAAACATGTATATGTAAAATCGTATACAACTAAAGCTTTTAAACTATCCTGCTTAACAAATTGTACAATTTATTTCCACACAAAATAAACCAGAGATTCCAGCTTCATAACGCTATGAAACTAAGTAATCACAAGTATAATCAAATACACATTCTACAAGCACTACCCTCAATTGTACTACAATCATAAGTACCATCTACAGTTCAATTACATCATTCCTCCATATTACAAATGCATTGTACTCCCACTACATTACCTACAATTACTGTGCACATATTACTACTGTGTTCATTCTGGCCATACTCCTACTATCTTACCTATATTTACTACACACATATTAGTATTGTGGTGGTTGTGGCCAGTGGACATATTCTTGGTGCCATGGCCTACGGCCATGCCTGCCAGAATGTGGCCACTGCCCACAACCACTACAATACAATGAACCATATAAAAAGTACATACAATAGACCGTCAAATAATAAAACTGACCCAAATAGATCGAAATAGACAGCGGACTCGACGGCATTCCCAACCCTTTTTTCACCTATAAAAACAGCTCCATATTACCTTCATTTCACTTCCCTTCCATTTCTATGCAATCTTTCAGCCATCAAATAACCCCAAATGTCCCATTCACAGCGCTTTACGTGAACTGCTGTGGTGTCCATGGACCGATACGACACCTACCCAAAAATAGCCCCAGGTCATCTTTTTTCAACTCCCACCCTTCCCAGCACCTTGTTCCACCAGGAAATAACCCAAAATGTTTTTTACAGACTTTTCCCCAACTGCCCTGTCTACGGACACCAGCAGCTGTCCACGGATGGCGGGTGTTCCAAAAATATGACACACCTGAAGCTTTTCACCATCCAATCATTGGGCGTGTATGATGTCCTCGGACATCATGCCACCCTCTGGGCCGATTGGAGGCCCCTCCGCGTACCGAACTCAGGTATCAAAATTTATTTTTTTTACCTACTTTTTGGTCATTTAAAAAAAAATACTGGACGGATTTACACCAAATTTACAAGACAGGTTTTCGGGACCAAGCCGCCACTACTGCTGCAAATTTGGGTAAACTTCATCCAGCGGTTTAGGCTGCAAGCATGAGCAATTTTTTTTCCATTGCATCTATGGGAAAAACAACACCTTTTGGGAACCCCCTATATCTTTGACCCCCCTGCAGAAAACCGCAGCAAACCTTGCAAAATCAATCTGATAGAGACATATACTTTCTTTTCAAAGTTTTGTGAGGATTCGTCCAATGGGGTCAACATTATAAGCCACCCAAAAAGTGCTCTTACTATGGGTTGAGCAACTTAACCATAACTACACGCAGGCTGTGTAATATATACATATATTATAGGGCAGCAATAGCCGCCGTATAGTTAAGGTGAGTTGGAGACACATAGGAACCCCTCAACAGTCTATTGTTAATAACATTTGATTCAAGTAACGTATTTGACCGAAACATTTATAAAGTGATTATAGGTCTGCGGGGCCTCCAAGACTGCAAAGTTCCTGAAGATTTGTTAAAAAATAAGAAAGTTATTAAGCGTCAATTTTTGCTGAAGTGCACAGCCCCCACCCCTGGGTGGATTTGGACCAGGTCTGAAACAACTTGGGCACAATGCATTCAAAAGAGTGATTTGCTTGGTTTGGTGTTATTCTGTGCAGTAGTTATTTAAATATTTGATGGGGAAGGGGGTGCCCCTCTTTCCCCCAAAAATAGAGATATCTCCCATGGTGCATTGCAGGATCATGGTTTTCAGAAATGACTGCCATCTTGTTTTTCTCTTGATGCAAGAGATATTCGTGGCTGTAGCCATGGGTATGGGAACATTAAACACAGTAAACAGCTATTTGCAGGACAGAAAACATACAAATACCATCAGGGTTGAGGTAGGGGGATTTCTAGAGGGCCCTGAGTTATATTTGGGAGCTGGAGAGGGTCTAGAGACTGAGTTTGCAGCACAAAGCCTTCCGTAGGTTCGGCTATAGCCGACACCTGAAAGCAATCTGCGTCACAGAAGCAGCGTGTGTTGTGGGGGGTAAGGAGGAAGACAGGGGAGGTGAGGAGGCCATCTGGGGAGTTGGAGGAGCTCGCACAAATGAGGGAGATACTTGGTGAAGAGCTAGAAAACATTTTTTCTGCAGTTTTGCCAACATTTGCAACTATATTAGAGGCTACAAAGGACTACGGAGAACCGCAGTTATGTGTAGTTCAGTACTCGCAGTTACGTTTTTGTAATTAAGAAAATATATATTTTTACTGCTATAGTGACATCCGGTGTGAAACCATGGCCAGTGACTCCATTGCCATCCAGGTCTCCCACCCATGCAGTAAGCAGGATAGACTGTGCTTAGCTTCAAAGTGAAGAAGTAACAAACCTCCTCAGGCTTAGTTGACAGACAAATAAGCCAAACTTACAAGACCACTTAGAGGATCAGTCCGGCCCTCTCCTTGTTTTGAAGCTAAGCAGGGTCAGCCCCACTTTGAAGCTAAGCAGGGTCAGTCCTGGTTAGTGCATGGATGGGTGACCGAATGGGCATCTAAATTATTTAATTTTTTTAAACTGTGTGTTACGCTCACCTGGTATCCACAGGGACGTCACCCAGCCGGGTTACTCGCTGGTATGCTTCTCAGCTTTGCCCTGATGTGGTCTGCGGGGAAGGTTCTGCCTGAAAATACAGGAGGACTGTGTTCAAGACTGACCGACTGGTGTAAGTATCCTCCCTCCACCCCCGTATGATTTCAGTCCCTCTGGCGCCCTCTCCTCACCTTGTGGTAGAATTAGGCATGCTCTCCATCCTGCCTTCTTTGCAGGTGCGCGTTGTCTTTCATGGGCGAGTGCGGTCCAGTTACTTCACTGACGCCGGCCCGTTTGATATTGTTCAGGTAGGTATTATTGCTATTCTTTAGTTTTGTTGCTATCCTGCATGCCTTTCTTTGTTTTAAATATCTCTTTTTTCTCCTTTAGTTATGCAGAGCTTCAGCGCGGCGATCTGGCTTGGTTGAGCCCCACTGGTAAATGTTGGAGAATTAAGAGAGCTATGATGCGGTAAGTAAGCGCTATGCGCAGCGCTGCGAAGTCTTGCCTTTGCTAACCTGAGTTTTTCTTCCTTGTAGGTCGCGGTGTTATTCAGCGCAAGTGCAATGTCCCGAGTGATGCTAGCCGAGAGGCGACCAGCCAGGTAAGCCTTTTGAGCAGTTCGTAATTTGTAAATGTCTCTACTGCTTTCTTTAATGTTGCCTCTATCTTCCTCTTTCAGGTCGTTCTGTCCGGGAGGCGTGCAGATTCGAGGAAGCTGTTCTCAGTAGCTGCAAGTGTTTAAAGATGAAGACTGCAGGTGAGATGCTGCTGCTAATGATGTTCCTTTTTTCTCCTTGCAGGTTCTGCTTCTCCGAGGTTCGAGGGAATAGCTGGACACGGTGAGTGTCATGTTGCAAGCTGCAAAGTAACGCAAAGCGTGTTGTCTTGCTCGGGTGTGGTTTAAATAACCCCAATAAAATAGTCCAGGAAAGTAGTCCCTAGGCTACCACACACAAAACACTAGACCGCATAGCTTGGTTCCCAGGAACCAAGCTATGTGGATGCCTCCATGTTGGATGACAATAATAAAGTAGTTCCCAAGCACATTGTTTATTCATGGTGTATGAGCCTGGCGCCATAGGCACCAGGACTGGCCCCATGAGGGCTTTTGAAGAGGATGCCAGGCTCTAGAGGCCCGAGTCCTGACTCCACCTGGCCAATGGGTTTGCCAGAGGGGGTTTTGGGCAAGGGTCGTGACACTGTGCTACTGTCACTCCTTGAAGGTTTTGCACTCAGAGACAATGTTGTCTTTTGCTGCATTGCATTCAGATATTTGGAGTCTCCCAGTCAATAATAATTAAACAAAATAGATATTCTTACAGCAACAGTGGACTTCCTATCCCTGTGGTAACTGGGACAAACCCTGCTTAGCTTCATAGCGAGGAAGGGTTTATCCGCCTAAGGCCACGTTGCCTAATATATGACCATACCTAACAAGACCACTTAGAGAAACATGGAGTCAGGGGGCTGGATCCTTCCTCACTTTGAAACCAAGCAGGGTTTGTCCCAGTTACTGCATGGATGCCAAACAGTACACATTCCTGAATCATGTGTGTTTTCTTAGTTTTAACTGTCTCATAACACACGGCATCCACATTATTTTTTTTAAACTGTGCTACTGTCAGTTCTTGAAAGTTTTGCACTCAGAGACCATTTCTCTGCCTTTTTCTGAATTGCATTCTGGTATGTGTCATCTCACAGTGAAGATGGTGGGAATAATGTCAAATTGTACACTTTTGCCTAACATAGTTCTACAAGGATTTATATATTTGAGTGACACTATGGTATATGTACATTGCAAGTTAGCTTTATAAAGCAGAGTATTGTTGAAAGCCAGACATGATGCTGAAGAGGGAACATGATGAGAGGGCACGTAAGTCATGAGTATTTGCACGCGATGTGGCAAGAGAGTTTGTTATCCTGGACACTGATGCAGTTATTTCCCCCCAATTATCGGTGCTTTTCAGGGCACAAGTAAAGGACACATGTGAGTGGACAGCTTTACTTTTTTTCAACTCATTTGGTTTCTTTGAGCTTGGTAAACTTGCTCAAGTATTTGGATACCATGATTTTACTCAGGTTGTCATGTTCTCATTGCAGAAGCTGACCCACAAGACCACAAGCACTTGCTTCATATTCGGATTTTGATTTCCATGGAATATTTCTCTACAGATTGCTGTGTTTAAAAGGTGAGCACCTTTTATAATTTGCCAACATATTTGTTGAAATATTTCCTCTCTCTGGTTATTTTGTGGGTGTTTTATTACTTTTTTAAAAGTCCAATGCTATTTTGTCTTGCGCACTTGCTTCTAAGGAGAAGGTCAATTGAACTCCATTTGTATATTTCACTTTAATATATATGGTCACTTCTGTAAGTATATTCATGGGTGCCAGCTTTCGATTTTTCCAATGGGGGTATATGTTATTCTTGCAGCTCATAATTTGTATCCTTTTTAGTGCTACTAAAATGTGCTTAGTTGGGGTTGTGCGATGTATCACAACAGTCACCAAGAGACTGGCCATAAAACAAGTGGCTTGTAGTACGCTGCTTAACCAAAGTGTGTGATACTCAGAAAATAATTTAATCACACAGGTACATTAACGAAAAACATTGGGAGTTCTCAAAGCCTTCAGACCTTTATACATAATAAAAAAAATGATATTTATACAGCTATAGTGACATCGAGGGTGAATAATCACTGGTGATCTGGATCTCCCACCCATGCCGTTACATGGAGCGACCCTGCTTAGCTTCAAAATTGAGGAAAAGGTCAGGCCCCTAAGGTAATCGTGCCTAATATGTGAGGGAAACTTACAAGTCAACTTAGAGCAACATGACCTGAGTGGGCTGGCTCCTTCCACACTTTGAAGCTAAGCAGTACTGTGCGTACATTCATGGGTGACAGCTTTTGATTTTTGGTATGGGTGTAGAATGTACCTGGGCATATGTTATTCGTGTAGCCAGTCATTATTTTTCCATTTCCGTGCTGCTCAAATGTGGTTTATTTGATCCATGTGGCATCCTTCATGGAAACATTCACCCTGTCACGGAATGATTTTATGAAGGTCTTTTGAGCTGCACTACCAATGGGTTAATAATAGTTGTTTGTCTTCCATTGCATGTGAGCCAGTGCAAACAAGACTTTCTTTGCAGCTGAAGGGAGGGTCTTGCCATACAGTCCCATTATTCTCTTAATATATTGTGCTACTTTTAGACTTTCAAACCAGCAAGGTTTTGTTACAATGTATTGCTCACCTTAACGTCCCTGCAACTAACATTTTTTACCTGAATTTCAAACGTTTTGTTACAATGTATTGCTCACCTTAGCGTCCCTCAAACTAAAGTTTTTTCATTGAATGTCAAGGGTTTTGTTACAATGGGCCTCATTAGGACCCAGGCGGATTTCGCGGTGCTAAATGCACCGCGAAGCATGGCGGAAAGCCGCCGATAGCGCCATGGGGGTTGGCGGATTTACCGCCCCATTCCGACCTTGGCGGGGCGGTAAATCCCCAATCCCCATTCTGCCCTTCCCCATTCCCATTTTTGCCCCATAGGGTATAATGGGAGTGGGGAAGGAGTTAATTACGCCACCGTAAAATACGGTGGCGTAATTAACAACGAGGTCCCGTAGCGCCATGGTTTTCTCCGCCTGGTAAAACCAGGCGGAAAAGGCCGCCATGGCGCTACGGGAACTCGTAGTATGGCGGAGAGGTACGCCATGCACTACGCTGGCGTAAAACCCTCTCCGCCAGGGTCCTAATGAGGCCCAATGTATTGCTCACCTTAACAAGCCTTCAACTGAAGTTTTTTCCTGAATTTCAAGGGTTTTATTAAATGTATTGCTCACCTTAACGTCCCTGCAGCAATTTTTTTTCCTTGAATATTTGATGCATATCAGTGAAAAAAAACGTTTGTCAAAGTGGAGTTAATGTTACTGAATGTATTGCAACAAAACCCTTGGAAATCAGCAGATTCAAAAACCTTGGACCGGCTTAACCCAGCACATTCCCGTTGATGTCCCCTATAATTCTATATCCCCCATAATGACATTTTCTCTGTAATTGTGAATCCTTTCCCTTATAATATGTTTGTGCTAACATGCTTTGCAACAGAAAAAAAGCCAAGTTAAGTCGGTCGTGAGTTTCTCAATGCATTGAATTTCAAGGGTTTTATTGTGATACATTTTGTCACCTTAACTCCACTTTAACTAAAGATTTTCATTGAATTACAAGGGTACTAGCTATGGCCATTGTATTTTTTAAATGACTTCCAGCCCACTACCCCGTGCCTTCGGCCGTGCCCACTGTATCTTTCAAAACACTAACAGGCCACTAGTCATGGCCTTAGGCCGTACCCACTGAATATTTTAATACACTTCCTGCCTTCGACCCATACCCACTCAATTGTTTAAAACACTATCAGGCCACTAGACATCACTTTCAGCCATCAGGCCCTACCTGTAGCTCTCAGCATATTTTGTTTAACCTTTTTCCCCTTAATCACGGCTATAATAACCATGTACTACACATAGCTGCAAATATTTGAAGTGGTTTGCTACCCACCATTATCGGGAAAAACAAAGTTTTGAGTAGCTGCTCTCCTCACTCCCCTTAAGGCCTCCTCACATCCTCAGCTCTCTACCATGTCTCTTAAATACTTGTTGTTCTGTGTGATGCACTTTCAGTCCAGATCTCGTCTACAGTAACATGTTTGTGCTGTAAACACAGAACCTAGCCCACCTCCAAATCCCCAATTTGACATGCTGCCCTCTCCTGTGCCCCCACCTCTACCTGTACTTCTCAACCTTTTACCTCATCAAAGTGGCATTTTTCCGCTTTTTGTTTTCTGGAATCTGTGGATATAGTCATGACTATCTCTCTTAAGGGAAAAAAAGTAGATGTTGGCTTTTCCATTTCTGAAAAGACTTTCTGCTTCAATGCACCATAAGGGAGCACCCCCTTCTCCTTAAAAAATGAAAAAACTACATGGACCGAATAATCCCAAACACTTTGTGCACAAGTACTTTTCGGACCTGGTCCAATTCCAACCAGCAGTTTTTACTGTGTGGCTTGACAAAAATGTACCTTTTATGTCTACGGCAAAATGTATGCAAACTATGCCAAAAGTCCTATTTTTATTTTCTCAATAACATATTTATTTTTTTACAAATCTTTCCGAAAATCTCCATTGTGGGTGGGGGGTGCTGTGGAAATTAACATGTCTGCAACATTTACAAAAAAGGTAGCAGGTGCCCCTCTCTCGAAAGAACACGGCATGATAACCTGTTCAGTGGTTTTTAACCACTTTGAGAGTATGCAGCCATCTGATTTTTGCTCACTGTACCTTTCACAGATGGGAAATACTCATTTGCATATCAGTTTTGTCCCACCCACATGGGCAGTCCAGCACCAAAAGCTATGGCAATTCCTTTCTGAACAAGAGTACCAACAGCAATCCCAATCACGCGTTTCAGCCTTATTGGGCTTCATCAGTGAGGTGGAGCTGTGCCTCTCTGAGTACAGTGAGCAGGGAGTTCACGTCTGGTTGCCCCCAGGTAACTTAGGGTGACCAAACCCAAGTTCCATCCAAAAATACAAAAAAGGTAGCAGGCGCCCCTCTCTCGAAAGAACACAGCATGATAACCTGTTCAGTGGTTTTTAACCACTTTGAGAGTATGCAGCAATCTGCTTTTTGCTCACTGTACCTTTCACAGATGGGAAATAATCATTTGCATATCAGTCTTTGTCCCACCCACATGGGCAGTCCAGCACCAAAAGCTATGGCAATTCCTTTCTGAACAAGAGTACTAACAGCAATCCCATACACGTGTTTCAGCCTTGTTGGGCCTCATCAGTGAGGTGGAGCTGTGCCTCTCTGAGCACAGTGAGCAGGGAGTCCACGACTGGTTGCCCCCAGGTAACTTAGGGTGACCAACCCCAAGTTCCATCCCAAAATACAGAAAAGGTAGCAGGCGCCCCTCTCTCGAAGACACGGCATGATAACCTGTTCAGTGGTTTTTAACCACTTTGAGAGTTCACAGCCATCTGCTTTTTGCTCACTGTGCCTTTCACAGATGGGAAATAATCATTTGCATATCAGTCTTTGTCCCACCCACACGGGCAGTCCAGCACCAAAAGCTATGGCAACTCCTTTCTGAACAAGAGTACCAACAGCAATCCCTTACACATGTTTCAGCCTTGTTGGGCCTCATCAGTGAGGTGGAGCTGTGCCTCTCTGAGCACAGTGAGCAGGTAGTCCACGTCTGGTTACCCCAGGTAACTTAGGGTGACCAACCCCAAGTTCCATCCAAAAATACAAAAAAAGGTACCAGGCGCCCCTCTCTCGAAAGAACATGGCATGATAACCTGTTCAGTGGTTTTTTAACCACTTTGAGATTTTGCAGCCATCTGCTTTTTGCTCACTGTACCTTTCACAGATGGGAAATATCAATTTGCATATCAGTCTTTGTCCCACCCACATGGGCAGTCCAGCACCAAAATGCAATGGCAATTCCTTTCTAAACAAGAGTACCAACAGCAACTGCATACATGTGTTTCAGCCTTGTTGGGCCTCATCAGTGAGGTGGAGCTGTGCCTCTCTGAGCACAGTGAGCAGGGAGTCCACATCTGGTTGCCCCCAGGTAATTTAGGGTGACCAACCCCAAGTTCCATCCAAAAATACAAAAAAGGTAGCAGGCACCCCTCTCTCGAAAGAACACGGCATGATAACCTGTTCAGTGGTATTTAACCACTTTGAGAGTTTGCACCACCTTCTTTTTGCTCACTGTACCTTTCACAGATGAGAAATAACCATTTGCATATCAGTCTTTGTCCCTCCCACATGGGCAGTCCAGCACCGAAATGCTATGGCAATTCCTTTCTGAACAAGAGTACCAACAGCAACCCCATACACGTGTTTCAGCCTTGTTGGGCCTCATCGGTGAGGTGGAGCTGTGCCTCTCTGAGCACAAAGAGCAGGTAGTCCACGTTCGGTTGCCCCCAGGTAAGTTAGGGTGACTAAACCCAAGTTCCATCCAAAAATACAAAAAAGGTAGCAGGCACCCCTCTCTCGACTCAAAGTTCGCAATTCATTTTTTAGATTTCCTTTGTATCTCGATACTCACTACTGGGAAAAAATAATGAGTAATGTGCAAATGAGGAAATGAGGAAAGTGACCTAATTTACAACACTCACATCCCTTAGTAGCTAATCTCCTCTGGAGGAGCTTGTGCGACAGATTAAAAAAAACTTTTAATCTAAACTAGCATGTAAAGAGAAGACTCAATAGCAGTCTTTCTCCTGCCATGCCCTGACCATTGGTTACTCAATCCCGATAGAGGTTTGAAATGCCCCTCATTCCTCAGGTTCCACAAAAGAACAAAAACATGTCTCTTTCAACAATAACTGTCAGATGAATACAATCCCTCCCTTCCTGCATCAAGAGTACTTCACTACTGTATAAAATGTTAAGCGCAATGCTGGCACCCTCCTCCTGTGCTGCTGCTGCCCTTGAGCTAGGCTTGCACTATAAACAGTAGAATAATAAAACAAGTAGAGCTTGTCAAGTAGACATAGAAAGCATTTTCTGTGTGTCCAGTGTGTCCTTTTCATGCTATTCCGTCTCTGACATTTCTTTCACTGTATGTGTTTTTGAAGGTAGAGATGGGGTGATTCATGGAATCAATGTGCGCCGAAAATGGGTGCATGCGCATGTTTTCGCATGCAAGAGCCCATTAACGTATTCATAGAACACATTGTGCATTACCCTGAGACCTGCGTTGAAACTGCGCAAGTCCAACACATCACTGCAGCACCACTAACGCCTTGTGCGATATGGCCAGTGAAGGTGCACACCGTCCAGCGCACACACCTAAAAAGGGGGCGGAACACGTGGAATGGGGAAAAACACGCGCGCTAACAACATGTATTCATGGAATAGAACAGGGCTCACTGGCGCGCTGCAAAAGATACACAAACCTGGAAACACGTACAACACGCGAAAGCAACAAACGCGCGTATACAGCTAGGATGAATGTACCATTCCTCGCAGCAGTGATTGTGGGACACCACAGGAGGAGGAGGAGAATAGCCAGGCCCTGCATTTTTTTACCCAGGATCAGCCTTTTTGGTATGCCTGATAACCAGGTCTATGGCAGGTATAGGTTTCCACCTCGTATCATCCTAGACCTGGTCACTGAGTGGGAGGATGACCTCATATAGCCCACCCTTTGCTCCCAAGCACTGAGCCCCTTGGAAAAGGTGCTCAATGTACTGCATTTTTTGGTCAGTGGGTAATTTCAGCAGACAACTGCCATAGTTGGGGGCGTCTCACAGCCCACTCAGTCATGCTTCCTACACCAGGTGTTGGCAATCATGACTGCACGCCTCTCAGTCCACAGGCACAAATACATGCCCAGAACACCCGCAGAAAGGCAGGTCATGGTCCTGGACTTTTACAGGGTGGCACACTTCCCCAAAGTGCTTAGTGCCATTGATTGCACCCATGTGGCCCTACATCCACCTAGGGCAACTGAGCACATCTATCGCAATTGCTAGCACTGGCATTCCATCAACGTGCAGGTTGTATGTGATGCCAAGGGAATCATTACCTTTGTCTATGCCAACTATCCAGTGTCCACCCATGATAGTTTAATATTCAGAATGTCACCCCTAAACCGGGACCCGGAAGCTGGGAGGCATGGCAACACATGGCTCATAGGTGAGTACAAATGCCTGTGCACATGCATGCATGTCACACACAGACAAATAGAGACACCCAACTAATGACAACCATTATCACCTCCCCAAGAGACAGTGCCTACCCTCTGAGCATCTACATGATGACACCAATATGGAACCCTACACCACCACCTCAGGTAAGATAAAACGCAGTCCATATTGCAACCACGGCCATAGTGGAGCGCACATTCGGAGTGCTCAAGTCACGCTTCCGCTCCCTTGACCACTCCGGTGACCAGCTACTATATGCACCACCAGTAGTGTGCAGGATCATTGTGGCAGCATGTGTCCTGCACAATGTTGTAACATGGTGGGGCGTACCGCTGGACATGGTGGTG
Organism: Ambystoma mexicanum; assembly: GCF_040938575.1. Lineage (NCBI taxonomy): Eukaryota > Metazoa > Chordata > Amphibia > Caudata > Ambystomatidae > Ambystoma > Ambystoma mexicanum. The sequence goes on from NC_090935.1 coordinate 747,689,501, forward strand.
CCCCCACATCCCCAACCACATGCATGCCCACTGTGCATGGGAGGGGAATGGGCACGTGGCGAGGCAGCCCATACCCAGCTTATGGCACAATTTTTCACCTAAAATCCCACCCCTGCAGAGTGCACACAGGCCTGGCACATTCCAGGTGACAATCGATGATGACAAAGGGACAATCAACTGTCACAACCTTACCACCCTGAGCATGTGTCCTTGGAAGTGCGACATTGTGTGCATCCCTAGCTACTTAAACCAACCCAATCCTGTGTGACCAAAAGGCACACATTCAAGATGCAGAATGCCACTACCCCCATGCAAAACAGCACATCCAAATACTGGTATATCACCTAAACCCTCCCAAACACCATGTCACCCATCCGACACACCATGCCATGGAATGTAAAAAGTCACAAATAAATGCACAACGCATAACACAACTGTCACAAAGTGCACTCTGACAATTGTATATAGGTCACAAACAATTCCCCCTGACACATAAAAAAGAAACCATACACAGGAACATCCATTCACCACCATAACATATCATAAACACAGGACCCAACAGTGAAAATGTCCGACAGTGACCAATCACAATAGCACAAGTGCCTCAATGTGACAAAGCCACCACATGGACCCCTTCCATCTTGAGTGGGTCTCTGCTAGCTAAAGGGGGCAGGGTAATACATACAGCATGAAGGGTATCAATGATGGAGACAGGCAGGGTAATACATGAAGATGTAACATTAAAAAATACACATTTACCAATATCCAAAGGAAAATGCATGCTGAACATGCACTGGTCAAACAATCATGAATCCCCACAAGGGGTGTATACACAGGTTGGACTTCAGACTGGCCACTGAAATGATGGAAGCCCAATACCTCTGTGTAAGTTACTGTCACACACTGCCCTCCTTGCAAGCCCATGGGAAGGGGAAGCAGGAGTGTCATATGTGTCAGGACACCAAGCCACAAACACAAATACGAGAAAAGCCTGTATGGACCCAGCCGGAACACACAGTGGATGCCTACAATGCCACACAAAGCAACACACTGTTACATGAATGCACAATAAAAAATTAAAAAATTTAAAAAAGATGTCCATGGTGGACCGGGGGGGGCACCCAGGAGGGTGGAGGTGCAGGGTGCACCTAAACACCCACATGCATGGATGATGAGAATAAAAAAACCCTCTGTGGGTTCATGGCCTGCATGGCTAGCCAATAGTGGGAAAGCTCTCCCGGCTGTCAGCACCCTCTGGTGTAACATTAGAAGGTGATCATGGCAAGGGAGGCCGGCCCCGCATAGTGCTGGTATGCTCCTCAATGGCAGCAAGCATGCAGGCCTGAAAGGTCTGATTCTGCATGATTGTGGTACAGAGGTCCCCATGCCGCACCTCACGTATTGCATGGAGTTCTGCCTGCAAGGCCTCACGTGATGTGCAGATCTCCTCCCAGGTTGAATGGCGTTCCGCCTGCAAGGCCACACGTGACGCAATGATCTCCTCCCGGGTTGCTGTCATGGCCACTGGACAAGGGGCCAGTCCTTCCTCATCCTCAGGTTCCAACTGGACCCAGTCCTGGTGCCTCTAGTGCCAGGCTCTTGTAAAAGTGCGCCTTGCACACTCTGTGCCAAGGGCATGTGCAGCTGGGCCGGGCGTGGCCGTAGAACAGCATTGAAAGGCACGTGCCAGAGTCCCTGGGAAGGGCAAGGTGGAGTCAGTAGGTGGGGCTAAAGGGAGGGTCCTGAGCCAGCCTATATAAGGCCAACCCATCCACCTGCCTTCGCTTCACGTTCTTCTGCTTTCAGCAGCGTAACGCTCTCCGCTGTGCTTACCTGTGCATCACTGGATTCCTGCAGCTCCATTCCTGAAGACATCTCTGAGAGTGCTCCTTACCTGCTGCCAGCCACTACATCGCTGTGTGCGCCTCTTACCTGATCCGGCTGCTCCATCGCTGAGGGCGCTCCTTACCTGCTACCAGCCACTACATCGCTGTGTGCGCCTCTTACCTGATCCGGCTGCTCCATCCTTGAGGGCGCTCCTTACATGCTACCAGCCGCTACATTGCTGTGTGTGCCTCTTACCTGAATCCAGCTACTCCATCACTGAGGGCGCTCCTTAACTGCTGCCAGTCACTAAATTTCTGTGCTTGCATCTTGTCTGCATTCCAACACTGCCAGAGTCCTCATCTTACCTAATCCGGGTGCCCAGTTACCCAGAGCCCCTCTTCTCTCCATTTTCTCTGCAGTATCTTCATCCTGCAACCGTGAATCTTCATCGAGCATCCGGACACCATTCTTCGCCGTTGGCCTGCAACTGCGAGGAATTAAAGAACACAACAGGTTAGAACTCATACGAATAACGAACGTTTGGCCGCACGATACAAGAGACTAGAGTTTCCTTATAAAGACCAACATACCTGTCACTGTTGAAACTCCATCAGTCTCTAGGGACTTCCCGGACCCTCCTCGGCTCTGATTTACTTCTTCGTACCTATGGGGATGGAATGAGACATTGCAAGAATTATTATTAGACAAATACAGTCTAATCGAACAATAGTCATAACTAAAAGACTTACCTTCTGAGTGGATTGGTCACAGCTGGTCTGGATCAACACTTCCACGGACCAGTGAAGTAACTCAGTCTGTTCTACACGCCCCTGCTAGGAAAAGCAGGACGGATAGCTCAACATTACAAAACAACAGGTGAGCTTGTATGGGAAAGCGCTTGCACACTGTATTTTGGCACAATAGGGTTGGGGGAAGTAACGATATCCCCACCCCATATACATTGCCTCTCATCTTCACTCAGGGGCAACACCAGTATCTCGAGCTGCAGGTCCAGCAGCAACCTGGAGGGGGAGACGATTCTGAGGAGTCAAGTCAAGGGAGGGCTCCAACCATGCCCCAACGCCCCCGCGGAGACCAGGTGAGCGTAACAGTTGCATGGAGTTCAGCAGAGATGTTGTGTGTCAGCTGCTCCATCTGCTGTTCCGCCCATATACTGTGGCCCATCTCAAGTGCAGCCAGAGTAGTTCTGAGGGAGGACTTTCTTTCCCTCAGGGCCTCCCTGAGGACCTCTGCAGACATGGCTGTGCGCTGAGCCCCCAGTTCAGCCTGTCGGTTCCTGTTGCCGGCCATCATGCCCAGCCTGTGTGAGCGGCATGTGGACCGCACTGCCTGCTGCTGGAGCTCCATCTGCCTTTCAGGGATGAGAATGGAATTGGCCACTCTTTCCACGCCCTTAACCATCATCTCACATGATACTCCCTGTTGCTGTGCAATGGCATACATGGAATACTTCCACACAGTATTCCCGGGTGGCACACGGCCACCGCGTTGCCGGACACCACACCTGTTGGGCGCAAGGATACCTGGCCCTTGCTGCACTGGCGCTGCCCGTGGCTGCAGGACTGCATTCCTCCCTTGCTGAGCTGCCCCAGGAACAGGAACAAATCATGTGAAGTGTGACCCTGCATCCATAACCACCACAGACGGATGTACCAACACTGACTGGCCCCGTGAGGGGTCTACCCCCCCTGCAGGTGTGTCGGACAGAACAACATCCACAGCAGAATGACTCACCTGCGACAGCAATGAGGGTTGAATGTATGATTCTGCACCAGAGGCATAGGGTTCCTCAGAGGTGTACTCAGGGACACCCCTGGCCAGGATGGTCTCGAGCACCAATGGATTTTTGTAGCCCACCACACCACGGCCTCCACTGGTGCCTGGTTGGGGCTCTGAATATGTCACCCCCTCCACCACCTCCTCCACGTCCTCCCCCACTGCATCCAGTGCCTCATCACCTGCAGAAAATCAAAAGAAGACATGAACACATAGGTATCACAATGTTGACAGCCAACACATGAACCAGACATGTCACTCATGACACAAACTCAGGCACGCACTGTCAATGAACTGGAAGGGGAGCCAGAAAGAAGACATGGATGCATCTGAAATGGCAAAATAAGACATATACTGCATGGTGCATCACACAAAAGCTTGTGACTGGCATAGTCCTCCCACAAACATGACAGATGCGGACACACAGATGGCACGTAGCATAGCCATGCCGAACTGTCAACCAGACCCAGATGGAAGCTCAATACTACTGTCCGTGAGCCATGTACAATGCATGTCATTTGACATTTCATTGAAATCACTATGATAAAACACTCGCGTCACAGGCTGAAACAATGCTAGGGTGTTGAAATACAGTGAAGTAAGGCACATGGATTCATCAATGGCAGGTTACCTTGACATCACGCAAGTGAATAGGCATGTGGAAGGGGAGAACAGGGTTCAGAAGTTTGTGGGTGCAGTGCAGTAGATGTGTACAGCCTCAACTATCATTGAGAACACAGAGGCAGTATTATGAATGTCGTGGACTGATGGCAATGTAATGGCAAGTGCAGTCATTCTGTGTAAAGTGTTGGTCGTGGTTTATAGGGATACAGTAAACCCCACCCCCAAGGGCGGGGGATGGCTTGGAGGCAGTGTCGGCAGGTGTCAATTGCATTATTTCAATCACCTGGGACTACAGCAGGGGAGAGGAGGACAGTAAGCACAACACATGATGAAGCATCAGAAGTGCCCCCTGACCTGGAGAAGCAATAACAGAGCGGCACAGACAAGAACTCCAAACTAATGGCCATGAGGAGCAACTGACCCTGAGTGAGAAGGAAAGGAATCATAGAATACCATGAGAAGGAAGCAAATACTGGAGATGGGGTTGAATTAATTGCTTGCACAGGACCCATATGGACTTTCTGGGAATGCACAGGGTCAAGGAATGAACACTCACTGTGGGCCTCTGCCATCCGCACAGTCCGAGTGAGATACCCTGCACCAAGGCCAAAGGATGTTCCACACAGTTCAGGTCTGGCAGAGTTGCAGACAGAAGAGTGTATATTCACAGAAATTCAGGTACAGCCTGTTGCAGTAGTATGTTGGAGTACAAGCGGTGTTTGCTCTCAATGTTTTGGTGCATGTTTCAATATTCCTTGTCTATATTATGTGTCCCTGCTGTTGAGCAATGTTGTTCATGTGTGTGCAAACATGCATGTATGTGTGAGTTTGTGATCCCCATGCCATGCAGCATGTAATGGGGAGCAGGAACAATGGATGAGTGTTGAGGTGCACCGTGCGGGTGCAGCATGTGTTGGGATTTTGGTGGACATATGCTACATGATTGCATGGTGTGCAAATGTGAGGGTGGGGTGTCATGAGTCGGGGCCTGCCTGCAGATTGCCATCACTGGTGGGTGTTCATGAGTCGGGGCCTGCCTGCAAGTTGCCATCACTGGTGGGGGGTCATGAGGCAGGGCCTGCCTGCAGGTTGACGTCACTGGTGGAGGTGGGGGGTCATCAATCGGGGCCTGCCTGCAGGTATGGCCACAGGTGGGCTGCCTGTGGGGTATGGTCACATGTGATGGGGGGTCCCTTGTGGTGTGGGCTACCTGTGGGGTATGGTCATGGGTTAGGGGGGGTCCCTTGTGCTGTGGGCTGCCATTGGGGTATGGTCACAAGTGATGGGGGTCCCTTGTGGTGTGGGCTGCCTGTGGGGTAAGGTCACGTCGGGCTGCCTGTGGGGTATGGTCACAGGTGATGGGGGATCCCTTGTGGTGTGGGCTGCCTGCGGGTATGGTCATGGGTGATTAGGTGGGTCACTTGTTGTGTGGGCTGCCTGTGGGTATGGTCACAGGTGATGGGCTGTCCCTTGTGGTGTGGGCTGTCTGCGGGATATGGTCACCGGTAATGGGGGGATCCCTTGTGGTGTGGGCTGCCTTCGGGGTATGGTCATGGGTGGATTGCCTGTGGGGTATGGTCACAGGTGATGGGGTCCCTTGTGGTGTGGGCTGCCTGCGGGGTATGGACACGGGTGGACTGCCTTTGGGGTATGGTCACAGGTGATGGGGGGTCCCTTGTGGTGTGGTCTGCATGTGGGTATGGTCACAGGTGATGGGGGGTCCCTTGTGGTGTGGGCTTCCTGCGGGTATGGTCACAGGTGATGGGGTGTCCCTTGTGGTGTGGGCCGCCCGTGGGGTATGGTCACGGGTGGGCTGCTTGCAGGGTATGGTCACAGATGATGAGGGTCCCTTGTGGTGTGGGCTGCCTGCGGGGTATGGTCACAGGTGATGGGGGTTCCTTGTGGTTTGGGCTGCATGCAGGTATGGTCACAGGTGATGGGGGTCCCTTGTGGTGTGGGCTGCCTGTGGGTAAGGTCACAGGTGATGGGGGTCCCTTGTGGTGTGGGCTGCCTGCAGGGTATGGTCACGGGTGGGCTGCCTGCGGGGTATGGTCACATGTGATGGGAGTCCCTTGTGGTGTGGGCTACCTGTGTGGGGGTCCCTTGTGCTGTGGGCTGCCGGCGGGGTATGTTCACAAGTGATGGGGGTCCCCTGTGGTGTGGGCTGCCTGTGGGATAAGGTCACGGTCGGGCTGCCTGCGGGGTATGGTCACAGTTGATGGGGGGATCCCTTGTGGTGTGGGCTGCCTGCGGGTATGGTCATGGGTGATTAGGGGGGTCCCTTGTTGTGTGTGCTGCCTGTGGGTATGGTCACAGGTGATGGGCTGTCCCTTGTGGTGTGGGCTGCCTGCAAGATATGGTCACCGGTAATGGGGGGATCCCTTGTGGTGTGGGCTGCCTTCGGGGTATGGTATGGGTGGGCTGCCTGCGGGGTATGGTCACAGGTGATGGGGTCCCTTGTGGTGTGGGCTGCCTGCAGGGTATGGACACGGGTGGACTGCCTTTGGGGTATGGTCACAGGTGATGGGGGTCCCTTGTGGTGTGGTCTGCATGTGTGTATGGTCACAGGTGATGGGGTGTCCCTTGTGGTGTGGGCCGCCCGTGGGGTATGGTCACGGGTGGGCTGCTTGCAGGGTATGGTCACAGATGATGGGGGTCCCTTGTGGTGTGGGCTGCCTGCGGGGTATGGTCACAGGTGATGGGGGTTCCTTGTGGTTTGGGCTGCATGCAGGTATGGTCACAGGTAATGGGGGTCCCTTGTGGTGTGGGCTGCCTGTGGGTAAGGTCACAGGTGATGGGGGTCCCTTGTGGTGTGGGCTGCCTGCAGGGTATGGTCACGGGTGGGCTGCCTGCGGGGTATGGTCACATGTGATGGGAGTCCCTTGTGGTGTGGGCTACCTGTGTGGGGGTCCCTTGTGCTTTGGGCTGCCGGCGGGGTATGTTCACAAGTGATGGGGGTCCCCTGTGGTGTGGGCTGCCTGTGGGATAAGGTCACGGTCGGGCTGCCTGCGGGGTATGGTCACAGTTGATGGGGGGATCCCTTGTGGTGTGGGCTGCCTGCGGGTATGGTCATGGGTGATTAGGGGGGTCCCTTGTTGTGTGGGCTGCCTGTGGGTATGGTCACAGGTGATGGGCTGTCCCTTGTGGTGTGGGCTGCCTGCAAGATATGGTCACCGGTAATGGGGGGATCCCTTGTGGTGTGGGCTGCCTTCGGGGTATGGTATGGGTGGGCTGCCTGCGGGGTATGGTCACAGGTGATGGGGTCCCTTGTGGTGTGGGCTGCCTGCAGGGTATGGACACGGGTGGACTGCCTTTGGGGTATGGTCACAGGTGATGGGGGCCCCTTGTGGTGTGGTCTGTATGTGTGTATGGTCACAGGTGATGGGGTGTCCCTTGTGGTGTGGGCCGCCTGTGGGGTATGGTCACGGGTGGGCTGCCTGCAGGGTATGGTCACAGATGATGGGGTCCCTTGTGGTGTGGGCTGCCTGTGGGGTATGGTCACAGGTGATGGGGGTTCCTTGTGGTGTGGGCTGCATGCAGGTATGGTCACAGGTGATGGGGGGTCCCTTGTGGTGTGGGCTGCCTGTGGGTATGGTCACAGGTGATGGGGGTCCCTTGTGGTGTGGGCTGCCTGCAGGGTATGGTCACGGGTGGGCTGCCTGTGGGGTATGGTCACAGGTGATGGGGTCACTTGTGGTGTGGACTGCCTTTGGGGTATGGTCATGGTTGATGGGGGGTCCCTTGTGGTGTGGGCTGCATGCGGGTATGGTCACAGGTGATGGGGGGTCCCTTGTGGTGTGGGCTGCCTGCGTGTATGTTCACAGGTGATGGGGGGTCCCATGTGGTGTGGGCTGCATGCAGGGCATGGTCACGGGTGGGCTGTCTGCAGGGTATGGCCACAGATGATGGGGGTCCCTTGTGGTGTGGGCTGCCTGTGGGGCATGGTCACAGGTTGGCTGCCTGCGTGGTATGGTCACAGGTGATGGGGGGTCTCTTGTGGTGTGGGCTGCCTGCGGGGTATAGTCACGGGTGATGGGGGTTCCTTGTGGTGTGGGCTGCATGCGGGTATGGTCACAGGTGATGGGGGTCCCTTGTGGTGTGGGCTGCCTGCGGGTATGGTCACAGGTGATGGGGTTCCCTTGTGGTGTGGTCTGCCTGCGGGGTATGGTCACGAGTGGGCTGCCTGCAGGGTATGGTCACAGGTGATGGGGGTCTCTTGTGGTGTAGGCTGCCTGTGGGGTATGGTCATGGGTGGGCTGCCTGCGGGGTATGGTCACAGGTGATGGGGTGTCCCTTGTGGTGTGGAATGCCTGTGGGTATGGTCACAGGTGATGGGGTCCCTTGTGGTGTGGACTGCCTGCGGGTATGGTCACAGGAGATGGGGGGTCCCTTGTGGTGTGGGCTGCCTGCAGGGTATGGTCACGGGTGATGGGGGAAACCTTGTGGTGTGGGCTGCCTGCGGGGTATGGTCATGGGTGGGCTGCCTGCGGGGTATGGTCACAGGTGATGGGGGGATCCCTTGTGGTGTGGGCTGCCTGCTGGCTATGGTCATGGGTGGGCTGCCTGCGGGGTATGGTCACAGGTGATGGGGGGTCCCTTGTGGTGTGGGCTGCCTGTAGCGTATGGTCACAGGTGATGGGGGGATCCCTTCTGGTGTGGGCTGCCTGCGGGTATGGTCACAGGTGATGGGGTGTTCCTTGTGGTGTGGGCTGCCTGCGGCTATGGTCACAGGTGATGGGGGTTCCCTTATCATGTGGACTGCCTTTATACGAGAATTTGGTTGGCACGAGCGAGTTAGCCGATTTCACAGGTATGAACGGCCCTTTAAACGTGATTTGGCTGGGTCGAGTGGGGTACGCAATTTCGCGGGGGTGCAGACAGGGCATGCGCAGTTTTTTGCACGTGATTTGGCTGGCGCAAGCGTGGTACGCGATTTCGCTGTGTACTTGCAGCCCTTTACATGCGATTTGGCTGGCGTGAGTGGGGTATGCGATTTTGCGGGGGTACGTGCGGCCCTTTCCACATGATTTGGCTGGTGCGAGCCGGGTACGCTCCGAATTTCTCACACGATTACGATTCCAATGGCTGTATACTGGGCCATGGACTGTTTTTTCCTGCACACGGGGCGGTGTTGGGGGCGTTACTGCCACTACTTGCTGTTCATTGCGCCATGGCTACTGATGCGTCGGGAAATCCATGAATCGGGCCAATTGTCTTAAACACTTTTGGAGAGATCTTGTGTGAAACTCTTTCTGACTCTCTGATTTATTAATTGTTTTATTTTGTATGTTTCCTCCTTCCACCCAAAAAAGAAATACAAATGCCTTTGCAAACCCTTTATGGACACCGTTCCATCAACCATTGTGATTATTTTTAAATTGGTTCCCTTACACTGAAATAAAATCACAAAATCAAATAGCTCGTTTTTAGAAATGATTGTGATTTCCTGGTTGACACCTCACGCCCTGTGCACTTTCACCACTTTACCAGTGACACTCTTGTTGTTCATGCATGCCACTTCCGGATTAACCCCCCCTACCTGGGTCTACAATAGTCATGATGCCGCCCCTTCAGATGGGACTCCATCCCACTGTATACGCTACCATTTCCTTGGTCATCCATTCCACTTCACGCACATTCACACAGGGCATAGGTCTTTATTAGTTAGGCCTGGCATGTGCCCAAAAGCAATCAATCATACATGATTTTATGCTCTTTGCCATCGCTTACCGACAACATTAATTGAACTCATGTTCCTCATCACACACCTTTGACGTCCCCTTATCTACTAGTGGGACTCCACTGGCTAAAAATTACAACCTCCGTCCGATGTTTACATGGATGTCTATGCTTCACAAGCTATATTTTAACATTCCCGTTGAATACTGGCACCCTATTCCTATGTTCTTTTCATGTTTATTATTTTCAGCCCATTTCCAGCCTGTCTGTGGAATACCCACCATTACTTTGTATTGGCGCCTCCCCCATCCTCATCAGAGAAGCTCCAGGAGCTTATGACATCCCCAATGCTAAGCTCTCCCAGACTTTCGCTGTCTCAGTAATTTCGAGGTTCACCCATGCACAATTCTAAACAATGCTCTCCCCTCTCTCCTTTTTCCTTCCTACCTGTTGTTTGGTTGTTTTGTCTGTCATCTTTTCATATTATCACCATACATACACAATGGGGCTCATTACAATTGTGCCGGTCTGGAAACAACGGTACTGTTGTTTCCGGACCAGCACACTACAACTCTGCGGCTGAGTGCCGTCCCACCCACCAGGGTCAGACCTGTTGCTCGGACGCCACCCGCCGGCAGAGTTTTTACAGGAACACTGGCACCACCAGAGTTACTGCTGAACCCGCAATGAGGCTTAATATCTCATATTCCTTGTTAACCATGCAACACTTCTGACATTTACACCATTGACACAACTATGGGTGTTTAATGCTTGTAAACTTTTTTGTTTATACTGATTAGCCTTGAAAATGACCTATGAGGTCAAAACACGTGTTGGCAAATCACATTAAAAAGGTTTCTGAAACAGAATTCAAGAATCTTTGAGCATTACTGAATGAAGAAGCTTTGCAAAAAGCTAAAAGAGAATTTGCCAAGTGCTCAGCGCATGCATGGTCTGTCTCACACCCTATCATTGGTGAAATATCTCTGTAAGCCCCTCAAAACATCTGTATCTTATTCAATGAGAACAGAGCTTGGCAGGTTGTTGTCTGATTGATACTGCAAATGCAAACCATTTCACCTATTCTAAATATTTTGCATTGGCTCTTGATCAACTATTGTATCCAAATCAAGTCAAACCTTGGAGTAAACGGGGTGTTTCTCCTGAGCACGGGGCTTTGTAAAAAAAGAGGGTATGCCACACTGCAGGAATTAAGAGCAACTAGTCATACACCAACCTTTCTAACCTCCAATAAGCTATAAGTGAGGTGAACATGCAATCAGGGACATACCAGAGTGAAGCGATAGCTCTCTTAAAAAATCTACAGAACTCTAGTGATAACTGATTGCCAATGAAGGGACTGAGAAAAACCCCTGCGGACAAAAGCAGATTTACATTTTGGCAAACAAGGTTTTGCATAGGACAGATTATCCAAAAAGATTTTAGCAGAATTTATTGTGGAGTCTTGTGTTGTGTTAGGAGACTATTATTATATAAATTAAATGTGTGCTCCTTATGTTGAGAGAAATGTGTTGTTGTTTCTTCTTGTGCTTTTACCTGTTGGTCACCCACAGCTCTATGGCTGAAATGTCTCTAATACTATCCAAAATAGATGCAAACAGTCTCTATCTCGAACTCCCAGATTACCTGATGAGGAAACTGCAGAGTCCAAAATGTAGCTGCAAGAACATTTTCAGAATGTAGTGATTTGAACATACCAGCATTATGTATTCTCCTCTTGCTACTCATCAAAAAAGGTACATTTCAAAACTGTGTGCATATCTCAGTGCTCTTACCACGGAATGGGCCCTTCCCCCTTAGAAGTAAGTTTCAACACTACAAACCTTCACAAAAGCTTAGATTCACCAATGCTAGTACCCAACTTCAACAAGAAAAAGCATGGATGATACAGTTTTTCATTTTTAGCCACAAAACCCTCGAACACTCTAACCTCTCTGCCTGGAGAAGAACCAGCTGACTTTCAGGAAACAGCTCAAGAGTTGGCTTTTTATCCAACCACTATTAATGAAAAATAATAGCAACTGACTAAAAACTGGGCACCACAAACTTTTGAGCTAATTTCCAACAGGCATTTTTTTGCCACTCTTAGCACTACCATCTGCGGCAAACCAAGCTGGCTCATGGAGCCTCTCCTGCGTGGCAATGGTCTGCAACTTTAATCTCAGTGAATTCTATCACTTAGGCCACAGAAGTGACAACACCCTCACCCACATTCTGCACCCTGTCATCCCTCAACTAACTCCTCACTGCTAAACTCTTGCACCCTTACACCTCCAACATTCCTACCAATGACCTCCTATATCTAGTGAACGTAAAAGATTTGGACCCTATCCATCTTCTATCTATTTCTGCATTCCACAATCCAGGGGATGCCCATATCCCAGTTGGTAACACCCACAAACAGCGTAGAGATTTTCATATCAACACACAGGTAACGGGTAACAGGTACTTCTAACCTGCATCCATCAGAACCAAAGGTTTCTGCATCTGCCATCCTGCTATGTGACTAACACACCCTGCCCTCCTTTCTTACAGTGCCATGTGCATCAAGGCCACCATTATTGGCAGAAGAGCGCTATACAATACTACATTATATTACCTTTCATAGTGCTTTACACCAATGCTCTTTATAAAATCAATGTATGGTACAATTATAGTAATGCTGATGACAGGAAACACAGGACAGAGAAGAAGAAAAAGGATTAAAGAAATCCATCAAGATCACAAAGATGATGAGTCCAGTAAATCTCTTCTACAAGAATATTTTGCAAAGAATTCTGAAAAACAAACAGGATACATCAACCCCTCATAAGTTTACAAAATATGAATAGTGGCCAATGTCTGCATCTATAAAAACAGTTAAGGCCCAATTAATGCATTCTTAAAATGTGCACAACACATATGTCCGCTAGGGCCCTGTGGAGATATTGGTTAACCGCAGGTGGTACAGGCAGTTAAAAGCAACTCCACGTGTCCACGATGAACAAGTGAATGAAGCCCCTGTTGGTCACAGACACTTGCCAAATCACCATCCAAATCCCCAGTATCAGGCCCATAGGATTTGTGGTCCTTGATCATATCCAGACCTTTGTGTAGATAAGCAGGATTCAAGGTTCTGGATGTGGGGCACATGCCCGTCAAGCCTATTGCGCACCTTCTCCAGTGGATGCAGCCACATACTGCTGCCATTGAAACAAGCTGAAATCATGGCGCAGCACCCAATGAAAGGCCCCACGAGATTCACCTGCTTATGTGATTATAATGTTGACCTATTTCCCGATTGGTATGCCTTAAATGACTGTTTCACAGTAACAAGGAATTTTGTGGCCACCCTAGCTGTTGATCTAGTTGTCTTCTGTGGTCTCAGTATACTGTCAGATCCCATTAACAAACACAGAAATCAACATCTTACCAGCAGAGTATACATCAATCATGTAACGCAAGTGATTCTGAATGGCAATGGCCTCACAAGTTAGGGGTTTGATAGTAGTAACTGCCGATGTTGTCAGAATGGGGATTTGTGATGACAACACCTGGACATTGATATAAATGTCTGCCATATGATATGGTAGCAAAGTATATCATGTTAATACCTGAAAATTGGTGTTGCTTGCTGGGCATACCAAGCAAATGTCTATACTGTCCCAGTCTAGCAACAATAGTTAATTGCTTTTCCAAAACACGTTATGTTTTGTGAGACACCTGGTAGTATCCTCACTCCTACTCCTCCTGGATCCTATTCACAGGTGGCAAGGGAAAGGTCATTGCACTTGGGTCCTGACCGTGGGGTTGGAGAACCAAGAGAGGATTACCTGGTTGGAGGGTGCTTGGGGAGTGGGGATTGGGAAGATGGCACCCACAGGTGAGATATGATATCCCCCTTTTCCTATTGAGAGCCAACCTAACCATCCCCTGGCCTTCATGGGCTACTGTAAAACAACTCCCCTCATTTTCCCACATTCAACCTATGACAATACTGGGACAAGGAAGAGGTGACTAGGAGTAGTGATTAATAGTCACTGATTTCACCACTCTAGTAGTGGAAAGATGCCTGCAAAGTATTGTGAAGGTCAGGCATGTCCCTCTAATTACAGTCAGGCAAGTGGAGTTTGGACCTCACACCTGCAACCTGTCAAGTGTTTGCAAGTGTATAAGAAGAGAGGAAAATATCAGCAGGGAGACATACAGGGAGGTCTGTGTGGGAGAGACCAGCGGGGTGACCTGTTTGAGAGAAGGCAGCCATGTGGGGTCCTGAATGGAAGCCAGAATGCCGGCAGATGATCCCAAAGACCTGTGGAGCCGAGGACACGTTGGGTGGTTACAATTCCACAGGTGTGGGAGCATCCAAAATCGGAATGCTGCAGTTGGAGCTGTGGGCAAAGGAAAAGCAATTAAGTTGCTGTCAGCTTCCGCGGAAGAGAAGTGGAATTGCCGGCGAACACAGAGAAGCACCAGAAATCAAAGCAGGGCATGCAGACAAACACAAGCCAGCAGGCAGAGCAGCAGTGGATAATCACAGATGCCCAAAAGGACCACTGGAGACCGGTGAGTGAAGGGGAACATCACTGGAGGCAGGGGCGCTCTGTGGGGGAATAAACAAACTGAATGCTGAATGAGCAGAAAAGCGTGCACAGATTGAAACCAATCAAAAGCCTCGGGTTGAATGGAAGTTAAGCAACAAAGTTAATAATAATGAATATTGAATACCAAACTGAATGGAAACTTTGTGGACAAAACTACTAGGCGTTAACAGATGCACAGGAAAGTGCCCATTTGAACACAACGTATGAAATGAGAAAGCAAGTGTGAAATTTTGCAAAAGAGCAAGAAAGAAAGATGGGGTTGAAATAAAACCACCACGAAGTGAACTTTGTACATGTATACAGTATGGCCAGGCCCAAGACTGACAAAAGGGGGACAAGCCGTTAAGTGTGACCCTTCATATAACGCCAAAAGGCAGACAACATGAAGCTAAATGAATGTGAATCTGTGCACAGGGGCAGATACAGAAGAACCTGTGTGGGCTGAGGATCCTAGGGTTCCTGGTTGCGTGACCTTTGACGGGTGGACCAGGTTGTAGGACAACTGTGCCTAGACGAGGAAACCCTCAAGTGTGAAAACTAAAGATATTGTTGAATTAAACCAAGAAGGATAATTTTAATGAACTGTTAGTTGTGTTCAGAAGGAATGTCAAGTTGATCTGGAATTGTGTTGAATATTGAAATCAAGTTCAGGTTGGCATTTTGAAGTCTTGGGTAAGAGAACCCTAAGCCTTAATTAACTGCAATGCTTTCTTGAGGATGGCAGCTTCAAGACCCTTTTTTCGTTGGAACTGTTTTGCCTTACACTTGGGAAAGGAAACCCCAAGGATCGTGGAGCTGTGTTGCCTTGAGGTTGGGGAAGGAAGCCCCAAGGATTTGTGGAACTGTTTTGAACTTGAGAAAGGTAATCTCGAGACTTTTGTGGAACTGTCATGAACTTGGAAAAGTTGAGCTGAAAAGGAAGCTAGAAGCTGGGAAAAACTCAGAACTTGGTGTTGATTACCATTTTTTTTTATTGTTGACTTCCCAAACATTGTTTAACTTTAGTTGTGGGAGCAAGAATAGGTTTTGGACACAGACAGACTTTTTAAATTGAACTTTCTGACTCAGACTATCCCTTGGTTTTGTTCAGGTAGGGAAATCCCACCTAGCATAGTGCAAGATAGGCTTTCAACCATCCTGACATTTGAGTTAATAAACCATTTTCTTTTGAACTTCAAATCTGTTGCCTGTGTGTTGCTTCATGATGCCTTCACAGTTTGTATGTATGTATATAGGTATAGGAGTTTTTTAAAAACCCAATCCTTATATCCATAGGTATCTTGGCACATGTAGTATAAGATATTTTGGTTATATGTGATCTTACCGACCACAATTAAAAAATGTAATCACAGACAAAATACCCAAAAACACAGAGTTAATTTTTTTATTGCCTCCCCAAACCACTGTTTTAGTAGCCTTTCAACCCCACTACCCTTTATTTATTTAATTAATGTTTGCAGTGTTTTTCAGTTAATGTACCACTCTGTAATGTTTTAGGTATATTGACGGGATACTGATATTTTGTATCCGGGCTGTCAAGATTTTTGAATGATAACTTTTACAAACACTGTATATATTTCTTCTGCTATTCAGTCATAAATTTGAGCAAGCCCTTTTTAAAACAAGATTAAGAAATACCTCAACTGATATAAACTGACATATTTGCTGTCCAAAGTCACAAACAAAGTGCATACAATTTATTGCTGGGGTCCGTTTTGAATGTAATATCATTTTAGCAATGTTCTTTCCAATCATAACCTTAAAAGTTACCTCAGGACTTCTGAGTAATGGAATAGTGGTGGTAGGCCCATTTTTGGAGTCCATAAAAATCCAAGGGGATTTTGGTGAATTTACTGCAAGTGGTAATTTCACCATGGTAAATCGGCTGAAATGTGTCATTAAAGTGGAGAATTTACCCCAAGCATCAAGTATGGACGTAAATCCTCCACTTTAAGATCATCCCCGTAGTTTGGAGTTACAGAAAATGTTGCAGTCATTCTTTTACTGCCCAGAAAAGTGACTGAACGGGAATTTCTGCCTCTATTTGACTGCACCGTCAAGCTTGTAACAAGGGTTATTCTTGTTTCTCTCTCTCTCTCCCTAACATAACCTACTGTCCACTTTCCCTTTCAGATCCATGAGAGCACCTAGTGACCCATTCAAATGTCAGTGGTGTGTAGTATAATTCTCAATAAGAAAACATGTATGTTGACTTTTTATTCGGACTGGTAGGGTCATCGTTTTTTCTCCTGCAGTTAAAAAACTGTAAGGGATTACACCAGTCAATTGGACATTAGACCTATAAAATTATCTTGCAGAGGCTAACAGACAACATAAAAAATAACCACTTGACAATCGCCCCTTCTGCTAGCACATCATTTGAGCTGTGCCACTTCTTCATTGGGTCGAGACAAATGCATGCCTATAAATGTAAAATGCAAGAACAACAGGAAAGGCGAACAATGTTTGGCTTTGTCAATGCTTGTTATATCTGGTTTGGGTGTATAGAAAGTATAGCAATGTGGGTGGTCTTGGTTTCCTGCACCTTTTTATGCCAGACCTGCAGTAATGAGAGTTGCCACACATGCCCCTGTGGATTTCACCGTCTCTGTCCCTATGGATGATGCCAGCTTTTTATACCTGCTTAAAGAATCTCCACCAGCATTAGACTAGACGCATGCAGAGATGCTTGTGTTGTCCCTGTTATGCTCCAAACTCTGATCCAGCTATCAAATGAATCCATGATGCCTACAATGTAAAGAAAAGTGTGTACCACTATCATAAAAATGAGCCTGTTTATGTTGTAATTACTAAATCCTTTAAATGTAAAGTGTTACGTTCTGGCTCTGCGCGGAGGCAGAACGTTGAGGGCCTCTGAAGTAAGCCGCAGTGGCGCAGCTCCGGCAGTAGCGAAATGAAACACGCCACACGTTGTTAGAGTCTGTGCCCGGAACTGCCTCCCTTGCGCGGGGGCGGGGCTTTTCTTGAGACGCCCTGCATCACCGCGTTGCGGGGCGCAGGGCGGATATAACATTCCTCCTTTATTATAAATAAACTTAACAACTAAACACACACACACAAATATGCCCATGCTTATAAACACAACACAGGCACTTTTTGCTTCTACAGTTCTCATGGTGCAAACTACCATACATAGTCCTTGAGCCGAGCTGGCGGCTTGGTGGCAGTTCTTAGTCCATATCTCCCACCCCGGGAGCTGGGCTCCACAGTCTCATCTGATCTCTCACCTTCCACCTCCGGCTCACACATGTCCGGTTCACTCCACTGCTCCCAAGTTCTTTCACCTGCATTTTCTTCACCCTGAAAGTTGGCGGGTCCGTCTTCGATCAGCGGGGAGTCCTCATCTTCTTGGGGACAGTCCCCATCAGTCCAAAGGTTGCGTGGCACCGCCTTGAACCACGACGCATTACGCGTCACCTGACGGTGCCCTCTTTGCACGGTTATCATGGTCCCTTGTGTCTCGCTGACGGTCCATGGGAGATTCTCATAGCGGGAGTCCAGCTTGGACTTTGTCGGGTTCCGCAACATGACCACCTGGTCGCCCACCTGGTGGTTGGACGGTTTCGACCTCCTCTTGGCACTCATGTGGGCATTGGCATCTGTTCTCCTTCTTTCGGTGCGCCCATTGTCAAGCTTGTCTGCTCTTCTGCTGGGGTGATGTGGAATGGACCTTCTGAGGGTCCGGTGAAATGCCAGTGCTGCTAAACTTGTAGCCAAAGAACGATATCTCCGTCTTGAAAAACTCACATTTTTCCTTATGGATGATTAGGCCCGCATCTTCTAATCGGCCCAAAAGCAACCGTAGTCTTCTCGAGTGTTCAACTTTGTCCTGAGAATGGATCAGGATGTCGTCACTCACATTTAGGACACCTGGTATGCCCCGGATGACTTCTTAAATTGTCTGTTGGAAGACTTCGGCCGCCGACGATATCCCAAAGCTTAGCCGCTTGTATCTTCGCAGACCCAAATGTGTTGAAAAAGTGGTTATGTACCGAGAGTCCCTATGCAGCTTCAGCTGGTGGTACCCTGCTTTCAAATCAACCTTCGAGAAGACTCTCGATCCCATGAGGTCAGCCACAATTTCATCGAGGGTTGGCGTGATGTGGCGCTCCCGCTTGATGGCGGTGTTCGGGAGGCGCATGTCTATGCAAATGTGGACCTTTCCCAGCTGTTTGAGTTTCTTTGTGACCACCATCGGGGACACCCATGGTGTCGGCCCCGTCACCTCTTCTATAATGCCAGCTTCTTCCAACGCTTTGAGTTCTATCTCCACCTGTTCACGCATGTGGAATGGGATCCTCCGGTGCCTGACGGCCTTTGGCTGGACCGACTTATCAATATGGAGCTTGATCGTCTTTCCTTTCAAACACCCAATCCCGTTTTGCAGGTTGGGATACTGTGCAAGGATGTTCTCAACCTCTTGGGCTTCCTTGACTTGACTGATGAACTGTACCAGCCCTAGGTCCTCAGCCGCATCGCCACTCAGAAGGCATTTAATCCCCGCATTTACTACGTAGATCTTGGACGGTAGCCTGTTTTCACCATGGCTGAGGGTGGTGCGGAATCTGCCAACCATCGGTAGTGGTTTTCTGCAGCCATATGCAAACAGAAGAGTGTCTGTGTTCTTGAGGGCTGGTCGTGGTTGCAGTGTTTGAAAAGCACTTGTGAGCATGACGTTCACCGAGGCTCCCGTGTCTGTAGTCATCCATACCTGCTGGTTTTGGAGGGTGACCTGGCATTTGCACCTCCGGAGCCCTTTCGTCTGCGTAGCGTGCCCACGTTCCAGAGCTGACACCAGGTAAACCTTCCTCCCTTTGGTCCGCTGCTCTCTACCGGAGTCTTGTAGAGTCCCTGTGACATCATCCCATTCTTCCTCGGTTGAAGAGTTGTTCGTTTCGACTCGCCTTGTGATCGCCTGCTTCTTTTTCTTGGTTCCACTCTTCTCTTGGGGATTCTGCGGAGGCGGTAGTGGAGCGCCCGATGATCGGTACACCTTGGCATAGTTGTCCTTTCTGCCACATGCCCCACATGTTGTTCCCTGCACCGGGCAATTTCGCCGTCCATGACTCGATCCACCACACCATCCACACTCCGTGGGTCCCGGGATCCATGGCTGCCATCTGGCTGGTGAGTAGTTGCCGCTAGATTCATCTCTAGTGGACTGTCTATTGGTGACATGGGCCACCATGGAGGATGCGAGGGCAGGTTGTAGTTTTTGCAGGGTCATACCGATGTTGGCGGCCCTGGCATATGCCAGCTCCCGACTCCAGAATGCGTGTTAGGGAGATGCCCCTCTCACCCAGCACCATCCTTCTTATTTTCTCCGATTGGATGCCGTTAATGAGTTGTCTTCGAATTTCTTTCTCGACATCCTTGATCACACAAGATTGCCAGCTTCCTGTGTCGGGTGTGGTAGGCATCCAAGGTCTCCTCTTCTGCCTGAAATGTGGTGCAGAACATGAAAGTTTCGTAATCCGAGTTGAGTTGTGGGAGAAAGTGAGCCGTCAAAGCGTCTTTCGATTGTTGGTAAATGTCCTGGCCATCAGCAATGGTTAGCGAGTTGAAGATTCGTAGCACCTCATCCCCCACATTTAACAATAGGTGCGATCTCATTTTCCTGGCGGAGGTTATGTCTTTGCACTCCATTGCCATTTCGAAATTTTGGAGCCATAGCTGCCACCTGGGGCCAACAGACGATGGATCCGTGAATGGGTCAAATGGCTGAATCATTGTGGAGGAGCTACCTTGTGGGCGAGCTGGCGGTGACGACATCGACAGATTTGCCACAAGTCTAGAGGGTGTGCTGGGCCTGGGGGTGGACATGCCGGTCGCCATGGTGGGGCGTTGCCGTCACTCGATGGTGTCTAACGTCCTCACCTTGGTGTGTGGTTTCAAGTGTCAGTTGTCCCTTTCGAGGCCAACCTACGGAGCAGTAGCAGATGGGACCGCTGCCTCGCTCCAGGTGCCTGCTGCCGTGATCGCACGTGCGCACTGCGTGTGCGGTGGACTCACACGTCGTGTAGCGGTGCCTATGGCCCCTGGATGCCAGTCGGTCGTGTGTCGCAGGAATAATCAGCTGGTAGGGCGTCGAGCACGTGTGCTGGGTCCCGTTTCCTTTGTCGCCAGTGTTACGTTCTAGCTCCGCGCAGAGGCAGAACGTTGAGGGCCTCAGAAGTAGGCCGCAGCGGCACAGCTCCGGCTGGAGCGAAATGAAACACGCCACACGTTGTTAGAGTCTGTGTCCGGAACTGCCTCCCTTGCGCGGGGGCAGGGCTTTTATTGAGACGCCCTGCGTCTCCGCGTTGCGGGGCGCAGGGTGGATATAACATAAAGTATACTATGTTTAAGGCTACTGTCTACATGTAACCAAACCCGGGTCAGCAATACACTGCATTCGTGTGCGTGTCTCTGTGCAAACTGAGCACCTATACTAAGCTTTAAAGTGCAGCCTTAGAACCAAAGGGAAGTCAAGGGTACCTGAAAATATATAGTGCACTCCTCCTATTCACATGAGGCATTCTTACCCGTAGTGACGTTCTCACAAGGGCCCATGGTCTAAGACAAGTCTAACATATGTGTGAAGTAAACAAGTGCACACGGGTTCCTGAAATTGGCAGTGGATACATGGAGCACATTTTTTTCCCAACATGAGAAATCAGTGTTACTAGTTTCTAAAAACTGTGCTCGAGTTTGTAAAAATAAATGTATGGAGTGCATGAGGCGGTGAAGAGTCTTGTTATCACTGCTAGCAAGGCAATTCTGCTTTATGTTGCCTGTGTAAAAGACCGGCAGAACTTGTTTGCAGTTCAGAAATCCAAAGTAAGCTGTGCTACGGCCTCCCTCAATTATTCTGGGCACCATGTTGCTGGGCTTATTACAGTTTTAATTGCACAGAGTATTTTTATATTTTTTTTAAGATGCTTTCACCGATTGGCTTGAGTAACATCACAGAGCAATTTTCTTTTGTCCCAAACTAAGACTAAAGATATGTCCTTGATATTCAAAAAATAATTACAGAAAGATGGAAAACAGCAGCTACTTATATTTTTTCAATTAACGTGTAACAATTACATTTTAATATGGTCAGGGAATTGCTCATAC
The DNA here is from genome assembly GCF_040938575.1 of Ambystoma mexicanum. NCBI lineage: Eukaryota > Metazoa > Chordata > Amphibia > Caudata > Ambystomatidae > Ambystoma > Ambystoma mexicanum. The sequence goes on from NC_090935.1 coordinate 747,711,154, forward strand.
AATTTTGTATGGCGATACTGCACCTTTCATTATGTGCCCTCTGGTGCCAAACCTTTTCTTTCAGTGTTCCCATAAAGGCTTATTGCAGCCAGTTATAGAGCAAATTAGTACTTTCATTTTGGTAAAAATGTCTTTATTAGACCTCAAACTGAAGTCACTGGGAATTCCCAGAAGGCATGATTTTGTTAGACGAATAATAAATCTAGTAATTATCCCGCTGTTAGGGTTGTACCACAAATGTCATAAGCAGATAAACAGAGGGAGTAAGCCTTCTGTACATTCTCTAATTATCTATGTTGGACTTCTTATTGCCTGCAGATGATTTATGAACCCATTTCTGTATCCTTAAGTATTTCCAGTGAGTTCACAGATGCATACAATTAAGGCATAGGCCATTTGTAATTGAAGCGTCAGGTGAGGGGCGTTCTCACTGAATGGCGTCTACTGTGCCTGATGGATGCTGTAAAACAAAGTTCTGTGCCAATTTAAACTTCTTTTAGCCTGTTCCTTAGAACTGTCTTCACGGTAATATTTAGGTTGTGTACAGGGAGGCTTGTTTATCTTCGCAGCTTCGCTGCTCAGACAATGGCATAATATGTGACAGTTTCTCATGAAATAACATAAATAAAGTTTCAGTTAAGCCTAGAAGTGGGCCCTGTACACTTGCCCTAAACCTTGAAGGGGGAACACACCTGCCTACCCCAGGCTTCCGACTCTCAAAATGTTTCATACAAGATGTGTTCACTGTTGCTAGGGTACTTCTACTGTGTAGGATGACCCTAATCCTTGAAGGAATAACCTTTATCTCTGCATCTCCCCCAGGGGCTGTTTATGTTACCATAACTGGTGTAGCATGATTGTCTTGTTGTACCCTTCCTCTTGTGACAGTTTTTCACTCCTTATCCTCACTCTATCCTGACACTCCTCTTTTCTGCTCCACCTCTGCCTCTCACTCTGCCGTGCTCTGTGGCTTCAACCTCACCTCCTCGTCTTATTCTTATCACTTCTCCTAGCTCCACCCTCCACCTCCCTCCATATCTTATTCCTCCTCTCACTCTGCCCCTCCATTCTCATTTCCCTCCTGGTTTGATCACCTACCTCTTCATAGATTCAAATCTCACCCTTCTTGTCTCCACTCCCTCCTAACTCTCCTGATTTTACTCATCTCTCTCCCACTCTCTCTCTCTCTATTGCTCTGACTCTCACATCCATACAACAAACTTGGTACCACTTTCTCAATCTCAGCACCTTCAAAATTGAAAACCTTTCACTGCACACTGACAATCATGGATTTGTATAGACCTCCCCTTCCTGTCCAGAAACCTCATTGAACCACCATATGTCATCTGTTTCCCTGGGTGGATATCTATCATGTGTATTCTGAACTACTCCCATGTACTGCTCCCATGCACTGCCCTTGTGGGCTGGACTTTGTCCTGCAGGAATTCATAATGGCCATTAGACCCACCTCTTCTTTATCCTCACTTTCCTTCCAGTCTTTCATGCAATCTCAGACATTGTTTGTCTTTTGCTCATCTCTTGTATTCAGTTAGCTACTGTCCACAAAGGTTTTGGGGAATGTTCTCTGGTCTCCTCTACTGCTTGGCAGCTCCCTCCATGGCTCAGCCTTACAGCTGCTGCTCCGCTGTTCCCTACTGCATACCTGGTTACTTTGTGGTCTGTGTTGGGCATCCCCCCCAAACCCTCAATGGAGGAGCATAGCCCATCTTAATTAGAGTGACCTATTATTTCCTTATGGTCTGGGCTAAGTCTTGGCCATTGGACCCATGTCCTTGATGTTTAACTTTGGACTGTGGTGCCTCTTGGAATATCTCGCATCAGGATACCAAGTTTTTCTGATGTTCATGCCCCCAGGGAACCACTTGGCAGAATAGAAAAGGATCAGGACAGAGCAAAGGCTGTTTGGCACAGGGATGGGATTCCAGTGGAAATGCTTCTACACTTTCTGTTGAAATAAGAATGTGTTTATCCCCCACATACTCTAGGATAGATATGGCGTTGTCCTGGTCCTGGTAAGCCACCTACCTCAGCTTGAGAGGGGTCCTCGGGCCCTGTGACAAGATCATAAGCATGGCTTTGTAAAATATACCATGTCAAAAATAGGCGACTCTCAGAAGAACAATAAAAAGCTATTCAAAATATTCAACTCCATTACCAAACCACTCAGTATGTCTGCTTAGGTTCTACAAAACCAGGACCCATGCAACTCGATGTATAATTGTCTCTTCTCAAAAATTCAAAACACCACAAACAGAACAGCCAGCCCCCTCTCCTGAATAAGTCTATACCACAGCCCACCTGCCCTACTCACCCATGCCTCAATGTGTTCATGTCTCGCCTATACATTCCTCAATTCCATTAAGGACTGTAGCCTTTTGGGGTCTCACAATGATATAGTTCTCCACCACTTCATCATCAAACTGGCCGAAAACTTCCTCCATGATTACTCCATGATCATCAACAAATACAGATATGAACAGCATTTCCTATCACTACTTGAACATGCAACCATTGCTCCACTCCTGAAGAAACCTTCTCTGTGTCATGACTGTCATGATCACTACTGACACATCTCCAAACTACGCCAACTGATTAAATTAATGCAAAAACATGCGATCAAACTACTTCAATTTCACCTTCAACAAAACGTCTTCCATTACTTGCACCAATTAGGCTTCAGACCAGCCCTGAGAAAAGAAAGAATGCTACTGTGACAAATCAACTTCCGGGGCACCAGTGGTCCAGTGATGAATATTGGTTTCTAAACCATCAATCAGCCCCACACCTCTAGTACACCAGAAGGGTTCTGAACAGATAGAAAGAAAACACAAGTAAATTATAATGCTATATATAGTCCATATATAGTCCAATTTTGGTAACATGGACGGAACAGCAGGCTTATCTCTGCAAGGTCGTGGATCGTTGGTTAGTTGCAACACAGCGAAAATACAATTATTACGCAATGATAAAAGGGACTGTCCAGTCAGGGTTTTATACAAATATCTACTTTATTATTATTACAACAGACAGTTATAGCACACTACAAAATACAACCCACCCTGTAAAGAAACACAGAGGACAGACAGTTTCACGAAGGAAAGAGTTGCACTCTGGATACTGACAGGAGGGTAGAGTCGGTAAAGCAATCCGTCTAAACTTTTCAAGGTTTTTTTGTTTCAGCACCAAGGGAGCAAGGGGTCATAAATGTCACCAGGGTCCTTCAGAGAAGGACCAGGGGGACAAAACCACAATGTACCTGGTGCTTGAGATGATCTTGATACTCGACAGTGTCGTCAGTTGCAGGATGCTTTGTAGCTCCTGCGACAGAGTTCAAGATGGAAGACAGCTGCAGTTATCAGGTGGCAGGCAGTTTGGCAAGCAGGGCTAGACAGACAGCTGCAAACTGGCCTACACAGCGGCTCAGGGTCAAGTAGTATTGTCTCTGTGCTGGTTGGTGATCTGGAATGCTGGTCGAAGTGTCTTAGATGGCTTTACTGACTGCAGCATGACAACAGTCAGTGTGCAGCCGGTTACGGTTCGAGGGCTTGACTGCCTCAAAAATGTCCTTAAAAGATGGACGCTGGTTGATGCTTGTTTTGCCGCTCCTCCTAGCTTCTTCGCAGGGCTTGTATTGTCCTTTAAGGCGGATGGCCCAAAGCAGGGGAGAGTGTTTGCAGGTAACATCCTTGTCCATTGTTCACTTCCCACCTAGGAAGCTTGTTGGCAGAACCTAGCAGGGCACACTGTTTGCTGGCTGGGTACCAGTTCTCGGAGCTGCTGGACAGGTCCTGTGAGGACGGTTACTCCCTCTGTTCCCTGGAAAATGTTTAGGTTAGGGATCTTGCTTCCCTCTTGGAATCCTGGCCTTCTTACACTGGCGGAAGCGGTATGGTAGACTGTAAATTTGTCTTCAAAGTCATCGGATGATCTGCCAAAAGAGGATCTCTACCCTCTTTTAAAGCCAAATGGACCCCAGTGGTTGGTGCAGGATAAGCCTACCTTAATGAAGCAATCCTGGCTCCCTACCAACAATCTTCTGTTATGCATGAGGTCATAATCAGAGTACTTTGTAACAGGAAAGGTAAGGGGTGACAACATGTACTACTAAGTCCCACCCATCTTCCTGTATGTTGTGGATCAAAGTGTCTATCTGGTTAATTGAGCTCTCTGTGACTCCTGATCAAAGTGCAGGTCTCCCTTGAAGTTTATTGACTGTTCTCCATCAAATCACATACTTCTTCCCTCTGAAAGGGGGTCCCCCAGCAGGGGTTTCCTACTGTAAATAGTTGTCCCAGACCTGCCATTTACTGCCCTTCATACAGAGGAGTGGGAGCAAGCTTCAAGTTGACATGATGTTGCATATAAAAGAGGTGTTAGTGTCCTGCCCCCTTTTGTCAGTTTTGCGCTCAGGCCTATTACAGGCCTGTTTCAATTAACTCTCATCAGTATGCACTGCCACCAGCAGAACCTAGACAATAGAGAGGGCAGGTTCATGTGGCCTTTGATATTTTAATTAGGCTGGCAATGGCCGGTGGAAGGTGTTGCCTTTCCCCTTCCTGGGATGCTTTGATGAACCCATGGCTGTCACATTCCAGCTAAATGTGACAGGGAGGAATGCGCCTGTAGGCTGTGTCCTCCGCTCTACACTTGACTATCTGTTTGTTCTGTGGTCAGCAGAGGAAAATGTGTGCGGATTAGCCCCACACATTTTCTGAGGTTCATCTATCATCATTAATTTTCATTACACAACTTAAAAAAAAAAACAGGCGAGCGTACACTTCCTGTGCGGATGGTCGAATTCCTCAGTGCTACTCTACCTACAAGAACAGATGCTGAAACAATTAGATGCCTCACAATCTGCCATCCTAATTCTCCTCGATCTGTCAGCACCATTTAATGTGGACATTCATAGTTGATCCACCCATGCTCATTGATTGCCTCATGACTTGGAGCACTATCTCTGGTTGTGTTCTAGACATCATCTGGCCCTTCCTCCATTAAATGTCTCAATGGCTCAGACTGGGTCCTTTCTTTCCTCATTTCAAACCATTGATTGGGCCACCCAAGGCTCAGCATTACAGTTCCCTTTTTTTCAATGTCACTGATGGCTTCCCTTATTATAGGATTTGGCCTGAACATGCAAATGCAAGTGGGTGACACTGAGTTGGTCATACCCTACATCCACATTCAAGCAGCCAACCCCATCCCTCTCCGCTGTTGTCTCACATTATCCAAAAATGCCTTTAGACCACATTGATCAGGATGAAGGAAAGCAATGAGGCTTTATATGGCAAAACATTAGAAATCCTCATTCTGGTTGCCTGAAGGCCGCCAAGTCTCCCTTTCCCTGGCCCAAAGGCCTAGGCACTGCAATCTCCCAACGATGATAAAGAACCTGGGATTACTACTTGATGACAAGTTTTCATTAGTAAGTCTAATCAGCTGTGTCTCTAAGAACTGCAATTACTATCTGATTACCTTGAGAGTCCTTACTTGCTACCTCCCCTATCCAGCATCTAACCCAACTCATTGTAGTCATAATCCTATGTAGGCCTCAACTATACAAACTCTCCCTAAGTTGGCCTCCCTATTCCTAATGGGTAACCCTCAAGGTATTGTGACAACTCCAGGGTATTCAACCTTCTCATCAAGGGGGAGTCTCCCACTTAGATGCTTGGGAGGTGAGCCCACTCGGCAAGACCCACCGTAGGGGTCTGGGCAAGTGGGACCTCACAGGCAGAGACTCCCCCTTCGGGGACAAGGACTCCTGTTCCTGTCAGGAACTCCCTAAACCCTCCAACATAACAGCGTACATGGGACTAGCTGCTATGAAGAATACTCTGACATCTGGCTGATTGGCTGATAACAATGCTGAATCAATCTATTTAGGAAAAGGAAAGGAATCTGTCTCTTTAAGGAGAGATGGATATTTAACTGGGATGAGTAGAGTGGCGAGAGAGAGAGAGGATGCGCCTTGTAGAGGCAAAGCGGTGGAGGGGACAGATGATAACAAGCAGGGGAAGCATCCTGACAGCAGCGTGCCAAGAAGAGGCAAAGCAGAGGTAGAGAGAGTGTCGTAGGCAGGGGAATCCCCCTGATATCATTATGCCTTGGAGAGTCATTGATCAGACCCTCCAGCTTATAGCGATTTCGCGATCCAGCAAAATGCAGCGAAAATGGTAGTTTTGTGCAAAAACTGTTTTTGTTTAAATAGAAATTCATGACTCTGTCATGCATTTCTTTTAAAGGTATGAACCACTGCTGTGTCGCTTGCATTTCTGTTCCTCAAACAGGATAAAAATGTATTTTTTGGGTCACATTTTACAGTCGGGCCTGTCCCTGTGAAAGGCGCTGGGAGCTTGCAGAACACTGTCGGGAGAGCGCTTCTATTCAAAGTTCTACCCATTTTGACCCACAAAAAGCAATTGAATGGTACAATTTGACCTATTTCGGCCAGGATCATTCAATCAATTTTTATAAATACCGAACATTTTTGTCTGAAGTGCAAATCAATTTGCGGTTAAATTGACTGCAGTCAATTCTGCCGCAAATGACACTTCAGTCAAACAATCCAGAACATTATTCAAGGCAGATGGCCAGCACACAAATTGCGATACAGCTCAAGCCAGTGGAAATGCGCCAGTCACTTTTGAGAATAAGATGATCTGCTCATTTCTAAAAATGGGTTGTCTAAAAATAGCATATACTCGGCTCTATTTTTAAATACCCCATTTCTTTAGGAACTGGGTCAAAATCTACATTTTGTTTTTAAAATGGTCACACTATGAGAGGGAAAGGTGGAGAGAGAGGGAGAGAGTAATGGGTGAGATGTGAAGTGATAGGCAATAAAGCAGAGGGACAGCAGTGGGTCAGAGGAGGAAGAGGTGCACAAGAGAGCAGAGGAAGCAGTGATACTGTGGGCCAGAATTCTGAGAGCGAGCAGAGGTTCAGAAATTAGAGGGAATGTGTGGTCAGTGAGCCAGAAAGCAGAGAGGAAGCGGTTGGCCGGAAAGAGCCAGTGAGCTGCAGATTGGGAAAAAAGGATGAGGGAACAGTGCGATAGAATGGGAGAAAGGATACAAGATGCAGAAGCAGCACAAAAGAATGAAGGACTATATATTGTGGGAGGAATTGAGAGTGCAAGGTGTGAGTTGGGAGTATGAGTGTGGCTGGAGAGTGCAAATTGTGACTTGACAGTGACCGCACGTGAGTATTTGTATGACAGAGAGGTTCAGGAATGCAAGTTGTGATGGGGAGTTGGTGAGATGTGTGATCTGTGTTGGTGAGAGGTGTGTGGTGAATTGGAGAACATAGAAGGGGAATATTTTCAGCATTACAACTGATAATGACAAATTTAGTTAATACTAATAAATAGGCATACACATTAAACCAAAAATGTAGCCACATCAAACACTGTTCTGCCAAGCCAGAGACATCTGGGACTCTTCCTATTAAATGAATACAAAAGATGCATAATAATGATACCCTGGCTCTCTTGTAGCCTTGTACTCTGCCTCTTTTCTGCAATGTGGCAATCTTACACCAACCTGTCTATAAAAAATGGCCCGCAAAAATCTTGCAATAAATAAAGGTTTGTGCTGCAATATTTGCCATTTCATGCTGCAAAATTTGCCATTTCATGCTGAAAAATTTGCCATTTCATGCCGCAAAATCATGGAAGGTCTGATTGATGCCATGACTGTCAAGCAAGGAGAGGACGCCAGTTCGAAAAAAGCAGAGGCCAGAGTTTGCAAGAATATAGAAGTCAGTGTGAACCAGGAGAAGGGAATCTTAGGTATGGTGGTGGCATGGCCATGACGACATCGTTGTTGGTAGTATGCCAAGAAACCACACTGAAACCATCACAGTGGGTATTGTACGAAGCTCCCTAGAGAAGGCAGCAACAACAGAGATAGGCGTGAATGGGAAGCCGGTGGCACAGAGAAGCACAAAATCCGAAGCAGAAGGAGAGGACCCGAGAAAGTGTTGAGCCCTATAATGTTTCCCTGCACACTAGGACGTATCAGGGAGAACGGGAGATGTGAGAGGCCACTGGGGAACTGTTGTGAAAAGAGAAGAATGTGTCCCAGTCAGACAAATGAGATACTGAATATAAAACTGTTTAACTGGAGGTGTGAAAACATGACGAGGAGAGTAACTAATTAACCATAAATAAAAGTATTTAAAGACGGGGCATGACTACCATGGGAATAGGGGACAGTGGCCCAGGGTTTAAGTAGTGAAGAGTGGAGAAATCCAGAGTTAGAGTCCAGTAATTACAAATGGGAAATTAAAATATCCTATTTACAAGAAAAGAGGAGAGACAATCAGAATGAGAAACCCCTGGAGAGGTGAAGGTTACATGGGAAAAGGCATAGTCAAACTAAGAAATCCTTGTTTTCAAGAATCAGAGAGGCCTACTAGTTTTGACAGAGTATATTGAAATGTGTCAAGGAGAACTGTCGAAAACATATACCTAAAGAGGGAACAAAATCTAATTTTGTTCTGAATGAATTACAGGAACTCATAAGGGAGGTGTCAAGAAGTTGCTTGAAGAGACATTGCTAAGAAAACCTTGGAATAAAGAGGAGACATTTCAATGAAGAACAACCAGGAGAAGAGAGACATCCTCTTGGTTGTTTTAAGGGTAGTTAACATAGTGGTAGTATCAGTTAGTTAGTTTGCACCGTGGACATATTCATTTGGGACTTCCAGATGACCAACAAGGTCCTTTAGTTTATTTAGATAGGCAGGGATACCCTCTATCAGTAGGGAAAGACAGGCCTTATTCTTATCATTATATTAAACATCAGTCAAAATGTCCTTAACATGTCTGACTGCTTCTAACCCACAACAATATCATGAAAAAAAACAACCAGACTCATCTTTTAGCTACACCACCAGGATCACACCACCTTAGCATTGAAGCAATAACAGTGACTGTTGGTTATGTCTTGCATAAAGATGAACGCTCTCCCCATTACCACAATGCCATGCATAGGGCGAGTACAAATTACCTACAAGGCTGCTTCAAGGTATATTTCACAGCCATAACTCCTAGGTCCTTGGTTACCTCCCACTTTCTAGAGCTCACCTTCAAGTAAGCAACATGAGGAGGCAGAATAATTGCATCCTATCCACAAGGATGTAGAATCACTTTTCCTTTTAACTTTGAAGTGGTGACAAACGGGCTCTGCTTAGGAAATAATTGAAGACGTAGCTAACCTTCCCTATCTAACATGACACTTAACCTGTCTCAATAAAAAATACTTTTAAATCCATCTCCCTTAGTTTTCAGATGTGTACCAATTTGACGCACACAAAGAGTAATTTGCTTGTTTGGTGGAATATTACATTTTCTTCTCATCTCAGTAAAGGCTGCATGAAGGTATCAATGTTTGACTGCAATCAGGTGACAGAATACCATAGTATATATTATTGTGTATCTTTTAGCCATAAAAGTACCTTTGTGAAATGGTAGGGTCACATTTCTTAGAAGTCTGGTACTTATAGTCTTAAATATGTCATATAAGGATGTCTATATGAATCAGGCTGATTTATTTTGCAATGTGTGTACTTTGAAATCATCTATTTTAACATAGTAGACTTGAGAGCCACAGGTAAACGCATATTCTACCAACTTGAGCTGAGAAAACGTGTGGTCCAAATGTGAAAGTTGAAGACTGGATTCAAATTTCAGATTTATGGCTTAAATACAATGTGCGATGCTTGGCAAATCATGTTAATTCATAGTTTCTTTGCTGCCAATTAGAAGTTCCTAGAAGTGCTTCAGTTAACACTGCATGTTATTACAGAAAACCTCACTCATGATATTGCTCGATATATAAAAGATAACAGTGATCATTTGTATATTGCATCACAATGTAACTTGTCTCTTCGCTTACACAAGGGAAAAGAAGTGACTGTCATGAATGAATCAGCTTTGTGTTCATAGCACCCAACAAATGGAACAATCTTGCTAAGGACTTTGGAAACATGGAGAATGCAAGCAAAATGTTAAGACTTTGTTGTTCAAAAATCTGTATCAGATATTTAATTGAAGAGATATTTGGTAATCTCCCATAAGCCTCCCTCAGACCGAATTCTCCTCTTTGGGGAGGTTCAAAGTCCACTACTAGTAATACTTTTCCCTTCTCTTCAAAAAATATTTTTAATTGTCAACTGATAGTCCCATAACCAATTTTCTTTCACCCTCATTCCATTCCATTCTTGCAGTTGCTGCAAAAGGCAACTTATAAATCAACAATACATAGACAGATACATATTTTTTTAACATAACTTGTCACAATGGCTTTAAGTAACATAAGTTGTTGTCACTCTCTGTGACTACATTTTCTGTCATATCACTTCTCATGATATAAATGATAGGGCAACGCTAGTCACGCTATTGTTAAGGTGATGCCTATCATCCATATCATCCATAGGAAATGGGAACATTCTATGTCTAATACATTTTGACCCGTGGCATGGTCCAACACTAAATTCTCCAAGCAAGATAGCTGGCGTTGGCTGCCCAAAACTGGAAAGCTTCATGCAAATTTGTTTCATGGTTCAAAAGATGTAATGGGTTAAAAAAGGTGTGTTTCACTCTTTGCATTGATTTTCTAATAGGGAAAATGTCAACAGTTTGCTAACACGCGCAACCCATCCTGCTGGATGGAATTTTGACGAATAAGAAACAAGTTGGGCACAAAGCACTTAAAGAAAATCCTTTTTGTTTTTTTACAAAGAGTGGGGTGCCCCTGTACCCAAAAGGTTTGCTAAATCTGGCATGATGCATTGCTGGATCTAAGGCATTCCTCTCCTGAAAATCCACCAGCTCGAAAATCAAGATTTAGATCTAGATGTTATTTTTGAAAGGTTCCCTAAAACTATATAAGCAAGGTGAGAAAGGCAGTTTTTAGGCTGTGGGGCATGTGGGCAGGCGAAGAGAGGAGGATTTGGGAATGTTTGGGGACTGTGGATAGTGTAGATTTTTTTTTTTACTTTTTTCAAGAGTTATGCCGAGATTGAGATCTGAAACTTGATTCATTATGAAAACAAGAAAATACTGCATACCTATGAAATATGGAGATGTGGCAAGCACAGTACATGCTAGTAAGGGGCAGAGGAGAATATTAAGTGGATTTAGCAAGAAAAGCATGCATTCCCATTAGAAAATAAACATTGAAGATTGACTAAAAAAAGTGTGGGAGTAATGTATGGGGTATTTGGTGGTTTACAACCTTTCTGCTGTTTTTAATATGTGTTCAATATTTTGCAGAAGAATGAAAGTGTGCTGAGACATGTTTTATTGTGCTTTGTTTTGATTGCAGAAGTACTTCTTGGGAGGTAAAAGCTTGGGTCTTGATTCAAAGGTCTCTTCCACAGGAATCTTGACCCTAGCATATGCCCAAGCACATACTAAACTTGATTGTATGATGCAAGTAAGTAGAAGGAGGATTTAAGGGGTGTGAAAGGGATTAATGGGTGGAGTCACTTCTGGAAAAGGTGTAGTGTGCACTGAGAGAAATCAACACTATTCTCCGTGGGGTCTCGAGACGAGGAGGGGAAAACAAACTGAAGATCTAGATTCCATAAGGAAATCTTATATTGTAATCTCAAATGAAGATTTTTGATGAAAGGACCAGACACTAGTATACGGTTCTGTAGTAAATACCATACTTTGTAAACAGTAATGTGTGTGTTAGCTAGTTTGTACTTGTGGGTTGGGATTGAGATATGAGATATAGATGTGTGGTGAAAGAGGAAAGAAAAGAGTGAATACTTCAAAAGTATAAATCATTGAGATGTGGGAGGCACAGTATCATCTATGTGTGTGGTAGCTGCTTTTGTTTATGGGTTAGGATCGAGATCTTTAAGAAGTTAATAAGTTTGCTATGGGTAAAGGTACGATGTAAAGATTATGAAAGGGGCACATGGATAGAGGTACTTTTGGAAGCACAGAGAGAAATGGTCACTACTTCCAGTGAGATCTCAGTTCGAGGAAGGATGCCCTGCTGAAGATCTCAATTCGATTGGACATATGAACCAAGTTTCGATCGAGATCCCAATTGCGGATCATTAAGATCATTAAGAAAAGCTAAAGAAATTCGTGTTTGGTTCAGTAGAGTGAGACTCATATGTTGTAGCTACTGATGTACATGCTGCATAGCTTGTGCTTGTAAATAAGAATGTTGGTTTGTTTATAGATCTCGACTCAAAACCGAGATTCCATATTCCAGATTGCATCCCCTTTGTTACCGTAACATTTAAAAACATTTCCTGCTCTTAAAAGAGACTTTGGGTTTTCAGTGTGCTTATAAAAACTACTCTGACTAGTAGTCGCTTCCCCATGCATATTTGTACTTACACATAGAAATGATGTGAGTACATCACAAAATATTTCTTTAGGTGAGAAACAATTTCTTCTTTCAGAAAGAAAAAAAAACACCAGGAACCACCCACATACACATGGCTACCTGCTCGTTAATGTCATCTAAAGAGCGAGTACAACATTGAAAAATAAACACACAGACGCAGTGAGCTCTTTCTTCACCCCGATTATCAACCACTTCACGTCCTGCTCTGCTTGGAGAATTATTTCAATTACCACGCAAATCTATACCTGCATCAGATAAATAGCATTCCTTATGATCATCAGCCATCCTGTTGAAAACCAAATTGAGGAAATTCAGTAAAACAAAATATAATGTGAACATCATCACGGACATCAGCACTTAATGTCATTAACACACTGCTTGCACATGGACCAATGAGTAACTAGCAAGAAAAAAAGCAGCCAAAAAATGGAATGCTCTACCCACCCACTTAAGGGAGGAACCGGCATTCCTGCTCTTCCGTAAAAAGGCTAAAACATGGCTACGAGAGCAAGACCCCCCTAGGGATGCATAAACATGCTGTTTATATGTAGCCCATTGTGCATATATGTAAAGCTAGATAGTGACCCCTACCCACCCCCGCTATGTCCCACCGACAGACTAATCCCATTGTTGCAAGTACTCAATATGGTCTGTACACTGTAAATTCTGTATGCTTATATATCTCTTTATTATTGCCTGCATGTATATATGTATATAACATGTTTTTATGCCTGTATGTACAACTTTATCATGTATGAACAGTGCCCAGATGCCTGAGGGCTGGGTCCTTTTTGTGCTCTGGAAATAAATAAACTCAAAATCAAAGGTCTCTCACTTTTCCTTGATCCACAGGCTCATCACTCACAAAACAACATTGTCTTCAGGGACGTCATGTGGGTGTAGCTAGGGGTCACAGCTGCAACCCCTGCTTAACTGCTGAACCCATATGCATGCATCATTGTACTTTGCCGAAACCATAACCTTGCCCAGAATAATTTGTCTCAGACATTGTTTGTCAAGTGTTGGCAATAAAAGGCTGTAGGTTTTTTATTGTACAGATATGGTTATGCCAATAACAATAATCACAAGATAATACCCAATACTTTTGGGCACGGGGTCTTGGGGTTACCCCCTCTGGCCCGTGCCCGCCATCTCATGTCCCACGACTTGTTGTGGACATCGTACAGTGTCCTGTACTTCTTTTCCTTTGTTCTTCTCCCGTTTTTGTAGGGTGGGAGGGATTTGTGGTAAAGAAGCAAAGGTTTGGAAGGCACAGAGTCAACAGTGCACTTCCTGCGTGTTTGGGTCCCCGTTCAGGGTCCATAAACTAATTGTGTTTTCTCAGAGCAGCCGCTCTGTATTTATAAGACCCAGGGGAGGCCTGAGTCTTTGATATGTATAGTAGTGGGGGATGTTACGTGTCAGCCCCCGGCTAGATAGCTGACTGTCTGGCCCCCCCGGGGGGGGGGCAGGTCCTTGAACCTGATCCCTGCCTGCCTGTTGGTTTCCTTAGGTGCTTAGCAGCTAGATGCATGAAGGAAGGGTGAGGTGATTGCTCACACCTCACCCTTCCTCAGCATTGTGCTGGACAGACTGCGTGTCTCTTCGACTAGGGGGGGGATATGCGGAGGAGGGGGAGAGGTTGTGCTGCCCCTCTCCAGGCCTGCTGATGGTAACAGCAGTTACCCTGCCTCGCTTTGTTAGGCACTTCAGAATTGCCCAGTCTCGCTTGCTACCCCTGGCATGCTCTCTACCACCCCTGTTGTTGAAAACAAAACAGACCAAAACGGGAGCTCCATCATGGCTGCGGGCACCACTGAGTTTTGTCTCATCTTGTGCTTTCGGTCTTTTGATCATCCTTCTGAGAAGCTTCAGGAGTAAGTTCGACGAGACGCTGCGAGCGGGTGCTGGTAGGCTCTTCCTCGATTCCTGCCTTACCAGTGTATGCAATGAAGACATGAGAGTGCCATGCGTTGCAGGCTGCACACCTCATTGTCGCCGGCCCTGGAATCTTGCATTAATTTCTCTGCTCAGTCCACATAGCCCTGATGTCATGTAAGCAGGTATGTCTGCTTAAAGATGTTATCATCACTTTCCTGCTGCCCCTGCTTCTGCTCCCTCTGCTGCTGATCGCACAAAACAAGGTAAATCTGTTCATAATAAAAATGTTTAATTTGGTTAAAAAAATGGGTTCACCCGCTGCCCGTGCTGGTCGCAGAGCTGAGTGTATGCTGTGAATTGTAATCAAATCATTTTGGAGAACTGGGTTTACTACCTTCTAACACCATTGAAATGCCATTTAGAAATGCCTGTTTATTTGCCAAAGGTGGGGTGGGAATTTCTATTACACCTGGATATTTGAACCTGCTTACTTGCCATGCCCTCAGTTGTGAGCAGAAGTACTGGATGGCTGGGTGCATGATGTGGGGGAGGGGTCTTTATTCCACTCACAGGCCTGATATGTGCTGCACCCTATGTGTGTCATGCTCGCTGGATCCCTCCAGGCTTTTTGGAGCATTGTGCTCATAAAGGTTTGACGCAAGACTGCATTGCTTGTGCAGTTTCAGCCTCTACACAAATAAATTGCTTGCAGTTTTTTATTTTGTTTTCTTGAAAAAAATGGTTTTCATTGCTACTGCTCACCCTACATTTCGCTGGTAGTTCAATTTATTTGGGATATCTGTGGTACTTTAAATGTGTGTATTAACACGAGTTAAATGTCTGGAGATTAAACTTTTTTTTAGCCCAAAGACTTCACCACAGTGATTCAGTTAAGTCCACACACCCCCACACCCAAAAAGTTCCAGGTGTAGTTCGTTTTTGGTGACCTGCCAAATGACAAAGGCTGAGCTTAACCCATCAGTACTAAGCTTGGGACACTGTATAGTGCCTTCTTGCGAGATCCATGCACATTGCACATGGACCGTAGAAGGCAGGGGACATTGCAGCCATCCTGAAGTTTCATTGTGTGCTCTCAGTGATTTCTGATGTAGAGGTGGAGCCAAGTACCCCCACCCAAAGCTCCGCCCCAATACTGCCTATGTGTTGGGAGCCAGAGTGGGAGACACGTGCAGTACCATTGAAAATACCTATACCGAAAAGAATCCTGAAAGTAAGGTACCCATTAAGGAAACCATACATGCACTCACGACAATATGATGGCCATTTAAATGAAATCCCAGAGGAAGTGTGAAAAAGAGCAGGTGAGAAGACTGTTGGCGTCATACAAAGCAGAGCTGACGCATCCAGAAAAAAAGCAAGAGGCTGAAGACCATACACATTCTATAGGATCTAAGGCGGAGGTGTTAAAGATGAGCAACATTTCAGGCTTGATATGAAGATGCTCATGCTACAGAAATGATGAAGAAAATGGCAAGTCATTTTACAATTGTACAGACGCAGTAACGCAATTAGAAAAAGTATTCTTAAGGATGGCTACATAGTGAATAGATTACGATGATGCGCGTACATATACTCATAGGAATGTATGGACTATGGATGTTCCACAACACACTTTAGCAGAGCTTGGACCCAGTGAATAGAAAGTCTTTTTCAGTGTGGCACAGTTGGAAAAGGACTTAATGACGGAGGTGAATTCAAGAAAGGCGTGGCAGGCCCAGCACCTAGCTACAAAACATGGGAAAATTACAAGCTCCTATCCGAGGTGAGGTGCAAGAACATTGAAGACGTCAGAGGTTCATCGTTTAATAGTATTTTAAATACAGAATAGCTCTGAAACATGGTCTCCAGTCACATGGTCGGATGAAAATAGATACTGAGTTGAGCTACATCGAAACCAAGAGACAAAGTATGCCTATACTCTCTTTTATTCTCAGGCACGAAGGAACATTTCCAAGGCCATGTTCAAAGGCTAATTGACTGGTAGACGGCAAGAGTGATGATAGATGGCAGGATAACTAGGTGGGAAGTTATCGTCATGACCAGCCCACCAGCACCTGAGTTCCAGCCTGAGTGCTGCTAGCGTGTGTGGAATATTACAGAGGGGTACAAGGGTGCCAACCAATTATAGAGGACCACGTAATAGAGAGCCCTATAGTTTGTGTAACTAATAGGATGTTGTGTATTTAATAAGGTTGATAGTGACATGCATTAGAGGAGGGCTTAGTTGCCTACCTGATGTTAGAGACACAATCACTTACCCTGACAAGTATGGAACGTAAACCAGATGTTCCCTCCAACCCTATCACTTTCCCAAGTAGGTTTGTGTAGTTTGCCACATAGATTGATGTCAATAATGACATGTTATTCTTATATAAGCTGTATTTTTTATGAAACTCGCTGAGTGAGAAGATCAAGCAGATGTTCGCTGATGTTTGTTAAACTCCCTGTTTTAGACAATTGAAAATAAAACAGACGTACTTTGTCAACTTCCTAAGTCAGTCTGATCATTGATGTTTGAGTATATTCTGCATCCCCATCTATCTCCAAACATTGCTAACTCGTCTTAAAGGACCTAGTGTGTTGGGGACACAGGTTCACATGGTAGTAGAGATGATGGTTAAAGACCTATCGACCATGTAGGCTTTTAAGGGTCTTGAAATATCGAGTGTCCTCCGCCATTTAGTTGGAGGAGCGTGAAGCTCCCTGTAGATAGTGGCCATTAGTAAAAAACTTTCAAGTCACTGAAAGACAGGTGGGATGGGTCTCTCATTTCACAGAATCCCCTCCTGATTTCTACAGACAGCTGAGCAGAGCAAAGCTGAAGCAGCTGGTTGAGGAGGAGGCGATCTCCAGGGTCAGAAGCGGAAAATGCGAATGGTGAGTAGACTGAGAAAGGGGACAAATGATAAATGAGCAGTGAGTGGGGAATGTGATGACGGGATAACGGGGAAAGAGTAAAGGAGGGTTGGTTTGGGTATTTTTAGTTTAAGGATGAAGGGCGTCATAGTTTGGGGTAAGGGATATGGATGAGGAACGATCCATATGATAAGCCCAGAATCCTTCGTCAAGTGACGTTTTAAGAAGAAGTTGTTCTAAAGTTCAAGTGGACATACCTAGGCTACGAACGATCAAGGATTGTTAAAGAGAACAATTTACACTCCGATTAGAGTCATTATTAGGGGCGATAGTAGTCACGAGGAGCGTTGACGGAAGTATATGTGGGCCGGCCAGTCAGTCTGTCTGTCTGTATATTGTATTTGTTGTATGTGGTAAAGAAATGATAAAGTATTGAAGAACGAAAAGTAATAAGATTGTGGTAAAAGGCTGAAATTTGATTATTTATTTATTTAGCTGACTGATGGTGTTCATTCAATAGTTAGATCGAAGTAAAGTAAAACATAGAGGTTTGGAGCTGTGACGATTGTAAAAGTAGTTATATTTGTGAAATAACGGTAAGTATTTATAGTCAATTTATAGTCAATTGTGACTAGTCACGATGGAGGATATTACTCCTCTTATACACTTGGGCAAACAGCTGCCAAAACACGCACCCAAGTTTAAGCAATACAGGGCAGGATGGGTTAAGAGCACAGCAGATAAAATGTTCATGCCATGGTCACAAGGGGGATGACTGTCCAAAGCAGTTTTGCAACACATGATGACATACTTGCACACAGCGTATACAGGAAAAAAAGCTAGAAAAGAAATTAGCTAGCTTAGAGCTTTGGAAGATGTACCAGGAGGAAAGGGAACACCCGCCTCCTGAAGACTGAATGCTTAACCAATGTAAAGAGGGGGGTGTTGAGCCTTCTGCTCCCCCTACCGTTCCTAAAGTAAATGGCAATAGTACGAAAGTGGAAGGATTATATTCTTTAAGAGAATTTAAGGCAGCAACAGGGTACAGTTATCCGACATATGAACCGCCTGCATGTAGGAGTGATGAGAGTCCAGAAAAGACTCCAGAAAGGGATGTGATCTCTAAAGTCCCACGGGACAAAGAGAGAAGTGAAAGAAGTGAAAGAAAAGGTATGTCCTTAGATATAGAACAAGAAATAAAGAGATGGAAAAGAGAGAAAGACAAAGCTGACGAGGTAGCGCTCATACAGAATGAATGGATGGGAGGTCAGATATTGCTCAAACTTGATGGAAAAAGCATTGAGGAAGTAAGACAAAAGGAAGATCAGGATGAGCAAGATAAAAAAGACAAAGAACGAGAAAAACGATTGAAAGAAGACAAAGCTAAAAGAAAGAATAGACAAAGACAAGAACTACTGTATCAAGATTAACAGTTGAAAAAGCAGGAGAGGGCAGAGGAACAGAGAAAGTATGACAACAGGCAAAGGGTAATCAAAGAACGAGATAAGTTAGAAAAGAGAAGAGAAGAAGAGGAAGAACAGAAATTAAGAGATAAAAGAGCGAAAAAAGGCAGAGATGAAGAAATGGGTAGAGCAAACGAGAGAAGAGAGGTGAAAAGACAGGATGAGGAAAGGGTTAAGTAGGAAGCGAAGAAACAAAGAAAGTTTGATCAGGAAATGGAACGAAAGGGAAGGTAAAGGGCACGCAACATTGATCGCATGGAGCCTAATCCAGTACTGGCATGGGAGGACATGGAGTAGGTCTTCCGGACACAAGATACAATGCCAGGTCTTTCTAGAATATTAGAAAATAATTTTGATATAGGAGCTATTGGAGACAGAATCGAGAAGGCTTAACAGGAGATGAGGACAAAACGTGAATTGAAAACAAAAGGTCGATTTGAAAGTACTCAGTCGCGAGGCAAATGCAGGGTTTGTGGCCTTTTATTCAAGATATGAGGCCAATTAACCAGATTGTAGAGGCCAAATTTCTTCTAGTTCCTAACCTGGCGACAATCCTATGTAGTATCCCTGTTGAAGCGCAATATTTCACTGTGATTGATTTGAAAAATGCATTTTCTCAATTCCGTTGCATAAATATTCTCAGTATCTGACGTCATTTATGTTTTGTCAGACTAAGCTGAACAGCACAAGATTGCCCAAGGGTATTGTGAGTCTCAATCTATTTTCAATAGAGTCCTGCAGATGGACTTAAGCAATGTTGATTTGCCAAGTGTTGTGCTGCAATACGTAGATGATATTTTGGTCTGCAGCACATCAGAAGAAGAGTGAAGACGTGACTCAGTTCAGCCAATGATTATCCTATCAGAGAAGGGATATAAAGTGGACAAAGAAAAATTGCAGTATTGCCAAGAAGAAGGTCAGTTAATCTCGCATGAAGGTAAGAAAGTTACACCTGAAAGGGCTGAGGCGATTTTGAAAAACCTCAAAACCACACACGATAAAGCAAACACAACCATTTTTAGGATTGTGTAATTATATCAGAGCATGGGTATTTGATTATAGTTCATACACAATACCCTTGCTGCAGGCCATCCCTGAAAAAAGCATAGGTGAATCAGCAGAAGATTGTATGGTCTGAGGAAATCGAGGAATGGTTTGATGAGTTAAAAAGGGCAATTTGTACATCTCCAGTTTTAGGGATTCTGTATTATTCAGAGGAATTCTTTTTATTCGTGCACACGAATGGAACAGTCATGCCAGCTGTGCTCATGCAGAGAACTACTTTGGGGTACAAGCCCCAGGCATATTACAGTGGGATTTTGGACTCAGTAACGAAGGGTCACTTCCCTTGCGAACAATCATTGGCAGCTGCCACATTAGCTATTGAGAAATCTGCCAGCATCGTAAAGGTGTGTTCCATGACGTTATTTGCTGAACATGTTCTGTCTGCTGTTTTGGAGAAACCCAAAGGTACACAGTGTTAGGGAGAATTCTCTGTTTAGGCTGAATTTCCTAACCTAGTGAGTCCCCCAGCAGCTTTGCTGGATTTCTGGAGTTTGTTTTTTTCCATCCTGCCAAGATTGAGACTCTTTTTCTCCCACTCTTGGACATGAATGTGTGTAATTCCTTTGAATGTCAATGTGTTCTATGGGCTATGGGGTCTTTTACTCCATAGGGTCTCATATGTTTTGCTATGTGTGTTACACCGCACCCTATGTGCCGTAGCACTGGGGCGTCCTAGCGGACCTCCATCATAGACTCCATACCCGGGGACTGACTACTGTCTCCCCGGGCATGTAAAGTCACCATTGGCTTTACTAGACCTAAATTTACTAACAGAACTAGTACAAACCATCCTATTGTGGACGTACTAGTATGGGTAATTCGATTACTCCTGGGTCTGTTATTCGAAGGGGCAAAGTCCCGTCCCCCCTCATCGAGTTTCGGCTGGTGGCAGTGGAAACTACTTGTTATATTCAACCCCGAATATAACCCTTTGGGATTCTTCCCATTGTTGGAGATTGATACTTCTTCTCGTTAATCTCTAACATACCACCGGTCTACTTATCTTAAATAAGTCTATTGGATGGTATTTTCTGCCAGAACTCGGTTTTTAAAATGGCGTCTGTGTTCGTCTCTGTGACTCCTAAACCAAAGGTTGAGCCCTTTGTTCCACTTTTGGCGGGCTTCTGTACAGAGACCCTCCAAAGTGGTGCCATTCTGTCTGGGTTACCACAGGGGTGTGGGAGGGCGTTTAGGCACCCTGGACCGAGTTGCCTTGCCAACTCCGGTCGCACTCTGGTGTGATTGGCCCAAGTGGTGAGCCTCCCCGCTCACCACTTAGCGTGTTTTGATTGACAGCTAGGCTGAATGAATGGGGGTTTTCTGCATAAAAGCAGGGCTTTTGGGACTGGATCTTCAGAAGTCGCCACAGGACCTAAGAATCCGACGAGAGTAAAGCTGAGCCGACCTGCAACGACGACACCTCCGGTGGAGCCCTGCTGAACCGACTCACCACTTCCCGACGACAGAAGAGATCTCCCTGCCAGAGAGTCTCTTCCCCTGACTGGTGGGAACAACCAGTCACCTTTGCTTTTTCTTCGCCCCAGGACGCAGTGATCGAATTGCCCGTGCAGAGCACCTTGGCAACCGGATAGCCACTACCCCTGTACCGCGACCAAAAGGTGGTGCCTTGTGACAGAGCGCTCCGCGGCTGGTCTCTTCCCTGGTGGTGCACCGGACTTCACTTTTCTTCGACGACGAGATCATCTCTACTCTTGGCAAAGACCCGACGTGCATCCACCACCAGGAACAACTGCCCCCGCCGGAATTGACTCTCCACAAACAAGGTACCGTACCCGCCTGGCTTACCTTTCTGCCAGATAGAGTGAGTTGTCTGAATCCTCGCCTTTCCATTGGGTCGCCTCCAAGCGTTCGTTAACTTTCTGTTCTGAACTGGTCCAACCTTTCCATAACAATTTGCGATAAAGACTCGAAGTGCATTTCCACTGAGACACTTTTGGGACATATCGCCTTGCCTCTCTCCGAATGGGCCTGGCCTCTGAACTTTGTGATCTGCCGTAGACCCTGCCTTACTTGCCTTGCATTTGTCCGTAAAGTATTGGTACCAAGTTGATTTCATAACCTGCCTTATTTTTCTCTCCCGTCCTAACGAATACTAGAGTGCCATCTAGGTTAACGCATACACCTCTGTCTGCAAATAAGTGATGCCGGTGAACCTAGACTTGTCGAACTATTGTTAGGGGGATTGATCTTTTTTTTCGTATAAGTAATTGTGATTGAAGTTGTTTGCCGTATTAGTGCCAGAGTGTTTTCTATAGATGTGTTGTTATAAATAAATACCCTTATATCTTTACACCGAAGCCTTGTTCCGTGTTTGCTTGTTCTACTGTGTGGATTGCCCTATATTGTATACTCCACATACTGCCTAACTCTTCTTGAGGGAAGTCTGACTGCTCAGCCACAGCTACCAAGTGAATCTGTGTGGTACAGACCGACTGCTACCAAGTGGGTTTACTGCCAAACACCTGTAGTCCTAAATCTTTTGCAGTGGTCCCAGAGGGAACTGCACAGGTTTCCGCCTAACACTGGTGGCAGCGGTGGGATTTGTATCGAGTATACAGTTTAGAGTGCTTTTCGACACTTTAGGATAACTAACCACAAATCTTAGCACTAAAAAGCAACTTTCAAAAACATGTCTACTATGGAAGCTTACGGTCAAGAGTCCTTGTCAAGTGAAAATACTGAGAGTTTACGAGCTCTCTGTAGGCAAGAGAATCTTTCTGTAAGAGGAAAGAAGTTAGAACTGATAGCGAGATTGCTGGAAAACCAAAGTCTGGGTACTGGTTCAGAGGAACCAACTTCTCCAGCAGATGTAGATAACAGTGATGGTGTTGATCTAAATCGTAATTCTGATGATAGTGATGAAGAGGCTGAAGAGGAAGGAGAGGCTAACAAAACTGTCTCCCCTGCTCCTCTACCTGCCTTACCAGCTGTACCTACAGGGCCCATACCAGGTCTCACATGTAACCCTGCTTATTTTGAACTTGAAAAAATGAAGCTCGAATTAGAATACAAACGGTTCTTGGCTCAATCTGAAAGAAACCAAGAGCTCGAGTTCAGACGGATGAATGCCCAGGCTGAGCAGAAGCAAGCTGACTTAAGGCTCAGGGAAATAGAACTTAATCACGAGTTAGAGATGAAAAAGTTGTCTGTGGAAAGTGCTTCTCTCTCCTCTGGTTCCTCTAGGAGCTCCAGTCCCAAAAGACCCCGGATGCAAAGGAATTAGTGGGTATGTATGAACCGAGATTGGATGTGTTAGATTGGTTAAAACTGTTTGAGTACAATCATGGGCTCCAGGACATCACTGGGAATGATTTACTTGCCTAGTTGTTCTCTAGGCTCCCCCCTGTTGCGACTGATGTGGTAATGGAGCTGGCGGATAAGACGGATTACGAAAGTGTGAAACTATCTTTGATAGCTAGATTTGGGAAGACCCCTTCCCAGTACCTTAAGAGGTTTAAGCATGAAGCATGATGGTACCCCTTGGGCTACCTGGGTGAGTGAAGGGTTGAAAAACTTAGAGGGATGGATTAAGGGTTACAAAGTGAACACTTATGAGGGTATGAAGAATCTTTTTATGTTGGAGTCGATTTATGATGCCTGTTCTCCTGAGCTCAGACAGCACTTGGCTGATTCGAAGGAATTGGATTCCCGGAAGCTGGCTAAGGCTGATGACTTATGGGTTGCCAACAGGGCTACTCATAAGGATTCTGGGGCAACTCAGAAAAAGGATGAGGGAAAACAGCCTAAAAAAGACTCAAAAGAGAATTCGAATAACTCAAATTCCCCAGAGGGCCCCAAACAAAATAACCAGGCTAAACCCCAGGGAAAACCACAATCGAATAGTGTACCTTCTGGCCACAAACCAGAAGGAGGTCAGAGCAAGCCACCATTCCAGAGAGCATTTGGAACATGCTATCTCTGTGGGGCAACTGACCATATCAAAGGAGATCCAAAATGTAAGGGTAAGCCTACTGGGATCAGCACAGTCTCCTTGGCCTTCACTCCTGAGGAGGATGTCCAAATGACTAGTGCTCACTTTGAAGTCTTTGCTGAAGAACCTTGGGTTCTTCAAGCAAGTGTATCAGTAGAGTCAATGGATCTGGTTAGTAATCCGAATAGGAATGTGTATGACTCTATACCAGAAAACTCTAAGTGTTATTATATGGACTGTGTTCTTGTCAATGGCCAGGATACTCCTGCCAGGCGAGACTCTGGGGCCAGCAGAACAGTAGTGGACAAAAGCTTTTTCAGGCATGAGGATGTCGCTAAGGCACCCAAAGTTCCCGCTAAGATGTCTGGAGGCCCTGTCCAAATGGTTCCAATTCTACCAGCCCTCATTCAGTGCAATGACATGACAGTGTTGATACCTGTCAGTGTTCAGACTGAGGTGCCTGGGAGAGTCCTGTTGGGGAATGATCTAAAAACTCTAGGAGTAGTATCCAGTACCCCCAGGCCTCCCATTATGGAGACCCAGAACCAAACCAAATTGGCTAGAGAGGCCACCTTAAGGAACCACTATAAGCCTGTGGGAACCTCTACTGAGAACCCCACTACAAGCCCTGGTGTTGGTAAATTGACCTCTTACCCAGGCACATTTCAGGCTAACATGTTAGGGAAATGGGAGCCCCAACCAAGCTCCATCATTGTTCACCCAGTTATAGAGTCTGTGACTCCCCCTGCTTCTGAGGAAGAGGTGGATAGACCTACTAGAACCCTAACGAGGCCTAAGAGAACTGGTAATTCTCAGTACTGGTAGAAAACCAGAAAAGACAAGTCTAAGGCCACAAACCTTCAGACTGTTGGACCTTCCACAGAAGACTCCAACCCAATTCCTAAACATAAGGGGGAAACTCCTAAAGTAGGTAAGGTAAGATCTCAGAGGAAGGAGAAGCATGTACCTTGCTTATCTCCATCCCCTCCAACCAAGAGGCCTAAAACTCAACCTTCTTTCAACAGAGAGGTAGGGAAGACCCCTGGAGGCCCCTCTCGATCTAAGGAGTTTCCTTATCAGGACTCCTTGAAAAAGCCTATCATAGGTTCAGTAGTTGTAGCAACTTCTGAGGGATTGGTCAACCAGATCCCCTATGAACCTAAAAAGACTGATGTTCCTAGGAAGGTTTGTAGGTCATATAGCTTACAAAGGAAAACCTTGGAACCCATTGAACACAGGTCAGGGTGTCACCACCAAAATGCTGATGGTCTCTCTAGGATGTATGTCATCGACTAGAGGTATGAGATTCATCCAGGAGTGGGTTAAATCTTCCTGTCCCTTAGTCTGGGGGGGCGAGTGTTAGGGAGAATTCTCTGTTTAGGCTGAGTTTCCTAACCTAGTGAGTCCCCAGCAGCTTTGCTGGATTTTTGGAGTTTGTTTTTTTCCATCATGCCAAGAGTGAGACTCTTCTCTCCCACTCTTGGACATGAATGTGTGTAATTCCTTTGAATGTCAATGTGTTCTATGGGCTATGGGGTCTTTTACTCCATAGGGTCTCATATGTTTTGCTATGTGTGTTACACCGCACCCTATGTGCCGTAGCACTGGGGCGTCCTAGTGGACCTCCATCATAGACTCCATACCCGGGGACTGACTACTGTCTCCCCGGGCATGTAAAGCCACCATTGGCTTTACTAGACCTAAATTTACTAACAGAACTAGTACAAACCATCCTATTGTGGACGTACTAGTAGGGGTAATTCGATTACTCCTGGGTCTGTTATTTGAGGGGGCACTGTCCCGTCCCCCCTTGTCGCGAGTTTTGGCTGGTGGCAGTGGAAACTACTTGTTATATTCGACCCCGAATATAACCCTATGGGATTCTTCCCATTGTTGGAGATTGATACTTCTTCTTGTTAATCTCTAACATACCACCGGTCTATTTATCTTAAATAAGTCTATCGGATGGTATTTTCTGCCAGAACTCGGTTTTTAAAATGGCGTCTGTGTTCGTCTCTGTGACTCCTAAACCAACGGTTGAGCCCTTTGTTCCACTTTTGGTGGGCTTCTGTACAGAGACCCTCCAAAGTGGTGCCATTCTGTCTGGGTTACCACAGGGGTGTGGGAGGGGGTTTAGGCACCCTGGACTGAGTTGCCTTGCCAACTCCGGTCGCACTCTGGTGTGATTGGCCCAAGTGGTGAGCCTCCCGGCTCACCACTTAGCGTGTTTTGATTGACAGCTAGGCTGAATGAATGGGGGTTTTCTGCATAAAAGCAGGGCTTTTGGGACTGGATCTTCAGAAGTCGCCACAGGACCTAAGAATCCGACGAGGGTAAAGCTGAGCCGACCTGCAACGACGACACCTCCGGTGGAGCCCTGATGAACTGACTCACCACTTCCCGACGACAGAGGAGATCTCCCTGCCGGAAAGAGTCTATTCCCGTGACTGGTGGGAACAACCAGTCACCTTTGCTTTTTCTTCGCCCCAGGACGCAGTGGTCGAATTGCCCGTGCAGAGCACCTCGGCAACCGGATAGCCACTACCCCTGTACCGCGACCAAAAGTTATTGCCTTGTGACGGAGCACTCCGCGGCTGGTCTCTTCCCTGGTTGTGCACCGGACTTCACTTTTCTTCGACGACGAGATGATCTCTACTCTTGGCAAAGACCCGACGTGCATCCACCACCAGGAACAACTGCCCCCGCCGGAGTTGACTCTCCACAAACAAGGTACCGTACCCGCCTGGCTTCCCTTTCTGCCGGATAGAGTGAGGTGTCTGAATCCTCGCCTTTCCATTGGGTCGCCTCCAAGCGTTTGTTAACTTTCTGTTCTGAACTGGTCCAACCTTTCCATAACAATGTGCAATAAAGACTCGAAGCGCATTTCCACGGAGACACTTTTGGAACATATCGCCTTGCCTCTCTCCGAGTGGGCCTGGCCTCTGAACTTTGTGATCTGCAGTAGACCCTGCCTTACTTGCCTTGCATTTGTCTGTAAAGTATTGGTACCAAGTTGATTTCATAACCTGCCTTATTTTTCTCTCCCGTCCTAACGAATACTAGAGTGCCATCTAGGTTAACGCATACACCCCTGTCTGCAAATAAGTGATGCCGGTGAACCTAGACTTGTCGAACTATTGTTAGGGGGATTGATCTTTTTCTTCGTATAAGTAATTGTGATTGAAGTTGTTTGCCGTATTAGTGCCAGAGTGTTTTCTATAGATGTGTTGTTATAAATAAATACCCTTATATCTTTGCACCAAAGCCTTGTTCCGTGTTTGCTTGTTCTACTGTGTGGATTGCCCTATATTGTATACTCCACATACTGCCTAACTCTTCTTGAGGGAAGTCTGACTGCTCAGCCACAGCTACTAAGTGAATCTGTGTGGTACAGACTGCTACCAAGTGGGTTTACTGCCAAATACCTGTAATCCTAAATCTTTTGCAGTGGTCCCAGAGGGAACTGCACAGGTTTCCACCTAACACACTGACATCTCAAAGAGCTTCTGCTTATGAGATAGTTATATCAAATCCAGCAATTAAAATAGTCAGATGTAATACGGTAAACCCTGCCACGTTTGTAGCTGAACCACTGGAAGAGGGCAAACAGGTACATGATTGCTCGATTAAGAGGACTTTTATGATGAGATCCCAAGGGTGAAGGAAAATGCTTTAGCAGTGGGGGAATTTCTCTTTATTGATGGTTCTTCGAAGATCGATCAAACTGATGGGCAAAGGTATATAGGTGCCACTGTAGTAAAACACAGGGCTAACAGAGAATTCGAAGTAATGACAAGTGTACGACTACCGTCTCACTTTTCAGTACAGGCTGCAGAATTAGTGTTGCTGATTGTCACGCTTGAGAAACACGCAGACCAAGAAGTAACAGTGTACAGTGACTCTGCCTAAGTATTGTCAACCTGTCACGACCCTTACCCCAGGCCCCCACGGGCAAGCCCACTTGCCAGGTAAGGTCAGGGTCCGGGGCTCCATTAAGGCCTTGGAGGCCTTGCATCCACTCCCAAGGCTCTTTTGGAGTCAGTCCTGGCGCCTCTGGCGCCAGGCTCATATTCATTATGGAGAACATGCTTGAAGGGTGACTACTTTTCAGCCTGCAGTTAACATGGAGGCATTTGCATAGCTCGATTCCTAAGAACTAATCTATGCGGTATAGTGTTTTGGGTGTGGTGGCGTGGGACTACTTTACCTGGACTTCTTTGTTGGGAGGCTATTTAAACCACACCCAAGCAACAGAGCACACTTTGCGTTACTTTTCAGACTGCAACGTGACGCTCACTGTGTCCTGTGATACCCGCGAGCCTCAGAGCAACGAATCTGCAGACGAGACAAAAGGAACATCTTTAATAGAATCTTACCTGCAATCTCCATCCTGTCATCCACTCTCCATTGAACAGCTTCTTTTGGGCACCGCACTCCTACCGGAACAAAGCAATCTGAAAAAGAAAAGGAGAGAGACAACATTAGAAAAGGCATACTCCGGCATTGCTTAAGCCATGAACATTATAGGAAGCTTACCTGGCTTTTCACCTCATGGCCGGCAACGCTCCGGAGTTCCACACAAGCTAGAGAAGGACCGCGGCCTGTAAGGAAGAGAGGAAACACAGGTTAGCAAAAGCAAGATAAAGCAGCACAGCACATTGCGCATTACTTACTGCATTACCGCGCACATCTCACGCCATCATTTAACGGCGGTGTTCAAACCAACCAGTATGCCACACTGAATCTCCCGCACGCCTAGGGAGAAAGAAAGGACATTATTAATCACAAAAGAAAGGCAGGCAAGAACAATCAGCGCTATACAAAAACTGCTGCAATAATACCTACCTTAAAGACACTTGAACGGGCACACGCCAGTGAAGTAACTCGGTCGCCCACGCCCACTGAAGACTATGCACCCCTGCTAGAAGGCAGAATGGAGAGCACGCCTAATACAGCAACAAGGCTAGACCTCCTCCGAAGACACCATCCGGAAATCGGGAGAAGGTTCCAGCAACCAACAAGGGCTGAGTGGTGTCCCCGTGGATACCAGATGAGCGTAACACAACCATACAGGCAGGGCTAGCACATTGGAAAAGGACGCCGCCTTATTGGACAGACTTATTGAAGCACTACAACTCCCAGTAGCCATTGCGGTAGTTAAGTGTGCAGTGCACACTAAGAGAGCAGACTGTATTTCGCACAGAAACCAAGCCGCAGATGAAGAGGCAAAAAGAGTTGCATATTTACCTGGTATGATGAGTTTTGATACACCTGATGTGAAATAGAGAATGGTGGTGATGATTATTATGAATGAAAGCTTTAACCATTTGTTGAAAATGCAATTGGTGGAAGTTCAAGGTGGAGCCCCACAGAATGAGAAATATCTGTGGACAAAGAGTGGTGTTCTTGATCCCCTTCCGAGGCACTGTGGTGACAGGACAGCACTGGTTCATCAGTGATGCCTGTAGCCTTGTTAAGGGTGGCGTTGAAACAGCTGCACTACCCTGCGCATGTCACTAGGGAGAGCCTTGCAGCAACCATTGTAGAGGACTAGTTCGTACTGAACCTGTTAGAACACACTGCTTTTTATGTAGTTAACTGCATTGTATGTCAAAGGTTTACTGCTGGGCACACTTTGCAAACAGTCAGAGGAGTTATTCCTGGACCAAGTGGTCCTTTTCAGCATTTACATATTGACTATGTTGATATGCTGCATGTCTGTAATTGATATAGGTATATGATATTGGTGGTGTGCCCCTTTTCTAGGTGGATCAAGGCCGGTCCATACACACACCCTGACACCCTGAGAAGTGTTTCCTAGGTGGGGAATATGTGAGGTGTTGAGATCAGATAATGGGCCACATTTTGTGAATGAGGCTTTTGAACAAATAAGTGCATTATGAAGCATTAAGCATACATTTTCTTCTTCTTATCACCCGCAAGCAAAGAAAGCATGTGAGAGACTCAACGGTCTGCTGAAAGAGAGGATAGCTAAACTAAAGCTAACATTGAAAAAGGGATGGCTGCATTGCCTGCCCCTTGCATTATATGTATTGAGGAATCAACCAGGCTCTGACCATCACCTCACACCCCACAAACTAGTTACCGGGAGGTGAATGAGAACGCCTATCACTCCTCCATCAAGGACTAGAAATTATGCCCAGAAAACAGCAGATCTGTTAGAAAATGAGCTACATGCTTACTTAACATGCATTACCACAAGTATCTCTGTCATTTCACATCAAGTCAAACAAGCAGGTTGTCGGCTTCAGAACATAGAAGACCATACAGCAACCAGACCTGGAGAATTACGTCTTCCAAGACTTTTTCCATGTGATAAAATCCTGATCAAGAATTTCATGAGAAAGTGGCATGAGCCCAGATTTAATGCCACTTTTATAGTGGAGACATTACCCCATCGGCAGGGAGATGCATCTTGGATTCACTGGGGTGACGAAAAGATTTACGCTGCAGAGGCCACCACACCCCCACTCCATTCAGAAGCAAGCCACAGAGAAGAAGTTCAGCACATGCAGACTAGATCGATGACGAGGAATAAGGATACATAGGCTGTCAAATAGACAGAGGGAAAGTGTGCACATGGACTGTGGTTCACGAGACACTCTTTGTAGCTGCTAAGCAAGGAGTGAAAAAACTATTGTTCTTGAGCCACAGGTGTTTGCTAACTTTTCGATTGTGAAACATTGAGATCCTGAAGAAAAGAAAAAAAGCCAAATCTCAAGTTCCTTTTCAATGATTGGAAGAGGGAGCAGTTTCCCGTCTCCTTTCTTACCGAGTTTCTATTTGGAGGCACACATGATGGTATCTGATGGTAACAATTATCGGATCATTCTTGCTGTTTTCCTCTTCATTCTTCATGCATATCCTGTGCTGGTTGGGAGAACTTGTGACATTCATTTGTTCATGCAAGATCCTAAAATTGTTCCCATTGTAAGGAGACTGCTCACAGCCATCACTGAGCAGATCCTCCCATTACCTGAGTATTATACGGGAAGTACAAATGGTCCTATCTGATGAGGATGCTCACAACTGCTTGGAATTATCTTTTATTTTCTGCTGCACAAACATCCTTATCTTGTTGGGTGACCAACTAACACTCATGTATTTCTGAGGGATCCCAAGAATCAACCTACAATATATTGGCTACTAGATGAGATAATCAAGCAGATTTGTCTACTACCTGACCATGTCACAAACGTGCCTGATTAAAGTAATTTTTTCCTTCCTTAAAAGTAATCATGAGGAAAATTGGAAATATTGATAGCAACAATAATAATAATGTGGCAAACAATGAGAGAACACAGCAATGGGCAAGAAGCCACTGTTGCTGGAGCTGGATATCATCTATCACAAAGTATTGCTACCTTGTCTTAAAGGGCCTAGTGTGTTGGGGACACGGGTTCACTGATAAACATATTGCTTCAACCTGTAAAGATCTAAAAAGGCTTTCCTATGCTGGAAATCTAGCCAGAGTTTCATTTTTAAGGTTTGACTATTCCCTACAAAGCCAAAACTCTAGGAGTACAGATGGGAGGCATATGGTTTGTTGTGGGAATGGACACAGACAGCAGAGGAAGTTTGGCTTTGTAACCATCCTTTGACCATGGCCATGCCAACTATTCCCTATGGCCATACCAACCCCTCACAGCTCTAGAAACACTCTCCTGGGATTGTTCAGCTGGCTCTGTTGCATTGTTAGTTCGGTGTTGTCTCCTGAGGGGTGGTACCATGATTGCAGATGTGGATTTGCTCCTGGTGTAATAAAGACCTATCGTCCAAGTTTGCTTTCATCCACTGGATTTTTAAACAATATTTGTTATTGTTGCATCCGTTCCTTGAATTGAATTCCTGTTACAACAAGCTTTGACAAAGCCAGCAGTTGTGTCTCTCTTACAGGCATTAGTTAGCCATTTACAAGGCAATGCGATCATATGCTGAAGGAAGGTTTGCACCCGACAAAGCACATAATATCCAAGACCAAATAATGGACACACCCCGCAAGGGAATGAGACCAGGAGATGAATTGCAAGTAAAACAAATGTATATAATATAAATTTGCAAGCAACAAACTCTGCTGCCCGAGAGCGCTCTGCCAACAGATACACGGGCAGCACATTAAAAAGGCCCCAAGCGTCATTTGTGACATCACATATAGGTAACAAACTACCAAAATCGATTGGCTAGGTATGTATAGTAATCCCAGCTCCTTATGGGATGCCTGGGTTCCATTGGTT
Source organism: Ambystoma mexicanum (assembly GCF_040938575.1). Lineage (NCBI taxonomy): Eukaryota > Metazoa > Chordata > Amphibia > Caudata > Ambystomatidae > Ambystoma > Ambystoma mexicanum. Next base: position 747,743,051 of record NC_090935.1, read on the forward strand.
GCTGTCTCTTATTCAGTCACAGTGCACATTGTCAGCTGGGCTCATCGTTGCGGTGAAGGTCAGCGCAGAGAGGTGCTACAATGCTATCTATCTAAACTAAACAACAGGAACTGATTGCTTAAGAGTAATGGTGAACATAAAAATCATTGCATGAATGGTAGTACTTTCAGGGACCATTGGCAGATACATTGACATTCTAACTCCTGCACTCTGGGGTTCATAAAACACAGAGCCCAATTCCCAGGTGGCTCGCCCTGTGTGTTTGATCTACCTGATATCTCATGATATATATGGACATGTGTTAGTTTTGGGGAGGATATATTGGTGCATGGTATTAAAGCTAATGTTGGTGTCCGTGAATGGTCAATGCGAGGGGCCATATGCGTATCTCCATCAGAGAGCAGAGGGGCACGGGACCGGTGGGCTGTGGCCTGATGGGATGGGGTTGAGGGAACATGTGCAGGGTTGTGGAGATGGATGGGCACATGAGCTGTGGCCTGCTCTGGTCTCACACGGTGCAATGAGCTCATATGACACGAAGTGATACTAAACGTTGCAACAATCAATGGCTGGACATCCATGAGAACAAGGCTCGTGCAGAGCTGGCAGGAGGTGGAGGTGGCTTGGGCTGTCTGTGTGAGTTGCTGGGGAAAGGATAGCCGTGATTACTAAGAGATCATTTTTAGGCCATGCAAAAGATGGCGTCTGGTGTGATACAAAATGGAGTTGCTACGCCATGACAAAGACTTTGGTTATTTGTTTGTTTTCTAATATTAGTAGGTGTGGATGGTCGTCATGGGGGTGGGGGCATTACACGTGATCTCCTGACTGTAGGATCTCTGAGGGGGTGCAAAAATGCCCACCTCACCCCAACATGAGTTACTCAAATTTTTTGCCATATTACAGCCAGGTAGTATGTACCATTATGTATCACTCTAAGGTCCACTCAGAGTGTGAGTTTTAACAAATGAAAATGCTTGAGAAAACATCCAACACCTGTATATTTCCATATACTGAGACGATTCTTTCCTTGTTTTTTTTTGTTGCATATCCAGACAGGGGATGACTGTAGATTTGCTTGGTTCTGGCTCAGTTTCTAAGGGTTGAATTTGTTGACACAACTTCTTTCATTTTATGCAACAGCCACATGTATTATCTTCCCATTGCATGGCATCATTGTGCGTTGGAGGTCTGCTTACATTCACAGTCATTTCGTAAAATGGGCCTATACACACTGATATTAACGCTACATGTGTCCATTCTTGTATGAAAAGTATTCCATATTACAGTGATATCGTAACCGGATTTTTCTTGGTGTACTGAGAAAGAATGCTATGTGAAACCACTTCCTGTTTTGTCAAGGGGTCAAAGGTTGTGTGTCATCGCTTCCTGTGATGTCACTTGGGATGCGGTCAAATGACATCACTTCTTTTGATATCATGAGAGGTTAATGGTTGTGTAATGGCACTTCCACTACACCATGCATTTTTGGTGAAATTACATCCCTGATTGTCTTATTGGTACAATAACTCAACAATAGCTGAGGGACCTAAAATCATATTGGCTACTTTTAAAACTGCACAAAGAGTAAGAAACCAATGACAGATCTAATATGAAGAACACTATCACCACTCCTACACTACGGTCTTTTAATGTAGATATAAGTACAAACAAGCAAGGAATTATACTCTTCACAAAGGAGCAGGACAAGTAAGCACTTAAAAAAATACAGTATTAGAGAAAATACTATCAGCCCAAATTCATTGCTGTGAAATTGTGTATTGAAAATATGCCAACATGAGCACAAAAATTGAATAACACTAGTAATAATCTTACAATTGAGAACATTATCAGTGTTGTGAAGAGTCAGGGATGAAACCAGGACACAAGGTTGTCATGTTTTTGGTAAAGTCTTTTATTGAAAACAAAAGGGTTAGGAAAATTCCTCTCTGACCCTGCTCTAAGAGGAATTATCTACCTAAAACCAAACACTAAGGATCAGTCTGTGTCAGGATGTCAAAATCAAAACTGTCTTTGTCTCCAAATGTTCCATTCTGACCCTCACATTATAAACCAAACTATAAGGTGAAAAGGGAAATGTATTTAACTGTATGTGATCGCAAAAAGAGTTCCTAAACAAAGTTTGAAGAACTCCAACCTAAAGGTTCTCCAATGTCGAAGAACCTTGTTTCCAGAGGGTGATTTCCTTCTCCAGGATTCTTCCTTAATGCAAATGATTCTAGGTTTAACAGTTCTTTATGTCTTTCTTGGCCCACAACAATACTGTTATTTACAAAACTGCTTAGCCTTGTAGTTCCACTTCTTTTTGAAGTTCATTCCTGTTTAGCAAACACCATTTTGTATCCTTTCTAGTGACTTCCTGTAGATTTGCAACTTCCTGGTATACTCTCCTGCCAGGTTTCTTGTAATTCACAGACACTTGTAACTGCCTGGTTTACTCGCCTGCCAGGACTTCTTAATTTCACACATGGTTCTTCTTTTACTTTCACAGTTACATATACCTTTTTTGATTTCTTACATGTCCTTGATATATCATTAGTTTCAGGTGCTGCCCATATTTGCATTCCTGACATTCATAAATGGCTTGGGTCCTTATTTGCAATATGCCTGTTTGTTTTTGAACCAGTCTTGTTAATGTCTCTGGTTCTGTACTTTTAATTGATATTCTTTGTATTTGTTGCCAAAATGCCCCGGGGTCCAGACTATGTCTGGGTTGATTCACCAGCTCTGTGTGGCATCTTTTCTGGTTTTTGCATTCCACTCTGGACTGCTCTTGTGTCTTTCCGGTCTTTCTCGTGGCTTCGCTTCTGCACACCTGGCCTTTTCCAGGTCCGGGTAGGTGAAACACTGCTTTCTTCAGTTGCCAAACAGCCAGGAGTCTTCCACTGGCTCTTGGCATGTCTGCTGCTTGTCTTGTCATCGCAACGGTCCTCTGCTCAGCTCCGCAACACTGGTTCATGATTCCAAGCTCCACAAGCCTCGCGGAGAGGTGCAACCACTTCTCCCAAACATCAGCAGCCTCTTATCATTTGTCTTCAATCTTTAAACTTCCTGCGCATAGGTGCATTACGGAAACAACTAGAATGCTCATTGAGCTTGAGGTTCCGTCTACTCTGAATGGTTCTTTCGTTCCTCCTCGTCACAGTATTTGGTTGATTGTGGGAATAGGAGTCCATCGATGTTGATTGATGTAGATCACTTGGAAAATCACTTTCAATGGTTGTAAATGATGAGCCAGTTCTATATTATGGATAATTAGAACTTGAAAGGGTAGGTGTGAAGCTTTTACATTTTAGCCCAGGGATGGAAGTTTGGCCTACAGGATTTTGGAAAAAGGTTTCTCTATTTTCCCTAATTGGGGGGAGGGGTGTATAGATGTACGGCAATAGGCCATAAGGGTATTGGGTTTCATGGGTCTTCTTAATGAGCAAATGGGGGATATCATGTCTCATCCAATGAAGCCATGATATCTCCGTGGAGGCTGTATCTTCCCATGTGATCCTCCCTCATATAGCTGCTCCCCGGGTCAGGATCAGAAAGCAGCTGCCGTCCCCTGGCCACATGGGAGGAGGTTACCCCTGGGGAAACAGTGATGACTCCATTGGCTTCATCACAGTGTTAATGTAATTTTTGGAAGGTATTCAAAACACTGGCAGAAAACATATTTTATCCATATCATAATTTCATAGATAAGCTATATACAATCCTTACTGAAGATAATGTTTAAAAACATTGTTTAAAAAACAAATAGCAAGCTATCAACAATGGCTGGAAGAAAACTGCCCTTTAAAGGAAAATATTGATGAAAGAGGTGCAGACGAATTTCCTGAAAGTTTAACAAAGGTAGCGGGCGCCCCTCTCTCGCAAGAACAGACATGATAACCTGTTCGGTGGTTATTAACCACTTGAGAGTTCGCAGCCACTGCTTTTACTCACTGTGCCTTTCACAGATGGGAAATATCCATTTGCATATCAGTCTTTGTCCTGCCCAGGGGCAGTCCAGCACCGAAATACAATGGCAATTCCAATCTGAACGAGAGTACCACCAGCAACCCCATACACGTGTTTCACCCTTGTTGGGGATCATCAGTGAGGTGAAGCTGATGCCTCTCTAAGCACAGTGAGAGGGAGACCACGTCTGGTTGCCCCCAGGAGACCTAGGGTTACCAATCCCAGGTTCCTTAACAAATAGTTTAACAAAGGTAGCGGGCGCCCCTCTCTCGCAAGAACAGACATGATAACCTGTTCGGTGGTTATTAACCACTTGAGAGTTTGCAGCCACTGCTTTTACTCACTGTGCCTTTCACAGATGGGAAATATCCATTTGCATATCAGTCTTTGTCCTGCCCAGGGGCAGTCCAGCACCGAAATACAATGGCAATTCCAATCTGAACGAGAGTACCACCAGCAACCCCATACACGTGTTTCACCCTTGTTGGGGATCATCAGTGAGGTGAAGCTGATGCCTCTCTAAGCACAGTGAGAGGGAGACCACGTCTGGTTGCCCCCAGGAGACCTAGGGTTACCAATCCCAGGTTCCTTAACAAATAGTTTTACAAAGGTAGCGGGCGCCCCTCTCTCGCAAGAACAGACATGATAACCTGTTCAGTGGTTATTAACCACTTGAGAGTTCGCAGCCACTGCTTTTACTCACTGTGCCTTTCACAGATGGGAAATATCCATTTGCATTTCAGTCTTTGTCCTGCCCAGGGGCAGTCCAGCACCGAAATACAATGGCAATTCCAATCTGAACGAGAGTACCACCAGCAACCCCATACACGTGTTTCACCCTTGTTGGGGATCATCAGTGAGGTGAAGCTGATGCCTCTCTAAGCACAGTGAGAGGGAGACCACGTCTGGTTGCCCCCAGGAGACCTAGGGTTACCAATCCCAGGTTCCTTAACAAATAGTTTAACAAAGGTAGCGGGCACCCCTCTCTCGCAAGAACAGACATGATAACCTGTTCGGTGGTTATTAACATCAAAATCAACTGGTTTATGTAAGTGCATAACTTACATTCATATAAAGTCCATTGAATGCGACCAGACTTCAGTAATGGATTTCATAGTCACATTACGATTTTTACATATCAAATATATCCCTATTCTAACATGTCTTTGACATTTGTGAAGTCCACATTCATTTTTTATATACCACGTACCTCCATCTTCTCTTTGTAATTCTTTACCTGTTCTTCTCTACCCTCATCCATTTACCAGAGCTGGTTCTGTTTATTGCCATCCACATGTTACTGCTTTTCTGCAACCATAAATCTTCACAAACAACATGCAATAACCTTCTGTATTCCATTTAATTTCATCCATGAGTGCACAGCTCTGCCGAACAATTAATGCATAACACCAACAACAACCAAACAGCATCATCAGCAGCCATATCACAACACGCTATCCGTAACCTTCAAAGATGAAACAGCTCAATGCAGTACACATAGCCAAGTCGCTTGCAACATTTCAACAATGTTCTGTACTTAACATAAGCCCTTGAACACATTGTCTAGCCATCTGCCCTCAAAGGATTTAGGCCATAGCAAGAAAGTAGCTGCTCTACACTTAAGATCATTTACCAATCAACTTGCAATAAGAACCTTCTGTACTCCAATTAATTCCAATTATGAGTGCACACCTCTTGACAAACAACACGTTCATGCAAGTGCAATCTCATTGTAAGGTCACCGGCATCCATGTTTCCAGACCAGCAAACTATGAGTTTGCCTGCCGGGGCCACGGAGCCCGCCAGGCCTAACCCACGTTAGGCAGACTCTTCACGGAAGCACCGGCACTGTTGCTAACATGAACCCATTCCCGTGATCGGACTCCACGGGAATGGGAAACAACATTTACCGGCACCTAGCTTGCCGGTCTGATGGGACTTGTAATGTCATGATGGCCACGCCAGTAAAATGACACAAGTCTGGCGGCAACCCGCCGGTAGCACCAGCAGGGGTACCGCCGGACTCATAATGAGACCCAACGTCTTGAAAAGTCAGAGATGTAAATCACATGATTTATTTTAGCAGCAAGCCTCAGGCAGACAAACGGTAACCCGTTTCGTTCCCCTAGGTGCTTGATCAGAACAATAATAATGTCCACAATCTCAAATAAATAGAATGTGTGTCCTTTGTCCATTTGCACATAAAACAATAATACAAGGTGAATTATTTGCAACCATTGTTGGCCATTTTATAACACCCTAGCTCATAACATATGCTCTTGCACACTGACAAATGTACAATTTAATCCACAGCTGGAAGTAGAAAACAATGTGCAAAAACAAATTGCAATTTCATGGATGAACATTGAGGAAAATCCACAATGTCACACAATTAACATCAATATTTTAATGTGTACAATTACAGCCAACATAAATAAAGTGCTTGGTGCATTTGTGCAAATGTACTAGCTCACACAATATTGCACTGTAGGCAAACATTCATAGGTTATGATTTGAGAAATACCTAACTGGTACAGTGTTGACCTATTGACAACATAATAGCCTAAAATAACATAAAACAACTGCATATTAGCATAACTCCAATCTAAAACACGTGGTGCAAGCCTCTGCAAAGTGTAATGTCAATCCCCAACGACAAACTGGTGGCATCAAAATGCAGCCAGCACGAAATGCAACCGACACTTAAAGTGCAATGTGCGCTCGGCCAAAATGATGTACCCGATCAGCACCTATGAATGAACCATTGATGCAGATACCCCAATTTTCAATACAATAATGAATATTCCAGGTGAACTGCTTAAACTCGACTCAATCCAAATAAAGTGCAATGTGCATAACCCTCTAAAAAACATGGAGTAAATAATACATCAACAGCAATTCAAATATCCAATTGTTTTGTTTATGCAGATGTGGCAATATATATCATATGACAATATATATTCTTTTACATTTGAAAAGCATCAGTAATTCTATGCCAAAAATGTAACACAGCCCAGTGCAATACAGTATTATAAATATTTTGTTTTTACACAACAAAGCACCCATGAAAAATAGAATAAAAAAACCTCCCAAAAAGATGGGCATGGAACGAATGGAAGACCACTTCATGCTGAAGACCTATGCTGACATGCGGGTAACCAACACAGGGGCGGCAGAGGAGGGGAATCCATCATTAATATCTCTAGTTGGGTCAGGAACATGAAGTACATAGTAGATACACTCACATCAACTTCAGGTGCAGAGGTAAAGGACTCACCTGAGGAGGCAAAGATGTTGCTTCAAAGGTGGATAGCTTGCTGCCTACATTTGTTCAGGAAAATCTGGTGTATTTGCTGCCGGTGAGACCAGCTCAGAAGATTCACGAAAGAAGTGGTCCAAAGGCTCTGAGTATGAACGCAGGGAAATCCTCAATGTCAAACTGCTCCACAAAGATCACCTGTTCAATATCAGGTAGGGTTCTGTTCTTTGGTACCACCAGCAGAAGGATTGCCTGAAGTGCTTTCAGCAGTACCTCTTGGGTGGAGTCAGTTGCTCAACCGACTGCACCTCCTCTACCTCTTCTGATTTGCCAGGAACTGTGACCTCCTGCACCTTTTCATCACTGGATGATGCCTCAGGTTCACCTCAGTCCATCTCCAGAAAAATTGAAGAAAACAAAAACAAAATAAAAAACAAAAATTAAAAAGGACCAAAATGTCAAAACAATTTTAAAACAAAAACAAACACACAACAAATCACAACACGTGAGAACACGAAAGGGAAAAGAAAGGGGAAAATGCCTGGATAGGAAAAGCTGCTCAAAAGACAAACCTGCCAAAGTTAGCACAATGGTTATAACTAATTGCTTCGTTCAGGTGCACTAGTATATATCTGTGATTCAAGATCTGCAGATCACTGACCCAATCACATCTCGATTTAAAAAACGTTTTTCCTCATATCACGTAAACGGCTTCATGAAAATGAGCAGCCCCATTATCACGTATTCCTACTCTCAAATTCCTTTAGTTCCTGACATTTTGTTCAATCTTTTTTTTAATTCACCTTCTAACATATCGAGATCTGTGACTGGAATTGAGAAATCTCAGGGAAAGTATTTACGGGGAGTGCCAATCAGAGGTGTTGCTAGGTCTGTAAAAGATCCGGGGCTACACTAGTGTCGGGATTGTGGGACTCGGTGGTAGCTAGTCTTATGGTTGCAGACCCTGAGATTCTATCCGGGGCTACAGCCAAAAGACCTGGGGCTATAGCCCCCTGAGCCCTCCCCTAGCAACGACTCTGGTGTCAATGAATGAGCCCAGGTCGCTTCAGTGAAATCGTAATGCAACGCCTTGATGCCAGCAGGGGCGCTACGTTAAGATTTCACCCCTAAAAAACATGGTCATTCATTGGCGCAACCTGTCCTCTTGGAATTGGGATGCTGCATTAATATTTCACTGCCACGACCGGGGCTAATGTATTGGTGTGCTCCCTTTGAGGATAGGGAGTGCCCAATGTCCACTGTCACCTCCTTTTGCTGCTTCTGGCACACACATGATGTTCCGGAACAGGAAGGGGAGCACCACATGACTCATGATAGGCCCTCCCCCTGCATCACGTGGGCTCCAATGTTTCCCCATTCTGCTGCTGACAGACGCCAGAGCACCCCTAGCAGCCCTACTTCCAGCGTTGTTGGAAGAGTTCCCCCATGTTGCTTCTAAATTGCTGTTCACCTCCTGATACATATGCAGCTCAGCTTTCAAAGACTTTGGAGCCTTGCTCAGATTACCGCTGCCCTGCCGGCCTGATGAACTTCAAGATATGCTGAAAGAAGGACCTTGAAACAGCCATGGGCAGACTGTCTTCCAACTAAGATTGTATATGTTTAAAGGGAGTCTTTTCTTTGTGAGGTTTTCTTTTTCTTTTAGTTATGCAGCTTTTTATATTTTAAAAAGGAGTCTTTTCCTTGATACAATTTCGTTTTGTTATGTAGCTGCTGATAGAATTGTACATAGCGTCTTGTGAATCACTCTTTTCATTAAAAAAAGTTATAAACTGCTGCTGCACTGGGTGACTGGAAGTATCTCTATATCATAAACAACATGTTACCTGTTTCTCCCTCAAAGGTAGAGAACGGACCCTTTCACATTGCTGCTCCCAAGTCTTGGAACTTGTCTGTATTAAGAGGCCTGTCCTCCTTGACGGCCTTTAAGAAAGGTCTGAGGACATGGCTGTTCTCCTGAATTAGTGTCAGTGAGAGGTATGAAGCCTCCTAGTTAGCTTAGTAGGTTGGAGATCCTTTTCTGGTTTATGTTTTTTGTTAGTCTTCGTCTGCGCCCTAATGCCTCAGGGTCCATGGCTGCGCATTATAAATAATGAAAGTAAAGTAAAGTAACATATAAAATAACCAAACAGCAGTATTTACGTCTCTGCATTTCCTTCTGCGTGGTTCTTTAGTTATTATAACCTAGCGTTTCTTTACTAGGGTGTGTGGAGAATTCTTAGCTTTGTCCTTCCTGCCCACATCCGTTCTGCCCAGAGGTGCACCGAGGATGCTCTTGCGCTTAGGTAAGTGGAGGTTGCTAGAGACAGGTAAGTGGTGGGTTTAGTGTTTAAAAGTAAGACAACTTGTATTGCTTTCACCGCCTACACCTTCTCGCACCAAGTGCGGTAGGACTATTCCCCCACTACATGTTTTGGAGGCACTGCTGGGATCACCCTTTGGTCAGCTTATACCTACTTACCTATTCATTTCTACCCCCTTTACTTCCTGGGGGTTAGTGTACAGTTTGCTAGTGAAAGTTTCAGTTTTCTAATGAATGGGTTAATTTGTGCAATTTGAGGATAGGGTGATTTGTATATATACCCATACATTGATTGTGATTTGTACCGCATTTGTCACTGCACCTGACTGACAAACTCCATCTTCATGGATCGACTTCAGGTAGTCACCTGGGCTTAGGGTGAGAGGATTAATCCTGAACATTGCTTTATTGAAGGTGACACCCCATAGAGCACACCCCTCCATCAGGTGCTCCAGTAATCAAGAGTACCTCACCTGTCAGGTCAAGTGCCTGGGTAAAGCCCCTGGTCTAGTTGAGACCAATATCCTGGTCAGCTATCTTCCTAAAGAAGTTAACTCTAATACATTGCCCCTTGCTATGCACAGGGGCGACCCAATAGTGTCATATCCTCTTAGGGTATCAAACATCTTGACTGGGTTGCAGGCTAACACACCATATATTCCAACCACAAGCCTTCCCTTGCCCAGAACTGTGCCCAGTCATTACACTGTGCCCATTTTGGAATGGCCATGGCAGTGGCCACAAGCACCCTTTGTTCCTCTGTGCACAGTGGACATGCCACTTCTACACCAGAGAATAGAGGTGTCAGACCGATCACTTTCTATATTGTGGCTGTTTTCAAGGATGTGTTAAATGAGCTCATCACCACACAATCTGAACCTGGTCCCAATGTCAACCTGAGGCTCTTCACAGGGGTATTAACTACCCCAAGAGGTAAAGATGAATAGTAGATTTGTGCAGACCAGGCCAATCGGATGTTCCATGACTGGAGACCTCCTGTCTGTGAAAATCGGCTAAGCATCATCGATTTTGCAACATAACGAGTCAACCAGGCACTCCACACCATATAGTGTAGGATATCATGTGTATGCTGGATGGAGTCTTTTGAGCTCTCCTGTGAGAATGAACAACAGCCATCGGGGCGCACTCAAGAGCTATTGGCAGCTCAGGTGTTCCAACGACAAACCACACTGCTCAAGCCCTGGCTGTTCTGTCACAGGCATGGGCCAAGGCCCACTACTTCCATATGTGCATGACCTCACCAAATTACATCAGAGTCAAACAGATCTTCAAGTTATTAAACACTCCAGCATGTGAAATGGTGAGAAACGCCAGGGAGGACAATGATTTGGAGGTCCTGAATACTTATATTTACTATGTTCTAACCAAGAAAAGACAGAACATTTTGTCTCTGTACCACCAGATGGGACCAAAACTGCAGTGACACATCTGATGGGTATATCATCTGAGAACCAGTAACTACCCAGACTGGCTAATCAACCCGAGGGCAGGATCACCTGAAGTCTCACTCCATGCAAGTGCAGCACCCAAATGCCTTTGGGAGTACCTAAAGGGCTTGTAGGGGTACCATCCAATATGGCATTCACTATAACTGGATGGCAGACAAAAGCGCTACTGGATATTGGCTCACAGGTGACCATTGTATATGAGCTGTTCTACAGAAAAAAACCTGCTGCATATCCCATTGGACCCTTGAATGGACTGAACCTTCTTGGCATGGGAAACCACCCTTGTAAATATCTGGAGTACATCTGGGTTAGACTACAGTTTCCAGGGGATGTAGCTGGAGTCAACACCCCCTTTGATACCCTGGTTCTGATATGTTGCAGTCAGAGTGAAGAACCTGCAACACTGGTGTTGAATGGACCCAATTACTCAATGTTTAATGCACTGGATGCACTATGCAGGGAGATGGTTGCACCACGTTATGATAACACAGAGAACGGTATTAGTTTTACCAGACGTCCTGAGCGGGTCCCGCGAGCGGCCAAGCATGCTAACAACGGCCCCTTCATTGACAGGGCATTAATGGGGAATGCTCCCCATTCTCATTGAGCCCTATGGGGGCTCAAATGGGAATGGGGATGGTCGGGGTTCCCTGAATGGGGAAATACCGGGCCCTTCAAGGTCGGAATAGCCCGGTATTTGCCCATTCAGGGAACCTGGACCCGAGTTTGGAGGTAGCCATGCCCTTAGTAAGGGCATGGCTACCTCCAAACTCGTAATGAGGCCCCTAGTCTGACCAGGTACAGGAAAGGGCACAATGCAGAGCTCTCAAGATTCCCATGGCCATGCGTGAGAAAGCCAGCCGGTCATGCTTTTTCTTAGACGTGTGTGATTTTTTGTTATCCATTTGGATTTAGGAAAACTGTAAGTCCCAAAATGCCAAGCAAAAATAGGACAGGATGACCTTTTCATGCAGGGCCAACAGAAACCTGAGAACTCTGACAAGGCACACAGGAGTAATTTCCGATCTCTTGCTACCTTGCAGGGCACCTTACAGTAAAGTTTCAAATGGTCAATCTTTCAAGCTTATAAAAAATGGAAAACGGGCCATTCAGAGTTCTCCCTGTTACTGCAAGCCCCATTAATGCTCTTCAAGCACATGCATGAGTAAAGGATCCAAGACCAGAACTTTTCAATATCAGCAAATCGCCAGTACCCTGACCGCATCATGTCTGGGAGCTCAAAAACAACTCGGTAAGCCACTAAGAAACATTCGATCTAGCTGAGATCTGTGTGTATGATCAGCTGGTTGCAGGTTACAATACAGCAATTTTCACAAAGACTTTGGAACTTTGCTTATAGGTCAATAAAATAGACACCAAGCTATTTCACATGAATCTTCTTGTTTAGTGGCCAGCCTCTCTGAAATGAAGCCCTTTTCATTTCAGCCACCGGCATTAACCTACTCTCTAATTTGATAAAATAAGCCCTACTGTATAGTAAATATACCCATTCAGTGTTCATCAAATCATAAGTGCTTTCCATCATTCTACAAATAAAGTTGGTTCAGTATCCTTCCAATGTCACATTACAATCAATTTAGTGAATTTAACTGTGTCAACCTCAAAGAATGTTTTCACTGCAATACTCAAAACATGAGTCTCACCTTTAGTCCATTTGATATGTTCATTAATTTCATTTCAACATAGAATATTCTTTGTTTAGATTTTTCTCCACCTTGATAGCAGTTAATAATGTTGCCAACTAGACCTAGACAAACTAATTCCCTATAACCTCCAATAATCAGATTTTAAGTGGATTTAACAAGGTGAGACCTTCAACAAAAATGTTATGAAGTTTTGCCATAGTGTATCCACATGAGGTTGCAGCTCTTTTTCAGAATTAGGCAGCTTTTAGAGATGAAGGAGATCGGTGCTGGAAGCAGTTTTAAAAGGGTTTAGGAAGGTGGAAATAAACTGGAGTAGAGTAGTTGAAAAGGGAAGAAGCAGAAGGAAAGCAAAGATTGAGGACACAGAGTTAGTATTTGGGGTAGGCTTTCTTTATCTGTAGGCAGCACTGTATGACACATTCAGCGATTGGAAGTGGGAGAACAACACAAGAGACATCTTGTGTGAGTTCAGGGAGAGGGAATTCCTATGAGGTTAAGCAGGCTGGGTGACTGCAGAGACACACAAACATGACTCTTGATTTTGTGTGACACTTCTGTAACTGTGGAGAAAATATCAGTAACTGTTAGTGGTAGAAGGAGAACACAGAAATTCTGTGTCTAAGTGACTGTAAGTGACACACTTGGCACGGGGCAAAAAACTATATTATTGCCCTTCATACTAGGGAGAAGCAGGAAGAGTAGGGCATTCATGAGGAAAGATTGTGTGTGATTCACATATGCAAGATATTTGTGGAAGGAAGTGGAAGAGATTCAGGGAAATTGTTAAAACACCACAGTTATTGTGAATCTCTTGAAGGAGCAGGGGAACTAAGGAGTTCCCAAGGACATCCAGTGTGACAGCTATGCTTTCATGATCATTTTGGGAGAAAGCAGCAGAGATTCAGGGATGCCCGTGATGAATCAGCCATTGCCCATCTCCAGAAGTGAATCTCAATCGATCAATTTGCTTTTACTTTGAAAAATTCCCAAAAAAGCCAAGTCACAATGTTTAACAAATACAGTATATAAAAACATTAAAACATTAAAAACAATAAATGGGAAGGGGAACAGTGCAATAGTTATGTATGCCAATACATATCTGAAAACATAAACCAGCATATCATTTCATATACAAGGCTTTCTGGGGCCTGGGTCCAAAATACCTTCAGCTATCCCTCCGCAAATACCTCCCCTCTCGAGCTCTTCGCTCCTCTACCTCCAACTCCCTCAGGGTCAGTCGTTTTTCAAAGAAACGAGCTGGGGGTAGATCTCTGTCTTCGGCTGGGGCCTCCCTCTGGAACAGCCTCCCTGTGACTCTAAAACTTGAGGAGAACCATCTCCGGTTCTGGAAGCACCTCAAGACCTTCTTCTTTTCTTCTGCCTTCGCTCCCCCCTCCCCTGCTGATCTGTTCTCTCTTGGCACCGTGCACCTGGCCACCCTCTGTCCTCCGGGCCCAGGTACCTGCTCACCCTGCCACCCTCCCACACTGCCTCTGGGCCACCCCTTGTACTGGGGTCTGTATTTGTACCCATACAGCCCCCCCCCTTTTTCTTCCTGCACTTATCAGACCTACCCTGTCTGCTGCCTTAAACCTAGCACTTGCAAATTGCTGGCTGCATTACCACTGTTTGTTGCCTTTATTATTCATGTATTGTTATTTATCTGTTTCTCCTCTGCTTCGCACTTTCCACTTCTCCCCCCTTCCATGCACTTTTCCCCTCCCCCCTCTCCCATGCACTTGCGCGTTCTCACTGTCACTGGGCCTAGTAAGATCGCTGTTTTGTTCTCCCCTGTTCCCCTCCCTTGCCTTGTCACGCTCTGAAACACTTGTGTACGAGCGCAATAGAAATAAAATATGAATCAATACCGTAACGAGGTGTAAAACCAAATATCATTGCCTTTGAAATATATCAATATCAGATAAGTAACTCATCCAAACAGCACTACCAAATCAATAATCCAAACAACACTTCCTAATCAAGAAACCAGCTCTAAAAAAAGAACTTTTAAGGCAAAAGTACATTTTTTAGTAGCAATTTAAGAACATATTTACAGCCTCTTCAGTCTGTGTGATTCTAAATTCCTTCAAAGGGGGCCACAGCCATTTTTGACAACCATATGGATACAGAGGATACAAAACCATAAGATGGATCATTGTTTCTATAATATCTTTACAAAAAGGACACAACTATGTGCTCCCTATAACCAAATTCGTTGTAAAAACACCAAGTGGTATATCCAGATGAAGCTTTTTTTTTTAAATGTCTCCTCGGAGGATCACTTATCCAGATGAAATACAATTCCAACCCTCAACACCCTATTGTTCAAGCAGCCTCTCATCTTTGTACCTGTTTCCCTAGAATTAATTTGTTTTGCACTAGCCGCATCTTTGAATTGCCACCTTAATATTGATTTTCTTAGACAAGGAAAAAGTAAATGTATCACTCCAATAATAGTGGTAGCCTAATTCTGTTAATATAAATGTTACTGATTTCAGCAATTTCCAATTTCCAATTTTCGCTCTAGAGCATATGGTGGTTTTTTGGAGTGCCAGTTCAGGTTCAGAGTTTAGGCACATCCAAAAAAGAAGTGGCTTCAAATAACCCTCATTGGCAATCGGGAGCATAACCACTTCAATATACATGGCAATTATTGGGGCACTACAGTAATTGAAGTAGCTGTCTTAAAATTAGTCCTTTCTGCCAGACACAATCTTTCTGTCTATATATGTCCGTATAGTTCCTAGCCATACAGAGCTTAGCATAGCTTCGGCCCGTAGCTTTATAGGGTATATTGTTGTTTCATCGAAGTCATTTTTACGATTGCCTTTTTTATGAGTACACTATTATGAAAAAAAAAGTCATTGCAATTTTTGGGGGGTGGGAAACAGCAGATAAGGGGTTGGGGGGTCAAGAATAGTTCAAAATAGGTTGGGGGGTTTTGTGGGGGAAACCCCCCAAAAATAAAAAATAAAGTTTCCGATTACTTTTTTCAGCAGAATGTATTCATAAAGCAACAGTCGTAAAAATGACTGCTGATGAAATGACATGGAAACCCTGCATAGACCTCCAACATACGTTTAATTGTGCCACCCCGAGTTTATAAATAAGAGAGGTAGTCACTCCAGCTCTTTGCCTTATGGTGCACTCCCTGAAGTGAATATCGGACACACATGCCACCATCGGCTGACATGTAGGAGAAGCTTGTGTGGGAGTCATGTGCACCTTTGGTTAGGGGAAGCCGCAGAGATTTGTGGAGGCTGGTGATATACCAGTCTGTAGACATCTCTTAAAGTACATGGATGAGACATGTGTCATTGGTAGGAGGAGCAGTGGTACAGGGAATCCCTCAGGACAGTCGGTGGGAGTGTCAAAGTTGCATGATTTTGTTGGGAGAAAGCAGCAGCGATTTAGCGGGGACATGATACACCTGTTAGAGTTGGCTCTTGAGTTAGTGGATGACACATGTGCCATCAGTTGCACCTGAGAGGTGGAGCAGGTGGAGAAGGTAATCACTGGCGGCAGATTGTGGGAGAGTGAAACATTTGTGATTTTGTTGGGAGGAAGCATCAGGGATTGATGCAGTGGTGTGACACACCAGTCAGTGGGTCTCATTACGTGTATGGAGATAGCCATGCTGCTTTTTTAGCGGCATGGCTACCCCCATACCGGGTACCAGGTCTGGGTCCCATAAAAGTGGACTTACCGGGCCATTCTGACCTTGGAAGGCCTAGTAAATCCCTTTCGCAGGACCCGGACCCGGTACATCCCCATTCCCATTTGAGCCCCTACAGGGCTCAATGGGAATGGGGAGGATGCTAACAATGGGCCCGTTAATGATGGGCCCATTGTTAGCATCTGGTCTGCTAGCGGGATTCGCTAAGGATGCCTGGTCTGACCAGGTGTTCATTAGCGGGTCCCACTGCAGATCTCGTAATAGGGCGGCCCGGAATGAACGGTGTCGGCCCCTTACCGGCACCATTAATTCCGTGGCCGCCTGGGTCGTAATGAGGCCCAGTGTCTGTATTTTGAAGTGAGTGAATGAGACACGTGCCATCAGTTACACCCGAGAGGTGGAGCAGGTGGAGAAGATAATCACTGAAGGCAGATTGTGGGAGAGTGAAACATTTGTGATTTTGTTGGGAGGAAGCATCAGAGATTGATGCAGTGGTGTGACACACCAGTCAGTGGGCCTCATTACGAGTGTGGAGGTAGCCATGCGGCTTTTTTAGCAGCATGGCTACCACCATACCGGGTACCAGGTCCGGGTCCCACAAAAGGGGACTTACGGGGCCATTCTGACCTTGGAGGGCCCGGTAAATCCCTTTTGCGGGACCCAGACCCGGTACATCCCCATTCCCATTTGAACCCCTATAGGGCTCAATGGGAATGGGAGGATGCTAACAACGGGCCCATTAATTATGGGCCCGTTGTTAGCATCGTGATCTGCTAGTGGGTCCCGCTAAGGACGCCTGGTCTGACCAAATGTTCATTAGTGGGTCCCACTGCAGACCTCGTAATAGGGCGGCCTGGAATGAGCGGTGTCGGTCCCTTAATGGCACCGTTCATTCCTTGGCTGCCTGGGTCATAATGAGGCCCAGTGTCTGCATTTTGAAGTGAGTGAATGAGGCACGTGCCATCAGATGACACCTGGGAGGCAGAGCAGCAGGTGCTGAGAATTCTAGAGTGTAGATTGTGAGAGAGTCATACTCACTTGATTTTTGTGCAAGAATGTAGCAGAGATTCAGGTGGTATACCATTCAGTTAGTGAATGACACATTGAGACAACATGACAGCAGCACCCAAACAAAGTCAGAGACAGGGGAAAGGTGCTGTGATAGATCTTTTCAAATCTGTTGCAGCATTTTCAGGGTACCTTGAGGATGCCAGAATTGCACATGGTGATATGATATGATATGAGAAGTCATGTATAACACACTTGTACACAAGTGTTTCTATGGTGGATAGAAGGTGTCACACCTCCAACACAATTGACACTGCAGTACATGAACCAGCACAGGTATGCCCAGGTGTTGCATTCTAACTATGAATATCCACCAAGACTAGCAGAGGATGTTGCACTTTCTGTTTATAGCACCATCTCAGGAGCAGAAGGGAGGAGGTAAAGATCTCATATACCAAAGAACAAGGACAAAAAAAAAACATGGTATAGTTGTACAGCAGGAGGTGTTTGAAATATCAGATCTGTAACTCCAAGACCCCATGCACTGCTGAACTAGACAGTAACAATCAGGATAATGACATAATTGATCATCAAGACATAGAATATGATCTATTAGAGTCTATACAGGAAAGTGGGTTGCTGCTGGAAAGCAGTTATACTGAGCAGGAGAAGGAGAATGACACCCGGGACACAGAGGCTGTCATAGTAATAGAAGCTCACCCCACCTGTATATAGTCCTTTTGAGAGACAGCTTTCTCGTAACAGATCAGAAGTCACATAACACCAATTCAAGACATCAAGAACACTGCCAGCACCACCACACCAACACCTGTTTTTTTTTTTTTAACAGCCTATGTGTTGTTAACCCTCAATGGAAAGACAACACTGTGACAGTACTTCACACAGAAAAAATAACAGTAGAATTTAGCCACTTGCACACACTTCCAGAAGAGGGTGTGCTAAGAGAAGGCAGGGAACATATGGAGTAACATCAGATAAGAAGCATATCTTCATCTGTTCTCACAGTTACCCTTAACATTACTGCAGCTGTGCCATTGTTAGGAATAGGGACACCAAGCTGTACGCCCATATTCTAGCAATGCATAGCTGTTCTCCTCCATTGCGTCTAGCAGGATATGTGTGAATGTTTGAGCATGGACAAACAGATCACAAGTCATATGACATATCCAACCTGTTCAGTGCTAATCTGTCTATAATGTTGCCACTAGACCTCTGGTCTTGCTCTTTTGTGTAAAACCTAAGATTACAGAAGATTATACAAAAAGTCAATAGGCAATCACAGCACAATGGATGGACTTTCTTTCCTTCACCAGCTAAGAGTGCATGGGAGTAATACAAGGGGGTGACAGGTTTATGTAATTTTCTACCAAGCAACATTGTGAGTGCAATCGATTCAGGGCAGAAGTCAGGGACATCATTTCGCCAAAAACGCCAGTGGTAGCGGAAGTGATATCACACGACCCTTGACCTCGGATGACATCACAGGAAGTTATGTCATTTTACTCAACCCCAAAGTTACCTCACAGCAAGCGATGGAACACAACCTTTCGCCCCTTCATAAAACAGGAAGGGGCATCACATAGCATTGTTCCTACATACACAACGAAAAATATAGTTACTATATCATTATAATGTGATATACATTTCATACAAGAATGGATCACCATATGTATCATTAATATCAGTGTGTATAGGCCCATATTACCAAATGACCTTACCAATTATATTACCAAGGCCAAATGATAATGATGTGTTATTATAAAGCACTTACGCTTAAGCGCTTTATATGGAGTAAATATACATGCAATAACACCCAACTAGTGTTGGTACCCATTTAACGACTTCAGAAGAACTAAAGGCTGAGTTGAGGTGTTTAAGAACATACTAAATCAGGGACTTACCCCCTGAAGTGTGCCTGAAATAAACCTTTAATGAGTCTAGCAATTATTTTAAAGAATTCAAGGAAGACAAATTATTTGTTATTCCTTTTCTTTCTTATTTAGGCTCACTACTCAAAGTGTTACACTAGTCCAACCCTGTTTTTTAAGAGGCCTGAACAGGAAAGCCAGCCACTCCAGAACCAAAGATCAACATGGCACTGGCCATGGCACTGGCCACAGCCACCCAGGAGCTTACATTTAAAAAAAAAAAAAATTACAATATTTTTTTTCATTTCTTTTTTTGGGGTAGCAAGGGAGCCGTATGGGGGGCACGGGAGACCCCAAATGACGTCCGTGGCAGAAGTCGCAGGAGAGTTGCCATCTGGGAGGATGTTGAGGCAGTGTATCTAAGGACTCATAATTTACATATGGTGCATGTTGCAGCAAACAATGGATCAAATATCCTTGCTGCCTTAAGTAATGTCAAGGCAATGCACATCCCCTGCAATTCACATGTCCTTCATCTTGTGGGCAGATGCTTTATCAGCAATTGTGAGCTTGTGTAATCATGTTACTGTAACCATCTACAATGTAATGCAAAAAGCAGCTTTAATTAATGTTCTTCATCAAATTAGCTATAGCACTGCTTATGGAATAGAAATTCATTTAAAAAAAAGAAAAAGTGCTTACCACCAATCTGTATGTGGTCAGTTCTGGTGGGTCAAGCACCTTCTGAATAGGGATACGCCTACAGACAAAACACAAGTATTTCCACATTGCAACACCGGTATTTCAAATTACTTAGTTACAAATTAGTAGTGTAAGTGCTGTTTGTAACAGCATTTACTTGGACACAAATCTCATGATTGGAGAAACCCAACTGGCGATGTTGAATAGCAACCATCCTCCCTCAACAAGTCAGTTCTCTCCAGTGTACTGCATAAATAAAAACATGCATGCGGAGAAAGCATGGGTCACTGTTAGGGCCTGCTAATATGAGTAGAAATCAAGTTGTGTTTAGACATGTACATCTATATATATATAACCTGCAGGTATGTTTCTGTACTCAGCTGATGCAATTCATCAGTTTTAGGTTGCCCTCTGCTGTTCAAATGCCAAAGTGCACCTCTGTGTGCCCCTTCCCTTCAACAACAGTATTATTGTAACAAACAGAATGAGCACGGTTTTATGTGGTCACCTTTACCTTTCTACCCCCACTTCGCTCCACACAGGGAACGTCGGTTCCAGTGTCAATGAACAGTTAATTACCAGCTCTAAGTTTCAGCCTCTAAAGAACGAAATGCTGTATGACAAATTCCTCCACATGAGCTAAAAGTGAAAGTAGGTATTGTAATTATGCTACTATGCTATTTTATGCCATCACAGGAACTCTTTAATGGAACAAGTTTGACAATTCCACGTCTACCAAAGCACATCATAGAGGCCTGTGTTCCCGATGGATTAAACTTAGATACTGTTCGTATTCCTTGCCTACCTCTCATACCTCCACTATCAAAAACATTTAGAATAATTTTGAGTTACTTCTTTCCACCTCCACTTCTCTCCAAACAGAGCATGGCAGTTCCAGTGTCAATGAACAGTTCATTACTGACTCAACGTGCCAGTCTTTAAAGAGGAAAACACTGTGCGATGAATGCATCCTCACAAGCTAAAACTGAAAGTTGGTGATGTAATTATGCTAATGTGAAATCTTATGCCATCACAGGGACTCTGCAAAAAACAAAGTTGACAATTACTCATCTACAAAACACATCCTAGAGGCCCATGTAATCAATGGATTAAACATAGATACTGCTCTTATACGACGCATACTTCTAATTCCATTAATACAAATATGCCTTTCAAATTCAAAAGAAGACAGTTTCCTATACGTTTATCCTTTTCAATGAGAATTAATTAGTCACAGGGTCATACGCCCACTTTCTGTAAGCAAACAGTGGTAATTCCAACATTCAAGAAGGGGGAGAGAAGTGACCCTATTAATTACAGACTGATATTGACCTTCAAGATATGCTAAAAAGGTTTATGCCGGAAAAAGCTAGTAGTATAAGAAAGGTACTAAATTCAGAGCCTCCAGCTTATAGCGATTTTGCGATCCCGCAAAATGCTGCGAAAATGGCCGTTTTGTGCAAAAACAGTTTTTTTATTATAAAAATTAAATATGCAAAAACTACTGTTTAAAAAACAAAAATACTCAGGGTGCCAGGTTCTCAGAACTTTTTTTTACACAAAAAATGAAATGCGCTATCACATCTCACCACTTGCGCCCAAAAAAAGAGCAGCCCTATCCACAAGGGACACCTGAATGGGCACATTTTATATGCGCCCCCATTCAGATGGCCTGATTCACCTCCTTGAGCAAATCAGGGGGCGTTTCTGCCAATTTATTTAAAAGCGCATCCCACAATTCCAAGCAAGATGCACTTTTATATGTGCCGAAATTGTAGGCAACCCTACGCGCACGGGATGTGGGGGTGCCACTGCATGACAGGGGCTTTCCTGACCCTGTCATGCATTTCTTTTGAAGGTATGAACCACTGCTGTGTCGCTTGCATTTCTGTTCCTCAAACAGGCTAAAAATGTGTTTTTTGGGTCGCATTTTACAGTGGCAGACCCTTGAAGGGCCTGTCCCTGTGAAAGGCACTGGGAGCTTGCAGAACACTCTTGGGCGAGCGCTTCTATTCAAAGTACTACCCATTTTGACCCACAAAAATCAATTGAATGGTACAATTTGACCTATTTCCGCCAGGAGCATTCAATCAATTTTTATAAATACCGAACATGTTTTGCGGGGGTGCCACCCGCTCCCCATGCAGAGTATTTTCGGGCTTAGGGATTGCAGGGGTGTTCCCTGCTTCCTCAAAATTGGAGGCAGGGGAATGAAAAAAAAGAAAATGAATAAAAAGGGATCCTGCGGAGCCGGATCCAACCCACGTTAGAGAGTAGAGAGACGGATCTGACACTGCAGGGTTGCAGGGGAAGCGTCAGCGACCAAGCAGTTAAGTAGGGGATGGGGTGGGGTGGTGGTGAAGGGTACATTTTGGGTTGTTTGGCTGAAGTGCAAATCAATTTGTGGCGAAATTGACTACGGTCAATTCCGCCGCAAATTACACTTCGGTCAAACAACCCAGAACCCTATTCAAGGCAGCTGGCCAGCACACAATTTGCGCTACAGCTCAAGCCAGTGGAAATGTGCCGGTCACCTTTGAGAATAAGATGACCTGCTTATTTCCAAATATTGGGTTGTCTAAAAATAGCATATCCTTGGCTCTATTTTTAAATACCCCAATTTTTGAGGAACTTGGTCAAATTCTACATTTGAAAAGAAATGGTCACACTATGAGAGGGAAAGGAGATAGAGGGAGAGAGTGATGGGTGAGATGTGAAGTGATAGGCAATAAAGCAGCCGGAGAGCAGTGGGTCAGAGGAGGAAGCGGTGCACAAGAGAGCAGAGGAAGCAGTGATTCAGTGGGCCAGAATTCTGAGAGCGAGCAGAGGTACAGAAAGTAGAGGGAGCGTGTGGTCAGTGAGCCAGAAAGCACAGAGGAAGTGGTTGGCCGGAAAGAGGCAGTGAGCTGTAGATTGGGAAAAAGGATGAGGGAACAGTGCGATAGAATGGGAGAAAGGATGCAAGATTCAGAAGCAGCACAAAAGAATGAAGAACTGTATATTGCGGAAGGAATTGAGAGTGTAGGGTGTGAGTTGGGAGTATGATTTGGAGTGTGGCAGGGGAGTGCAAATTGTGACTTGAGACTGACTGCACGTGAGTATTTGTATGACAGAGAGGTTCAAGAATGCAAGTTGTGATGGGGAGTTGGTGAGATGTGTGATGTGTGTTGGTGAGAGGTGTGTGGGTGTTTGGTGGATTGGAGAACATAGAAGAGGAATATTTTCAGCATTACAACTGATAATGATCAATTTAGTTAATACTATTAAATAGGCATGCACATTAAACCAAAAATGTAGCCAATCAGAACTCTGTTCTGCTAAGCCTGAGACATCTAGGACTCTTCCTATTAAATTAATACAAAAGATGCATAATAATGATACCTGACTCTCTTGTAGCCTTGCACTCTGCCTCTTTCCTGCAATGTGGCAATCTTACACCCTCCAGTTATTAAAAAATGGTCGGCAAAAATCCCGCAATAAATAAAGGTTTGTGCTGCAAAATATGCCATTTCATACTGCAAAATATGCCATTTCATGCCGCAAAATCCTGGAAGGTCTGATAAAGATCATGGAAACTGACATGTTCCAATTGGAATCTCCCCACTGGTTCAGGAGAACGATGTGGCTTAACAATTATCCTCTCTCCTCTCTCTGGTCTTATGTACACAAGTTTGCTAGGGGGTACGAGGGAACAAAAACAAGAACAAGAACAGACAAAACCCAAACAGCTGTTAGTGAAAATATATGTGACCACATATTTCATTAGCACAAAGCAGCGAGAATGGGCTGTAGATCATACATTAAAGAGCATGCACCTTATGTCTGGCTGTGTACTTCCCATTAAGTGTCAGATGGGCGAGTTGATAAAGATTGACTTCACTGCAGCCATGGGAAACTATGGGCATGGAGTGGTGCCGCAAAATATCTGTAGAGGTAAGAAAACAACAAGGCATGTGGGCTGGCCTCTGTATGAGAAAGTGGTAAAAGCTAGAAACATTGTAAGATATGTTCATCTGCTAAGCCATAATTTGTGCATCAGTGTAGAACGTTCTCCTGCGCCATAATTCGTGAACCAGCGTAGAACGCTCTCCTCTGGCAGTTGTGATACTCTCCTTTACTGGGAGATTGTCGCACTAGTAAGCGACACGTCATTTTTTAAATTTTTTATTTGAATTTTTGAAATGCTCACACAGCCTGGGGGCATCGAGGTGCTGTTACAGGAATATGTCTTAGTTGCATATTTATAACACACTTATTAACCAGAGGTTTATAAGCGCGGACCCGGGATCAAACCTGTGTTGCTTAGTGACGTCTTGTTTCCAAAGCGAGCACGTTGCCGATGAGCTATCCTCCCGGGACAACTTGTCATATGCACTAACACGTGGTATTGTTGTGTGATGTTTTCTTTTGTTATTTTAACACATTGAAGCAGTTTAGCTACCATGACCACCATCTTTTAAGACAGACAGCGTCTGTTCCATAGGTGGTTTGTGGCTATGTGTATCTAGATAAAATGTGCTGAACATGCAGGACGACAACAACACTCTTTGGCCTGCATATTTTTTTTGTATGTATTTGATATATTGCCTGTTGATGCTGATAATCTGGAGTTTCTCTTTCCTGGAGTGTTTGGTAAAATTGGGATGGATGATGTTCTTCCTACTAATTGGATACATTCTCCATTTGATGTAGCAAGCGATGCAACAAATCCTCCTTAGCATTTGCAGTGTGTTCACATGTAGTCAATGGTCTGAACACTGGTGCAGATGTCCAATGTGAAGTGGAATTTGTATCCTGCTGATTGCTGTGTTACGGCCCCACTTTAACTGTGAGCTCATTGTACACTGCTGGCACCACCTTATAAGAGAAAAACATCAGTCAGGAACTTCCCAGTAGTGTTTGACTTTTGAGGCAAGAAAATTGAATCCAGGGTTTTCTACAAAAGAGTAGGGAAAGAGGTATATTGCCTACATATTTGCCAGGTGAGCATCAAGAATGCGGTGTCTGTAATGTGACTTGTGATATGGGTGACAATACTCAATCACTTCCACAACATTACTAATTCAATGGGCGATCAATGTTTTGCATCACTGGAGTACAGAGTGTAGATATTCGTGCTCCCTTCCCATGGCACAGCTTCAGTATTCTCAGGGAACATTGTATGGACTGGTGGTTGTATTTTGCTTGCCTGATGGATGGGGCGGGATTCACTTCACATCTTGTTTCTTCATCCTACATCATGCATGGTTCGGAAGCATATGGTTCCGCATAGATATGGTTGTTTGCTGCCTTTTCTCAGCCCACCATTTTCCGGCATATTTCACAAGTCACCAGATGTGTTTACTGTTTGTTCTGTGGGAAGTACTACCACACTTTTGACTTTCTTTGTGGTCTAACAACACACAGGTTTGGCTCATATTGGCATAATACTGCTAGTGCTAGCGGTGGTGGAAGTGGTGTTATGGGTTCCGTTAATGTTAGTAGGGATGGTAGTAGGGTTCTGGGTTCCATATAATGATGTGATGTGCTTTCTTCTGTGACAGGACAGCTATTTCTTGAAAGGAATGCACACAGGCAGGTAGAAAGATTCTGTCACTATTACAGCGTCGGTATCAGTGATGTAATTCTCCTTCTCATCCTTAGTATCACTGCTTTCCAGCAGCAATGCACTCGGATGGTTCAAACTCTTTGTCTTTATCATCATCCATGTTGTTATAATCATCACTATTGTATGACCTATCAGTGTATAGGGTGGGTGGGGATAGAGACCTAGTATTTTAAAACTGCTCTGACTGTTCAGTTTCAGGGTGTCTTGTTGTTCCCTGATTTGCAGTAGATACGTCTCTGTTCCTCCCATGTCTCCCCAGGCATGGTTGAAGCAACTGAAAGTGAAACATCTCAGTGATCTCAGTGGATGCTTATCTTCTTGGTGTTCCAACAAAATCAATCCAATTACAGGTGCAAGGAAAACACAACTTTATTTACTTTATTTTTGCAAAAGTAATGGCCGGCAGAAAATGCAAATAACTCTCTCAAGCTCCCACCCACATCCGGCCAAGGAATATAAAGCCATAGAATTTACATAATTACAGCAACAGAACATTCTAACATAGTCATTGGCTACTCTAATCAAGACCCTATATGACCCTGTATATTGGAATCTAACATTGGCTAATCCACTATCTCCAGAACCACCCAAGTTCAATGCATTACCTGTAAAGTCATCATCATGAGCATCATTATTTTGCTATTTTATTGGCTGACAGGTTTCATGCTGACAGTTATCAAAATTCTTTATGCCATTGGTTGCCAATCCTTAGGGTGGCCTTGGATGCTGCATCCCTCAGAGACAACCCAATTAGCAAATCATTTTTACATAGAGATTCAAACCCAGCTTTGGGAAAAAACCAGATACTCCAATCTCACCTCCCATGCTCCAAAAATCCCAGACAGTTTCCTAACCATGAGTAGCTCATTTTCCAACTCTCGTCTCGATACATGTTGCCAACACAGGTGCACATGTTGCCTACAAAAACTGAGCCCTAACTACTCCAAAATTATCATTGATGGCAACACCATCCCTGTCACCAAAAATTGTAAAACTCTTGGCTTCTATCTTGATGCCAATATCAACCTCAGTAAGCAAGTCAATTCAACCGCCTCCTCCACCGCCTACACAGGAAAACTAATTCGGGCCTGCAGACCTTTTCTCTCTACTAATAGTTGCCTTACACTAGCGAGAGCCCTCATACAGTCTAAGTTAGACTACTGCAACAGCCTCTACCTAGGTGCCAACCAAGCTATAATTAGTAAACTCCAAGTCATTCAAGACAATGCGCTACAAGTAGCACTAAACATTCCTAGGCGAGAGCATATCTCTGACACTAGAATCACATGAAAATAGCTTACCATCCAACAAAGAATTGACCTAAAAACTCCCTGCCTCACATACAAAGCCCTCAACCACTTACCCCCCCACCTTACCAATAAATTCACCTGGAAGCAGTCCATCAGAACTACTAGATCCTCCAACACCCTATGTCTCATGGTGCCCAGATTTATCTCTAAAAGAGCCGGAGGCTCGAGCTTCACTGTCCTCGCCTCCCAACGTTGGAACTCCTTGCCACTAAACAATAAGTCGGCCAATTCCTTCCAGTCCTTCAGGAAACTTGCCATTGGGTGGCTATTGGCACGAAGTCAATTAGTATGTTAGACACAGCTACTATCTGTATATACTGTACATGTATAATTTATGTCTTTAATGGTTGTCTTCATTGCCACTGCCTGTACTCTGTATATAACCCTTGCTAAAAAGTATCACTGTTAATTACCATGTATTGTGCTTTGTTACCTGTACCAGCGCCCATTTACTCCCGGGTCCGGAGCGCTATATAAATAAAATAAACAAACAAACAAACAAGGCCTGATTACAATTGGCGATAAATCTTTTCCCGCCAACTTTTCAACTATGCAAAATGATGAGGTTGGGCCTGGAGTGGAGGATTTACCTCCAGAAAAAATCCGGGAGGTGAATCCTCCCAATCCCTGCCAAAAAAACAGCAGATTCGGCAGAATGACTGCAGGAATTCATGGGAGGAATAGCTGTTTTAGAAAAACATGGTCAAGGCCCTGTGAGCAGAAAATTATTTCTTGTATTTATTGGTCTTACCAATTCATTCTACCGCAGGTGTAGTGGCACTAAATTGTCATTGGGGGAACTGTGTAGACAAATTAGCTTTGTATGTTTGGCAATGCTAAAACATGGATTCTCATGTATCTTTAGATGAAAGCTCTGTGTATTCCTC
Organism: Ambystoma mexicanum; assembly: GCF_040938575.1. Lineage (NCBI taxonomy): Eukaryota > Metazoa > Chordata > Amphibia > Caudata > Ambystomatidae > Ambystoma > Ambystoma mexicanum. The sequence continues at coordinate 747,770,821 of NC_090935.1, forward strand.
TATTTATCGTCTGGAAAAAAAATATATTATTGCATATCTAGTTTCTAGTCCTGGAAAAAGCAGATTCTCATAGCTTCAGCTAACACCATCCTATCCTCTCTTCTTTCCTGCCCTTGGTTGTCATTTGTTTTCTAAGCAGAAGTCAAAAGGAATACTCTTAATAAAACTAATAAAATGTGTAGCTTCGAATGGGAGCCTTGTCTCAAAATGGTGGTACCCTTGCGTAATGTTACAAACTAAATTCAACAAAATGTTCTAATATATACACTGTTTAGCTATAAATGCCTGTGTAGACAGCAATTTAAGGCTCCCTGAAGTGAAGCAAAACTAGTTCTGTAAAGAGTGGCAAAACTAACTATAGTCTACTTGTGTCCATTTTCTTATTTGAAATGTTTGTTCCTGCACCACCACATTGGTTCTCTATACATGCATGTACTTGTGCTGTGCATGTACTCCAGAATGTGAGTTGGATGACGCCTTCATTTTGCCATGTACAATTATGCCATCGGAAGTGCACAGTGCAAGTGCTTCTGCCAGTGTGGAAAGATGATGAGCTGCATGTCTACACCTTCCTCTGGCTCATATGGGTGCTGCTTACATGTTGCCCGGATGTTTCATTCACTCACGTTCACTGGCTCTTTAAAATCAGCTGCTTCCCCCTCAAAAATTACACAAGCATGATTTTGACAAATTGGATTCTGCCTTGCAGAAGTACAAGGAAGAGTAGGGGCTAAATTGCTCAGTCAGTGCTCACACTGCTACAAACCAAGGGCCAACACAATCATAAAATTAAAACAGGCACAGTTAAGAAACGTGCCTCCTTTGCCTTTTTTGGTAACCTGGGCCGTGGGAGGCTATGCTCTTAATAGGGGTGTGAATGTGATTCAGTACTGACCTAAACATCAAAATATTACAGTCCAAAATAAAGGGAATATCCAATCAAGGCTCTATATAAACATGGATATACTTTAACAAAACACACCATCTGCAAAAATAACTAAAGCGAAAATCACTACACAAAACCCATCCCTGAGGAAATAGCAGAGAATAAGCAAAGATAGCATAATGCCACACTTTGAGTCATGAATCAGGGGAATACTAGGGGTTTAAGGCAAATAAACCACAAAGTTCTTAAAAAGGGTGTTTCTTGGATGGAAAAGCTGCAAAAGTGACCTAACCAGTCTCTACGGCCCAGAGCTGGACCATGCGGCCAGTAAATAGTCAAAAGTACCTGTTTGCAGTTCTTCCTCTGGGCAGTTTGATTGCAATGAACCAGGTTTTGTACAAGTTGCTCAAACCTTGTTAGAGTATTGTGCATCGTAGTTGATCCAAAAGAAGAGCAGGAGTCGAGCCTGGCTGAATATGGGCACATGGGTGATGCTGGTCAAAATGTGTACCGGAGTCGGATCGAAGTCGAATAGGTTTGAGACTGGTGTATCTACTGGTTAGAATCGATGAGTTATGTGTTAAAAGAACTGACCTTGATATTCCATTATCTGGTTCAACTAGGTGCCAGTTCGAGGTCGAGCAGGATCGAGTCATTTGGTAACAGCCTGGAGGGAGTTGGTGAGCGATGTCCTGGAGGTTTAAGTTGAGATCCAGCAAGGAACAGTTGATTCAAGGCAGACAGATGATGGGCTCAGCTCAGCAAGATTCAAGGTGACATCGGTGTGGTTCGATTAGTGCATGCACCTTCGATCGAAGAGTTCACGGGCAGTAGCTGTCTGGTTCTAGGCTGCGAGCAGGTGCCATGCCTGGTCGAGGCAGAAGTATGTTGTGGTTCAAAATTATGCTTAGAGTGGTGATTATCATGAGGGCCACCAGTGTTAGTTTGATCATCCAGGTGATGGTGAGGATGCTGGTGATTGGATGCAAAGATAGGTTCGAGCAATTCGAGGTGGCATTCGAAGATCGCTGTTTGAAGGAGTCACCCAAGACATTGTCAACTGTTGATAGGTTTGAGGGCTTTAAAACAGACTTGAATCATGGTTCGAAGTAGTTGTACTGGAGAACAGAGGAAACCTGCTTTGCCTGGTCCTCTTGTTGCTGTGAGTCCCAATCCAGAGGATCAAGGGTAAGTTGTTGTCCCAGTTCTAGTTCTCCCAAGCACTATGGAGACTGTTCTATAACTGCAGGAATCCTACTACACATCGAGGTCCTGGCTACTGTTGTGGCTGGCAGACAGCTAGGTCTTGTCCCAGCAGCAAATCACTCCCAATAATCCCTGGGGATCGTTAGAGGATAGAGCTTGCCTCTTCTTTGGACACTTAGTATTCAGTTCACTGGCTGAGGACTTTGGAGACATCAACTCATGCAACTGAAGTAAAATAAAATATTCTTGAAAGGTTGAAGCCCAAAAGATGTTTCTGAGATGATTCAAATAAGTGGTGGGAGACCCTTTTTTTAAAGGACTATGTCTGCAGGTGATTAGACTAAAGCTAGGCTGTCTTACTGATCCAATCCCTGTCCTTAAAAGTAGTGGACATTGCCCTTCTGACATCACACCCAAGCTTGCTCCAGATGAAGTAGAAGGGACAGGAATGAGGGAGAGTGAGGCAGAGAGAAACCAGATTGTGGAAGTATTCCTCCACTGTACACAGCCCTCCTGTGTACTCAGAATGTATATCTAAATATAGCTAATTGAATTTATCTGAAAAATGAAAACATCTTGTACCTCAGTAGTGCCTTAGACAAAGTCAACAGAAATACATTGTGGCAGTTGCTGAGGGAGTTGAACTGTCCAGACGATCTGATTCACCTCTATAATGCATAAAGATAATGAGGTGTTTTTAAGCTCAGGCTCACATGACACTAGCAGCCACGGTTTCCAATAGAATGTGGTGCACGGCAAGTATTAGCTCATTTATTGTTCTCCTTTTATATTAATGGCTTAATTCAGCCCCCTAACGCCTGTGACATAGATGCTCCTCGCCTTGGCTCCAAGTTGATTTCAGAGCTGGCATATGCTGGTGATACAGTGTTGCTTGCCCGCTCTATCTATGCCAAGGCTCATAGCTGCCTATCTAGAATTCATGGGGAACTCAATCTTTCAGTCAATGTTCTAAATCGGCTATGATGATGTGTTCAGCAGCCCAATGTAATAAAACAAATCAAGAATTCCCACATTTTGGATTAAAAAGAAGATCAATGTGGTAGAATCCTTTGAATATTTAGGAGTCACATTTAGGAATAATTTGATGGGGAAAGGTCAGGTCATGAAACAATAAAAAATAATGGTGCATGATATAGAGGGAATACAGCGCTTTGCTAAATCATTTAAGGTCCACTTGGTTCAGATATGTCTGAAATTGTATAAGGCCAAGCCCAAAGCAGTAGCTTTATATGGTAGAGGAATCTGGGGGTTCTCAAAATATTGTAAACTAAGAACTGTGAAAAATTGCTACCTAAAGTGTATATTCGGTATTTGCCCTTTGGGACCTAATTTCACAGTTCATGCAGAAGTGAATGTGCCTTTTATCGAGAATATTCCTGCTTTAAAACCAGCTTTATTTTGTCTAAGAATATGGGGGAACAAGAAAGCAAGCATTATGAGGCTAATTCTGAACCACATTTTAGCTTCTGGAGTAAGCTCATTTCCAATCCCCTGGTTTATTCATTTTCTATTGATAATGCTTGCTCAACCCTCGGACATCAAGGCGCTGTTGTATGTTAGGCTGTGAGGAGATCGAATTAAGGAAACCAAAGACCAGGAAACATTTCACGTTTTGCAAATGTCAGATGTCAGACTATATACTTTGGCCTGAATATAAAGGTGAACGTTTTCTCATCATGAGTGGACGGTTTCATGCAGTACAACTTAGAGCTGTTATTGAGTCCTGGACTCTTGGGTATCGGTACAACTGTAGATGTCTATTAGCAGTGCCCCAAAGGAGGACTTGTTCCATTTATGTTTTTTTTGTCCAGCATATATTTACCAAGAAGACGATTATTGATTCCTGCGTTGCGGTCATTCAATTATAACCATTGCAAACCTGCTTTGTTTCATTTGTTATTGACTGAGACTCATCTTACTTACATACTCCTTTTCATCTTTTTTTAAGATGTGTACTAATGATTATACATTCTTTGATGAAATAACTGTATTATTTAGGGCAATTTAAGTGTGTTCTGCTGAACCAAAACAAGAGAAAGCTTGTCTTGTTTCAATGGAGGAAGATTACTGTCGTTTTTTAATGTACATGTATTTTCTACATTTTAAACGTGAATTAGGTGGAATGATGTGTTGTTCTTGTTGATGTCAGTTTTATGGAAATGATTTCCAAAATAAACTTTATGAACTGAACTGAACATTTCCCATGGTATATACCTTTGCAGCTCCCAAAATATAGGACCTCCCAAAATATAGAACCATAAGCACAATTGAACAAGTTGCCAGACACAATATATGACTCCTAATGAATGTCAAACTCTTCTTGCCGCATTTCAAATTTCTGCTCCCCTGTCGGAATCATACCCTCTCCCATATTGAGAGTGAAAGCACTTTTATTCACAGTTCTCGGAACACTACATTCCTACCTAGGAAATGTCCTCCCACGGCTGCATGCCTGGTCATTGGAGTGGGCCTCGCATGCCTAGACGTGGGACCCCATCTGCTGGGCCTAGGGACTCTAGCTACTCCTTACTGATGACCTCCAATGAGGCCAAAACATGTCTAGGGATGCTTGTGGTCTTGTGCTGAAGGGATGTGGCCTGACAGTTTTGGCTGGACTGCTGCTTTTTTTAGATGGGACCAAGCCTATTTTGCATATGGTCTTTCCCCTTCTGTAATGGCTTAGCAGGCTGAAACACAATGATCTGGAGGGTTTCCCAGGGCTGTGCTCCTGGTTATGATTTCTTCAAACCCTTCCAGCCATCAACTTTTGGTTTTGCTTTCGTCATTGGATAAAGGGGATTTTACCACATACCCCCAACCTGAAAATCTTGCAACACCTTCAAAGCCAGCTGCGTTATTTACAGCTCAATCGTACTTAGTCAGCAAGCCCTCTCTTCCAGGCAGTCGGAGACCTATCCACAGCCACATGATCATAAAACTGGAACTTCAACCTTTTCCAGAAGCCGTGACCATGCTCTCAAGTGCCTCCTGCTAAACAACAGGCTGTGGAGAAATCTCAGACAATGTATCATCCTATACCCCTCTTTTTGCAGCTTGGATGAGAAGTAAAATACATGTTCTCTTTCAACAGCTTCTCCCACCACAATGGGAACCAACCTTTCCTACAGAGGCTCCAGCCCTGTGCATTGCAGGAGTATCCCAGCATGTTGGATGCACCGGTTAGAAGAGCAGACGTGTCTAGGGTCTGGTCTCAATTCTGATAAGGGCTGCTACACATGCCCTCATCCAGTGTCTGAGCCCTCTGCCCCACACATCGGGTCTAGAACACTAGGATTCTTCGCTGCACGCATGCACACCATACTTATATTACCCTCGTGAACTTTGGTTTATTCTTTGGTTTGCTAATATATCATGTATGTGTGTACTGGTGTTTTCTATGCATTACATGTTTGCCCCTGGCATTCAGTGGGAGGTCTGTTCTCATCATCTTATCATACTCTAGTAGATAAATAAAGCAGTCTGAGAAGTATGCAGAGCCAGTGTTAGCGCTGGCAGCGGTTCGCCACTCAGATGCCCCCCGGCACCAAATGCCCAGTTTGCATCGAAGGCGACTAGCAGTAACTGTGTCAGGGAACTATGTTACTGGTTTTGCCCCCAATATGCATGGCAGGAGTTTACTTAAACACATTCATGCAGCATCGTCAGGGTGGCGGTAGTCCGATAACGTCTTGAGCATTTGAGCATCTTAAACTATATCCATCGCATGCCAGTCCTTCGAGAGGTGGTCTGTTAATGAGACGTTCGCCAAATTTACCAACGTCTTGAGAATAACTTCTTAGCCCAAAATGTCATGCAGCCGATACTGAAAAAGCTATCAGCCCCTTCATCAAAATGACCACCTCCCTTACAATGCAGCTGCCAGCATTGTAAATAGTGTAAAGTCGCTCAGTCATCGCTCCTGTGTTTCCCCTTCAATACATGTGGGATGTGAGTCCTGAAATGACTTTAAGAAAACATATTGCCCACGGAAGATATTTTATAGGCACACTTCGAACTATTACTGTATGTCATGGCCAAACATTCCGCTATTCCGTGTCATTTGACTATCAGTTCAGCGGGATGACACAAAGGCATTCTATTATAAGGATCTGCTGGTGCAAGAAGCTGCATGCAAAGAAAGTGCCATTTAAAGCTATAACTATGCTCTGAACCCAGCAATGCCTTCAGAAATCATTGTGATGTGACATGGTAAAGACCTCGAAAGTTCAGCACATGAGGAAATGAGCTCCAGGGCGAGGCTGGGAAGCACCGCGCTCCACCATCAGCAGCAATGATTTGTAAACCTCATCTTGCAGAGCAGCCCGTGTGAGACTGAGGTAATAGAGGGTCTGCTGCAACGCGCGCTGCTCCGGAGCTGCCAACATGTGCGTGCAGTGAGGGACTGTGTGCTCTGATCAGGATTAATGCGTCGAGACGCTGATCTGGGCTCTAAAAGATGGAGCAGGGGGGAGCAAAAGTAACAAGCATTGGCCAATGCCAACAGTTTGGGCTTTTGTCTAGGCATGAGAAAGGCACTTGCCAAGCACAGCCTTAGTGATATTAACTGACCATTGATGGTAGCAGGTGCAAACTATTGCAAGTAACTGGGTATCTTATACTAGTACCTGGCAAATGCCTATTACTTGTAACCAAGCATGGCTTTGCCAATACTTGTTTTTATCAGAACTTCAGTGAATGACGCGCAGAGTGGTTATAAATCAAGTGGCTGAAGCCAACCTGGTTAAGGCATTTTTATTACACCAGTAGCAGGTTTACAACTACAAGAAGTCATTCAATCTCGGAAGACTGCTTTGAAAAAACACTGGCATGCACTTTGAGTGCAACTTTTGATCGTAAGACTTGATTAAAGAGAGCTGAAATACTTCCAATTAACAGGTGTTTCTATGGGAAGGGGCAGGGAGATTAGCATGGTCATGGGAAGTCGATGGGCCGCATAAAAAAGAAGGCGGTAACCAAGGCGCTATTAGTGCAATGTTTGCGGCTGGTATTTTACCGATTCCGCCTTGGTGAATGGGGGAATTACCGCCCCATTCCAAGGTTGGTGGGCGGTAATTCCCCATTCACCAAGGCTCAATGGGAATGGGGAAAGAGCAAATAACGGTACCGCTATTAGCGGTACCGTTATTTGCCCTGAAGTCCCTCAGCGGGTCCCGTCCTTAACGTGTGGTCTGGCCACAGGTTAAGGACGGGACCCACTGAGGGACCTTGTAGTATGGCGCTAAGGGATTACCGGCACTGGTGCCCTTATCGGTGCTGGTAATCCCTTAGCGCCATCCGTGTAATGAGGCCCAATGAGTTGGCAAATAACCACACAACACCTGCAGGCCGTGTGCCCCTCCTCATGTGCCATTTCTCCCTATCTGTACTGTAACACAATAGTTTAGTCTTTTAGGTGTTGCAAGTGGCACTTAATAGCCCAAACTTAAAAGGACAGGCCCTGAGAGTCATCTCATGGCACCGTCAGCTGTGCCCTTAGCTAGAAATACTTCCCGGGAAAGTCAAGAGCCCTTTCTGAAAGTACAAGACTGCACAAGGGGTTAAATATTAAGCAGTGGTGGAAGTGTAACACAAGAAGTAGTGGAACCGTCACTCTGACCGGGATGTGGCATGAAGCGCAGCATGTGGCCATTTCAATTTCTCGCTCATTTTCAGCGCTCATAAAGCAAAGTGTCTGGTCCGGGCAAAGCAGAAACGTGATCCTCGCCTTGCAGTATGCTTGATGAAGTCGCTCCTAACGCCTATTCTTTTATTTGAAAAAGAAAGTGCCCAGGAACAGTTTCTTTCCAAAATAAAAGTATAGGAATGGTGAAAGTGCAAAAATATAAAAGTATAGGAGCACCGCTGCCATCGGCTCCTGCTGACTTTGACCACTAAAATAGAACAACACGCTGGGGCAGCCAGGGCGTAGCAGACAAAACAAAAAATGGGGAAGTGGGAAGTTCCTCCTTCTGTTACAAAAAAAGATAAGCATCACTGATTCAAGTGCTCTCTATGCTGTGTTGAAATATTCTTCAGATTGTGTAGCCTTTCGAACATGTTAGTCTTTTCTTGTATTAATGAATATTAAGGCATTCTGTAGACAAAAGCGTGCCAACGATGCCAACGGATAGGCTGTGCTAGGACATAGTGGCACTTATTTAAAACACTGCGGCACGAAACTATATTGTCTTTGTGGTTTTCAGTGATGTATTGATAGAATGTTATATCGCACTTAAGGGTATGAAACTATATCGCCAACAAAGGATTACATACGTATTCCTCGCCAGTGTGAAATGGATGGTTGACAATAGTTTGCAGCGAATTGCATTTCCACCATATTTGACCACTCTCGTTTGGCGCAGGTAAACAGGTTACGCTTCCTGCAGTACAGGCATCAAACAGTTGCGGGTATAAAACATTTGAATTATCTTAGACGCTGATGCTGGAGCTGTCCCGAATAAATTGCCATGTAAATAACCAACACAGTAAACGAATAAAATATAGTCGTTCGTTTTTAGCTCGTCTGCGATATTACCGAATGGGAACACGGATATGACATGGAAAAGCTATAAATCCTTCGTAAGTGGCAACAGTCATATTGGGCAACACCAATTTAGGATCAGGCTAATCAGTGCTGAACCCACGGCGATAAAAGCTGCAGTTTACCATGTCTGTAGGGAAGCACTGATATCCATTGAGGGCTGACAAACTTTAAGGCCTTGCAGACAGTTGCACACGCTGCTATGGTGCTCGGAGCGAGCGCCGAATTCTTTTCTATTTTGTTTTTCTTTTATAATTGTCTTCTATCCTGTTTTTTTATTACGATTTGTTCCTCGATGCATACGTATGAACATGTGTTTAATGCAAGTATGTACCCACATACTGCATAACAATGCACAACAAAGTAAAAAAAAAACAAAAAAAAAAACCATTCCTTTAAGGCCCTGCCTCTAGTGTCCGCAAGCCGGTTTTGCAATGGTGTCCTATATGAGAAGTGAAGGCTCCTTGTTTCACATAATAACGAAGGCAAACAGAAATCCCAGTGCACAGCGTGAAATATCAGGACTGGCTCCAGGTGGCAAGCAAAACATAGGTTCACTTTCTGTCACCTGGAGTGTAAAAGTCCATCATGACAATATCACCAACAACAAAAAAAGAAACAGGAAGTCAGTTTCTGAACACAATAAACCAATTAAAACCCATAACATTAGACAGTTTAACCGATGAAATCCCCCCAAGTTCTAGCCACCGAAATGTTGCACTAGCCAGAAATGTTTTGCTAACCCGACTAAAGTACTATATCTTCGTTGTGCTTTTATGATTGTACAAATATGAACATATTGCGACTTAATCAGTGGTATGTGACCTTTGGCCCTCCCTATGTTTTAAACTACAAATACCACATCACCAGCCAGCATAGTCAATGGTTTGGTGCACTGGGATCATGGGAGTCAAAGCCAAGAGTGCCACATGCTGCAGACCCCTGAGTGATGAATGTGGTATAATGGCATGGGTGCTTTGTTCAGCAGCTAATCAAGGTTGCCACTAATGTGTTCCTCTGGTACTAAATAGATTCAATAGTTTAGCGGGCTGAACATTCCTGTTGAGATGTATGTTCATTTATTTTATTTTATTTTTGCATTTATAGCAGCACCCGAGACCCTCAGGTATCACGGTGCTAGTTACAGTAATTGTTAAATGACAGTTTACAGGGTGCAAGACAAAGCATACTAGTTACAACATGTGAAACGGACTAGAAGGCATACTTTGGCAGAGCCACGCCTCATGGTAAAGGGGGCTACTACGGGTGTGCAGGTGAGCATAAAAACAAGGTGAAGGTAGGTGTAGGTGAAGTCTCGGGAGGATAGCTCAGGGGCAACGCACTCGCCTTGGAAGCAAGACAACTCTGAGCAACACAGGTTCCATCCCCGGTTCCGCGCTTAGAAACCTCTGGGCATTAAGCATGTTATAAATAACAGATTACAATTTACAATCTGGCAAAGCTGCTCCTAATGGTACGGGGGCTACTTTAGGTGTACAGGTGAGCATGAGCAACAAAGTAAAGGTAGGTGTAGGGTAGGTGTATAATCTAGCAAAGCTGTGCCTCATGGTACGGAGGCTACTTCAGGTATACAGGTGAGCATAACATCAAGGTGAAGGTGGTTGTACAATCTGGCAAAGCCGCGCCTCGTGCTACAGGGGTACTTCAGGTGTACAGGTGAGCATGAGCAACAAAGTAAAGGTAGGTGTAGGGTAGGTGTATAATCTAGCAAAGCTGTGCCTCATGGTACGGAGGCTACTTCAGGTATACAGGTGAGCATAACATCAAGGTGAAGGTGGTTGTACAATCTGGCAAAGCCGCGCCTCGTGCTACAGGGGTACTTCAGGTGTACAGGTGAGCATGAGCAACAAAGTAAAGGTAGGTGTACAATCTAGCAAAGCTGTACCTGATGGTACGGGGACTACTGCAGGTATAGAGGTGAACATAACAACACGGTGAAGGTAGGTATACAACCGGGCAAAGACGTGCCTGATGGTACAGGGGTACTTCAACAACAAGGTGAAGGTGGGTGTACAATCTGGCAAAGCCACACCTCGTGGTATGTTGGCTAGCACAGGGCTGAAAAATGTCAAGTCCAGTAGTTACAGGTAAGTTAGATACATAGACATACAAGAAGTGGTGGCACAGTGTCATGTTGGTGCCATCCCAGTGGTGGGAACATTCCTGTGGTGGCTTCACTCCCACCAATGACAGATCATTTGACCTTACTTCTTCAATGAATTGCGAACACGCATTACATGAAATAGCGAGGTATTAAATAAAAGACATGTCAGATGTTAAAATGCAGAATTTTGCAGGTATTTAGCTGTACTTGATGAGCTTGGTGTATATTAAGGATTATTATCTCTGAATGTTGTGGTGTGCCAGAACATTTTAATTTTGGCAACAGTTTATTATTGCGACTCAAACTAGTTCACGCAAACTCTGAACCTCATGAACATTTGCCAAGTTCCCCGTCACCACACTTTCTGAACATTATTTGTGGTTTGGAAAAATACATTAAGTTACTTTGCCCACTGCTTAAATAAGTCACATATGTCAGATATTCATGATCAGTGTAGAGTAAATAGAGGAAATTTAGAGCAGTGGTGTCCAACGGCAGTCCTCGAGGGCCGCAAACCTGAGAATTTTTCAGGATATACCTCAAGAAAATGCCCATACACCCTAGAATCATTGCATACACATTTATCACATGAATATTAATTATGAATACCACGAAAATCTGAAATATAAAGCTTTGCCAACAACAATGGTCAGCAACTGGGTGAACCCATTATGGACTGTGCCATCAATCTTTTGTTATAAGTTCTTACATTATAAATATTAATTTCCATCAGAATCATGAAACCCAAAGCAGCATCAACTTTTCTTTATATCAGAACACATGCTTTTATCGGAAGAGCACTTTTTGGGCGGCTTATAACTTCGCTCTCCCTGGACGGATCCTCACCAAACTTTGCAAAAAAAGCATTTGGGTCACTCTGAATTTTTATGCAAAGTTTGGTGAAGATTCGTCCAGGGGGGGCAAAGTCATAGGGGGGGTCCCAAAACTTTTTTTTTCCCATAGACTGAATGGGAAAACATTTTTGCTCGCGTCTACAGCCCAAACCGCTGGACGGATTTTCATCAAATTCAGACCAGGAGCAGCAGCTTAGTCCCGAAAGCGTGATTTTGCAAATTTGGTGAAAATCCGTCCAGGAGTTTTTTTTAAAATGACCAAAAAGTAGGTAAAAAAAAAATAGTGATATCTGTGTTCGGTCCGCGGACACACTTCCCTGTTCACTCCGCGGACAGGGTCCTGATTGGCCAATCGGCTTGCGTGATGTTCGCGGACATGCAACGTGTTCGCTGATTGGACGGCGTGGAGCGTGAAGCACGTCAGATTTTCGGTAGCGCCCGCCATCTTGGATTCGCGGTCGTCCGCGGAAAGCGCGGTGAAACTTTGTTCAAAATTTGTATTTAGTAGAGTGTGTTGGTGTGTAGGAGTGTTTGGGGAGGATGGGAGTGTACGAGATAGGATGAGAGTTGTGTTTTTTATGTGTTAGACGTTCTTTTTGTGTTTGATTTGTCTGCGGACATCACAAGTGTTCTGAAATGTTCTAAATAAACTGAATGGGGGGTGTTCTGAGGACTCAATATGTGTCCGTTTTGTTTGCAAGCAAACTGAAACTGTTCTAAGAACACTCGCAGTGTCCTGAGCTGTTCTCAAATAAACAAAATGGGGGTGTCCTGAGGACGCTGTCCGTATTGTTCGTTGTCAAGTTGAATATGTTCTAAGAACACTCGCGGTGTCCTGAATTGTTCGCAAATACACAAAATGGGGGTGTTCTGAAGACGTTGTCGAACACTCGCTGTGTCCTGAAATGTTTGCAAATATGAATGGGGGTTGTGGCTGACAAGTTGAATGTGTTCTAAGAACGCTCGCGGTGTCCTGAAATGTTCGCAAATGAAAAAAATCGGAGTGTCCTGAGGACACTGTCCATATTGTTCTCTGTCAAGTTGAATGTGTTCTAAGAACACTCGCGGTGTCCTGAAATGTTCGCAAATAAACGAGATGGTGGTGTTCTGAAGACGTTTCTAAGAACACTCCCGGTGTCCTGGAATGTTCGTAGGGGGTGTCCTGTAGGCGTAGTCCGTATTGTTCGCTGGCAAGTTGAATGTGTTCTAAGAACACTCGCAGTGTCCTGAAATGTTCGCAAATGAACAAAATAGGGGTGTCTTGAGGATGCTGTCGGTATTGTTCTCTGTCAAGTTGAATGTGTTCTTAGAACACTCATGGTGTCCTGAAATGTTCGCAAATAAACAAAATGAGGGTGTTCTGAGGACACTGTCCGTATTGTTCATTGTCAAGTTAAATGTGTTCTAAGAACGCTCGCGGTGTCCCGAAATGTTCGCAAATAAACAAGATGGTGGTGTTCTGAAGACGCTTCTAAGAACACTCACGGTGTCCGGGGAATGTTCGTAGGGGGTGTCCTGAGGGCGCTGTCCGTATTGTTCTCTGTCAAGTTGAATGTGTTCTAAGAACACTTGCGGTGTCCTGAAATGTTCGCAAATAAACAAAATGGGGGTGTTCTGAAGACGTTTCTAAGAACACTCCCGGTGTCCTGGAATGTTCGTAGGGGGTGTCCTGAAGGCGTAGTCCGTATTGTTCGCTGGCAAGTTGAATGTGTTCTAAGAACACTCGCAGTGTCCTGAAATGTTCGCAAATAAACAAAATGGGGGTGTCCTGAGGACATTGTCCGTATTGTTCGTTGTCAAGTTGAAAGTGTTCTAAGAACACTCATAATGTCCGCGGACATTAAAATTTTCCATAGACCATAGTTGAAATGTTTGACTCTATGGATGTGATATGCTGCGGTGGTTGTTGCCAGGGCATAGAGTCTTGGGTGCATGGCCATCTGGCCATGCACCCAAGACTCTATGCCCTGGCAACAACCACCGCAGCATATCACATTCATATTTGCTTATAACTTTGGGTGAAAAACAAATGTATAAGGAGCAAAGGTCTTAGATACTATAGATGTGATATGCTGCTATGGTTCTCCTTATTATTGTATACTTACTGTTTGGTCTAGTAACGGGAGTCCATGTTTTTCTTGTTCATTTCTGTGATAAAAGAAAATAGCATGTTAGTATTAGTATTTTGTAATGACTTATTACATTGTATAATCAATATACTTTTTTTTTTTTGGACCCTCATATTTAGTAGATTACAAATCAGAGTACTGTGCAATTTGCTCAGTTTCTGTATTTGTTGCTAAAATCATTGGGTCTGTGGGAGAAAAAAAAATCCATGTTGGATTAAAAAAAAACCCTTTTTCTGTTATGCTACAGTTTATTTGTTTGTTTGTTTTCAGTGTTCACTTGTTCTTTCTGGGTAATGCTTTATACTTTGGCTTGTTGTATTTTTTTGGAGCAGTAACATATTATTTATTTGTTTTGATATTATAGAATGTTGGAGCAGTTATATACCAATTGGCGTATTCTGTCTATTTTTTTGATATATTTTAGTGGTATTGATTTATCTATTTGGATATTGTTAAATTTTGGGACAGTTAGATACCAATTGGCGTCTTCTAACTGTGTATTTTTTGGTCTAATTTAGTGGTATTCATTTATCTGATTAGTTGTTGTAGAATCTTTGAACAGTTAGATAGCTTATGGAGTATTCTAACAGTTTATATTTTTTTGACACAAGTTTATTTTGGGTTTAAATACAGTTTAGTTATCAAATTTTGGTTTTAAGAACATCAAATAAGCGTTTGTAAACTTTCCTGGTAATTTCTGCTTTAGAGTAATGGTACTATCATTACATTCAAACCATCCACATTTCTTTTTTATATATGCAGTGTAGTGCCATGAATTGGTTGTGGCTCCTGCGTGGTAGATTATACCTATTGTTGTGAAGGTTTTCTTACCAAGTGATATTTGACCATGTGTGAATCCAGTCAGCTTGCAGTTGTTTTTGGTACCATCTGCATTGTAACGTAGAAGCATTAGTATTATGTATTTACTATGTGTTTGTATTACTAACATGGAGCGATTATCTGAATTGCAGGTAGAGCATAATCTACCATGGTTTGCATGTTGTACAAGTCGCTGAAATGGAATGGATTCACAATTTGGTATTGATATATATATGAAGCGTTCATTGGGGATTTCTTCTTGTGTCACATTGTTGCAGAGAGTGCATCTATGTTTCCACATGTATGAAATCTGAAAGATTTCATTTATAGGTATGTTTTTGTTTTCCAGTACTTGTAGTAAGTACATTAGAAATTATTGTGGATCTTCCTGTGAATTTATAGTGAATTTCACCATTCCAGCACAGTAGTCCAATTGTTGTCTTATTCCAAAAACACTATACGTGTTGTCAGGATTGTTTGCTGCATTTCTGTGAAGTACTAACATTTGCAAACACAATGGGTCTGTACTGTGTAAGTAAATGTTGTCAACAATTGGTGGTAATTAAAATAGAATATTCATTGCTACATTTGCGTAGCAACTTTCACCAACTATATTTGAGAATTTAAATGGTCCAGGTAGTTCTGTATCTAACTGCTTTTTTGGAGTTTGTCTTCTTTCTTTAAAGAAGTACTTGGTTTACTTTCCCTAATTGATTCTTTTTTGCTTGTGGTACTTGATGAAGTATTAGTTTCTTTTACTCTCTTTGGGGGCTTTGCAGTGACATCCTGTTGCATTTGTCTTTGATTTATTTTTCTTTCATAACGTTTTACTTTTTGTGGAACAAAATATGTGTTTAGGTGGGGGGTGTATAGTGAGCGAAGTCTATTGTATTGTAAAATGCAAGAAATATCAGCGTTTATTTTATTTGCATCAAAGTTGATTAGAAATAGACCGTCAAGTGTACGTAAGCGTGATAGTGCTACATAGCTCATGCCTTCTTTAAAGACTGTGTTACCAATATCTATCATTGCTTTGTCTAGGGTAAGACCTTGTGATTTATGAATCGTGACTGCGTATGCAAGAGTTAGAGAAAATTGTTCTCTGCGTACATACATATCTTTGAAGAGAAGGAATCTAGCTGTTGAGCGTCCTATCCTTTTTACTTCTGAAAGTTTGTCAAAGAGTATATTGACATACTGAATTTTGTTGTCGTGTAGGTATGTTTGAAAGCCAACAACTGTACCCAGTGCTCCATTAACTAGTCCTTGGTCCACGTCAAGGTTACGTTTAAGCATTACTCTGCAATTTAAGGATAATTTTAATATCTTTTCAAAGCCTGCTGTGTTTGAGATTGATTTTTCTAAACTATTTAGTCTTGTTGTGGCTTGGTCACACATGGGTAGTGTCATACCATGTACATCTAGTTTGTCTGTGGCGCTAATTTCCATGATTGGTTGCATTTCTTTACTTAGCATGATTTCATTGAATTTGAAACAGCTTGCAAGAGTTGGCATTAAGGCAATACAATTGACATTTTTGTGGGCTAATTGTTCCATAACATCTGTAGCACATGCATTATCGCCATAAAGTGCATTAATGTGCCGGGTTTTCAATATTGCTTCTGCTTCTTTAGAAAGTATACCAACTCTGATACTTTTTAAAATGTTGGCATAAGTGATATCTGCAGATTGCCGCATGTTTTCTGTTAATTCTCTGTATTGGAAATGTTGCCAAAGGTTGACATTTCCAATGCTACCAACAGTTTTACGGCAGAGTTTGTGTCCTAATGTTTTAAAAATAGGCTCACCTTTTACTGGTGTTAATTGAAGCAGATCTCAAAAAACAATAATGTGTTTTCCTACAAAGAGCTCTTCATAGTCTGTTTTGAGTACTTCTTGTAATCTGAGGTGAATCAAAGGTAACATCAGGTTGGAGACCATGCTCACTTCATCTATTAGTAGCATTTTCATTTGTTTCAATACTCTGCATAATTCCATTGCAGCTTCTACAAAAAGTTTGTAATAGTCTAATTTGTTCTGGTGTTCTACTGGTAATAGTAGTAATCGGTGTAATGTAACACCACCTATGTTTTAGGCAGCTAAACCTGTGGGGGCAGTGACAACAGCTGACAGTTTGTTGTTTGTCAATTGTTGAAGGAACTTACTAATGATTTTGATTAGGAATGTTTTGCCAGATCCAGCTTCACCACTGACGTACAGTAGTATAGGTTTATAATTATGGCAGGAACATTCTTTATTTTCATGTTTTACACCATGTGCAATTTGTTTTGTTACTTCTTGAAAAATGCTACTTTGCTCATTGTTTAGTTTTGATTGTAGTATAGTTAAGTCTTCCGTTTCTTCATACTGCCACATGGTGTTTTCTACTTCTATCATAGCTAATTCTGCCTCATTTATTATTAGTGGTTCTCCCAGTGGTTCTTGGCTTCCTGTTACAGAAGGTTGACTACTGTCAGGAGTGTCCTTATCTAGTTGGGCTTGGAGTTCTTCTTCTTGTTCATTGTGCAAAATTTTTTTGTACTGTGTAAAGTTTACATCAGTTATAGTGCTTTCATTTGCTTTGAAAGCATCCTCATATGAGTCATAGTTATCTAGTAATTGTTCTTCTTTTCTCCATGGTTTGAAGAGTTACAGGAGGGACATGTAATATACTTCTTTATGTTGAGGAGTCTTTAATGACAATTTGATATGATTAATTACATTTGTTTTAGTGAGTTTAACTAAGCTGCCTTCATAGTTTGTCACTCATCTATTTACCTTTTTTTCATCAGGTTTCATATTACTTTTGTATGTGTAGTTTTGGGCTATGTGGTATAGACACATGTTTTCCAAAGTATTACTTCTGTTTGGGTAGTATGTGTCCAATCAATTGTTTTTTAAAATGTCTTGGCTGTTGGGATCATGTTTGGCTATTGTTTCTATATCTTCATATGATTTTAGAACTCTTTTTCTAGATTTAGCTGGACCAAGACTTAGCCATACTATATTTTCAGATTTACCATACAATGCAGTATGAGTTAAACAATCAGCTGCTTCATATGATCCACATTCTCTATGGGTGAGCATTTTTATGCCCAAGCTGTATAATTTCTGAGATACTGTTTTATCTGATGACAGGTCATTCCAGAGGTCTTGGAGCTCTGTCTTTTCTGCTTCAGTTAAGTATGCTGTGACATATCGTGCAACTGCAGTAGAATTGTCTGCAATGTACTGCACATCTATGTTTGCATTCCATAAGTGGGCAATGATTGCATTATAATCATTGATATATATTTCTTCTTCTTTTCTTTTTATGTAATATGTATTTCTAGGTGACTTACCTTTAACACTATGTCTAACGGAAGACATGAGGTTGTTCACTTGACCTGTATTTGTAACTGGTCTAGGGAAACCAAATCGGCATTTGGTGTAGTATTTGCCTTTGTTTTTGTATTTGCGACGACAATATTTTCCACATTTGTGTCTTTGAAATTGTAAAATTTGTGCATGAAGATCACTATTTGTGGCTTCTGATGGAATTTCACAAGTGACATATTTTTCAATAAACTGTAAAACAGTGGCATCACTGTCTTGACCAAATTTAGGAGCATCTTTAATCCACAAAAGCATGTGGATATGTGGTGCTCCTCTGGCTTGGTATTCTTTTCTCCAAAAGAAGTGTTGCACTTCTCCAAGGGGAGGAACAGTTTTATTACAAATAAAATGTAGCATAGCAATGAAGCAATGGTGAAAATATCTTGAAACATTAACAGGATCCAAAGAACAAAGTTCTCCAGGTGTTAGTATATCTATGTTTGTTTTGTTTTTATTTGATATGCGTAGGAAATCATGTAAATCTTCCCATGCATATTCTGCACAACTTAATGTAACAAACCAAGTGGGTGGACCAAGGTTTCTGATCATACAACGTACATCTCCATGACGTTGAAACCAGTACTCTTTAGTACCACGCATATTTGCTAATAGATTTGTAATATTTGATTGTAAAACCTCATCCTTTTGTTGCACTTTTTCTAATAATTGTGTAGCTGTCATATTTTGAAAGTGTGATCCTGATTTTAATATGTGTGCAACTCCGTAACATAAAGTTGCTAGTTCACTTTCAAAGAGTAGGTGGAATATGTATTCTACATTTTGTCTAAATCTGGGATCTTCAGAATACATCCGTAATGAGCGGTATTCTGAAGCTGATATTTGAAAAGGTCTATCATCATACCTTCCTCCTTTGCCAGTAGGAAAAAGTAGAGCAAAAGCACGTGCTTCTATACTTTTTTCCCATATACTGATTGGCGATTCTTTTGTTTGACGCATTTGGTAAGCTTCCAGTACATCTTCTACGGTGTCATTACAGTGCAAAGGATGAATTGTATAATGGTCTAAAGTATTTGATATTGTAGCAGGATCTAGTAGCTCAAATTGACCAGCTTCTTGTGTTTCTTGAATTATTTCAATTGTATCTTTCAAGTTTTCTTCAATATTAATATCTTTGTAATATTCATTATTCTCTTTAAGATATTGTAAGGCGTGTCTAACTTTATGTAAATCTACCAGCTGTTGCCATATTTTTTTGTCTTTTGTAGGTACTCCATTTACTAAGATAATTAAAGATTGCTGTATTGGATGTTGCACTCCTAGAGTATGCACATTTTCTTTTAGATCTAATGGTAAATAATCTACTTTTCCATAAATGCCTTTTACCAATACAGAGGTAGGTAATTTTGCTGTGTTTGGTTGAAGGCGTATTATTGCTTGAAATGGGTGTACTGTTTGAATTATGATGCTCTCATATAAATTAAGTTGTTGTAGGGGTTTTGGTACTGGGTATAATTCCAAATTATTTGTGATAGCACGTGAAGGAGTTTGGTTGTTGTCAAGTTTTGTAGTGCAGTAACTGCAAAGTATTAAGGGCTCAGTTATTTCGTATTTGTTTTCTGCTACAAGGTAGAGAGCTAATTCAAACCATTTAGAATCTTCATTGTCTTCTATTTTGTATGATAGGTCTACCGTTTTTGTGTTACTTTTATAAAAAGTTCTACGGCAACATACACATACATGGTTTGGTAATTCAGCTGATGTACTTTTAAATTTTAGTATTTCTTTGTTGTATGTGTTTAGCAAAAGGTTGTAGAATGGTTGCTTAATTGGTTTAAAGCTATTTCAATCTGTAAATGGCTTTCACTTCCAAAATATTTTTTCTGGATATAGTGAATTTCTTCAAGTAGGTCTTTTGCTGTACCATGTAGAAGGTTGTTATTTAACTTTGCTAGTGCTAAAGCAGGACTTTTAGCATAGTACAGTTTATAGACTAGATTTCTTATAGTTGAATGATGTGTTGATTTCCTTTTGATATCATGGAAAGTGGTTTTGCAAGTAGGTCCTGTAATGCAGGCCAATGAATGTCCTCGTAGTCCTGTGTACTTGCGCACTGGACAGGTATCCATATTTTGCAGTAATTTAATTTTGATTTTGTCTTTGCTTTTTACATATTTATTGAGGAATTGGCGTAAAGATTTGAAACATTATTTGGGAATGTTACACATTGACGTGCATGGCCATTTGTACATTAGATGTTCTGATTCAGTTGAATGGAGGGGTAATTCTAAGTTTTCAGGGCATACTTATGTAAGGAGTACTTCTTGTTCCATAATGGTATTATTCACTTTTTCATAACCTCGACCACTGCTATGTATGGCAATTGTATTTGTTTGCTTTTGTTTGTACGCTTCTTCATTAAAATATGGTTCTGTGCTCGTAGTGTGATTCCATTCACCTCCGCAGATACTTAAGAAATTCTTTCTGTTGACATTTCGCTTATTGAGAAGTCTCTTTTGTAATTTAGTTATTAGTTTTGTTAGTGGTTTCATTTTGTTTAACAGTAAAATAAATAACTTTCTTTTCAGAAGAATTGCACTGTCCATCAACGCTTCTAAGATTAATTTCCTACGATAGGTTTTAAGCATTGAACCTGATTTCTCTCCTGTTTTTATAAGATTTTGAAGGACTTTGTGACGGTACATTTTGGCTAAAATACTTTTCTTGGTATGCTTACTTTGCACTATATTAAAATTTGAAGAAGTAGTTTTATCTGTAGTGATAGCTTATTTTCTGTTAATTGGTTTTTGGTTTGTTTTACATTTTGATAGAGGAGGCAAAGTTTTTGTACTTGAAACTTCTTGTGTTTCACTAAATGACTGTATTAGCTGTTTTGTTTCAACTTTTTTTACAAATTCTGCTAGAGATGGATGCTTATGTTGGACACTTTTATTTTCATTTGCTCTACTTTTGCGTTGCTTTCTACGGACTTGACTTTTGGTAGGCATTCTTTAGGGTCTGTTGAAAAAAATAAAGAAGATATGGGTTGGGGTGTTCTGGAATGTGTGTGTGCTGTGTGCATGAGTGTTAGAGTAAGATGATAAAGATGTATGTAATGGTGTGTGAATGTGCATTGGGAACTACAACTAGTAGGGATAGGTATTCTAGAATTCATGTGTTACTAAACTGGGGTTCAGATGACAAAAAAAAAGTAAGCTAGTGGTGTGGAAAAGTACAAATAGTAAATCTAATGTATACAATTAAAACAGTTGTTTGTTCTATAATATGAAAATTGTAGCGGTTCAGTTGGGTAATTTGTGTGTCCAAAAATAGGAATTTGTGGGCCATTCTGGCTGTAAATCACTGTTTAAGACATGGAGATTTTTGGACAAAATGGTACACAATCTCTATTTTTAGGCACCAAAATAGCTTGTATTAACGTTATAGTATGTTTGATTAATAATACAAATATTATGGTGATATTCTACTTACTTTTTTTCTTAAATTAACAGGTAACTTCTTAGTTCTTCTTTGTTCTTCGAATTCGGCTGCTTCTTTTCAGGAGACTGGTCTTCACTGCAATTGTAAAAGCTTCAAATTAGTAACTTTGTTTTTTATATAGCGCTGTTTTTAATTTAGATATTGATTTTTTAATTGAAATCCTCAGTGCCTTCTTTAAAACCATTAAACTAATTTATTTACATAAGATACATTGCATCAGTTCAGTACATATGATATGTTCTTAACGAACAAATTGTATTGAATGACTAACTGTAGCAAAAAAAAATATCTTTACTATGTCTTGTGAAATTTATAATATACCAGTGAATACCACTATTTCTGTAAGTAAGCTGTTCTAGGTAATAGCGCCTCAATGTCATGTCTAAATTAAAGTAATTAAGTAAATAAATAAATAAAAACAAAAAAATATGAAATTGTATAAGTATATTTTTAAAGATTTAAACATAGATTGTGCTTGCATGCAATTTTGTTTGAATATATGTATTCTATATATTTCATTTAAAAAATGTTAGTTTAACATGATTTGAGTGTGTGTGTATAAAGAAAGTAAATAGTATAAAGGTTTATAAGTGATAGTTGATTTTAGGAAATTGAAAAAATACAGTAAATTCATTTTACAGATTACACAAGCTAAAAGTCTGTTTGAAAATGTGTTCATCTACTGTACAGAAAATATGCATACCTGAAGTTTGTGCTCATGCATATGGATATGCATGGAGCTGCAAGTAGAAATCTTGGAGACTTGTACAGTATTTCTGGTAGATGGTGCTTGCTCATGCCCTGTGTCTCCCTTGTGTTCCCCTCACCCCCCGCTCATGCCCGTGTTTCCCTTGTGTTACGCCCCACCCCCCGCTCATGCCCCGTGTCTCACGTGTGTTCCCCCCACCCCCCGCTCATGCCCCTTATCTCTCTCCTTTCTCCCCCACCCCCGCTCATGTCCCATGTGTGCCCTGTACCCCCCCGCTCATGCCCCGTATCTCCCTCGTGTTCCTCCCCACCCCCTGCTCATACCCCGTGTCTCCCTCATGTTCCTTCCCACCCGCTGCTCATACCCCGTGTCTCTCTCGTGTTCCCCCCACCACCGCTCATGCCCCGTGTTTCCTTCCTTTCCCCCCCACCCCCTGCTCATGCCCCTTTTGTACCCTGTTCCCTTTCACCCCCGCTCATGCCCATGTGTCTCCCCTGTTCCCCCCCACCCCCCGCTCATGCCCTGTTGTGTTATTTATACACCCCGCCTTCCCTTTCCATGGTGGCCATCTTGGCGTCCCGGTGTAGGAAGGAAAATCTTTTTGTTTTTTTTACCACCCGGCGTTCCCACTTTGAGGACATAAGATGTTAGTGGTCTTCATCTATTGAAAAGGATGTTATGGTGACGTAGCACTAATAAAAACCTTTAAAATGTAGTAAAAACATTTTTTTACAGGGACGTTATGTTTAAGTTGCACTAATAAAAACCTATGAAATTCAATGAAAATACTTTGTTAAACGGACGTTATGGTTAAGTTGTGCTACTAAAAACCTATGAAATTCAGTGAAAAAACTTTGTTAAAGGGACGTTATGGTTAAGTTGCGCTACTAAAAACCTATGAAATTCAGTGAAAAAACTTTGTCAAAGGGACGTTATGGTTCCAAGTAAAACCGAAAAACCCTTGAAATTCGCCAGTTATGGTAAGCTAAGCACCACCGTGCACTGCTAAGACTAACACCCAGGACATCAAAGATGACATCACAAATGTCAATCACAAAGAAGAATCCCTTGTACACATATTTCATGAAAAGTACATACACATGTGATGTCATCAGTGATGTCATCAATGACATTTGTGATGTCATTCGCCAGTTATGCTAAGCTAAACAACCATAACTTGTGCCACCACCGTGCACTGCTAAGACTAACACCCAGGACATCAAAGATGACATCACACATGTCATTGATGACATCACTGATGACATCACATGTGAAATAAATTTTGATGAAAAGTCCCTACAAGGATTTGTGTTCATATTGTTGGTAAGAAGATGTCAGGGGTGATCGGGAGACCTATCATGAACTACTTAATTTATTAAAGAATGTACTCATCTAATATCATTGTATTGGAGTGTTGTCGTTAATACAGAAACTAATCATATATAAACATAGGCAATGACTGCCAAATGCATAATAGAAGTACACTATTTATAATTTTGTAATTTTGAATAGTACAATAATGAATGCTACCATATCAGAGTTTTGAGTAATCTTAAACATGTAATAACTAGCTAACAATTCAAGACTTACAGCACTTGTTCTGGTACAAACAATACATATGAAGAACCACAATGCAAACAAATCAAAGGCACATACAGGGAAATGTGGGATGTATTGACCCACTTCTGCTCTGCTATACTGCATTGCTGCATATGATGGTGCTAGAAACAGCAAAATGCCTGCAAAACCCTTGTGCATGCCAAAACCCCTGGAAATTGCGCTTTTCCACACACAAAAAGATGGCTGTCCAAACTGCCACGCATGTTGTCAGTGGTGGAACAGAGCTCTCACTACTGAAATGTGTCACTGGGCCCCACAACAATTGAAAGTGGAGTGCAGAAGGAAAAAACAGTGCTTAGTTAAATGAAACTCCAATATTGCTTTAAATCACTTTTCCTTGCTGCTGAAACTTCAGAATGCTGGTACGGTACAGAACACCTTCAAATATTCAAAATTATCTCTGGGTGCTACAATTCACTTAGTTTAAGAAATCACTATGAATTTACAATGTCCTGAAAGGCTAAGAGCACAAAGAGATTTTCACAGCAAAAGTGGCCTGTCTATGGATCTGTCAAACATTTCTGTGCAGCAAAGGGCTGCTGTGATGACAGCTGTCAGGGGCCTGCCTGATTAAACTTTAAAATGTATAAACAGAAAATCAAATGTTTGCAATCTAAGAGGCCTGTTACTGATAGTAACCCATATTGTAATTGTCTGATCCCATGGTTTAAAATCTTGAATGAGAATTCTAGCTGTATTTGATACAACACGTTTGTTTTGTGCTAAGGAAAATGCCACAGAATTTAATAAATAATTTAAACCTGGCTGTAACTGCAGAACTTGAATAGCAGGTTTCTCGCAGAAGGAAGGTCTTTCTCCCCAACAGGAAATCACGCAGAGGTGTTAATTAAAGGGTAGGAAAGAACCTGGTCTACAGAGGCAAAAGGAACAATGACAAAGCTGCAGCTCAGGAAATTTAAAGTGTGAAGACAGTCGTAAATGGTCTCTGCAAGGAACAAACATGGGGGATGGCTCCTGGGCTTCCAGGGAGAGACCAAGGGGTGGAGCCAAAAAAACATTTGTTGCTTAACATGGCCAAAGAATACATGTTAAAAAGACTGATAACTTACTATTTAAAATTGTGAAAAATATGAAAATAACAGAGTTGTTGATGTAATTTCTGGCTGCACGGTTGAAGAGGTGCCAGAAATGTGTGACATGTTTGGGACAGCAATGGCAAGAGATGTGATTTTACGCAAAATGTATTTCCGCTAGAATTGTGAAACTTTATACAATTATTCCCATGTTAAACAGGCACACTTGAAGAAATTTGCTTAAAAATTGGACATTGTGTTCATACGAAAAGGGCAGAATTCTGTGAAAAGCGGAGACAAGATCCCACAGCTACAGAATTTGGAGGAATAGCTGCTAGGTAAAATATGTAATCTGTATATGTGAGTTTTATAGAGGTTGCACATGTGGAAATATGTATTTTGCCAAAAGTAGATTTTGTGTTCCAGGGATTAGGAGTGGATTCTCAGCCTCATAAAAATGCACCATAAAGATGACACTCTGTTTCTCTCCTCCTATCAAGGCAGAGAGTAGACTCTGACCCAATCACCTTTCAAAGGAGCAAGCTTAGGCTAAACCAGTCCAGAACCAATATTGTTAAAACTATCTCTGCGTTGATCCTTTTCTCATCTGAAGAAGGCGAGTTTCCTTAGCAGGCACTCACCCTGATCAAGTTACTGTGTTCCTGTGTGGTATTTGTTTTGTTCATAGTCATCCTCTAGTGTAAGAAACCTTTTGTTAATTTTAAAAGTGCATCCCTGTTTTCCCTTCTTACGCCTATCTCGAAAAACATCCTCTACTAAAACATCGGTAACTCCCTCAGTTTTCGTGATAGAAACAGAATTTCAACTTCTGCTTGTAGCTAACAACCACAGCTTTCCAACACACTATCAATGCAATTCTCCTGTTATCGCAAATATCATGCAGTGAAAAGTTTGCCGCAAATTTTCGTTTTGGGAAATTTTTACACATGTAAAACAGCTTTTAAATGCTTCCAACATGAATTTTAAGATTTCAAATGTTTCCTTTGGATTAAAACATTGCTTGTGTTTCTGTGCAACTATCCAAAGTGGCTCCCATAAGAATTTATAACAATTTCAGCAATTTTGACCAGTCCATTCTAAAGATAACTTTAAAAGCCATTTTGACAGCTTGACAGTCAATTCTGTTTTCTCTTGTGTTTGAAAGGGGGAAAGTGGGATTGATATTTTGTTGCAATTCTGCCATTCCCGAATACCTGCTCTCTCCTACTATCTCTTTAAATTAACTATTGGGGGTTTAGGGGTGTGCACGGGGAACCTCTAACCACAGTGCTATCTGATCTGAATCAACACAAAAGTATTATTTTCTGTGCTGAATTGTTTTGCTCACTACTTACTCCTCGTGTATTAAAGATATTAATCAATGTTGCATCACCCCATTGGTGATTGTTGTGTACCTATTAAAACATATTGTGATTATATTTTAAATACATAAATAAATATTTACTTTTGCAAACCAGCCTGATTCCTGGTTCAGTGTGACTGGGGGGTTCCAGGAGAAGGGCGTGATATGAGTGGTATACCGTTCAGAATGAAGAACTTTTAGACAAAAATAAATAAGGATTTCAGTTGTGCACTACATGCTAGGCGTTGACTTGGGTGTGTGCCGGATTGAAATCACTTACAGAAACTAAAGTAAGGAAGAAAGAAACTGCATCATCAGAAAATGTTAATGACATTAAAGTTTATCTTCGTGTATACAAATTAATTTTGTGTTTGAGGCCTGCTCATTTCCCCATGTATGTGCACCACAAGCTAAGACCAAACCCTAAAGAAAGTACTTAAAGAACATATGACAAGGTTAACGTCTAGATATATAGCACCTTTTTCATTTTTATTATTCTGACTACTAGTGAACAAAACCACCTGGCCTGCATATGTCAATAAACAAAAACAAGTGGCCCAGATATGTGATGTCATCAGTGATGTCATCAATGACATTTGTGATGTCATCTTTGATGTCCTGGGTGTTAGTCTTAGCAGTGCACGGTGGTGGCGCGAGTTATGGTTGTTTAGCTTACCATGACTGGCGACTTTCTGTTTTTTTTTTCGATTTTACTTGAAACCATAACGTCCCTTTAACAAAGTTTTTTTCTTTGAGTTTCATAGGTTTGTATTAGTCCAACATAACCATAATGTCCCTTTAACAAAGTTTTTTCAGTGAATTTCAAAGGTTTTTATTAGTGCAACTTAACCATAACGTCCCCTTAACAAAGTTTCTTCATTGAATTTCATAGGTATTTACTAGTGCAACTTAACCATAACGTCCCTTTAACAAAGTTGTTTTAATTGAATTTGATAGGTTTTTATTAGTGCAACTTAACTATAACGCCCCTTTAACAAAGTTTTTTCAGTGAATTTCATAGGTTTTTACTAGTGTATGCTATTTTCCTACAACTTACTAATATCATACTTACCCAATGTAGCAATGTTTTTGTCCAATTTACAAAGTGTCACCTTAAACCTCTGCCATGCCCCACCTTCTGGAATCATTTTACCACTTCCATACACTTTTTGCAACTATTAAAACTAATTTTGCCTCCGTAGATGGAAACGAATATCTGACTTCATAGCGGACCTTATGGACAGTGCCACATGACCATATGCTGACACGCGGCATGATGATGTGTCTGAGAACCCATCCGCACTTCACAATAAGATCTCTGCTGGCCAATTTCTGGGGTTTTTCGGTTTTACTTGAAACCATAACTTTCCTTTAACAATGTTTTTTCATTGAATTTGATAGGTTTTTATTAGTGCAACTTAACCATAATGTCCCTTTTAGAAAGTTTTTTCGTTGAATTTCATGGGTTTGTACCAGTGCATGCTATTTTCCTACAACTTACTAATATCATACTTACCCAATATAGCAATATTTGTGTCCCATTTACAAAGTGTCACCTTAAAACTCTGCCATTTCCCACCTTCTGGAAATATTTTTAACACTTCCATACACTTTTTGCAACTAATTCAACTAGTTTTGCATCCGTAGCCATCTATGATCATCTGACTTCATAGCGGACCTTCTGGACAGTGCCACATGACCATACGCTGGCGCACGGCATGATGACGTGTCCGAGAACCCATCCGCACTTCACGATAAGATCTCTGCTTCGCGGACAGTTCAGAACTGCATTTTCTATTGATCTAAGAACTTTCAACTTCAAAATTTCCCTTGCACAGCTCCAACACCTATTCCTATTCATTATCCATAAACAATCTTGTACACAGTACATACTTTTAGCAAAACTGCTATTTATCTTAAAATGGCATCAGCTAATGCCATCCCTCCTCCCCAAGAGCCACCACTACTGCTGTAATCAAGGAGCATGAGAAACACTGCCCCCTACCTTAGAAATAACACACGCACAACATTTTCCCTTGTCCACCTACCCCTCCATATAAGTGTTTGGTTCCGCTTCCCTCATTTCCCTCCCCACCTTTTGTTATCAGATCTCCTGCCAAATAAAATACATCCAAAAACAACAAAAAACATAGGGCCTCATTCCGAGTATGGCGGTAGGGGGCTAACGGCACCGGTAAGGATGCTGGTGCCATTAACCCCCTACCGCCATACTCCGAGGTCCCTTAGCGGGTCCCACCAGGAACGGCTGGTCTTACCAGCTGTTCTTAGCGGGACCCGTTAAGGAACCATGGAGCAAATAACGGGCCCGCTAATAGCTAGTTATTTGCTCCTTCCCCATTCCCATTGAGCCCTATGGAGGCTCAAAGGGGAATGGGGAATGGTTTTCTGAATGGGGACTTACCGGGTCCTCCAAGGTTGGAATGACCCGGTAAGTCCCCATTTAGAGACACCGGACCTGGACCCGGGTTTAGAGGCAGCCATGGTGCTAATAGCACCATGGCTGCCTCCAAACTAGTAATGACCCCCATATTACTTTAGGAACCACCTTTCACAGTTCAAAATAGAACTAAAAAAAATGTATAGACTCCATCTACTTTATATTTCTCAGTAAAGTATAGAGACTCAATAAGATTTTCCAACATTTCCATTTGCATTTTGTGGGAATATTGTGGCATTCATCCTCCGTTCCAGGGACTGGAACAGTGGATAACGGCCCAGCAGCCCAAGTTATCAGCCCAAGCAAAGTGAGGGTGGATAACGAGGTCTCTGGACCATTATTCCCCCATTCCAGCCCCTGAAATGGGGGATGAAGGCCATTAACACCCTAGGTTCACAAAGCGGGACACTGGGGTGCTAAAAAAGAGGATTTGTCTTCCTACACCGGGACGCCTGTGGCATCCCGGTGTAGGGAGGAAAATCCTTTTCCAAGATGGCCACCATGGAAAGGGAAAACAAGGGGTCATGCAGTTCCATTAAGTGGCGCCAAAGTTATAAGCCATCCAAGAACTGCATTTCACCAACCCTGTAATGCTGTGGTGTTCGCAAACTTTTCGGGACTGTTCGCGAACATCCGAACTGTTTGCGGACCTTCGCACCAAAAACACCTTTTTTTTGCTTCTTGCAGCCATATCCCATCCCATCCTCATCACCGCTCACCTCCCCAGAGATTATTTGATAAGTTTGACAAGTTCAATGTTGTGTTTTTTAATATGTTTTTACCACGATGTCCGTGGACAGCCGCAAAGTCCGCGAATCCAAGATGGCGGGCGTTTCCAAAAATCTGACGCACTTCACGCTCTCCACCATCCAACCAGCGAACACGTTGCATGTTCGCGGAAATGGCACAAGCCAATTTTTTGTGACCTACATTTTGGTCGTCTAAAAAAAACAACTGGAAGGATTTTCAATTTTTTCCATTGAAATTCATAAGTTTTTATTAGTGCACCAAATTTACAAAAGCACGCTTTCGGGACCAAGCTGCTGCTCCTGCCGCAAATTGAAAATCCGCCAAGCGGTTTGGGCTGTAGGCGTGAGCAAAGTTTTTTCCCCATTCACTCTATGGGAAAACAAGACATTTTGGGACCCCCACTAAAACTTTGAACCCCCCCGACCCCCGGACCAACCCTCACCAAACTTTGCAAAAATATTCAGAGTGGGTCGTATACTTTTTTTTGCAAATTTTGGTGTGGATTCGTCCAGGGGGAGCGAAGTTATAAGGCGCCCAAAAAGTGCTCTTCCTATGGGTTTAGCAACTACCGTGGGCCGTGTAATATATTATATATATATATATATATATTCAATGAAAAAATTAGTTAAGGGGACGTTATGGTTAAGTTGCAATAATAAAAACCTATGAAATTCAATGGAAAAAAGTTGTTACAGGGACGTTATGGTTACAGGTAAAACCAAACAACATCAGAAATTCACCGGTTATGGTAAACTAAGCAACCATAACTCGCGCCACCACCATGTACTACTGCTAGGACTAACACCCAGGACATCCCATGTGAAATTAATTTTGATGAACCCTACAAGGGGTTGTATTTATAATTTTAGTAACAAGATGTCAGGGGTGATTGTGTAATGTTAAACATGTAATAACTAGCTACCAATGCAAGACTTACTACACACTTGTGCTAGTACAAACAATACATATGAAGATCCACAATGCATACACATAAAGTAAGGAAGAAAGAAACAGCATCATCAGAAAATGTTAATAGCATTAAAGTTTATCTTCATGTATACAAATGAATAGTGTGTTTGAGGCCTGCTATTGCCCCTTGTATGTGCACCATGAGCTGAGACCAAACCATAAGGAAAGTGCTTTAAGAACATATGACAAGGTTAACGTCTAGCTATACAGCACCTTTTTAATTTTAATATTCTGAATGTCAGTGAACAAAGCCACCTGGCCTAGATATTTCAGTGAATAAAAATAAATGAGCCAGATATGTGATGTCATCAGTGATGTCATCAATGACATTTGTGATGTCATATTTGATGTCCTGGGTGTTAGTCATAGCAGTGCATGGTGGTGGCGTGAGTTATGGTTGCTTAACCTACCATAACTGGCGATTTTTTGTACCTGTAACTTAACGTCCCAGTAACAAAGTTTTTACATTGAATTTTCATAGGTTTTTATTAGTGCAACTTAACCATAACGTCCCCTTTTACCAGGATACCCTTAGTTTGGGTGTACCATACAGCATGCCAAATTGATGGCTGCATGCCAGTGAGCACAGTAACCACGGACTGTGCATCTGTTCGTGTATATCAGGTAGCTTCAAATTGCTGAAAAAGGCAGGGGGTCTCTTACATAGTGGTATAATTCAGCAAAGACCAGGAACAGATACAAAGAGCACCATGTATGTGCATTGCAAGGACAAATGGAGTAGGTCTGCAAACTCTGTACTTGTAAAACAAACAGAGCAAAGGCATAGATTATGCACCATAATGGAATGCACCAATAAGCAAAATAACGTCTGCATCCAATAAATGTTACTGCACTGATGCATTACATAGAATCGAAGAAGAAAATGGCAGAGCAATGACTGCAAAGTATTGAGAGCAAAACGTCACTACAATGCAGCAAGCACACTGAAAAGTCTCCTATAATTGCACAGCTTGTGCAGTGTACAATAGTGGAAAACCATGATGTTTTTTTTGTATGCAGCAATGCCAAGCACCATGGAATGGCTGGAAGAGATTTTCCCTCATGACGAAATGAGTAACAATAGTAGCCTCATTGGTACGCTGCACAGTCTGAAAAGTAGGACAGTTAATATGTATCACTTCATATACACCTAATAGATATTTTTATCTTTAACAGGATATACTGGAAATTAAGGGAATGCACCACAAGCGGCACCTCTTCCACAACAGCATATGGCCACAGGAAATGAAGAAAACTCTGTAAGAAACAACGTAGACAGCCTGGACCTCAAAATGAAACAATTGCTAAACAATTTAGCCGCCTTAAAAGATTTTGCACAAGGACATATTATAGATAAAATAGAATACACTGCACCACCTTCACGTGTACCCTTCCCCATTTTCCAGCCCACCATCCACAACAATATCCCTGTGAGTAGAGACTTTGTGATGAGACTTCAATCCTTGGCTCCCCTCATGACAAACTTTTACAAATCCCCAATTCCCCTGTGCATGTATTCATTTCTGCTATCCCTTCCCTTTCCTAATAGTGTCTATTTATGTCAAAAATTAAAGGTGTAGATGGAAAGTGTTGCTGAGTGTGTGAGTGGTTTTTCCTTTTATTTTAAAATTCCATTATGCATTTGTGGTGCACAGCACTGTCCGGGATGGCTGCAGTTAAGCAAAATAGAGGTTTCCTACGGACACTGCACCTGCCTAGTGCATGCACAATCACAATGCAGGTATCCGTGCGACATTTAATTAGTTGTGGGAGTGCATGTCTGTCCATTCCACATCTATGTGCATGTGTATGTCATCCTCTGTGTCCTGGTGACACCGCCCCTGTCCAGCATGGTGGGAAAAAGTTGTGACGTACCTTCAGATAGTTCGAGGCATCCACCCACGTCCTACGGACAGCTGTGCACACGAACATTGCACTTGCTGTAGGCTACAAACACGCAGCTTGTGCAAAAATGGTCGACAGACATGTGTCGCAGTTTTAATGAGACCGGGGAGGCCAACCCTGTTCGTAGGACACCTATGCACATGTGCACAAAGTATTCCACCCAATATGCGACCTGCGGACTTGCGTCCCATTCAAGAACATTTGCAACGTCACTATGTGACCGCATCCATGCTGCGCTTGGGCCCTTATTTGCCGGACACGATCCGCACCGACGGACATCAGAAAAGTACTGTTTTCTGCAAAGTAAGGAGTGTTATTGTGAAATTACAGCCTTACAAAGGTCTCACACTGTGCCACTGTACATGTAACTATTTTTTTGAACTATTTATAGGCCCGCATTCTGGTTCCAAGTGCTCCACAGCAGCCTTACAAAAGGCCACACATCAGAGCTGCTGCACATTCGGTTGTTGGCTTTGCAGAGCAGAGTAGCGGGCCACATTGATTCATGTTGGAATTGCTTTCTGATCAATTCTGCTGTTATTACCTTTGCAAGTAATTGCAACCATAGCTGCTGCTGCTGCCTCTAACTCAGCAGCACCCACATCCTCACCCTTACCACCACTACCTAATTCTGAAGGGCCTGGACAAGGGAACAGGCGTGGTGATGTAGATAGGGATCAAGAGGAGAACAAGCATGAAGTAGAGCAAATCCCCAATGCCTGCAGCCAGCGTGAGTGCTGGGTGTGGAAACTGTTTAACAGTGAGGAGACGTGCCAAAATATTGTGCTAACCAAGTGAGATGCCTAAACCAGCCTTGCAGGCATATGCAGCACGGCAGACCCTTACCTTTCAATGGTCAGTGTATTGTGCATGTACTGCGAGGCGGTACTCTGCAGGGGGGAGCAACTTCAAAGTGCTATCAAGGTTTTGATCGGGGAGCATGAAAATGACAGCCCCCTACCTAGGTAGGGGGCAGTCTGCAAACAAAACGTACACAAAACGTACAAAGCAGTCATCATTGCACATAACGCAAATGTGCTGAATTATTTTGAGTCTGAGGATTAGCAATGCATCCTCAGACTCAAAAGAATTATTTTCCATTCTTAAAGAGTTGGAAAACATCCCGATCATCAACCCTGTTCAACCAAGCAAAGAATGGTGCACTACAATTCAAGATGCTCTTGCTGCTAAAATCAAACAACTTCAAATCAAAATCACCACTAAAAGAAAAATATTAGCTGAAAAACATACCATGGCTGACTCAACCACCAGTCCCATAGTATGCAACACCCCAGCCTTTCACTTCTCCTCAGTCTCCCAAGAAGTAGTGCTCAATACTACAGCTAAATTGAAAGCATCTAATTGCAAAGGGGAAAATGTCCCAGCGCATTTAGTCAAACTATGTGCTCCCACCCTTACCCCTATTATCACTAACTTCGTTAACACGTCTTTCAACTCTAATTTGGTCCCAACTAGTATCAAAGAAGCTTGGGTCACGCCATTATTAAAAGAGCCCACGTTGGACCTGCTAATTCCGACTAATTATCGGCCTATAACTACGGTCCAATTCCTAATTAAAATTATTGTCAAAATAGCATATAACCAAATACAAACCCACCTCGAACAGAACAAACTACTAGGAGCTAGACAATCCAGATTCAGACCTAACCACAGTACCAAAACCTCTTTCACCGACCTGAAAATCCAAATAGCCACCATCAGAGACTCAGGTAAAATGGCCATATTGTTGCTGCTGGACTTAGCAGCGTTTGACCTCGTAGACCACGACAAACTTTGTGACACACTAACAAAAGACTTCAGTTTCTCTAACAATGCCACACTGTGGATTAAATCATTTTTAGCTGAACGTACATCCAAAGTCACCATTGGCAAAGATGCGGCTGATCCCATAGCTGTCCACATCGGAGTCCCCCAAAGATCATGCCTCTCCCCCACCCTGTACAATGCCTATACCAAATTCCTATTCTCAGCCTTAGATGATATGGGTGTCATCTACACACATTTTGCAGATGACACCCAGATCCTTATCCCCATCACTGGACACTATGCCCAAGACACCCAGACAATCAACAAAATCTATACCATCATTCAAAACTGGATGGCAATGAACAGTATTTGCCTTAATGATGAGAAGACGGAGGTCCTCATCGTAGGATCCCAACCTAGGATAGGCACACTCCATCCAGATTACACACACATCGATATCAACGGCACCTTGATACCAGTACTTAAGGAAGTCAAAACTCTTGATGTGTATCTAGATGCTAACCTCACCATGTGTAAACATATCACAGCCCTCTCATCCTCCACAGCGTACACAGCCAAACTCATTGCTCTTAGCCACCAATTCCTTACACCCTCTAATTGTATAACGTTGGCCAGAGCCTTGATATTAACCAAGCTTGATTAATGCAATGCCCTACTACTAGGAACCTCTAATGCCAATACAAACAAATTACAATTACTGCAGAATAAAGCTCTTAGAGCTGCATTAGGTATAAAGAAATCAGATCACATCTCTAGCATTAGGCGAGAAAACTATTGGCTGCCCATCAAAGCCAGTATCACTTTCAAAACTCTGAGCGTTGTATACAAATGTCTCACAAACAATGCCCCTAGCTACCTCAATAATGCTATAAATACAAAAACAACCAACAGAACACTCAGATCAAACAACAAGTCACTACTAGAAATGCCACGCCATAAATGTACCAAAGCAGGAGGGAGCAGTTTCAGAGTCCTTGCCCCTATCCTATGGAATTCCCTACCACTCAGAATCAAAAATAAGGAAACTATTTCAAGTTTCAAAAAATCTCTGTAAACTTGGCTGTTCAACGAATACTGATAGTCTATGCCATCCTACCTTGACCTACCTAATACAGGCATACTTTATTGCCTAAATGATCATCTATTAGTTATGTATGTCTTCGTTTGTAACTATTTTGTACACAAAAATTGTATCTACACTGTATTTAGAGCCATTTCGCTATTTGTTATTATATATGTTTTACTGTTGTAACACTGTACAAGAAACTTGATAAGCTGTCTGTAACCTTGATGTTATACCCAAGGGTCTGAGCATGTAACAAATGTAATAAAATAAATAAATAAATAAATAATGGAGGGCCACCCAATCCTCCTCTCCCTGCACTTGTCCTATCTTATCCTTGTGGTTGGTGCCCCTTCCGTACCCTCCCTTCCCTTCCTATCCTTCTGTGTCGTGTGTTACAACACCAAGAAAGATACAAAACAACAAAAAAACTAACAAGTAAAAAAAGGCTCCTTTCAGAACCACCTTTCAGAGGTCAAAAATGGAATTGCCAATGAAAGGATACAGGCTGCCGCACAGCCTATAAACTCTGCAGATTGTGCTGTAAATAATGGGAGGGGTGGCTCCATCCAAAACATTGCAGTCGATTCCGGGAGAAGGCGCTGGTTATAAAAAGAGGCTTTTTGAGCTGTTTGTGTTTTGAAGGGTTGAAATGGGCAACACCTACTAGAAAAATGCTTGTTTTACTTGCAGAAAGGGCAGCAATGCATTTTCGATAGGTCAAAGAAAAAGATGATTGCCAGATGAACTCCATCTGTGGGAAAAATATTTGTGCTACTAAACCTAATATTTGCATTGTGAAAGTAGGACATGCCAGCATCTCTGAAAAAGCACAAACAGCCTTGTTCCTGGCTTTTTCCATTTGCGGACCAAATCAAGAAG
Source organism: Ambystoma mexicanum (assembly GCF_040938575.1). Taxonomy (NCBI): domain Eukaryota; kingdom Metazoa; phylum Chordata; class Amphibia; order Caudata; family Ambystomatidae; genus Ambystoma; species Ambystoma mexicanum. Next base: position 747,806,777 of record NC_090935.1, read on the forward strand.
AACACAGCCACATCTGTGTCTGCGCAATGAGAGAAAGAATTACTCCTTCATCACAAACTGCAAAGAAATTCCGGTAACATGTCCTAAACTGTTCCCTCCACAATGAAGAATAATAATGTCTGGATGAACGAGCATCACCAAAGTGGCACAAAGAGGAGCCAAAATCAGCCACTTCATTGCACATACTCCACACCAGTGCATGTCCACATGATGGAATGCAAAATGAACAGCAACTCCACAGTGTTTTGCATGCACTTTGAACCATTGTATGTCGGAGTCCCCCTAAATCCATACACTCTACCCCATGAACGACACAACCATAAGCATAGGCTTCTGCATTCCTCTCTACAAACAGACCTTCTGCCACAGTCTCTGCATACACACCACACCCAGAAACCCTATTGACCAATCCCTTAGCCTACACAGTGCCATTTCCATGCCTGCCATCCTCAAAAGCCCCATATGTGGCATGTGCGATCCTGGAACTACTGCGGTATCCGCAGACCTATCGTGCTCTGTACGGGAGTGGGGGAACACATTTCAACCAGGGTAGGGGATTTCGTCTTTAGTGGTGGCTCTGAAAAGAGCCTCTTTCTTTTCTTTTTAGGTGCTTGTAAACATTTATATCTAGATCTATAATCGTGTTGCAAACCTTTGTGTAGATTTGTCAAATGGCACCACATTTATAAGCCTTTACAATATTTTGGGACCCCCCTCTAATTCTGCCCCCTCTTGACAAAATCCCACCAAACCTCAGAAAAACATTTATATCTATTTGTAGTATCAGTTTGCCAAACTAAGTGTATATTCATCAAGTGGCACCTCATTTATAAGTCTTTACATTATTTTGGGACCCCCTCTAATATTGGCCCCTCTTGACAGAATCCCACCAATCTTTGCAAGCTCATCCAGGATCAAGTTAGGAATATAACTGCAAAATTACATGCAGTTCCATTAAGTGGCGTCAAAGTTATAGGCCATCAAAGAACTGCTTTTCACCAAACGAGTAACGCAGAGGTGTCCGCAAACTTTCACAGGACTGTTCACGAACATCCGAACTGTTCGCAGACTTTCACGGTGAAAAACAACAGTTTTTTTGCAACTTGCAGCCATATTCCATCCCATCCTCATCACCCTCACCTCCCCAGAGATTATTCGATAAGTTTGACAAGTGCAATGTTGTGTTTTTTAATATGTTTTTACTGCAATGTCCACAAATCCAAGATGGTGGGCGTTTCCAAAAATCTGACGCACCTCACGCTTCACGCCAACCAATCAGTGAACATGTTGGGTGTCCACAGACATGACGCAAGTCAGTTAGCCAATCAGTGTCCTGTCCGCGGAGCGTACAGGGAAGTGTGTCCGCGGAACGGACATAGATATCACACATTTTTTTGCTTTACATTTTGGTCATTTAAAAAAAAAACTACTGGACGGATTTACACCAAATTAACAAAAGCACGCTTCCGGGACGAAGCCGCTGCTCCTGCCACTAATTTGGTGAAAATCCGTCCAGCGGTTTGGGCTGAAGGCGTGAGCAACGTTTTATCCCATTATGTCTATGGTAAAAAAAGACATTTTGGGACCCCCCTATAACTTTGCCCCCCCTGGACCAAACCTCACCAATCTTTGCAAAAGAAATTCAGAGTGGGCCATATATTTTATTTGCAAAGTTTGGTGAGCATTCGTCCAGGTGGAGCGAAGTTATAAGCCACCCAAAAAAGTGCTATTCCTATGGGATTAGCAACTTAACCATAACTACACGGCCACTACTGTGGCCGTGTAATATATATATATATGTATATATGTTCAGGGAAAACACTTTGTTAAAGGATCATTATGGTTACAAGTAAAATTAAAAAACCCAAGAAATTCACCAGTTATGTAAGCTATGCAACCAAAACGCGTGCCATCACCATGCACTGCCAACGTTAACACCCAGGACATCAAAGATGACACCACAAATGACATCATAAATGGCATCACTGATGACATCACATGTCTGGGGTGGTTGTTTTTGTTCAGTGACTGTATTCATTTAAAGCTGAGGGCTGTATGTGATTATACTATATTGAAACCATGATACTCATACTATAAAGGTACTGTGCATGTAGAGTTTGGCTGTGTACTATACGTTATTCACCCTAGTGTTTGCCCTGAGGTCATAATACACATACATAGAACACATACATATCCTCAGGAGGATAACTCAGCGGCAACGTGCTTGCCTTGGAAGCACGACGACGCGAAGCAACACAGGTTTGATCCCCGGGTCCACGCTTAGAAACCTCTGGGTATTAAGCGCGTTATAAATAACCTATCATATCATATCATATCATATCAAGAAGCAGGTCCCACACAGATAATACATTTCTAAAGGATGCAATATGCTTCAACTTATCATTGTGCTACCTAAACATACCATCTTAAGAATACTTTAGTTTTATGATCCATACTGCATTTGTTGTTTCTCTTTCTGTAATATTTGACTGCTGTATTCAGACAAAAAAAAGCACTACAAAGTTTAGTTTTCAATAAGCACCTTTTGTGTGATCACATTTGTTATGTTGTAAATGAGACTGTAAGCAGTACCCCTTATATAGATTTTCCATTTCCATCGATATGCAGTAGTAATATCATATGTGATGTCATCATTGATGTCATTGATGGTGTCTTGACATCATCTTTGATCTCCCGGGTGTTAGTGTTAGCAGTGCATGGCAGTGCCTAAGAACCCATCATCTTCTCACACTCACCACCGCACCCTCGTTGAGCGACTCACACTCTTGGCTACACGGACCTCTGATCCTACCATAAATTCCAGGCAACCCACCATATTCAACCACAACTCCCATCTTCAATATTGCACTAGCCCAGGAAGCAAGCCATTTCCTGACACCCCACCACCAACACCAACCCCCCTGCCTCCTACAAAACCCTTACCCACACCCTTCCGCTGTGCCTTGCTGAACACCAGATCTCTAAATCCCAATGCCAATGCAATCCTTGACCTCATCACAGCAGAAGACCTTGACCTCTTGTCCTTAACTGAAACCTGGCTTACCCCTGTCTTTGGACCTCTCCTATCTATAGCCATCCCAGCAGGTTACACCCCGGTCCGCTGCGATAAGACCTCCAGAAAAGGCGCCAGAGTCGCCATCATCCACATGGTTTTCTTTACACTGCACACCATTCAATCCGCTACCCTACCTAACTACAAACTACTGTCTGCCCAGCAGAAATGGTCACCCACCACTTCAACCATCCTCCACCTCATCTACTGCCCTCCAGGCCCTATTCTCACCTTTGAGGACGACCTGACAAAAATCATCTCATCCAACCTCAAACCCTCCATGCAACTGCTCCACCTTGATGATTTCAACCTGGGCTTCAACAACCCAGCAGACACGGATGCCACCTCACTAAAAGCCCTAGGGTGCACCCAACTTGTCAGCCAACCCACCAACACCCATGGGCGCATCCTTCACTGGCTTGTGTACCACAGCAGCAACATCACTACCATCTCCAACCGCCCAAGCCCCTGGTCAGTACACCATTACATTTTCATTATCATTCCTGTTCCCCTCAGACAAACCAAACCTATAGCAGACCCAGCCATCACCATGTCTCGCAACCGCCAAACCTCACCAGTGATCTGTTGATCCCCCTCCTGAATACAACCATCCCCTCTTCACTGAATGCCACAGCCCTTGTGGAACATTGCAATACCCACAACTCCGCCAACCACCTAGCCCCCCTCAAAGCTAAGAAATGCAAAAACTCGAAACACCTGAGCCTTCTTCATTTACAAATAATTAATCTTGACTTCCAAAGTATGTATCTACAGTGAACAAATCTCTAAAGCCACCTCCAGCTGCTGAAAACTCTTTGCCATACTCAAGGAACATGAGTCCCCCACCACCCCTCCTACCTCTATCACAAATGATGATGCTTGGTGCTACACCATTCAAGATATCCTCTCAGGAAAAATGTCCCTCCTACAAGCCAAAATCACAGACAAACAGGCATTCGTACCAGCCCCACCCCCTCCTCTCCCACTCACACAAAACCCCACCAGCATCCCCCCTTCCAGTTCCAACCAGTCACTACCCCTACCCTTGCCAACATCTGTAACAGCCTCATGCCCTCTCTCTGCAAGGGAAACACCTGTCCAGCCTCGATGGTCAATGAATGTGCTGAACCCCTCCTCCGTCTCATAGTCACCATCATCAACACCTACTTCACCTCCTGGATTGCCCCTCTGCAAAAAAAAAAAACGACTCTCGACCCATCAATTCTTACCAACTACCGACCCATCACAACAGTACCTTTCCTCCTAAGAATCATGGACAGAGTTGCCTACCTGCAGATCCAATCCCACCTCGAGCATCAAATCCTAGTAGCGCGCCAATAAGGCTTCTGTCCCAAACATGGAATGGAAACAGCCCTCCTCGACCTCAAGAACCAGCTAGATGTCTCCAATGACCAGGGCTTCAGCTCTCCCTTCCTACTGCTCGACCTCTCATCTGCCTTCAACCTTGTAGACCATGACATCCTATGCTAAACTCGCTCCTCCTCAGCCCACTTTTACAAAGATGCCTCCGAATGGATCTCTTCCTTCTTGGCTGACAGATCCTCCGAAGTTTTCGCCGAAGAGGCCACCACCACACCCACGACCTGCGGCATCCCACAAGGCTTCTGTGTCTCGCCCACACTATACAACGTGTATACAAAACCCTCTTTGACCTCCTAGATGCTCTGGGCATCTCGTATACAAACTATGCAGATGACACGCAGGTCCTCATCCCCCTCTCAGACGACTACCCTACAGACACCCTCCAAATCCATGCCAACTACGAAACCATCCAGTCCTGCATGGCCGCTCACAGCATATGCCTCAATGATGAGAAAACCAAACTCCTCCTCATTGGCCTCCCAGGCAGCCTTGCCAAGCTCACGAGGCTTACAAAGCCTTCACTATGGACGGCCACTTAATACCTGTTGCTTCCTCTGTCAAGACCCTAGGTGTGTACTTGGACTCCTCGCTTTGCATGGAACGACACATCAACCGCATTGCCCCTTCTTCAGGATATGCCACCAAACTCATCAATGCTAGCAAACCATTCCTCACCTCTCAGAACAGCCTTGAACTCACCCATGCCCTAATCGGATCCAAACTAGATTACCGCAATGCCCTACTTTGCGGGACATCGGAAAAGAATCTACAGAAATGGTAAACAATCCAAAACAATGCCCTTCGGCTGCCTTGGACATCAGCACACATGGCCACATCTCTGAGGCAAGAAAATCTGCTCACTGGCTACTGGTCAAGGACAGAATCAAGTTCAAGGTTCTTTCCATTACCAACCGTTGCTTTTCTCGTGACTCCCCCCACACTATCTGAAACAATCAACCAACACACTGCAACCAGACCAGTAATATCCGCTTACCAGCACTGTCTCGTAACACCGATGTTCAAAAGAAAGAAAGCAGGAGGGGCTAGCTTCCTAGTCCATGCCCCATCCCTCTGGAATGACCTCCCATCTGCCCTGTGCAGTAATCCTTCCTACCAGTCTTTCAGGAAAAAGCTTAAAACACATCTCTTCTACTGACACTGACCTTCAACACCATTTTCTGTCTGTAACTAGCGCCTAGATGCCCATGCGATTTGTGCGCTGCCAATGAATGTACTAAATAAATGTCTATGAGGATTTCAAAATGGGATGGGGTCCCTACGCCAACATAATGCTTGCTGCACTGGGATGCTATCCCTACTCCAGGATGCTATCCCTGGTCTGGGACGCTATCCCAACTCTTAACCTCACTGGGACGCTAACCCTACTAAAATGGGACACTATCCCTATCCTACTCCTTCTTTTCTCAAGAGAGGCACTGCCTCCTCCTCCTACTCTGCTGCGGGACGCTATCCCTACACTACTCTGGGATGCTATCCCTACATTTCTACGGGACACTATCCCTACTTTGCTGCGGGACGCTATCCTACTCTGCTGCAGGGCGCCATCCGTACACTACTCTGGGACACTATGCCTACACTTCTACGAGATGCTAGCCCTACCCTTCAAATGAGACGCTATCCCTATGCTTAAACTGGACACTATCCCTACTCTCCTATGGGACTCTATCCCCATACCTCAAACAGGACGCTATCCCTATACTTGCGCGGGACGCTATCCCTACTCTGCTATGGGACGCTATCCCTATACTTAAACAGGCCGCTATCCTTATACTCACATACTGCCTAGGACGCTATCCATAAACATTAATGGGGCGCTATCCCGCTCTTTACAACATTGGCGACACACACACCTCAAGCAAACAAGACTTGCATTTAAAATACCTGTTCATCTATACATAGGCAACATATGCAGGCCTAAAAGTCCATGCTGGTTTATTGCAGCCTACCTTTACTCTTTGCGCATGCCTTCCAGCTCCCTAAAAGTTGTTTTTGCTCTGGGCAACGTACTTGTATCCTACAAAACCTCAAACATGTTACAGCTAGCTCACTCAAGCCCATTCAAACCCACAACACATCATCTCTTCTGACTTAAATTGTATTTATCCATGAAAGTCCATCCTGAAAATCCTCAAGATGTTATGCTTCACTCAGATTACAGCTAAACTTCACTGCTAGTTTTCAGCCACCAATACTAGTATACCGCATAAGCCCTATTTCACTCCCATTTGCTACTTGTTAACCATGCGACTTTGTGCGCAGCACTTCTTCACAAATCACATTGGCCCTCATTACGACCCTGGCGGAAATCGAAAAACGATGGCGGAAATGCAATACCGCCATCGAATACCGCTCGTTGCGACTATGACCCGTCACCGTAAAGTACGATGCCATTAGCGACACCGTAGTGAACGCCAACGCTAACTGCACCAAGTACGCGCACGCGCGCCATGCAAAACCGTAATTACCACCATGGCGCAACGGTACGCGGATGCTGACCCTAGCGGACATTTACATTACACCATCAAGCATGGCGGAAAGTACCAATCCGCCATGGCGAGAAATACGGCATCGTGAACCAACCGTAAATGGCCCAACTGAGTGCCTGTACACCACTCCCTGGCCACATTGCACAACACCTCGTAGGTGCAATGAAGTAAAATGCAACCAGTGAAATGCACAAGTCACCCACGCATGCCAACGAACAAATGAATGTAGGGGCTCCAAGTGCCTTGTGAGTGGCCATCCATATTTGGCATGTCACCATTGCCGTACTGATGCAGCACAGGCATGCGAAGGTTCAAGTACAGCAAAATGAACTGAAAGATGAGACAAAACAACAACAGGCCCCCATCGCCTGACACCAGTGTAAGGCAACATTCAAAGCAGCATCCTTAGGGAGACTGCACCAGCCCTGTACACATGCCAGTAAACAAACCAACCATCAGCATAAGCATGTACCACACAAGTTGGCAGAGTGACTGAGCAGCCAGGCTCATCTCAAGAGGGGCCAATGGGAGCTGCAGGGCACAGATGGCACGAATACAGAAGCTATTCCAATGGACATGACCTCAGTCTCCCTCCAAGAAACGCACGCAAACACAGGCACCTGTGACCAGCCATTATCTGATAATCACATCATTCCACCAATCCACCTGGCTGACCGGCATCTGGTACACAAAAGCTAAGCCCCCGCCCCTAAGCATGACATCATTAAAACAGTCATGATGGCAGCCCCTATCCCTGACCTCACTGGGCTTCGTAGGCAAACGCGGCCAGTACAGTACCACGCAACTATACTCAGAAGCCGGAACCCAATGCAGATCTACTCACAATACATCGCTCCACAAATAGGAATATGCTACATTACTTCCAAAGAATAACGCTACACGGTTAACATCAGACTAAAATTTTAATGCACATCAAATACACCAAGCCCATACAGCTATTAGGTCATGAACCCCAAAATATCTACATTACTGTGGGCTGCATCCGCAATAAATGACCAGCTACTCCTTGTGTGACGCCCTGTTCCTTCATGGTACACAGGGGCTACATTCACGTCCAAAAAGGCAACATGGACGCGCCTAGAACCGCAGGCCCGTCCCATTAGGTAGGCACTAGTCCAGCTGAAAGGTAGATATGTTGCTCCTAGCCACTAGTACTGCGTAAGGGCATGTGGCCCATTGGCGATCGTCCCATAAGATCGTAATGGTGCTCCACTGATGAACTCGAAGCAGCAGGTGTCGGGAGTAAAAGCCATCTGCAGGAGTGGCATACAGATGGCAACGGCAAAAGGGGAGGAGATACCTGTCACCCAAATGAAATGAAAAACAATAGTATGGCCATCAGAACTTCATTTGAATCACTCACTTCAATGATCACACCAAATCTACAGCCATATGCATGCTAGCCCACTCAAAAGGATTATTTCCACCCATGAATCACTTGCCAATCATAACAATATAAATCGAGGTGAAAACACTATTACAAACGAGTGTTTGTGTGCATGCGTCTGTCAAAACAGAATCCATGAGATGGGATTAGTAACGTGCATAGACACAAGTGTTGGAAGGTGCGTCGAGACAGGGAGGGTTCAACAAGGGCAGATAGACGATGGTCCCACTATGGCAGCTCTGCATCACATAGCGCAGGGGAAGGGGATAGATACCAAAAAGCCATGTACATGGCAAACTCTCTATTAAATCATCTGTCCATGCATCCATACATCATTCCCTCATCCCGGTATAAAAACGCATGATTATTAACTCACATTACATTTGAAATCTCCATTGAGTCTGTGCGTAATGCAGCCTGCAAAATCCACTGTGCTCCAGCCCGGAATTGTAGTGATGTGAAGTAACATGTATTTGGGAACGTCCTGCCTTATCGTCCACTACGCTATTGTGCATCCCATACTATTCATATCAATCATTGCATTCTCGCCATGGCCCCTGTCCCAAGGACATTAAACAATAGAACGTTATATTTGCAGTCAGACCTGTGGGCGTCTCCTCGCCGCTAGCTGAAAACCGAAAGCGCTGTCCTTCGAATTTCTCATTTGCAACATCACGTCGAAAAGGCATCCGTGGGCGCTCGAAATCACAAAATCATCCATGTAGTGCGGCAGTGTGTGAAAATGGCAACTGGCTTCACTCACAAATGGGACGCCCCGCCCGTCGGTGAACCTCGGTACAGTGCTCGCCCAAAGGGGATTGCAGCTGGCACAGGTGGAATGAATCACCACAGGTGGAGGCTATACAGCCTGAAAACACATAAATTGCACACCCAACCCCCTCCCACAACCACACCCACTCCAAAATGCTACCGGCAGGACTAGCGATGTTGGGCCTGGGGGACCTGATAGCACTGCAAGTACTCCAACTTCAAGAAGAAGACGAACACCAACTACTACAACAACCGGCCGCACAGAGGAGACGCAGGAGGAGGAGGAGGGCAAGGCAGGGCCAGCAAGGCCCACCAGCACAGCCACTACCACCACGCAGGCAGCCCGCAATCCCACGCCTCCGAGCTCATCCGTTCAACCTCACTGATGAGCAGATCCACACCCTCTACCGTTTGGACCGGGACACCATAATCTCCATTGTGGACATGACACACGCTGACCTTGTCAGCATGATAGATAGCCCAACCGCCATCCCACCCCTACTGAAGGTGGTGTCTGTACTCCACTTCCTGGCCACAGGCACCTACCAGCGCACAGTCGGACAGTTGCATGGCATTTCACAGCCACTGTTCTCACGGACACTATTGCAAGTGCTCGATGCCCTCCTGAAGCACGCAGACGACTACATCTCTTTACCACGCTCGGAGCAGGAGATTACAAACACAAAAGTTGGATTCCATGCACTGGCCGGCATACCGGGTTGCATTGGTGCCATCGACTGCACCCATGTGGAATTGGTTGTCCCACATGCCATGGAGGCCCAGTACCGCAACCGGAAGCAATATCATTCTCTTAATGTACAGATGGTGTGTGACTCCAACAGGATCTTTACACATTGTTGTGCCCGATTTCCTGGATCAACCCATGATTCTATGGTCTTGAGGAACTCTACAATACCACGCTACATGGAGCGACACGCAGGGAACAGATCCTGGCTACTCGGTGAGTCTCATTCCATGCATGATAATGTGGGGTATGTGATGCGGCAATGACCTGGCAGGAAGGGGGGGGGATGCGTACGTAGCAATGTCATTCCACAAACATCCTTTCTTGTCCACATACAGGTGATGCCGGGTATCCACTGAAGAGATGGCTCCTTACACCACTCCGGAACCCACAGGACCAGCATGAGGAGGACTACAACCATGCCCACTCAGGTACCCGTGTAGTCATAGAACAGGCATTCGGCCTACTGAAGGCTCGTTTCCGCTGCCTCAGCAGGCCTGGCGGGGCACTCCTGTACCGCCATGAGAAGGTTGCAAAGATAGTCATGGCATGTGTCATGCTACACAACATGTGCGTACGTAGAAATGTGCCCATGCCCCCTGACGCAGAACTGCACGCACCTGAAGATGGTCATGATGAGGCTGGGGATGTGGCAGCACCTCAGGGAGTCCGCGAGGCACAGGAGGCCCGTGAAATTCGTCAGAGTATCATAGATTCATGCTTCTAGCACTCACGCCTGGTGGCTGATACATGGACACGGGACTTGTGGCACTGTGTGTGTCTGGAACATGCACAATGTGGACTGTACGCCTATAAAGGCCTCGTACACAAAGATCAATGTCCACACGTCTCATTGGATGATTATGAAATGTTTATGGCATATGTGAAGTTATGTTACACACCCCATCGACCCGCCACCCAAGTAAGCCCAACACCCCCCCTCCACCCTCCTACCTCCCCCCCGAACACCAGTGTCCAAAGATGCTCATTGTCAGTGGGCAGACGCTATTGCAAGCCCCCTCTCCGGGTATCAGGGGCACCCCTGCCTGTGGAGCGCAGGTTCCTCCCAGATCTACGTTGGGGGCTGCCCTGGACGGAACTTGCAACGGATGATGTCTCTGCCTGCTCACGTCCATGCATGTCCCTAAGGGTTTGTGAGAGCTCAGTGAGCACACGGCGCACAGCGGCAAGTTCAGCACATACGTCTTTGGACGTCGCATGCAGTTCCCCCCTCAGGCTCTCGGTGCTTCTCTCCATTTGTACCCTCAGGCTCTCGGTGCTTCTCTCCATTTGTAACCTCAGGCTCTCGGTGCTTCTCTCCATTTGTGCCCTAAGTGTCTCAGTAGATGTTTCTATGGCTGCCTTAGTACCCCCACATTCATCAGCATGGTCCTTGAGGAGCGTGGCCAGTTGCTGCTGTTGCACGATCACCTGGTCGAGGGACTGTTGCCTCTGCTGTGCCATGGCCATTTGCGGTGGTGTCACAGAGGGGCTGATCACCTCATGTTGCCTTGCCACAGGGCTTGTGGGGGATGGCCAGTCGTCGTCTTGTGGGTGCCCCTGCGTGGTATCCTCATGGTGTAGGGGATGAAACAAACAGGGGGATTGAGACAGGTCATGGATGGGTCCTACATCGACAGCACCGTTGTCTGTGTCGGAGCATGCTGGCATCAATGCAGTGTCACCTATGGTGCTGCTGCCATCAGAAGCAGTGCCTTCTGTGGCATCCATTGGGGGGACCTGTGGTGCTGCTGGTGTGGGCATGCTGGCTGCTGGGGTGCCTGTTGAAGTCCCCTCCTGTGTGCTGCCACTTGATTTGGGCTGCTGCCGTGTCTTGATCCGTGCAGCTGAGGTGGAGGGTCTTTGGCCGTTGGTCTTGGCCCTCTTTGCAGGTGTGCTGGTAGGGGTGTCCTGCAGCTCGTCGTTTGACTCGGACCCTGTGGTGGAGTAAAGGAGGGCGAGCGTTATTTATGGGTCTGTGGAAATTGGAATGGCAATGTATCACATGCATTGGGGTGGTACCTGAGGGTGATTTGGGTCAGGGCCTTGGAGGTGGTTTCATTTCTGTGTGGATTGAGGATGCAGTTGTTTTGCAGCCTGCAGTTAGGGTGTGCATGCTGCACGTGTAGAGGGTGTTTTTAGGATTTTTAATTATTTATGTATTTAATGTGACTTTTAAAGTGCGCTATCAGGCCAATGTATGTGGCCGTTCTCCTGGACATGTGTTTCTGTTGCTCTATGTGGCCACATGGTACTTCACATGATTGGACATTGTGGATTTTGCATTGTTTTATTTGGCCCACCTATCTGATTCTTCGGATGTCTGCACTCCTTTCTCCATCCCTCCGACTCCCTCTATGCTCTCCATTCCAATGGTGGAGGCACAGATTTCTTCCCAGGGGGTCAACTTGATGGGTGATTCCGATCCTCCCCCGGTAGCTGTGGCAATGTTACGGTTGGCTGATAGTATGCTCTGTACGCATATCCGCAAGTCGTCCCATCGCTTTCTGCATTGCTGTGGGTTGCGGGGTGCAGTCTCCACCGCACTTACCCGCTGTGCCACCAAGGCCCATGTGGCCTTCTTGTTCGCAAGTGCCGTCCTGGTCATTTGCGTCGAGAAGACGACGGCAGCATTCTCCTGGAGGGTCTCTGTGAGCACGGTGAGTTCCTCATGGGAGAAGTGGACCTGCCGCTTGCGGTCGCACGCTTTTTTTTCTACTTTTCCCATTTTGTTTGATTTAACTAGGGTGGCTGTTGGGTTGGGATGTGTCTCAGGGTCGGATTTTTAATGGTTGTTTTGGGATTCTGATTTTATAGGTGTGCAGCGTGCTGTTTCCCGTTCCGGCCCCATGTTTTTACTTCCGTTTCCGTATATTTACGGTCACCGTATTTTGCGATTGGCGCTCATTACGGTGACCGCTATGATGGGTGGCGGAATTGCACCTAGGGCGCCGTACGATGGCGGAGAGGGGCGTTTTGGGGACATTTCCGCCATCGCGGACTTTGCACTTCCGCCATGGCGTAATGCTCGTGCCCGATGGGTCATAATTGGCCGCACTTTACTCCATCGTGCAATGGCGGAAACGCTATTTACGCTATGGCGGTCGGGTCTGTTACTTTCCGCCAGGGTCGTAATGAGGGCCATTGTTAGCAACTTTACAATATACCTTGCAGAACACAAAACAACATCAGCATTAATGAATCAGCAATAACAACAACAACAATGGAGGAATACTCAGAAAAGGATACTCTAAGTTCCCGCGACTCAGTAACACCTCCTTCCAATCCTCCTACAGAGGCTCTTCACCATTAGACTGTCACTCTGTTCTATAACAGGGCTGCTCTGTCAGGAAGAAAGTACAGTCCAGAGGCGCTTCGTTCCTCAATCGTGCCTCTATCCCTTCACAAGTGAGGCTGCGCTGTCCTTGTGTGGGCGTTCATCTGCATGCCCTTATGGCCATCTGCCACAATCCTCTGTGCTCTGTACATGCGATACGCGGTCACCCTGCAGTCCCTGTAGGCCGCGTCCTCAAGCTAGCATAACCCTCTTCCTCAGCAGGTTGGACTGTGTTGCCGGGTCCTTTACTCAGACTCGGACACACCTCACAGCCCTAATACCTGTTGGGGTGTGTCCTGGCCCCCATGCGGTCCCGAAAGCCCCCACCCTGTAAGGACCAGACTCGACACACGTCCTTACAGTTCGGGCTTCCCGGTCGCTCTGCCGCGGCCGGGAACGGCTCGTTTATTTATACAGCACGCGGCGGCATGCAACGTCACGCCGCCACGTGTGCGTCCCGTCACGGGGCAGCGCCACACTCCTCCTTTTTCGGGAGGACACACAAATGCTTTTAATATACACTGCAAACCACTAAAACAATTAACTATTACATTTCACGCCACACTTGCCCAAAACCCCTTTAATGTCAGCCACCCGGATCCCCTCACTCAGGTTGACCAACCAACTGTCCCAGCACGTATTCACTGAGGTAAGCGGGTTTCCCTCACCCAGATCTCTGGGGGTACCTCCCGCTTACCTCCGGCACGGGAAGTCCTTCTGCAGGCGTCCCCCGGACAGGGGACTTAGGTGTGCTGGAAGAAACTCCTCCGTCTTCCGGTTCCTCCATTAAGTCCGGCTCCAGCGGCGGTTCAGTTCTTGGATCACCCAGTTTCTTATAGAAGCTGACATTCCAGGTGACGGCAGATCTTCCGTCAGAGGCCATCACCATGGACCCCTTTACAGCCACAACGTCCAATGGCTCTGGCTCATAGGGGAGCAAGAGCTTTCCATGGGGGTGTCGATTACGGATGAGGACTTCATCCCCCGGCTCGAGCCGCTGGGGGCGGAGACCCCTTTGCAGGTTCTCCTGCACAATCCTCACCCGCCGGTCTACCTCGACCTGTTGATTGAACAGGGCCTCAGCCGGAGCCACCCCCGTGGATGCATGTGGGGTGGTGCGGTACACCCACAGGAACTGGTATAGGGCTCATTGGAGTGGCTGTCCTTGTCCCTGGGTGATCCTGAATGTCTTATTGAGCGTCCGCATCAGTCTCTCAGCATCTCCATTTGCCCTGGGCCACAACGGGGACACCTTCCTATGCTGGACCCCGCAGCTCTCCATGAATTCAGAGAACCGCTCACTCTGGAGCGGCAACCTGTTTTCCGAGCCCAAGGTGTGGGGGAACCCATGGGCCGCAAACACTTTCTCCATGGCCATGACCACGTGCTCGAAGGCCACCGACTCGACAAACTCCACCTCCGGTACCGTGAATATTCGTCGACGATTACAAGGAAATGGGTGCCTATGGACGTTGACCCAAAGTCTGCATGGACGACCTCCCAGGGTCGTGTGCCTCGGGGCATTGCTTCGATGGCCGGCTCTCACTGCAGAGGAGATGCCGCCTGGTACCATACACAGGCCGCCATGAAGTCTTCGACTCTCCGCTCAAGCTCGGGGAACCAGACCTTCAGCCGCATCCTGGCCTTGGTCTTTGCGGCGCCCTGGTGTCCATGGTGGGCCAAGGTGATCACATCCTTTACTTTGGACTGGGGGACCACTATCCGGTCACCTCGGAGCAGCAGGCCCGACGCTGAAAAGGACAATTCCTCCTTGACCTTCCATAGTTGCTCAAGTCCTGTCTTGGCCTCCTGGGTCCGCCCCACCAAAGCTTCCAGGACAGACTTTCAGGAGCCCTGCTTCATGGAGTGCTTTAGGATCTAGAAGCACTCACCCTCGGCAGCTGCCACCTCCAGTTCTGACAGGGGCATTGCGTTCGGCATGGCCGCCTCCACCACCATTTGGACGTGATCATCGGCCTCCTCCGCACAGGTGTCATACTCATCTCCCCCACGCACTCCCAGATGTCTGGAGAGATAGTCCGCCGCATTGTTGGCCCCTGGCCGATGCACCAGGGTGACTCCATACTTGAGAAGAGCGAGCATCCACCTCTCGATTCTGGCCAGTGGTTTTGAGGATGACCCTTCCAGAATGGGAAGCAGGGGCTTGTGGTCTGTCACCAGCATCACTGGACGCCCCAAAACATAGAGCCGAAAATGTCTGCAGCCCCAGAGGACCGCCAGCGCCTCACGCTCGATCTGTGAGTATCTTTGTTCAGTTTCTGAGAGCGCTTTGCTGGCGTAGGCCACTGGCCGGATACTCCCGTCCCGGTGCACCTGGGTCAGCACGGCACCCAGGCCAAACGGACTGGCGTCCACAACGATCTCTGACGTCAGCGCCGGGTCGAAGAACACCATGGTGTCCTCAGCTGTCAGGGAGCTCTTAATGTCCTCAAAGGCTGCTTGCTCGAGCGGGCCCCAGTGCCAGGCTGACTCCTTCTTCGTCAGAGCCCTGAGTGGTTCAGACCTAGAGGCAAGATTTTGGATGAAACGCCCACAGTAGGTCACCATGCCGAGGAAGCTCCTCACGTCAGACACCGACTCGGGGGGCTGTGCCTTCGTAATATCTTGGACTTTCCTCGGGTCCGGCGACACCCCCCCTCCTTGAAGACAAAACTGAAGAATTCGATGGAAGGGCGCAGGAACTCACATTTGTCCCTGTGAAGGGTGAGGCCTAGCGATTGCAGTCTCTCAAAGGTCTTCCCCAGCTTTCTCAGATGGTCCAACTCGGTCTTTGCGAACAGCAAAATGTCATCGCTGATGTTTAGGACACCCTCCAGATCTGCGAGGGCACCCCGAATAATATTCTGTAAGACCTCTGCAGCCGATGACACCCCAAAGCTCAGTCTCTTATACCGGTATAGTCCTCGGTGAGTGGTGAATGTGGTGATATACCTAGACTCAGGGTGGAGGTCGACCTGATGATAGCCCGCTCGGAGGTCTAGTTTGGAAAAGAACCGAGCCCCTTGTACTTCCGCAATAATGTCATCGATAGTGGGGGTGAGATGCCGCTCCCTCTTAATGGCCTTGTTGGGCAGTCTCATATCTACACAGATCCGGACAGAGTCAGGTTGTTTGGGCTTCCTAGCCACAACAATCGGGGACACCCAGGGGGTCGGGCCCTCCACCTTCTCGATGATGTCGAGATTCACCAGGTTGTCCAGCTCCTTATCAACCTGCTCCCTCAAATGAAACGGTACCCTGCGGTGTTTCAGGGCGATGGGCTGCACAGAGTCATCGATGTGCAACCTTACCAGGTCACCGGTCATCCTTCCAATGCCATTGAAGAGGGCGACATACTTGTCGAGCAGATCATTGATGTCCTCGAGGTATACTGAGTATGCGAAACTGACAATTCCAAGAGCCTCGGCGGTGGCACAGCTCAGCAGAGTGTTGTTGCTTACGGGCGTCACATAGAACCGGGCTTTGATCTGCGAGCCCTCATGCTCCACCTTCGCCACAAAGGCACCGTCCAGCTGTATTGGTTCCAGTCCTCCAAATGCAAATATGCTGGCTCTCGGCGTGAGTAACTTTGGGGGCGAGTCGAGGGCATCATAGTACCCCCGGGCCATCACATTGACGGAGGCTCCCGTGTCCACCAGCACCAGGACCGGCGAGTGATTGACCTCCACCACACACCTCAGGATCCCCACACTGGAAACAAAGAAAATGTTTTCTTCCACTTCCTCCTCAGCCTCGTCCACCTGGGCAGCCTCCCCGCCCTGGTCCACCTGGGCCACATTTGGTGGGCGGTTTTGGCGTGGGACCCACGTCCGAGCTGGGCATCTTGGCACCATCACGGGCAGGGTTGCCTTACACACCCTCGAAAAATGGTCAGGCAGGCCGCACCTACCACATGTCCTTCCAGCCGCCGGACACTCCATCGGGTGGGGGAGGTCGTACCCGCCCTTCTGGCATGATTCCCCCACTCTCCCTGCTCTGTCACGGGGTCCCACACCAGGCCTTCTCACTCCTCTGCCACCACTCCACATGGCACACACCTCCTCCGACTTTATTGAGCGGGACCCCACCTCCATCTTGGTTGCCCAAGCCTCCGCCACCTCATGGCACTGGCCTAGTTCCAGGATGCGGGGTAGAGTGATACCCGGCTCTCTCAGGACCTGCCTCCTGAGTTTGCCCGAGGAGCACGCCTGAATTAGCATCGTGTGCATCATGTCCTCCGTGTCTCCCCACGCACAGCCCAGGGAGAGGCGACGTAGGCGACCATAGAAGGTGTCCAGTGTTTCATCCTCTTTTGCTTGGCCGACAGCATGACAAATCTTTTATAGTCCACGTTGGCAAGGGGCAGAAAATGGGCCAGGAGTGCCGCCTTGGCCGCGTCGTAAGAGCCATATCCTGCAGGAAGCGACTCAAAAATCTCCTGGACCGAAGGCCCCGCGGACTACAGCATAGTTGCCACCCTGCTGTCATCATCCATCACCTGGGCGGCCCTGAAGTACATATCGAGGCGCCCAACCCACCTCCTCCACCGGGGCCCCATGCTGGATGGTGGGCCCAATGCATCAAATTCGAGGATGGGCTGCAGGGCTGCATGGGCATGTGCTTGGGCCATGATAGGAAGTCCTTGCTGAGCAACTGGCTTTACCACCGGTGGCCCCTGAGGCACAGGAGCGTGACCACCTACTTGGACTTGAGGGGGTAGCTGTGGAGCCGCCACTGGGTGTTGCACTGGAAGCACAGGAGCCTGAAAGACCTGATGTTGAGCTGCCACCTGACCACTGTCCTGGGGAAGCTGTGCGGCTGCAGGGAGCCCACCGCCTTGATCGTCAGAGTCACTCATGGGCTTGAGCGCACAGGTACCCCCACTTTGGAACCTGGGAGCCGCAACTCAATCACCCACCACCACCTCACAGTCTAGACACCCCACTCAGGCAAAGTAACAGAGTCCAACCTGGAGAGGGGATGGTGGAATCTTGTCCTCAGCTCTCCTAAGACTGCCACCAGAACTGAAGAAACAGAAGAAAAAACCCACCAACTTGAGGATCCACCACTGCAGTAATCCACCCTAATGATGAAGAGGGCGAAGAAGAGGCCACAGCAGCATGATGAAGGGGATGAAGAAGCACTGTGCCCCCTCACTGCAGCAACACCCAGGGGTGTAGGAGTTCCAAAAATTAAGCGAAGAAAAAAAGAACTGGGCTAAGCAGGCCCAGCTATTTTAGCCCTTCTCCTTGCTTTCACTCGACGTAGGAGGCCCAAATCTGGAGGAAAATCCAGAAATCAGGCATGGGCGTGCAGGTTTGACTGCCTGCCAGCAGTATGTCCAAAAATTAGACCTGGATCACCTTCACCATCCAAACCGGAGCTTGGTGAAGTTCCAAGGCCTTGCTGACAAAATGGCCGCCAGCCGCGTGTGCGATCCGCAGCCACGGCATGAAACGAAATGTCCGTTCGTTCCGTTTCAGGGAAGAAAAATTATGGAATTCCGTCACCACCGGGCCCGGGCATCCGCATCCACCCGTCGCCACTGTTGGGGTATGCCCTGGCCCCCATGCGGTCCCGTAAACCCCCGCCCTGTAAGGACCAGACTCGACACACGTCCTTACAGTTCGGGCTTCTCGGTCGCTCTGCCGAAGCCAGGAACGCCCCGTTTATTTATACAGCACGCAGCGGCGTGCAACATCACGCTGCTGCGTGTGCGTCCCGTCACGGGGCAGCGCCACAATACCTAGCGGCTCCTGTAACCGCTAAGGCCAGGTAGTGAACGAACAATGGGGCACAGCGTTCTGACACAGGCTCCTGGCGTTCTACTTCTTCGCCGGACCCCCTCACTTACTATGTGACATCACTAGTCACATCTTTGAATCGGAGCAGAAAGGGCCTCCTGGTCTCAACCGTCACTTATCAGGGAATTCGTTTCCTCTTCGCCCCTTATGAGTAAGGCAGTCACTTTTTATGTACCAAAGCTCACAATGCTGCAATCTTCACCCTGCCAGAACTGCTGCGCTGTGCTGGGCGTTTTCATCAGTTAATTTCCCCATTACATACTGCTGCATTACTAAATGGGCATTTTCATCAGTTAATTTCCCTTCAGGGGTCTGCGCCAGTCTTTCTCACCAAAAGAAACCTATTTTATCTCTGGCCTCACACACATTACTCTGCTTCCAACACTTTATACATGGATCATCACTGCCTTTCTTAGAAAAGCGGTTTCATTCTTCTTTGCCCCTCGGATGTCGCTTTCACCCCTGCTATGGGCATTTGCTCTGGGTTTCTCATACAATCCTTCTCAACTTTTGGGCAATGCAGTAACCCCTGCTATGGGCTCTTCAACTTTCTTGCGCCTTGAGAAATACAACTACCCCAACTATGGCTCTTCTTCACTTTCTCAATGCCCTGGGTCATTATTTCCCTTACTTTGGATCTTTTCTTCTCATCCGGGTGCCCTGGGTGATGGGTCTGCGCGGGCGCTTTCCTAACTTCTCGCCCCCAAGCACACTGGGCCCCCTGGGTGATGGGACTTACTTCTGATCTTTGGGGGGGGCAGCGGTTCCTTTTCTTCCTCTGCTGCTCGCCCCTCAGCAGTCTTTTATTCTTCTCTACACAGGTTCTTAGTTCCTCGTTGCCAGTGTAATAATGTAACTTCAGGGTCTTCTTGAGCTTCTTACATATACTTTATTACTGAGTTACATTGAGCTACATAAAAGGATAACCACTGGGTCCCATCACCCAGGCTCAACTGACACAGATTAGAACCTTCATCCAGCATTCATCACCAAACATTCCACATGACATCACAGGCTCTGACATACACAGACAAGCACTTCATAACACATCTCCTCCCTTTCCAATAATACATACCAACAAGCCCTTCACAACACTTTGTTTTACTATAAATCGCATACCTGCCTCTATTACACCTTCTGATCAATCTGGAAAAATACAAATAGACCAATGGTACCAATCTAACTAGTAATACTTCAGAAATCCCCATTCCACTTAACGGTCATGTATTCAAAAAAGTGTACTTAAAAACAGTTCTGGAAACATGTTATTCACACATACCTCAATTGTGTTCATGTTGTTACAATCTATCACCATTCAAATTGGTCTACTGCTCCTTCAGTATGTTGACAATAAGGAAAGAAAGAAAAATAACCACCATTAAAATAATGTCTACCATATTTTATATTCTCGGTTTACCGCCTCTGTAATACTTATTTATTCAATAGTGAAAAACTACATGAACGTTTTGGAAAGAAGCCTATGCTGCTGCTGAGTGTGCTCTTGACTTTTCCTGGGCTGCATTCAATATGCACTCGGCAAACGAGAACACAATGATAATATTAATAATAGTAATGATGCCTAATAAAAAGGAGGCATATTCTATATTAATAACAGTAATAATAATAATAATAATAATAATAATAATAATAATAATAATAATAATAATAATAATAATAATAATAAAATAATAATATTTCTAGCTTGCCAAGTAAGCAGGTTACCTTAAATCATACCTAAAAAAGGGCCATATTCTAATTATTCTCATTCGTCTTTTAAAATCAACTTTTTCCTTCTTCCACTTTTTTGTCTTCCTATTATTATTATTATTATTATTATTATTATTATTATGGTTATTATTATAAAAATTATAATAATATTAATAACAATAATAATAAACTTAGCCAGGAGGATAGCTCAAAGGGCAATGTGTTTGTCTTGGAAGCAGGACAACAGAGAGCAGCACAGATTAAAATTCCCTTCCTGTGCTTAGAGACAGGTCTGTGGTATTAAGTGTTATAATAAAGTAATTAATTGGCACACTCATGCATAGTCATTTTACAGCAGCGTTGCTACTAGCTCACATCTGATGTATACATGTTCTGTGATTTTTTTCCTTGTGTTTTTACCTTATTTGCTTCTATGTCTCCTACCTTTCCTTGAGTAAAAGAATAAAGCAATTGAGACATGGGGCATCATTACGACCCTGGCGGTAAGCTAGGTCCGATCATGACCCGTGACCGTTAACTACGATGCCATTAGCGGCATCGTAGTTAACGCTCCCGCTAACTGCACCAAGGTTGCGCGCATGTGACCTGCCACGCCGTAAATAGCGGCATGGCGCAAAGCTAAGCGGATCACGACCCAAGCGGACATGCACCTAACGCCATCACAAAGCCCGTTAAGTACCTTACCGCCATGGTGCTAATTACGCCATCGCGAACCAACCGTAAATGGCCATGTAAAGTGAAACCAGCTGCCACAGGTGCACAGAATCAGCACAGGTGGAGGCAATACAGACTCAGGAAGTACAAAAAGAGCACGCCCCACCCCTTCCCACACCCAGTCACACTCCATAATGATACCAATAGGACTAGCAATGTTGGGGCTGGAGGACCTGATAGCAATGCAAGTGCTACAACAATAACAACAACAACAGGCAGCACAGAGGAGACGCAGGAGGAGAAGGAGGGCAAGGCAGGGCCAGCAAGCCCCACCAGCACAGCCAGTGCCACCACGCAGGCAGCCCCCAATCCCACGCATCAGAGCCAGTCCATTCAACCTCACTGCTGAGCAGATCCACACCCTGTACCGTTTGGACCGGGACACCATCACTGCCATCGTAGACATGACACACATCGACATCGTCAGCATGATAGAAACACCAACCGCCATCCCACCCCTACTGAAGGTAGTGTCTGTACTCCACTTCCTGGCCACAGGCACCTACCAGCACACAGTGGGGCACTTGCATGGCATTTCACAACCATTATTTTCACGTACGCTGATCCAAGTGCTCGATGCCCTCCTCAAGCACACAGATGACCACATCTCATTACCACGGACTGCCCAGGAGATTGCAAACACCAAAGTGGGTTTCCATGCACTAGCCGGCATACCTGGTTGCATTGGTGCCATCGACTGCACCCATGTGGAATTGGTGGTTCTACATGCCATGGAGGTACCGTACCACAACCGTAAACTATTTCACTCAATCAACGTGCAAATGGTCTGTGACTCCAACAGGATCATCACACATTGTTGTGCCCGATTCCCCGGAGCAACCCATGATTCAATGGTCCTGCGTAACTCCAAAATACCACGCTACATGGAGCGACATGCAGGCCCAAGATCCTGGCTACTCGGTGAGTCTAATGGCATGACCATGGAAATGTGAAGTGGGTAGGTGAACGATGTACCAATGCATACTCCACCTGGCTGAAAGGGGGGGGGAATGATGCATACTCCACCTGGCTGAAAGGGGGGGGATGATGCATACTCCACCTGGCTATGAGTAGCAGAGACAACGGAGCCAGAAATACCCTAAAGCAAAACAAACTTCACCCAACACCAGTAAACCCAATGCCTGATGTATGCAGCCCTACCATGTGAATGAGGTTGTGTCCCAACCATTACACAACCATCTGCAAGTGCATTGTACCAATTCAGACCACATTGACTACAACAAAATGCACCTACATGCACGTCACCAAACACCATCAACCGAAAGGCCTGTCCCCCATAACTGCGCACGAAGGAGGCACATGACGGACAGAAACATCAACACACCATCACACAGACAGCAGGGCCCCCAAAATGTCCCTATAAACATCAGTATTGCTCACTGGGGTCATGATGAGGCCGACAGCAATGTTGCAATGATGTGAGCATTGACATCACAGGACACGTGCCAGGCCACCAAAACAAACAGCATGAACGAACACAGTGGATGGGCACTCACAAGGCACTTGACCCCCCTGCATACATTGGTTGATGGCATGCAAAACAGGCCATGAGAGCCATGCGCATATACAGGTCGCATAGTGTGAATCAATTAGTGCATTTGGAAGTGGTCCAAAGTAACAGTTGGATGCAAGCCATGGTGGCACATCATGTTTTGAATTAGACGTCATGACTGACACATACATGCTCGCCCACATACAGGTGATGCAGGCTATCCCCTGAAGAGGTGGCTCCTTACACCAGTCCGGAACCCACAGAACCAGCACGAGGAGGACTTCAACCGTGCACATACACGTACCCGTGTGGTCATTGAGCAGGCATTCGGCCTATTGAAGGCACGGTTTCGCTGCCTCAGGAGGTCTGGTGGGGCACTCCAGTACCACCATGAGAAGGTGGCAAAGATCGTCATGGCATGTGTCATGCTACACAATATGTGCATCAGACGAAATGTGCCCCTGCCCCCTGACACAGAACTGCAACCACCTGACGATGAGGATGAGGAGGGTGCAGATGGGGCCGCACCTCATGGAGGAGGTGATGCACAGGAGGGGCGTGAAATGCGTCAAGATATCATCAACCAATGCTTCTAGCACACACGGCTGGTGTGTATGACATGGAGACGGCACTTGGGGCACTGTGTGTCGGGGACATGCACACTGTGGACTGTACACCAATAAAGCACACATACGCAATGAACAATGTCCACACATTTGATTTGTGGAAAAGGAAAATGTGTATTTTAAATGTGAATTGTTGTGACACACCCACTGCCCCCTCCCCCCTCCCCCCTGAACACCCCAACACACCCACTCCCCCCTCCCACCTCCCCCCTGAACACTCCAACACACCCACTCCCCCCTCCCCCTCCCCCTGAACACCCCAACACACCCACTCCCCCCTCCCCCTTCCCCCCTGAACACCCCAAAACACCCTGTGACTAAGTGGCTAATGTTGCATGATAACGGTGGGCAGCCCCTATTGCAAGCCCCCTCTCCCGGCTCCCGGGGCACCCCTGCCTGTGCTGCGCAGGTTCCTCCCCAATCGGCGGATGGGGCTGCTTTGGGTGGAACTGGCAGCGGAGGAGGTCCCTGCCTGCTCATGTGCACACATGTCCCGAATGGAGTTGGCTAGCTCTGAGAGCACGCGCCGCACAGCGGCAAGTTCCGAACACATGTCCTTTGAGGAGGACTGCATTTCAGCCCTCAGGGTCTCTGTGCTCCGCTCCATTTCAGCCCTCAGAGTCTCAGTGCTCCGCTCCATTTCAGACCTCAGGGTCTCAGTGCTCCGCTCCATTTCAGCCCTCAGGGTCTCTGTACATTGTTCCATAGCTGCCCTTGCCCCCCCACATTCTGCAGCATGCTCATTCATAAGTGAGGAGAGTTGTTGCTGGTGCGTGATTATCTCCTCCAGGGAATGTTGGCTCTGCTGGCCCATGCCTATTGCAGATGGTGTTACGAAGGGGCTGCTCCCCTCCTGCTGATTTTCGACAGGGCATGGGATGGATGGCCAGTCCTCATCTTCTGAATGCCCCTGTGTGGGATCCTCATGGGGGCTACTCTGGGACAGACAGGGGGAATGATGGTGGTCAGTGGGGGGTCCGACATCGGGCTCCTCTGTTTCACTTTCAGAGTATGCTGCAATGGCAGCA